>NC_140779.1:22863161-24064411 GCF_044657685.1 Stegodyphus dumicola | reverse complement strand
AATTTAAATCAAATAAGTTAAAATCATGGGAGAATATGTTAATGAAATAAATACAAAAGGAGGAACAAAACGTTTTTTATTTATCAGGGGAAAATACTCTAGAATGCTCTGTGTTATAAAAGAAGAGGTCATAAATGATCCGACATATCTATCTAACGAAGGACAGAGGAAGTTTTTAAAAAATATGGCTCTTAAATTATACATAAGAAAAACAAAGAAAAAAAACCACGCATTAAACCAATTTAATAAAGTTAAGCAATTCGATGTCTGTTAGATAAGAAGAAAACAGAAAAAAGAAATGTGACAGAGAACGAGCAAAGACTGACCAAGAGAATTACGTGCGCATACGCATGAAAATTTAAATTTTAATGCATAGTTCTGGTCATACGAAGGCAAGAGCAACATGCGCATATGGATCAAAATCGTCTCTTCTAGAAGGTTACAGAAAACTCCTAATCTTATCTTTGAAGTGTTGTTTTTCCGTTTCGAGAAATATGAGGGTTAAGAAGTGTGGGCTGACTTATCACTCGCAATGCAAAAGTAAATACTGAAGAGAAAGACGGGATTTCTTAGGGAAACTGGGAATGAGTTTTTCCCTAACTGAAGAGTCTACATGATGGTTGCAGAAAATCGTAAATTTTAGTGAGTGTTCCGCTAACATAAAAAGGCATTATTTTCTATAAGCAACAACTTTGAATAAAAAATTATGTTTGACTCGCCACTTGTAATATAAAAATGAGCGTTCCTATTACTTTAAGCTGGAATTAGAAAATTAATAACAATAAAATAATTTTACGTATTTGAAAATTATATATAAGTCGAACTCGCTTATAACAAGCGTGAAGGGATCGCGGTATTTGCTCGTTATAACCGAGTGCTCGTAAAAAAAACGGGTTCGTGAAAAAATCAGAAAAATTCATACATGCTTACTATATTATAAACTAGTGAAAGTACCCGACGTTAGTTAAGTTAGACTGGGTTAGGTTATTACTTCCTTGTACGAAGTAAAAAGGAAGTATTGTAATCGCGAAAAGTTTCAGGCAGCATATTTCAACGAAAATATCCATTTTGATCGCTATCGAATGCAATTTAACGATGCTTTTGCCTGATATCTGTACGTAAAGACAGAATAAAACACTCTTTTCCTCCAAAAAAAAATTATAAAACTGCTTTAAAATGAATTCTGAAGAGAATATTTCGTGGCGTCTGCACGTACGTACGTAACTCGCATAACTCAAAAACGACTAGCGTCAGAACATTCAAATTTGGTATATAGGACTGCTATAACATGTAGATGTGCACCTCGTATTTTGGTTGCAATCGGCCGCGCCAAACGTATATAAATACATTTATATACATATATACTGTGTTACCCGGCTCAGTGATCTCAGTTTCTTTACTCTTATATGTTTGTAAATTGCACATTTTTGCTTTAAAAATGATTGAATTATGTTGTTCTTATCTTCCGGTTGAGGTTTTTATGCCTTTAGTAAATCTGTATGCAATATTTTTAGAATTATCAACAATTTTAAAGTTGTTTAAGTGCCGCTAAGCCTAATAATTTTTTTGATGGCGGCCATTGATTGTTTACATTTGAAACAGTAGAATAGTGGATTTGTTGCCAATCTAGAGAAACGTAGCTTCGCAACAAAAAAGATAACGCCTGCAATTTTTTCGAGGAAATAAGTGTTTAAGATTTACGTCGTAATTTTTAATACAGATATTTTGAGTTTTTATGTATTTTTGCCTTGTCGCGAAGTGAGAACGGAATTAATTGAATGATAAATACTCAATCGTCTGTGAAAAACTGTTTCTTTTTTGTTTTGTTTGCTTAATTTCTTTTATACATCGTTCTAGCTTTATTATAGTATTTGAATAGAACATGTGGCAACGATTAAATAATTCTTTAAATGGTATAAATTTTGTGCATTCTGAGTTATAATATGAATTATAATATGAACGAAATATGATACTGTTAAGTGAACCTAGCGCGTAGAGTGTCGCTATGGTAAACAAATAGAGTGAATTTTAAAGAATGCATTTATTCTATTGTGGTTTATGCGCTGTCGGCGAAGTAGATTTAATTCAATCCAATAAGTTTAAACGAAATGCAAGAAAAAATGCATATAATTTAATATTCCGTACAATGAACTCACGTGGTGTACACATCAGATTTTTTAATTACAGCAAAGCCTCGAGGGCTGTCTGCCTAAGGGAAGGGATGCCTTCGTGGGGGGCTTTCTAAGGGAAACTGGTAAACACTAAGTTAGAGTGGGAGTAATATATCTAACAACAGAGAAAACGAACGATACAGCTGTAATTATTCTCTAATAACGATGCAACAAATAAGATTCATAAAACCTGCATTTTTCAATCTGTGGGATATGGAACCCATATAAAAAATTTCGATCGGAAAATAAACTAATTTATATCAGCAACAATGGCACGCAGTTTTTAATAATTTTCGTCTTTCTAATCAAATAGTGAACTTTAAAGAGTGCATTTATTCTATTGTGGTTTATGTGCTATCCACGAAGTAGACTTAATTCAAAATTCGTTGAATGTTAATTCAATAAGTTTAAATGAAATGCAGGAATTTAATATCCCGTACAAGGAAGTCATATAGTGTGCATGGAAGAGAATTATCGATCAGGAATCAGAACTATCTGACTCAAATCATCGATAAAAATTATCTCACCCAAACGATCGATCAAAATTATCCGAGATATTGCTATTTAAAATTTTCAAAGGCTAATTAGGACTTGTATATAAAATGCACTAAAGCATACAATTTGAAAAATAATATTCTGAAAGTTTCTTTTGACGCCAGATAAACATGGAGAAAAAAGCGTGGATTTAAAACTCCCACATCTAGAAAAGGTAAATTTTTATAAATCGCTTAAGGATTTAATTCTTTATTGATTTTATATAAAAATATTCGCGCAGCAATACTTATTACGCATATTACGCTAGAAACGTCTACAAAAAAAAAAAAAAAAAAAAAAAAAAAAAAAAATCAGAAATTTATAAAAAAAATCTGAAATGTTTCAGATTTTAAATTACGTCCAAATTAAATTACGTTTTTTTAACGTTTTGTGCGTTATCTTTATTTGTTAAACATCATGTTCTTCGTACTTAAACCATAAAATTCAATTCAACAGGAATATCGCAAAATAGTTTTAAAATGAGCATATCTTTAGAATTTCCGATACAAAAACTCACGCGCCGGAGATAAAAATGTTTTTTCTTGTTTAAGTTAGGCAAAGAAAACGAGAATTAAACTTCATTATACTTTTCTCTGATAACATCCAAATGTGTTGACTTCGACGATAACGTTCTCCTCCCCTTTACTACAGAGGTCCATCAGCAACCGAACCTAAAGTCGCTGCAAACTGGTAGTTCGGTCCCGGGTTCGCATCTCGACGAATGGGCTAGCTGCATGGAAATTTTCGTGGTTTTCACTATGTTCGTGGTACCCAAGCACAACGCTTAAAAATGAAGGACTGAAGAATAATAGCTCAAAACTTAGTACAACTAAAGCTCAGCATTAAAAAAAATAAATAAATAAATAAAAATAAAAATTTTTAAAAATCTGAAATGTTTCAGATTTTAAGTTACGTCCAAAGGGGCGTTTTTTAACATTTTGTGTGTTACCTTTCTTTATTAAATATCATGTTCTTCGCACTTAAACCATAAGATCCAGTGCAACAGCAATATCGCAAAATAGTTTTAAAACGAGCATATCTTTAGAATTTCCGATACAGAGACTCACGCGCTGGAGATAAAAATGATTTTTCTGCACAACGTTGCCATTGCTCGCTTTGAAATCCTTGAGTTTGTTAATCAAAAATTCGTCAAAGTTTTAAAAAATAGGAAATCGATCATAAAACAAATTTCAAATTTCAAATTTGGTCTTCCACATGCTCATATTCGTTGGAGGATTACGTTATTCAAAATTCGATGACTCTATGTACCGTTGTTTTATCACAATACGAGAAATATACATACATTTATGCAGATTTTTCATTATTTAATTTCTTCAAATATAATGCAGGACTCTAACATTTTGTGGCAACAGTTTGAAAAGTGAACTGACATTTATGAGTCCGACGCAAAATGCCAAAACGAAACTAATAGTCCTTCGGGATTCAAATCCCTTTGGACTAAAAAAAAAAAAATCTAAATTTATATCTAATTGGCCCAGTCTTCCTGTTCTAACCGCGCACATTATAGCTATTTCTTTGATACCTAATGCGTAAAACAGGAACAAGAGAAATTCTTATTAAAAAGATTAATTATCTGGACAGTATATGTCGTTTGCTATATTATAAGCAAAAAATTATGTTCAATTTAAAAAAGATATTAATATGGTAGATACAATAAAACATATTGAAGGTCAACGCAGCACTTTTGGTTCAAAGAATTGTTCCTATTCTGGAAATGAAAAAAGTTTTATCCTTAACCTTTTTTTATGCTATATTTACCAATTCGTAAAAATAAATACGAGGCCTCTCGAGGAAACAACGAAGCGTGAAAGACATTGAGAAATGTACTTATTTTCGCACCTAAAAATAGTCATATTTTCCTTTTCAAAATGTCGTGATATAACCTCATATGAAAATTAATAATTACGTTTGATTATTTTGAAACTTGTTTGCTGAATTGTAAAGATATTTATTAGCCTAAGATAGAAAACGGCATATTTATTCTGAAAAGAGCGACCTCAACATGTTTCTTTGTCCATTCCAATCCGAAACTTTAAATACACTTCGGTTTAGAATGTTTCCCTGAAATTCTCGTTTCGTTTAACCAAAAAACGTTTTTAACGTTTTACGTGTTACCTTTATTTATTAAATATCATGTTCATCGCATTTAAGCCATATTCAATTCAACTGAAGTATCACAAAATATTTTAAAAAAAAAATCATATTTTTAGAATTTCCGATACATAGAATCGCGCGTTGGAGATTTTTTTTTTTTTTTTTTCCCCGGTACATTGTTGCAATTGCTCGCCATTGAAAACGTTGAATTTGTTAATAAAAAAATTTTTAAATTTTAACATAATATGAAATAAATAATAAAACAAATTCCAAATTTGGGCTTCCAGATGCCCATATTCGACTGGAGGAATTTTTTCACAATGCAAGAAATTCATGCAGATCCTTCACTATTTAATTTCTTTAAATATAAGGCAGGGATCTGTTTTTGATGGCAACTAATATTTTGTGGCAACAATCTGAAAAGTGAAACATCGTGTATAATGAACCAACGCAAAATGCCAAAGCAAAATTAATAACCATTCCGGGCAAATTGCCACTTTGGGCTAAAAAAAGAAAAAAGAAAGAAAAAGGGAAAAAAGAAAAAAAAAAAAAAATTAAAAAGAAAACTTGAAAGCTTTTCAGATTTTATACTACACCCAATAGGGCAATCCCCCCCCCCCATTTATACTCATATACACGTTTCGAGAGCATTTGGACTAATGCCCATTTAGGGCTAAAAATACTATTTACAAACAGCACATCTTTAGAATTTTCGATAGATAATCCCGCGCGCCTGAGATAAAAATGTTTTATTCCTTTCAATGTTGTCACTGCTCGCTTTGAAATCGTTGAGTTTGTTAATCCAAAATTCGTTAAAATTTTACAGAATATGAAAAAGGTAATAAAACAAATCCGAAATTCATAATTCGGGCTTCGTATACTCATGCAGATTCTTCGTTATGATATTTGGTAGTCACAACTTGAAAAGTAAACCAACGCAGAAAGTGAAACAACGCAAAATGTCATTTTGAGACTGATAGCCCTTTGGGTCTAACGTCCCTTTGAACTAAGAAGAAGTGTTTAGGAAAGGAGAGAGTTTTGAATAAGATTTTTTTGTATGGGTATATGTGCAGATATTGTTGATGACCTAAAAGCAAAAATGTTGCGAATATCGACAGGCTGAACAGTACATAGCAAAAAAGTTAGCGTCTTGACATTCTCCGTTACACGAAAGGAGGATATAGGACATTAAACTTTTTTTGAATTTATTTGCCCAGTATTATTATCAGTTTATTTGCATCTACAATAGCTTCAGATATGTTAATAATTAAAATGTGCCAGACACTTTCCGCACAGCCTGCATATTACAATCCATACGAAGTGTCTGTTTGATTATGCTGGAATTACTCCCCGAAATCAGAAACATGTCGTAGAATTTCAAGAAAGAATTATTTGATATGTAACGTAGATTTTTTTTAGTCCCAGAAGGCTATTAATTTCGTTTTGGTATTTTGCGTTGATTCACTATAAATGTCGGTTCACTTTTCAAATTGTTGCCACCAAATATTACCGCCCTGTGTTATATTTAAAGAAATCTGCCTTGAATCTGAAATTTCTATCTACCATATTTTAATCGCCCATAGCAATTATTAATAGCTAAGTTTCTTGGAAAGCAAAAGTTATACTGAAATTTAAAAAATGTACAGGAAGCTTATTCCAGCTTAAACGATCCCTCCACAAAACAATATTTTATTTACAAAACAATATTTATAATCATTATAAATATTACGTTTTGGACTCAACTCTGGATATTCTTAACAGACACTTTTAAGAAAATTTTGCCTTTCTGTACAAAGCAATTAGTTTTTACATCTTCACAGCTGCAATTAAAAATAATGAAGTAATTCTTGTAAGACGGAATATAATGAAAAAATGAATGTTTTGAATTTTTTAAATTAAAACTGCTAAAATGTACGTTCATTTTACAAAATTCTTACTACTGTTACTAAAATGTTGCAATACATATTCCTTTCTGCATTTGAATAGAAGAAAATAGAGCTTTGGAAAATATGAAAGCGTTCATTTTTCTTTTATCATATTTTCCATTCGAAAGGATAAGTACATTCTATTCATTAAACACGCTGCGTTCCATTTGTCGGTTTAGCAGACGGAACATCATCTGCAGATTTCCTCACGCAGCTTGAACAATAACAATGCATTTTTCTGGTCTCTTAGAAGAAGTGAAGGCGGAGAATAAAGCCGTCGTCTTGTTGCTAGGCGTCCGACTTGCAGCCGAGGTTGTAGAGACAGTTTGTTTCATTTTATCGTTTACCCGTGTTACAGAATCGATTTTGGAAACGACCGACCTTGAAAAGTCCCCCCCCTTCTCACCAGGTGGGGTAAGGCCCACCTGCCTTTCGAGGGGAAGGGAATGACGCATGATTTGCAAAAAATACCTATTTTATTATTATTATTATTATTTCACTAGAAAGCTGAAATTTTTTATTTTTGCGTTAAAAGCAAGAATTTTCCTTTTGGCATTACGCAGATAAAGACGGTCAAAAGAAGGTTCCGTTCAGACAAATAAGAATTATGGTTCATGTTATCTTTTTGTTTCATATTTCAAATTATTTACGATTTCAAAGGACTGAAGAATGTGATCTGTGAGTCACACTAACAATTTTTAGCCCAAAGAGCATTAGCCCAGAAGAGCTATTAATTTCGTTTTGGGCATTTTGCGTTTCACTTTTCAGCTTGTTGCCACCAAATATTATTTCTCTGTGCTATATTTAAAGAAATTAAATAATGAAAAATCTGCATAAATGTAGGTATGTATGTTTCTCGCGCTGTGATAAAAGAACAGTACCTAGTTGTTGGTGTTAGTTGGTTTGTTTAATTATGGCAAAGCACACTAGGGCTATCTGCCTAAGGGGAGGGATGCCTTCGTGGAGGACTTTCCATGGAGGTAGGAAGTAAGAAGGAGTCGCCCTAAACAAGTTTCTCCGTACCCTGCTCTGAAGCACCGGCGATCCCTACGTGGTGACCAAAACATTGGGTCATTTACCATTGAGTTCTATGGGATTTCACGCGTTCGGGTGTAAATATTTTGTAATTACGTCGCAAATATACATATAAATGTATATATTTTCTTTTTCTACAACACTTCAGAGTCCTAAGTATGTGAAACCAACATATTTTTAAACAACATTTCATTCTGAACGGAATTAAATGCTATACTTTTCACAGGACAGTTTTCTCAGAATGGTTTAATTTGAATGAAATATTTTCACAAGTTTTCGTTAATTACATTAGAAAAAAAAAATTAAGGTAATTCGATTTTATTCGGTTAAGGTACAAAAATTTAGATCAAAGTTTATTGTATTATTAATATTAAAATTATGCATTATTCCTTTTCTATTTATAGAGCTTCTTCCTAAAATACTTTCTTAAATATGACATGATTTTTTGGCTTCTTTTAAATCGAAAAATGTAAATCAATTTATAATTAATGCTCTATTCGGTTCATTTTAAATTAGAGAATTATTAGGAATTAAATAGTATTTGACTTTCTCTGAACATTTCTGAAAGGGAATAAAATAAGTTTTTTTAAGTATTATTTAAAACTTGTAACTGAGTTATTATAAAATGTAAAGGGAATAATTCTTTTAATTATACTTATCAGATTTTTTTTTTTTTTTACCCTTCATTTCAACAATACATATTCCAAAACACTTTATTACGTTCTTAAGTGCGCATCTCATAGCATTTGCTTTACAATACCTTTTAACAGATTGCTTTCCAATACGAACAATTCTTGCTTAAATAGTTTTATAACGTATTTGTCAACAGGATTTCAATTTATGTTTACAATTCAATATTAAGGTTATTATATATTTAGATAACATTTATAATCATTATAAATTAGATACATTTAATCATTAGATTTCTTCACAGTACTTTCACAGTTGTTTATAAGTGAATAAATTCTTCATTTCAAATACATTTATAAATAATTTAATGAATATTTAAGTATTTTGCCAAAGGCAGGTACATGCTTTTTGCAAGCACATGCATAAATGCCCATACATATTTCCTATTTTTCATTTCCGGCATGTGCAAATCTTTAATTTCTGTGCATTCACTATATTTTTCGTGTAAAGTAATTTACACTAATTTAGCATACACCCGAAAGTTTTACATAAAAAATATATATTAATATATTTTGAATGAAAATTATAAGTATTATTTTTAATACCCACTCAAAGGTCAGTTTTTCTTCAAAATTCCTCCACGATGGCATCTCTCTCTTTAGGCAGATAGCCCTTGCATGCGTTACTCTATTTAAAAACTTAATCTGACCTATGTGCCTAATTACAAATATTTTAACATACATAATTTTATATTTACATTTAGCCATCAAGTTTGAAACTTTTCAAATCTTCTAGAAAATAAATTTTGGCAGATCTCTTTTAGCAATTTTTTTAAAATCTATATTTTTGTAGTGCCACAGCTTAGAATTTTATAAAACAAATTCATAATCAAAATCGCTGTTGTTAGTTATCGAAAAATAACCAAGATTTGATTTTTGCGTAAATGTCAGTAAACTATACAAATTGCTATTATCCATTACACTATGAATGTTTCTTTCATGCGAGAGTGTCCCTTTTTTGATTTCTATGGAACTGTCGTGTGTCGAAATACTATCAGAATCTTGTCAAGCGAGCTTCTGAATGTAAACAAAGAACACCCAGTCTGGTGACCCAAGCTTCAAAGCAGTGCTTAACTTCTAGCGCGGAATGGCCCCTCCTCCCTTTCCTACCTCCATGGGACTTTCTAAGGGAACTGCCTCGTATACACGTTACACGTGAGGAAAACCACGAAAACGTCCCTGCAGCCAGACCGTTCGCGGGATTCGAACCTCGGACCGAACTACCAGTGTTCAGTGACTTTACCGCTCGGCCGCTGGTGGCCTCCAACGGTACCTAGAGCCATCCAGTTTTGAATAATGTAATCTTCCACTGAATATGGGCATCCGGAAGCCTAAATTTGGAATTTGAAATTTGTTTTATTATCGATTTCATATTTTGTAACACTTTAACGAATTTTTGATGAACAAACTCAACGGTTTCAAAGCGAGCAATAGCAACACTGTACGGGGGGGGGGGAATTATCTTCAGCGCGCGGCTGTGTATAGGAAATTCTAAAGATACGCTCATTTTTAAATTATTTTGCGATGTTGCTGTTGAATTGAACTTTATGGTTTAAGTGAGAAGAACATTATATTTAATAAATAATGTTTTCGTGGTGTATTTGTTAGCACGCTGGGCGCGTATTCCAAAGGTCCGTGGTTCGTTTCCCGGCGAGAAGGTTGCTCATTTTTCACTTCTTCCTGTTTCAAGAAATAACCTAATGACTCTACAATAAAAAATCTGTAAGTTTTCAGATTTTTCTTAAATTCTACCTTGCTATTTAAAATGAAAGGATAATAGACTGAATTTTACTCTGACTCTATTTCTTTCCAAGGTATAATTTTTATATTTCTATCATTCTGAACAAACAAAAAAGGTATTTAACTTCGTCGGGATCACCTATCATTACATTTGAAATGTAATGTAGACGTTACATAAACGTTGATACCACAAAGTTTGAAAGGTGACAGAAAATCTTACCATACACTGTTTGTGCAGGTTTCGAAAAAGGCCCACCCAAATAGTGCCTACCACACAAATGTCAGCGTGTGCGACAATCGACCGCCAGGTTAATGACCAGATTCCCTCAGCTTCTTTTATTACCTGTTTCCTAAGCCGAGGACAAATGCTGCACAAACCTAAGGCTATACTTTGAAAAGTATGGTCATTCAAGATGACCTTCAACTCTACCTTTAGGGGTATCTTGAGTTACCTCTATGGGCTGCATCCAACGCAAAAGCCTGCATAAAGTGAGGTAGTGAAGTTACCGAAGGACGGGAAAAGAAGTAAATGCCTTAGAAAGTTGTTTGTAAAATGCCTTGGAAGTCATTTACAAACAACAGATAACAATGCTGAAAAATAACACAAAGGGTTAGAAGTCATAAGAGTTGACCCGAAATAACTATCATTAGACTGCTGTGACCAGAAAAACTGTTTTCAGCGATTTTGCAAAAGCGATGAACCAGAATTAGTCATTTTGCTAAGAAATATAGTTAAAAAGATATAATTACAAATCCTCGGTAGTTATCTCGAACAGGTTAGATGTTTATACATATACGGCAGATGTTTTACTATACCGTCCTTTTGATATAGCGAGGGAAGCCTGCTGTCGACAGCTTTGGGCCAGTTCAAATCTTAGAAACAGAACTATCTTGTCTCCCTCTTCTTATAGGTGTATTGTGGATCTACGTTCAGCGGTGCAAGGTGAGTAGTGTTCTCGGTTATGTTGTTGTTGTTGCTAATGCTCACTTTATAAGATATTTCTCCCACTTTCCTAGCGTGCCTTCGTGGTGTAGTGGTTCTGCACGCTGGGCCGGTATTCCAGAGGTCCGTGGTTCGATTCCCGGCGAAGGCGGTTGCGTATTTTTCATCTTTTCTGCTTCCAATTAACCTAATGACTCTGCAAGTGGCGCTCGAACTAAAAGGGTTGTGGAGGATGATTCTCCGCACCCCGGATTTGGCGACTAGGTCCCCTAAAACCCTAGTCGCCCTTTAAAAAGGGGAGTATATAAGGTATTTCTCCCACTTTCCTAGCGTGCCTTCGTGGTGTAGTGGTTCTGCAAGCTGGGCCGGTATTCCAGAGGTCCGTGGTTCGATTCCCGGCGAAGGCGGTTGCGTATTTTTCATCTTTTCCGCTTCCAATTAACCTAATGACTCTACAACTTGTCTGGCATATGGTCAGCCCAAGCCCATGAAAGTCCTCGGGGCAAAGAACGCCAGTTTACACCTGTCATTGGCGCAACTTACCGATGACAGTGCGCTTTAGTTCACTTCCTCCCCCCAATTTTGATGGGGAGCACATGGCCGAGAGTTCCCCCCCTCTCTTTCCCTACCACCGACCTCTCGGGAGGACTTTCGGTTCATCGCATATTTAGAGTGCCCCAAGGCCGCACAGACACTATACATTTACAAACATCCACGCCTTCTCAAGGATTCGAATCCGCGCCCTTTGGCACGGCAATCAGCGAAGCTAACTACTATACCGGTTAGGCGACTGTTCTTGGTTATTAGATGGTTAACCAACTAACTAACAAAAAATAAATATTTAGGAAAAAAATAAATGTTTAGGAAGTGCGCGTGAACAGTTACAAACGCAGAGAAGCAAATCTAGCTGTTAATCTGTAAGAAATTCATATTTAGTGCTCCAAAACTCTATTATAAATTTGCATACATAATAGTTAGCCCGAGAAACTTTCTCTTTTTATTAAACTTAGTCATAATAAAGAAATTAAATTTTCACACTTAGCATAAAAAAAGAATTTTATCACAGAAGTTTTCGTTACAAGTTAAGTTAATAAGTTTTGTTTAAATGTGTTTAATGTGAAAAGATTTAAATTAATGGTTAACCAACTAATGGGTTAGACCATTCCTGAACAATACTTATTTAAAGGAAAAGTGTCCAGCCATTTGGTGGAGGGGGAGGAGGAGAAAAAATCTTACATTACAAAATGCTGTTCAGAAAAAATAAATTTCTATGGAAGGGAGACAGTTATTGTTTTTCCTCTGAATGTTCCAGTAGTTTAAACAGCCAGATGAAAATCATTGTTTCGGCTTCATCAAATCCATTCCACGAGGTTTAGATGAGATATAAACCTTAATTAAGTGTCAATCAGATATGGCAAACTATTTTTAATAAAAGAAATTAAAAGCTGCTAGATAGAACTGGGCATTTTTTAATTCATTTATGTTTTTTTTTTTTTTTTTTTTTTTAATTTTATTATGAAGCACGACTCAGCGACGAATAAAATTCCACCTGAAAGCACTTTATCATTGGGTGCTTTTATCGAATATAAAGAATTAAAATAAAAAACAAAAAGGAAAAATATTTTTAAACAAAACTCTGTTCTCAGTTGCCCTTCCTTGGCTGTTAAACGGGGGGGGGAGGGAAGAGTTTCTTTCCCTAACAAAATTAAGAGACTGTGACGTGTTATATCCATTTCCTTTTCTAGTTGGCAAAAGTGGAAAAAATAAATGTTTAGGAAGTGCGCGTGAACAGTTACAAACACAGAGAAGCAAATCTAGCTGTTAATCTGTAAGAAATTCATATTTAGTGCTCTAAAACTCTATTATAAGTTTGACATACATAATAGTTAGCCCGAGAAACTTTCTCTTTTTATCAAACTCAGTCATAATAAAGAAATTAAATTTTCATACTTATCATAAAAAATTAACTTTATCACAGAAGTTTTCGTTACAAGTTAATAAGTTTTATTTAAATGTTAATTATAAAAGATTTAAAATAATATGCGCTGTGTCTATTACTAGTAAAAAGCATAAAGTGCTTTGAAAATTTTTTAAAAAAGTCTTTGTAAATGTAAAAATATACTTATACAATATATCCTAATTTTACGATTTGTAATTTTAATAAGAAATATCATTTTAACGAATGAAACTTAATTTTTTTTTTAGCTCGGAAGGGCTATCGCCCTGTATTATATTTAAAGAAATCAGATAATGAAGAATGTGCATATATGTATGCATGTTTCTGGTTGTATTGTGATAAAACAACGATACCTAGAGCTATCCAATTTTGAATAACGTACATCTCCACCCGAATATGGACTCTAAGTAATTCCAAATTTGAAATTTGGAATTAGTTTTATTACCTACTTCACTTTTGTAAATCACTTATGAGTTTTTAAGAAACTCAACGATTTCAAAGTCAGCGATGGGACCTGTACGGGAAAAAAAAAAAATTATCTCCAGCGCGCGAGACTATGTGTATCGGAAATTCTAAAGATATGCTGTTTTTAAATTATTTTGGGATATCGCTGCTGAGTTGAATTTCATTGTTTAAGAATTTAATAAATAAGAGTAACACATGAAACGTTAAAAAAGTGCCCCTTTGGACGTAATATAAAATCTGCCTTCATATTTATTTATATAGTAGCAACTACGCTGTCAGCCTTCGTCTGGCTTTTAAATGTACTGTAAAAATGCCTGAAGGAAACACTAAACGTTAAATTTAAAAATTGCGCAGAATTTTACTCTGCAGAAAACTTCTCTTCCCCCCCCAAAAAAAAAACCACAAATGAAAAAATATATATATTACATATAAAAAAATTAATCAACTTTCCGTTGAAGAAAAAAAAATCATGCAAAACTTTTTAATATTTTACAAACAGTGAAATAAGCAAAAAATAACATGAAAGAAACTCAAAAAACAAAAAATTCCGCGCAGAATTTTACTCTGCAGAATAACTTTATTAAAAAAAATTCAATAAAAATGTATTATATATATAAAAAATGACAATGAAATATGCCAATCTCTTAAAAACGGTGACATAAGAAATACGATGAAAAATTGTTGCCAAACCCATATTTCTAAAAGAATGAAATTATTCAAAATGATGCGATTTCATCAAAAATCTATCACCAACAATAAGAAAGGAAAAGTGTTGCCAAAATCACATTTTTAAAGATGTGAGATGTGAGAAGTGTACTCGAAAGCTTCATTTAAATTTTTTTTTTTTTAAATACAAAATATTATCATTCTTTTTGTAAATGCAGCCGCAAAGGTGAAAGTTTAACGTGTCCAAAAATCAAAGAAAAATAAACTGTACATTTTTAAAAATAAACTTTTTTAGAAAAATATCCCGTTGAAAACGTGTTAAACTCATTTTGTTAAATAAATTCGTATTCAATCGATTTATTAAAACACGAAATTTATTTTAAGTTCGTAAAATAGCTAAATGCCAACGTTTCATGACGATGTGAAAATAGAGTGTGTAGAGTAAAATCTCGCTTTCCTATAGCCCATTATGTCTCAAAATGACGCGATTTTGTCACAAAATATAAAATTAAAAAAATTCGAATTCGAATTTCGAAAAAATCGCTTCGAGGTGCACTGGCTCTTGTCTAGATGCACCTATGTACCAAATTTCGTAGCCGTGGGTCTATTAGCTTACGCGCAGCGCGAACGAAAGACACACAGACATGCAGACAGACTCTTTCTTTCATTATACGTAGAGATTTATTGTAGGTTTGGCACAAGGAGTAAATTATTATGCTCATCTGGGAGCGTATTTTTGTAGTAACAAACAAAAATCGACAATTTTCATACTGTGTTTTTAAATGTACGCTCACGCAATTTTTAAATGTATTTTTGAAATGTAAGTAATTGTTTATTATATCTGGTTATGTATTATACTAATTATCCCTTAAATAGTTTTGTTTTTCTCCAAGCTGCCCCTTTCCAAAGCTGAGAAATGTATTCTTCTGTGATTAAGAAAGTGTATTTCTAAGTTCAGTGACAAGCTTTTCTGTGTATCTGTTCATTTCTCGCTTGGCGCATAGTTGCTTTCAGTATCCGTACCCACAGTATTGCCAACCCTATAACCCCTCAGCTCTCTACACATGGTTGATTCACGAGGCCGTTCGAGCGCATTCATTGGAAAAGGCTGAGGGAGTGTTATTTCCAGAAGGCCACACAAAATCACAACACAAAAGACCGCAAAACGCTCCCGATATAGCCACATCCTGACACGCGCACGGCAACTTCCTGTCTGAGCAGGAAGTTGATGCAGGAAAAAAAAATACCCTTTCGGATAGATATTGGTTCGTTCTCGCACTTATTGTGATGACTGCTACAGCGAACAGATGTTAAGCCTCGTGGAACGTGAAATAATTTTAAAAATCGTTATCCTCATAACACGATCGAATGCTGAACGGATGTATAAACTGTAAGGCCGTAAGATGATTTACATGATAATAATCCTTTAATATCCTCTCACTGAAAAATCTGTTAACATCGAGGTAAAAGGGGGAAAAAAATACATGAAAATAACACTCGTTTTTGGAAAAGCAATATGGCAGAATTTCTGCACTGGGGTTTAGAATTCCATCATTGCAATTCTGCTTCGATGTCAGGGAGAACTATGATACTGAGTGGCATCAATGAAAATTTTTCTGGTTCATCGCAAAATGTTAATACTTAATTTTCTCGGAGATGCTATATATTGTTTTATGCGCTACGATAGAATTTTCTCAGTGATTTCAAAACTAATATAATTCGTCAATTATATCTTATAACAATTCTTCAGTAATGCTAAAGTCGGTATCTCTGTAATAATTCTCCCAGGATTACGAAAGATAATTGTCAATGCAATAATTCCTCAGTGGTGGCATAAGTTGTTAAAAAAATATAACTAAATTTTTCATTTAAAAAAAGTTCGAAAATTTCTTAAGTTAAAAATTCAAAAGTTCTTAAATTCAAAATTTAGGAAAAAAAAGTTTCTCTTACCTTTTTTCCTTCCAAAGGATAGAAATTCCGGGAGGAGTTAATACGTAGAAAATCATCAAAGAGTTCTTAAAGACTAATTTTTGCAGAAAACATTTTTACTTTCTTACGATGAACGCAAAACACAGCATATCTAGCCAAATCACAGACGATCATCATCTAAACCAAATCACAGACGATATTAAAAGAATTACAGCCGATTTTAAAGGTTTCTTTCTTTCTTTCCTTTTTTTTTTTTTTTTTTAATTCCACAACTGTTGCCAATGTTAAAAACAAAATATCTATTCTTTTTTTGTGTTGATGTTATTTTCAACATAAGTAATGCCACAATAATTAACTCTACACTGATTTCAAAATCATTAGCACATAAAATAAGTAAATCATCATTTTTAAAATTAATACAATTATAATAATTTGTCCCTGTAATGTCAAAAGCCATTACAATTCTTCACTAATGCAGTACAGAAATTTGAAACAGTAATTTGAAATTCAGATATATTTTTCTTCTAAATGCTTCCTAAATTTTATATTTTGTAATTTGGGGACAAATTGCAATTTCATATTCTATAGAACTTGCAATTGTTCATATTCTATTTTTCTTGCAAGTTCATATTCTATTTTTCTTGCAAGTTCATACTCTATAGCCGTTATAATTTCTTAATGTATGTTTTTATAATTCCTTGTGCATCTAATAACTGTTGCACAGCCATAATACTAACAAACGTATTTTGCATTCTATTTAAACTTTGTATTATTTCTTAGCTATAAATAACAGGATAATTTCTCCATTGATAACAATTTTATGCAATATCTGTTAACATTAATTTTTTACGATATCACAACCCTCCCCATCCAATTTTTTTAATCCCCCCGTTTATTTTCGATTTAATAGTTTCTATTTTTCTCATTAATAGTTACGATTTTTGCAAAAAATATAACACATTTTAAAAATATTCTATAAAATAATCACAACATGACGATACTGAATCAGTAAACAAGGTGTTTAAATTTTCTCATTTCAAAAATTGAAAACAAAAGTTCTGAGATAACATTTTGAATTCAGGTACTCGCAAAGCTTAAAAAAAAAATGAAGAAATAATGCGACTTAGAAATTTTAGCTCGCAGATAGAAATTTGCAAAAACAGAGGTAAAGACGGAAAATTCTCTACTAGAGAAATAATCTCATCTTGAAATAACGCTAATTGTGAAAAAACGACGGCATCCAAAGCCATAAAATTTTGAATAACGTAATCCTCCACCCAAACATGGGCATCTGGATGCCCGAATTTTGAATTTGTTTTATTATTTATTTTATATTTTGTAAAACTTTAACGAATTTTTGATTAACGAACTCAACGGTTTCAAAGCGAGCAGTGGCAACACTGTGCGGAAAAAAACATTTTTATCTCCAGCGCGCGAGGCTACCTATCGGAAATTCTAAAGAAATGCTGTTTTTAAATATATTGTGATATCGCTGTTGAATTGAATTTTATGGTTTAAGTACGAAGAACATGATATTTAATAAATAAAGGTAACACACAAAACGTTAAAAAAACGCCCATTTGGGCCTAATATAAAAAAAAATGAATTTTTTTTTAATATCTTATACTTCTTACGTTTTTTGTTTTTAGCTTTTAACTAAGCATTATTTTCTTCGCATTCATACCATATTCAATTTCAAATTATTTAAAAATAATTTTGCATACATTATTCTCCCCCCAAGTACATAATGAAACAAATCTGAAATTCAAAATTCGAGCTTCCAGGTGCCCATGTTCCGGTGGGAGACTACGTTACTGAAAAATTATTTTATAAATGATTTACGAAATTAGTAGTGGTCTTTTGTTTCAACTGCCTCATAAAAAATAACAGTTCAGTTTTTCTCACGCAGTTAATGAGAAAAACAATACATGGAAATTAACCCAGTCCCAAACCATTAATTCATTATGCATGTAAAATAGACGTTTTACTTCCAAATGCAACATACAATTATATATATTCGTGAGAATCTCTCAATGATATTGAGGATGCATTATCAACGTAATGTTTTTGCCTTCTCTATTTTTCCGATAGCTCTTATCTATTCTAAAAGTAGCAACGCTATACGATAATGACTCGCAAAAACAGAATTACTAATTTCTTGTTTGTGACTTTGATAATTAATGCAGAATAAACAGTTTAGAATTGATTTGTATTTCTGTATTCATAAAATAATTTTAAAAATTACATTACTGACTCTTAAAAACATAACATAGCATGACTTCTGTTTCAAATTATAATCATTTTTAGCCTAAAAGCTAGTAAGTTCCAAATGGGATATTAGTCTGGAAATGGCGTTTTGAGTTTATAAATGACGTATCACTTTTCAAACTGCTGCCACTAAATACAGGATGTTTATAAAGTCCCGGACCCATTTTGATGTTTAATAACTTCTAAAATAATGAAGATATAAACAAACTTATGGCATTTATTAATGGAATAACTTATATTTTCGTTTTCAGGTTTGAATATCTTTACTTTTGTACATATCGTCTGCGCGTGTGGTTAATTTCAGATAATTTCATTTTCCAGTCTAAATATCTGTACTTTTCTAAATATCGTCTGCTTATTAGTCGCATTTTTTTCTCTTTTGTTTTTGGCAACTATTGCAATGTTATGTTTACTTTTGATGCGTTTGTTCTAGTACTTTTGTATGCGATGTTTTATTCGACGGGATATTAAGCAAAATGCATACACCACAACACATGCTTGCCGGTATCTGGCGTGAAATTGAATATCGACTTGATATTCTCCGTGCGACGAAGGAGGCACACGTGGAAGTTCATTGACAAGGGTCAGGAAACTTTTTGAGTCTATCTAACCATTTATGTTATTAATTTTAATCTATCTTTATTATTTTACGAGTTATTAAACATCAAAATGGGTCCGGGACTTTATAAACACCCTGTATTATCGCCCAGTATTATATATTTAAAGAAATTGAATAATAAAGAATTTGCATGAATGTTTGTTTGTTCTTTGCACTGTGAAAACACAGAGGTACCTAGAGCCATCCAATTTTGAATAACGAAATCCTCTACCCGAATATGGGAACATAGAAGCCCAAATTTTAAACTTCGAACTTGTTTTATTATCTATTTCATATTTTCTAAAACTTTAAAGAATTTTTGATGAACAAACTCGACGATTTCAAAGAGAGCAGTGGCAACACTGTACGAAATAAAACATTACCTCCAGCGCTCGAGACTATCAATCGGAAATTCTAAACATATGCATTTTTTAAATATTCTGTGAATTTGCCGTTGAATGGAATTTTATGTCGCGTAAGTGCCAAGACTGTGATATTTAATAAATAAAGTAAACATACAAAACGTTAATAATAAAAAGGCACAAAAAAATTTTTGTAAAGCCATGTTAGTAAGAAAACTGAATAAACTGAACTGAAAAGACTGAAAAAGAATTAGAAAAATGTTATGCCAACACTTAACGCTGCATCGGGAGTTCTAAGCGTATACTGCTTTTAAAATTTTTCTGCGCTGAGCTGTGAGTCTAAAAGGGTTTGGTAAAAAAACCTTACCAAACTCTTTTGGGGGACCATTAAAATCTGAAAGCTTTCAGATTTTTTTCCTTAATTTTATTTTTGAAAATATACAAACAATTAATTTTACGTTTGTATTTTTTCAAAAATAAAATTACGTTTTATAGATGGCAGATCCATGCATTGTAAGTATAGCTACTAACTTGCTTCGTGTTTAATATGATCTAAACAGGCACTGCAAAATATTATAATACGAGTAATTATTGCAAAATATTATAATAATTATTTCAAAATAAATACAATAATTAAGCATTAGAACACCGCGAAAAGGAAAGAATTGTTATTACAAACGAGTATTAATGCCTAACGATTGCCGTATGTTTAGAATGATACCAATGATATTATTATTTATAACAGAATTTATGGGTTAAAATGGCATCAATAAGTGTAGATTTTCAATAAACATCATAAAAGATATTATTTGGCCTATTAAATCTGTGATTCATACTCGCATCCTAAATTGCCAATCTGATCCAAGAGCCACAAACGACAAGAAACCTTCATGCTTCGCGACTTCACATGAGTTTGGAAATGTCTGTTCATAAATTCGGGATATAATATATTCCATAGTGTGAGAAAAAAATATGCACGAGAATTGAAAAACAATTCTCTTCAATAGGTCATCTTATTTCCATAATTCCATAGCTTTCATTAAGGACATGCAAAATCAAATATTCTGCTTTCTGTAGAATTCTGATATTAAGATTTTTAAAAATGGAAAATTCTTAAAATATCGATGAACGAGTCTAATTGAAAATGAGAACAAAGTATGCCAAAATAACTCTAAACTGCAGTCCCTTATCTGAATATCCTCTACTTTTGTTTTACACACACATTTCAAATTATCAGTAAAGATCTAATCAAACCTATCTGTTATTGGCGGTCTGATTATGAATGTTCTTTGGGATGACGGATTCGGGTCAAGGTCTGAGAAGATTAGAGTTGCAAATTATTTTGTAACGTAATATTATTAATGTTTTTTACGTAAATGATAAAGAGAAGTTATGTTAACAAATATGTTAACAGCTTTTCCTTCTTACAGATTTAGAATAAAGTAAAAAAATATTACCTTCACATATTTAGCATGAAACAAATAATATCAACACATAATATATAACAGTTTAAAAAAAAAATTCTTTTTACTTCCTTGTACGAAGTAAAAAGGAAGTATTGTAATCGTGAAGATTTTCAGGCAGCATATTGCAACGAAAATATCCATTTTGACCGCTATCGAATGCAATTCAACGATGTTTTTGCGTGATATCTGTTTATTTGACTTTACTCAAAGTATACTTTTTATTTATTTTGTTTATTCACTTACTTTAATTTGTTACTCCAAAGGGGCAATTTGCCCGCAAGGGCTATTGATTTCGTTTGGCATTTTGCGTTGGATCATTATAAAAGTCTGAAACACTTTTCAAATTGTTGCCACCAAATATTAGACCCCCGCATTATATTTAACTATATGACTGCCTTCGATACGGCAGTATTTTCCCGTATGACAGTAACGACTTTCCCGTATGGACGACATTTTCAATAATGTTCATACTTTAATGTATTATAATACAAATAGATAAATGTTTATTAATATACGCCTTTTCTTTAACAATACTTTAAATGTAGGTTCTACCTTCAGCACCAAAAATAATTATTAATTACTATCCTCCGCCCCCCCCCCACATACATGCAAACACAGGGGGGATCACCAGTTTTCGGTGAGACTCATGGGATTCTAACGGCTCATTCTGGTTAAGAAGCTCCGCTGACATTAAGTCAGCTATTTTCTCTTTTCAATCAAAGAAATAAAAATTTTCTCTTCTCTCTGCGTGCCTTCGTGGTGTTATTGGAAATATACTCGACGCGTATTCGAGAGATCCAGCGTTCGAGTGACGGCTAGGACATTGCATATTTTTCACGTTTGCTGCTTCAAAAAAAAAAAAAAAAAAAAAAAAAAACGCAATGCCTCTATAAGTGGCGCCCGAACTAAAAGATGGTAGACAATAATTCGTCACCACCAGGATTTGGTGATTGGGTCCTTTAATCTCCAGTCGCCGTGGTGGAGTATATAAAGTAATTTCTCCCTTATTTATGATGCCTCCGTGATATAATTGGAAGGAAGCATACTCGAAGCGTAGTCGAGAGGTTCAAGGTTTGAGTCCCGGCGAGAGCAGTGCACATTTTTCATGTCTCCTGCTTCACAAAACCTAATGGCTCTCAAAACTGAATATCAAAATAGACGAAGTGCACGTTTTTAAGAACTTCAAGTAAACGAAAATTCCTCAACATCTGTATGCTTCTAATGATTGTTAATCATTAGAATTGAAATCATATTATTCTATGTTAATTTACCTTACTTAATACGCTATCCTTTTTGCCACCTCATTTTAATGCTTTCACTCAATACCATCTTTATTTAAGTACATCTTCAAGATCTCCCAAGCTCAATCAAGAAATTTTAGAATATTTTCTAATTCCATCTCCTTAATGTATTAATCTTTAATATGTTAATAAAGTCTCAACTCAAGATTATTAATCAAGACTTTTAATCAAGAATGACTCTCTATCAAGAATTTCCAAGAACGTTTCATTCAAGTCATCCTAATTCATTCAAATACTATTTCTTATCAACTTTTATTCAATTACTGCTCATCATTCTCCATAATCAAAAACTATACTCTTATTCTAAACTCTTTACAAAACTGACATTCTCAGCCCCTACTATTCTAATACAATATGTTGTTCATTTTCAAAATTTATAATGATTTTCTTAAGTATTTACTTACGTATATATGTTTCATTTGCTTACATATTTATTTAGGTATTATGTATTTATATATTTAATTTTTTTAAAATTTTTATTATATAATTCTCAAAATTCTAATACTATATTGACTTCATATATAACAACATTGTATTTAGACATTTGTCTAATTCTAAATTTTAAATCTTTATTTATTGTACCTATTTATGTACTTATATATTTATTTCTTGATATTTAATTTTTATTATGTAATTATCAAAATTCAAAAATTTTATTGCATTTTATATATAACAACAAAGTTGGTAGATGATTCCATCAGTTGAGCATAAAAGCTGAATGGCTTAAAGCATGTGCAGCTGGTCATCTGACAGTAAATAAATAAATAAATAAATGATTGTTAAATAAAACCTTCGTAATACCAGCAGATGCACTTAAGTCATTATACTCGTTACCAGATTCACAAGCAAATATGTGCATACCATCAAAAGGCACATTTACTCGAAAATGCGTATGTTCGTGCAATCATATCGAACAAGGAAATTTAATTCGTTAAAAAACTATTTGCTAGTGCCTAAAACAGTAGTTATCCTTCGAGCCAGTCGTCCTTTGTTATTACTATTAATCTTTCTTATTCCTAGAACTAGCAGCTGTATTTCATTTCCGTCTCCAACAAACTTAACTTTAATTAATCTTTTAACATTGTCTTAATTTTTAAACATTTTCTTGTCTTCTGAAGTAATTCGTGCAATCTTGAGCTGCAAAAATTCAGAAATTCTTATATTTACTTCGTAATTACTAATGCATTCATATGATTGGTTTCAAGCTTGAATTCGTTTAGTTCGTTAAACAATGCTATCACAAATTTAATCTCCAGAAATTCAATTTCTCCTTTTTTTATCTTGCGATATTAATCTCTTATTAATATCCTATTTATTTCTATTCTTTTCAGATTATACATTGAATATCTGGCTAGGATAATATATCACACAAATGCGTGCACGTAAAATAATCCTAATAACATTTCTCATAGATTTATTGATCAGATAAATGAATTTGTTTATAAAAATGAAAAATTTGATGTGGATACCACATCACTTTCTCGAACAGCTTATGAAATTGTACACATTTTTTTTTGCTGCACTCCATCTAAACTTTTATTTCCTCGAATTTCATTACAGATGTACTTCTCATTTAATCAATTCAGTTCTCGCTTCGCGGAAAGGCAAAAATACATAAAAGTCAAAACATCTTCATTCAAAACTGTAACACAGAAAAACATAAAACATCATATACAGTTATTTTAAAATTTTTTTTCAATTAAAATTAGAGTTTCTACACAAAAACAAGGAATTCGGCCAACGGACAGGAAGACAAATTTTCGTTGCACAATATTGAAAGTTAACTATTGATCCTACTGGACATAAAGACTCTGAAGTTGGTGCACCAACTGACTTAATTCACTATTCTACTAAGAGTTTCTGATGTAAGCAAATGGTGGCCACGTTAGGCCTAGCGCCACTTAAGCTTTTAAATTGATGACAATTCTTCAACTATTGCATGCATATTAACTAAAGGCATGAAACCCTTAACCGGAACATAAAAACAAGATAATTCAATCACTTTTAAAGCTAAAAATACACAATTTTCCATCATATAAGAATAATAAACAGAACTTACTGAGTCGGCTAAAGAGGGGTGGGTATACATATATAAGTTTGGTGCGGCCGATTGCAGCCAAAAAGGCAGGTGCACAACTACACATTATAGCAGCCCCATATGCAACATTTCAAAGTTCTGCTTCTAATAGTTTTTGAGTTATGTGAGATACACACATATGTACGTACATTTGTCTGTAGGTACGTATGTACAGACATAAAAAAAAGTCTCTTTAGAATCCATTTTAAATCTATTTCACAATCCGTTTTGGAAAAAAAGGGGCTTTTATTCTGTTTGTATATTTTTGAGTAAAGATGTCACGCAAAAACATCGTTCAAATAGATTCGAGAGCGGTCAAAGTGGATATTTTCGTTGAAGTATGAAACCCGAAATTTTTCGCGATTACAATACATACTTCCTTTACTTCGTAAAAGAGAGTAAAATTTAATTTTCTTCTTTTCTGTTATTAATATTCAAATAAAAGAAAAACATAATTTCGGATTTTAATCCATTAGGTATAAGGTAGGTAATTGTAGGTAATTTCTAAATTAAGATAGGTATAAGGTAGGTAATTTCTAGGTAGGTAATTTCTAATTAAGATAGGTATTAGGTATAAGGTAGGTAATTTCTAAATTAAAACGACACTTTACACAATATTTCTTTATAGAGCAAATAGACTTGGATTAACGAGAGTAGGATGGATATCGCTCAGAATCGATACAATTCAAAGCAGTTTTCTGTTCAAGAAGAACAAACAGTAGCTCTCATAATATATCGAACATCTATTTGGAATCAGTATACCAAGTAACTTTTTAAAATATATATATATATATATGTTACCGTGAAAGACCGAAATTGGAGAATGTCGACTTTCACCGGAGAATATCAACATTCACAAAATTCGTCGGTGAAAGACCGAATATTTCACTACATTTCGAACCCTCACCGGTGTATGTCGACAATCACAGATATGCTCTGGTGAAAGTCGAAAAGAGAGATCATAAAGTGCCATAATAGTTTAAGTTGTTGCAATAAATAAGATTTGAATCACATAATTTAGTAAGTTTTTTATTACTGTTATTTAATTTTCTCATTTAGAACGTACTGTATAATTAAGTAAGTTTTTAACTTCTATTATTTTCTTTTCTCATTTTGAATGTATCGTGTGTTTTAGGTTCTCATGTTCTTAAGTTCATATTTCAAGTGTCAAGTGCGTTTATTCGCGACTGAATTACGGAGAAGAAAATATAATATTGTTTTATGTTCAACATTCACCATTAGTACATGGTGAATGTTGACATTGACCGGTGTAAGTCAGAAAACAGAGTATTTGGAAAATATTTCGGACATACACCAAGAGACTATGAGAATGTTGACATTCACCGGTGAAAGTCGACATTCTCCAGATTTCGGTGTTTCACCGTAACATATGTATTATTGTATTGCTTGTCATGAAATGGGCTGTCATTACTCGCTTTGAAATCGTTGAGTTTTTTAATCAAAACTTCGTTAAAAAGTTTTACGAAATATGAAATATACATACATTTATGCAGATTTTTCATTATTTAATTTCTTCACCAAATGTTAGAGTCCTGCATTATATTTGAAGAAATTAAATAATGAAAAATGAAATATAATGAAATAGCTAATAAAACGAATTCGAAATTCAAAATTCGTGTTTCCAGGTAACCATATTCGGGTGGAGAGCTATGTTATTCAGAATCTGATGGCTCTTAGTACCGTTGTTTTTTTCACACATACATACATAATACCTTCAATTAATGCTTTTGAAAATCAAGTTTTCGCTAACTAACCGACTTAAAGCCAAAAATGGAATTTAACTTTCCCCAAAAGTAGGTCCGATAAATAGAACGTTTCTTCTGTCCACGAAACTATCTCAAAATTTGACTTCGAACATATTTTCTCAAATCCAAGTCAAAATAAGCGAAGGACTAGATAGGCAAACACGTTCATTTTGAAAGACGACGCCTGACAACAAATGCTGTCAACATGTGATTAATTCAAATCCATGTAGATCATAGTTAATCACGTTAATCATTTTGTTACATTAGGGAATGAAGTTATGAACTTTAAACGCAAGATTGCGCTGAGACATCGTGACCCACACAGTTATTCTCATATGTTATGAAAATAATAAAATGTTTCCATAAAAGGGTGTCATAACAAAATTTAATTAGCGCTGGAAAATGAAAGAAATGAATAATTAAAAAAATGAAAGCTTTTAGATTTTATACTAGCCCATAGCTTCCCCCCTTTTTTTTTTTAGTCCAAAGGGATTTGAATCCCGAAGGACTATTAGTTTCGTTTTGGCATTTTGCATCGGACTCATAAACGTCGGTTCACTTTTCAAACTGTTGCCACAAAATGTTAGAGTCCTGCATTATATTTGAAGAAATTAAATAATGAAAAATCTGCATAAATGTATGTATATTTCTCGTATTGTGATAAAACAACGGTACATAGAGTCATCGAATTTTGAATAACGTAATCCTCCAACGAATATGAGCATGTGGAAGACCAAATTTGAAATTTGAAATTTGTTTTAGGATCGATTTCCTATTTTTTAAAACTTTGACGAATTTTTGATTAACAAACTCAAGGATTTCAAAGCGAGCAATGGCAACGTTGTGCAGAAAAAACATTTTTATCTCCAGCGCGTGAGTCTCTGTATCGGAAATTCTAAAGATATGGTCGTTTTAAAACTAGTATTTTGCGATATTGCTGTTGCACTGGATCTTATGGTTTAAATGCGAGAAACATGATATTTAATAAAGAAAGGTAACACACAAAATGTTAAAAAACGCCCCTTTGGACGTAATTTAAAATCTGAAACATTTCAGTTTTTTTTTTTTTTTTTTTTTTTTTTTTTTTGTTGTTGTTCCTGAAAGACTATTGTTTTTGTTTTGCAATTTTGCGTTGGTTCTCTATAAATGTTCGTTTCACTTTTCTAACTGTTGCCACCAAATGCTGGAGTCCTGCATTATATTTGAAGAAATTAAATAATGAAAAACGTGCATAAATGTATGTATATTTCTCGCACTGCGATAAAACAACGGTACATAGAGTCATCGAATTTTGAATGACGTCATCCTCCTACGAATATGGGCATGTGAAAGACCAAATTTGAAATCTGGAATTGTTTTACTATTGTTTTCATATTTTGTAAAACTTTAACAAATTTTTGATTAACAAACTCAACAATTTAAAAGAGAGCAATGGCAACACGCTACGGGAGGGGGGGGGGGGACTTTTTATCTCCAGCGCGCAGAACAGTGTATGGGAATTTCTAAAGATAGGCTCATTTTAAAATTATTTTGTGACATTGCTATTGAACTGAATTTTATGGTTTAAGTGCAAAGAACATGATTTTAAAAAAATGAAAGGTTTTAGATTTTATACTAGCTGTTAGGGGCTTTATTCCTGAAAGACTATGATATTTAATAAATGAACGTAACAGACAAAATGTTAAAAAAAATCCTTAAAATTTAAAATCTGAAACTTATCAGTTTTTTTTTTTCTTATCAGACAGAAAGGTCTTAAGGGGCAATTTGCCCTGAAGAACTATTATTAGTTTGGTTTTGGTATTTTCCGTCGAAAACTTTAAAAGGCTGTTTTATTTTTCAAATCGTTGCCACCATATGTTATAGCCCTGTCTTATTTAAAGAAATTAAATAATGAAGAATCTGCATAAATGTATGTATGTTTCTCGCATTGTGATAAGACAATGGTATACCTAGAGCCATCGAAATTTGAATAACGTAATCTTCCATACAATATGGGCAAGTGGAAGCCCTAATTTGAATTTGAAATTTGTTTTATTATCGATTTCATATTTTGTAACACTTCTACGAATTTTTGATTAAAAAACTAAGCGATTTCAAAGCGTGCAATGGTAACACTGTACGGAAAAAAAAAATTATCTCAAGCGCGCGAGACTCTGTATCGGAAATTGCAAAGATATTGCTCATTTTAAGATTAATTTGCGATATTGCTGTTGAACTGAATTTTATGGTTTGAGTACGTAGAACATGATATTTAATAAATAAAGGCAACACACAAAACGTTACAAAACGCCCCTTTGGACGTAATATAAAATCTGTAACCTTTCAGATTTTTGTGATTTTTTTTTTTTTTTTTTTGAATATATTTTTTGATTTCTAAAAAATTCTTTTAATTTCTTGAAGCTAACTGCAGACACTGCGAAATGTTAGATAGCAATCTGGCCGAATGATTTAAAATTATTCAGCTTTCGCATGCGTAATTTGTGTTCTTATCTTTCGTTAGAAAACCTCTGAAGTTAAACAATACGCAATTATCTTAGCAGCAACGAAATGAATGATTATCACTCACTTTTCATTTCCGTTTGATATAAAATACAAACATGCCTAACTGAATTTTAAGTGCAGATATTACGGATGGATACCGATGAAATTTTAAACGTCTTATTTTGTGGCAACTTTTCTTTCTTTCCTTTGCACCAGAATTACATTTAAAAATAATTTAGGAAAAATATCAACTATTCAATCATGATTGACGTCTTCGGCAGAAGAATAAACAAAAAGCCTACGAATTCTAGAAGAGGGAAAAACATCGCAAGAGAAAAACGAGGAATCAACGAATGTTCGAACAGCAAAACTACCATGCAGCTTGCGCTTGCGAATTCTCCCAACAGGACAAAAGTGTCAGTTCTGACCTAAAAAAGCGACATGAGCAGCAGCGGTTTACAACAGTGGGCTCCAAATAAGTGACCTGCTGTGCCACTAAAAAAGCATTCAGGACGGCTCCATAGCAAAAAAGAAGAAGAAAAAGAAGAAAACAGCGTAAACAACGAAAGGGGAATAAGGATAAAGAGTTTAATATGTACATCCTGAACAAAGATTTAAATACTTATCAGGAAAGATTTAAGTAGGCGATTTTTTGAATTCTTAATCGAGAAAGGACATTAGTTTCTACGAATGCTTTTTATTTATTTATTTCTTGTTCGATATTTACTTGTTTATACTTTAGAAAGGCACGTTCCTTTTTTAATTACATATGCATTAAAATCACTCACGGGCTGAAAAAGAATCGAAAGAGGTACATGCCAGTTTTTCATGTACAGTTTGACATTTGAGTGTGGCAACAAGGGTCAATGTAGCTAACGTGACGTAACAGCTCTTTCGCTCAATCACAGTACAACTCCAGCTATCCGAACTTAGACTATCCGAATCGCTTTCAGAATTTAAGAAAAAAATTTATATGGAAATGCGGTGTTGGATAATCAAATATTTCAAACATTAAAAGGAGCAAAGCTACACTTTTAAACCTCGTGTGACTGCTTTAAAACGAAGATGGAAGTTCTTCCAGAAAATCAATGAAAGCAGCAACAAACAAAAATTTAGGTGGTGTCCTTTTTCACAACAACGTTCTATGGGAAACCCGATCTCGGGTCCGATTCTTTGTGAAAAAGCTAAGATCTTAGCTCAGAACACGGAGAGGGAGGGATGCCTTCGTGGAAGACTTTCTAAGGGAAAATGGCTCGTATCCATGTTACACATGGGGAAAACCACGAAAACGCCCATGCAGCCAGCCCGTTCGCCGGGACCCGAACTCCGGACCGAACCACCAGTGTTCAGCGGTTTTTACTGCTCGGCCGCTGGTGGGCCTTGTTCATCCTTTAAAGCAGGGTTTCTTAAACTTTTGTCAGTCGCGACCCCTTTTTATCACTGAGATTTTTTCGCGACCCCCAGGGCCCCGTAATATTTACAAAGATCTTGTAGGGCCGCATAAGTACTGCGCAAATCCGACACACAAGTGATGTCAGTTTTTACTGTACTGTGATATGCTATTGCAGTTTTAGGTCATTAATTTCTAATTTTAAGACATAGAACAATGTGAAAATTTTAAATAAGTAACAGACGAAATGACAGCGTCACGTGCAAAGCAAGAAAAATGAACGCTTATATTATAAAGAGAATGCGTCGAAACGTTTTGGTTTTTTCCTTTGTCTATATTCTTATCTTTATCTATTTTCAGATAAATACATTGTGTAAAAATAATTGGCAATTGTAAAACTATCATAATAAGTTAAATAAATATCAAAACTGCTAAAATTTTTGGCCACCCCCTGCTTGCAGGTCCCCGACCCCCTTGGGTGTCGCGACCCACAGTTTAAGATTTAAAGTAATAGCTGACAAAGAAATTTGAAGGTGTAGGCACGGTGTCCCTCAAACAGCTTAGTATGACCGAGATGTTCAGCAAGCAATGACTTTCGGCACTTGTAAGCACTGTAAAATACGCTATATAACACGTAAAAGTGTAACGTAGAAGTGTACGTAAAAGTGAGCTAAACCACGAAGTCCACGTGCGAGTTCGGGCGGAAGAAATACCTTATTCATTGAACAGAAATTCTGAAACTGTGGCTTTAATTGTTACTGCACACTTTTACTGTTTCTGTATCTAATTATGTGTCGCTCAGACGGTCTAGTGGTTAGAGGAGCCTGACTGCGATACCGAAAGTGCTACATTTTCATTTTAATTAATTAAAACCTCTTTTTCTTTAAAAATAGTTTTTTCCCAGTTTCAACATGCAATACATATAGTAATTAATTAAAGTGTCCGTAGATCTTTCTTTGGAAACAAATCCTATTATCCGAATAGGGTCCTGTCCCAGTTGATTCGTATAGTTGGAGTTCTACTGTACATATATTGCGATTCAAAGTCATGAAAGTTGGGAATTTAAGGGAGATGAACGGAGAAACAAAATGAAAGATTTCAATTTCATTTGCTCTGGCTTTTTACATAGATCGATTTTAAGAATTTGTAGAGACATTAGGTATTTTCTGGAAGCAGGCAAGATGAAAAATGAGCAAGTGCCTTCGTCGGGAATCGAACCACGGACCTCCGGAATACCGGCCCACCGCGCAGAATCACTACACCACGTAGGCACGCTAAGAAGGCTGGAGAAATAGCTTATAAATTCACTGAACAGAAATTCTGATACCGTGGCTTTAATTGTTAATGCACACTTTTATTTTTTCTATATATAATTATATTATTTATTGTTTCTATATCTAATTAATATTTATTGCTTCTATATCTAATTATTAATTATTATTTATTGTTTCTATGTCTAATTATTATTTATTATTTATTGTTTCTATATCTAATTATTAATTATTATTTATTGTCCCTATATCTAATTATTAATTATTATTTATTGTTTCTATATCTAATTACTATTTATTGTTTCTATATCTAATTATTATTTATTGTTTCTATGTCTAATTATTAATTATTATTGTTTCTATATCTAATTATTATTTATTGTTTCTATATCTAATTATTAATTATTATTATTTCTATATCTAATTATTAATTATTATTTATTGTTTCTATATCTAATTATTATTTATTGTTTCTATATCTAATTATTATTTATTGTTTCTATATCTAATTATTATTTATTGTTTCTATATCTAATTATTAGTTATTATTTATATATCTAATTATTAATTATTATTTATTGTTTCTATATCTAATTATTATTTATTGTTTCTATATCTAGTTATTAATTATTATTTCTTGTTTCTATATCTAATTATTAATTATTCTTTCTATATCTAATTATTAATTATTATTAATTGTTTCTATGTCTAATTACTATCTATCTAATCATGTGCCGCCCAGACGGTCTAGTGGTTAAGGGAGCCTGACTGCGATACCGAAGGGCTTGAGTTCGAATCCCAGAGAAGGCATGGATGTGAAATTCTCTGTCCCTTCATAGGAGGTAGTCGTGGCCGCCTGTTAGGTGCCTAAAAGTGGCCAATGCCGTTATAGGCAAGTGCCAGCCATTGGAAAATATATATATATAATTATGCTTCGTTTTACATTGATGACCGTTGAATGTGCGCAACGCATTCTACAGTAAATCCTAATACGCATATATACATATCTGTTTCACATCGTATACGTATCCAAATGCTTGTCAAGGCCTGCACTGGCTACCGCCCAGTACGTGAGCACTGGAGGGGGGGAAATGCACTGGCTACCGCCCAGCTATTTTACCGGCCGCAAAACTTGCGATTAAGTTTTGCTGTCCAGTGCGCCTCCCCCCCCCCAGTTCTAAAAATTCTAAGGCTCCTAAATTCTAAAAATTTTGTATTCTCTAGATTTTTCTGCTTTGGCGCTTATGTAAATTGTAAAAATTGTACCACCTCTGAATTCTACCGTCCAGTGCGGCATCGTGGGTTGTTCTGGCTCTGGCGCCGAACTTGATGCTTGTAATCACAAGTAAAAGGTAATTCACAAGCATCGTTTCACAAGCAATCACAAGCATCGTTTAAATAAATTGCTATCCATAAAAAGGATTTCGACAAACTTATTTTTAACGTTCTGTCTACCTGTGGCATTTTGTGCATGTGAATAAGCACTCAAGCACATATTTGTCAGTTTTTTTTATGATGGATATACTTTTTTATAGAAACAAATTTCGAAATGTAACGAAAGTTTGGTTTGGTTTGGTTTATGTGATTATGGAAAAGCCTCGAGGGCTATTTGCCTAAAGGGAGGGATGCCTTCGTGGAGGATTTTCTAAAGGAAACTGGCTCGTATACACATTACACTTGGAAAAATCCTTGAAAACACTCATGCAGTTAGCCCGTTCGTGGGGTTTGATTCTCGGACCGAACTACCAGTGTTCAGCAACTTTACCGCTCGGCCGCTGGTGGGCCAAAATGTAACGAAGGACTACACTGGAAGAAGCCTATTTTTTAATTTCATGTCCCAAAATAAAGACGCTTCTAATCATTTTAAGGTTTGGTTTATGAGATTACTACAAAACCTCAAGGGCTATCTGCCGAAAAGGAGGGATACTTTCGTGGAGGATTTCCTAACGAAAGCTGGCTCGTATACACATTACACATGGGGAAAACCAAGAAAACGCCATGCAGTCAGCCAGTTCGTGGGATTCTAACCTCGGGCCGAACTACCAGTAATCAGCGACTTCACCGCTCGGCTGCTGCTGGGCTCGAAGCAGGCCAATATCCCCAGATGTACTATTAATTTTGTTTTCGCATTTTTCGTCGTTCGGTAAAATGGCGTTTCACTTTTCAGACTGTTGCCACCAAATATTAGACTCTGCATTATATTCAAAGAAATTAAATAATGAAGAATCTGCATAAATGTGTGTATGTTTCTCGCATCGTGAAAAACAACTACGGAACCTACAGAGAATAAATTTTGAATAACGTAGTCCTCCACTCGAATGTGGGCATCTGGAAGCCCAAATTTGGAATGTGGGATTTATTTTATTATCTATTTCACATTTTGTAAAACTTTAACGAATATCTAATTAAGAAACTTAACGATTTCAAAGCGAGCAATGGCAACACTGTACGGGGAAAAAAGAATCATTTTTATCTCCAACGCGTGAGACGGTGTATCGGAAATTCCAAAGATATGCTCTTTTTAAATATTTTGTGATATTGCTGTGGAATTGAATTTTATGGTTTAAGTCCGAAGAACATGATGTTTAATAAATAAAGGTAACACACAAACGTTAAAAAAACGCTCCTTTGGACGTAATTTAAAACATGAAACCTTTCAGATTTTTAATTTTGTTTTTTTCCTTTCTTTTCTATATTAATGGTCTGAAAAAGCCTGACCGTGAAGAATTGCTGAAGCATTGCACGATGCACGAATCTGAATGACAGCATGAACTTTGAATAGATACAAACGATCACTGCGCGAAATCCGATCAAAACAAGTTATGAGATGATTGTGCTGCACGGAAGGCTTTAAAATGACATTTACTAAGAAATATACACAACAGATGCAAAGTAGTAGATATTAACGTATCTCTGGAAATTTAGTATGCAGCGAAAAATCTCCAAACATTAAAAAAAAAAAAAAAAAAAAAATTCTTTCCAGAGCTTGCAAAAAGCTTTATTTATTTTATGGTAAACTTTATGAACCTTAACATCAATATCTGATTTAATACCGTTAAGTCATAATATATACTCTAATTTCTTGCGTCCAGTGATAAATACTATATTAATTTTTACCTGTCATTAAATAACTCCGCTTCATGAATTTCTTTCCAAGTGTAACGCGAATGTGAAAAAGTTCCTTAGAAAGTCCTCTACAAACGTTTCCTGCGTTATATGGACACGGCCCTCACGTGATTCGTCACATTCAACTAAACAACCACATCAGGATGGGTTTTTTTTTTTTTTTTTTTTTTTTTTTCCCTATTGGATTGAAATTGATTGCATCGTCGACTCAGTATAAAAATTTTACGACAAGTTTAGCAAAGAGACGCATACCAACATCAAATATCATACGATTTCATTGAGCCTCGATTTCCTTTGAAATCAGTGTTGAATGTGGATTGACTTTTTTTTTTTTTTTTTTTAGTCCAAAGGGATTTGAATCCCGAAGGACTATTAGTTTCGTTTTGGCATTTTGCGTCGGACTCATAAATGTCGGTTCACTTTTCAAACTGTTGCCACAAAATGTTAGAGTCCTGCATTATATTTGAAGAAATTAAATAATGAAAAATCTGCATAAATGTATGTATATTTCTCGTATTGTGATAAAACAACGGTACATAGAGTCATCGAATTTTGAATAACGTAATCCTCCAACGAATATGAACATGTGGAAGACCAAATTTGAAATTTGAAATTTGTTTTATGATCGATTTCCTATTTTTAAAACTTTGACGAATTTTTGATTAACAAACTCAAGGATTTCAAAGCGAGCAATGGCAACGTTGTGCAGAAAAAACATTTTTATCTCCAGCGCGTGAGTCTCTGTATCGGAAATTCTAAGATATGCTCGTTTTAAAACTATTTTGCGATATTGCTGTTGCACTGGATCTTATGGTTTAAGTGCGAGGAACATAATATTTAATAAAGAAAGGTAACACACAAAATGTTAAAAAACGCCCCTTTGGACGTAATTTAAAATCTGAAACATTTCAGTTTTTTTTTTTTTTTTTTTTTTTTTTTGTTATTAGCTATTAATCTGGGTTTATTTACTTTTGCGATAAACTAACAATTTTTATGCCTTTGCTGCAAAATTTTGAAAATATGCATTATAGTGTCATTAGGGTTTTTTTAAAGCAAGAAACATGAAAAATGTGCAATGCCCTCGCCGGAACGCGAACTTGGACCTCTCGAATATGCGCCCAGTGTGCTACCCTTACGCCACGAAGGAATGAGGGAAAGGAGGGAAAAAATACCTTATATACTCCCCCTTTTTTAAAGTGGCGACTGAGGATTAGAACACTCAGTCGCCAATTCCTGGTGGTGACGAATTATTGTCCACCACCTTTTAGTTCAGGCACCATTTGTAGAGTCATTAAGTTATTTTAAAGCAGGGGACGTGAAAAATGTGCAGTGCCCCCGTCGGGATTCGAACCTGAACCTCTAGCCCCTTCGCGCCGACTGTCACGTATACGTGCCAGCAACGAACACACTTATCTACCGGCCAACACGCAGGCGTGCCAGAGCATTGTTGCTTTCTCTACCGACTGTCACGTATTTGTGACAGTACGTTGGAACGTTTTTCAAACTATAATTTCTGCCACAAGATGGCACTGTATGCCCATATGGTTTCAGATACATGTACATTAGACCTTCTACTCGAAATGAGAGAAGCATGACTCACATACACGTGTTTTTGATTATATAAACAAACGCGGAACTAAATGTTTCCGAATGGCGTGATTTATGACGTCTCTTTAAATCGCACTTTATTCGCAGGTGGTAGTTGTTTATTGTAAGTAGAAGTTTTATATGCGCTAAAGCGTTGAGTATTTCGGTTTACAGTTCAGTTTTTAGAAAATAATTAAATCTTGTTACACGTGAATTCTTTCTGTTTTTACCGTTTCAATGTCGAAGCGTCGAAAATGTTTAACAGAGCATGAAATAGCAGAAATGATGCAAAATATTTCAGATATTGATTCTGAAATTCTGATATTCTGATATTGATTCTGAAAGATTAACTGAAAGACATTTTCCAAAACTTTGTTCAGAAGAGACTGATAAGAAAATGAGACGACGGTGCTTCGTTTGTTCACATTCCCAGAAAAATCCTCCAAAACGGCAAATGAGTTATTACGAGTTCAAGGAATGTAACGTAGGACTGTGTGTAGATCCCTGTTTTCAAATTTTTCATACGAAAAGAGAATTTTAAGTAATATATTTAGTTTTCAGATGTATAATGTTAAAAGTCATAAAATGGTGAGTAATTAAAATAAAATGTGTAAAATATGCATTTAAACAAGAAATAAGGTAATTAAAGTATATATATAAAAATATCTATAAAGCATAAGCCGTTTAAATAATCTATAGAGCATTATTAAACAATGCGTTGATACTTCGGAAATTTCATGGATTTAGGCTTAGTAGCAAAAAAGCCCCCGGCCCTGGAGAGACGCTCGCGGAAGACACTGCCGGCCTCCGCGATGAGCGCGCGTTTTCGCTACCCGGCTCGAAGGGGCTGGAATAAACGTCGAGTGTGCTACCGAAGGTATGCTGGAAGGAGGGCGATGACACCTTGTAGTATAATTAATTATGCTAAAAGACGTATTGCTGTTTTTGCGCTTTTTTTTCAATCAAAAATAATTATAATTTGCATAAACATGATGCTTTTTTCCACCGCTATCTAATGATTTATAAAGCTCTTAAAAACATTTTACTCAACTTGTTAAATAATTGAAACTGTTTTGCTTTCATTAGACTGGAATGCACTGCTTAACTTAGACACAGCTCGTAAGAGCTACCTGTATAAACTTTATCCAAGTTGTTACCAAGAAACACCCTGCGAATGGAATGCGAAAATATTCTCGGCTAAAATTACGATAAATATACACAACAGAGCTTAGACCTTGCTTAGGCAAAAAAATATTCCTCTTCCTTTACCGCCAAACTCTCGAAAAGACTTTCCCATCGCCAAATTTTAAGTACCCCTATACTACGCAGACATTACAATCAAAAACATTTTCGTCGGAATTTGTACCTGCACCGAACGTCATATATATTCAGTTGCTTATAACCATCGTTTAGAGCAGGTATTGTTCATTACCGCATCGTGCATGCAATTTTACTGAATTTGAATTTTAAAATAAATTTTGCTCATTCATTTGCCCACGAATTTATTCAGCAAAATAATCAAGTCAGTCAGAAGTAACGGAACAGCCATTACTCCATTTCCCAAAAAAGAAGCAAACATCGACAAGGGGTGTTCAGATATTATAGAGCTCGTCTCGTGGCGCAAGCTAATGAAAATTTCCCATTCCTCGTGAACCTGAAACAGTGGGAGGTGCTCCTTGACATTTCGTGCAAAAATTACTCGAAGTACGAAAGAAATTGTCGAGGCTGAAGAAATTAGAAGGCCAAGGCCCAAAATCCGCTTCCAGTGTTTCGAAATAACAACTCAAACAGGTGGTAACGCATCCATGGTTCGCGATGTGGTGAACAAGTTCATAAAAAGAACTCAGAGCGTGACATTTCAAAATGAGACTGCAGTTACGTAAACAACATCTACGGTCATCATAAATTTATGATCGTTTTCTAACAGCAATGAAAATATTGGGATTCATTTATCGTATCCTCTCTTTGATGGCTGACTGTTGCCTCTAACGCAGTTCTAGGACAATTCTCTGCAGTGTACATACATTTTGAAAAAAAAAAAAAAAAAAAAAAGGCATTATAAAATTATTTTTTACATAAAAATCGTCTGACAAAAGAAAAATAATTTCAACTGTTGCCAGATTTTTTTTTCTATTTTGTGAAATGAAATTTGAAAGATGCGTATCTAAAACCATTAAAATACAGCTGTGACTAACATATTCAACTGCAAAAACATAAAAATAAAACGGTTTAGAACATTTTTAGCCCGAAATGACGTTAGCCGAGAGGGGCTATAGTCTCGAAACGTCATTTTGCGTCGAATCGCTCGCTGCAAAGGGTTGTATCACTTGTCGAATTGTTGCCACTAAATATTATCACCCCTTATTGTATTTAAAGAAATTAAACAATGAAGAATCTGCATGAATGTATGAGTGTTTCTCGAATTGTAAAAAAACGTACAGTTATCGAATTTTGAATAACGTAGTCCTCCACTCGAGCATGGGCACCTGGAAGCCCGAATCGTGAATTTCAAATTTGTTTTATTATCTACTTCATATTACGAATTATTAAAATTAATGTCAGGGAACTTTAGACAGCGCAAGTGAAATCTGCGATGTCTAAAGACATTCGAGTAAGTACTTTTTACGAAACCTGTCATTTCAAACTCAACAACTCGAATAATATTAGAGTCTTGTAATATTATACCATTAGCTAACGGTTTTTTTTTCCCCTCCCAAGCAAGAAAGTCAGCTTTGTTCTCCACAAATACCCCAAAAAATATTTCGAAGCGCAAAAATCTTTCCCACCGATCCCCCCCCCCCTTTTTTTAGTTCAGAGGGGCTTTGTTCCTGAAGGACTATAGTTTTCGTTTTGCCATTTTGCGTTGAATCACTACAAACGGAGAATCACTTTTCAAACATTTGCCACCAAATGCTGGAGTCCTGCATTATACACTGGTGTGCAAAAATTAAGGACGAGACGGTTTTTTCAATATAACTTTGTACAAAAGCTTTCCAAATCAACACATTTAATACCGTAAGATCCCCAATACGTAAGGACATGAGTAATGTAAGCAACACTTACTAAAAGAGAAATCAGAGGGATAAAAAGAAGCTTTATTGAAAAAGTAGCATGGAGCGCAATGCGACTGAAGGCCGAAACATCCCTGTGATGGGTGTCCAGCAAGAAACATCCGGTCTTTAATAGGGTATATGATCTCCCCTGACTGCTAGGCAGGTTTCACAGCGTCTGCTCATGCTGAGAATGAGGGTGTCAATGAGTTGTTGAGGCATTGCTGCCCATTCGTCTTGCAGCGCCAATCGAATCTCCGGAATCGTTACTGGTGGTAAGGTACGAGCTGCCAAGCGTCTGCCTAGAAAATCCCATACATGCTCGATGGGATTGAGATCCGGAGATCGTGCCGGCCAATTCATACGTTCAATATCCTCACTCTCTAAGAGCTGTTCGGCAGCTACTGTGCGATGACATGGTGCATTGTCGTCCATGAAAAGGAACTGCGGACCCATAGCGCCTCTAAAATGACGCACATATGGAAGAAGAATCTCGTTACAATAACGGGTACCGTTGACTGAACCTGCGTCGAAGATGTGAAGGTCTGTACGACTACCAAGCATGATGCCTCCCCAAACGAGAACACCGCCACCTCCATACCTGTCCCTTTCAATGATGTTCGAGGGATGATTGCGGCTTCCTCGCTCTCTCCAGGTGAGTATGCGATGAGAATCGCTACTCAGACTGAATCTGCTCTCATCTGTAAAGAGTACTCGTCACCATTCATTGTCTCTCCAATTCCAGTGTTCCCGGCACCACAGAGAACGCCTTCTCCGATGGGCAGGCTATTTAGAGGTACACACCGTACAGGGCGTCGTGCAAACAGACCACCACCGTGCAGTCTTCTGGCCACAGTAAAACGCGATATCGGTCCTCCAGTCGCCTGTGTCGTGTGTCTAGCGATTTCTCCCGCTGTCTGCCGTCTGATTCTTCTGGCCTGTAAAGCAATATACCGGTCATCTGCATGTGTGGTTCTTCGTGGACGACCACTACTAAACCCCCGGATAGCTGTTCCTGTAGTTTGAAATTGTCTCCAAAGTCGTGAAACGATGCTGTGAGCAATTCCGAACTCTGCAGCCACACTTGTCACACTGCGGCCTTCCTCCAACTTCCCAATGATTCGACCTCGGGTGAAAGCATCCAGATGTCGTCTAACAGATTGATTATTCGCCATTTCTCGCTGAAGCAGCAACTCGGTGTGATTTTAACTGCTATACGGCGTGCAATCTCTTTGCCAGAAATACTGATCTTACACTGACAACATGCTTTATACTACTCAGACACTCCCCCATTACGTCTACCTGCATATCTGCGCATGTGCTACCGTACATCACCTTACTTAATCTCCTGATTGGTCAGTCTGTCCGCTCTGCCTCTTCGTTTATCTGATATGCTAATTTTTCGACTTCGTCCTTAATTTTTGCACACCAGTGTATTTGAAGAAATTAAATAATGAAAAACACGCATAAATGTGCGTATATTTCTCGCGTTATGATAAAACAACGGTCCATACAGCCATCCAATTTTGAATGACGTAATCCTCCTACGATTATGGGCATGTGGAAGACCAAATTCGAAATTTGAAATTTTTTTATTATTGATTTCATACTTTGTAAAACTTTTAACTCATTTTTGATTAAGAAACTCAACGATTTAAAAGCGAGCGATAGTAACGCTCTACGAAAAAAAAAAAAAAAAAAAAAAAAAAACTTTTTTATCTCCAGCGCGCGGAACTGTGTATCAGAAATTCTAAAGATAGGCTCATTTTAAAATTATTTTGCGACATTGCTATTGAACTGAATTTTATGGTTTAAATGCAAAGAACATGATATTTAATAAATAAAGGTAACACACAAAACGTCAAAAAAAAAAAAAAAAAAAAAAAAAAAAAAAAAAAAAAAAAACCCGCTTCTTTGGACGTAATTTAAAATCTGAAATCTTTCAGACCCCCCTTTTTTTGGAGGGGGGGGGGTCTTTTTTTTTTTTTTTTTTTTTTTTTTTTTCCAGCTTCTTCCCTGGTGGATAAAGCCTGTTTTAGATAAGCGAGCAAAGAAGAGAAAGAGACTGGGTTTGGATTTATTGGATTATGAACAAACACACCGAATTCATTTCTTCAGCGCTTTGCTGATTAGACCAACAAAAATCCTTAGCAGAATCTTCAAAATACAAGACAATACGAAATAAAGTACGACACATTGTCATGTACGCTTGAGACAGATAGTAAAATGGAACACGATCTGGAACAAATTCGCCAGCTTATGTATATACCTAATTTCAGAAGGCACACCACGATATCAAGCCTAAGGGGCAAAAATTCCACTAGATGGCAGTTCATACCATTTAATTGAGTTCTGAATTAATTGAATGAAAAATATATTTCGATTGAAATTCGAGGGAACAAATTTAAATGAAATGCACGGAAAAAAATGTATAATTTAATAGGCCATACAAGGAAGTCATGTGATATCCACACCAATTTTTTTTTTATATATATATATATATATATATATATATATATATATATATGTACAATAAAACCTTTTGTGGGGAACGCTTCCTTAAGCCGACAGCCTTTGAAAAAACCAATAGGTATCAGAATAATGTAATAGATTAAATAACAATAATGATAACACCATCGAAAGTCATGTTCTGGAAGTCGACCCCCTCCAGAAAACCGAAATCGTCTGGAACCGTGCACGATCGTGGATTTCATACTCACTTATTCAACCATTGAGAAAAACATTTTTTAAATTCTAATTTTCAAACTTCCATTGGATTCTGCTATCATAAAACAACAAGCCATAATTGGTTTCCTCATTAGCATCTAAAATGTGGTAGTAGTAGCATACATAGCCTTAGTGTAGTCTGAGCGGCTCCCTTTGTTTTAATGGCAAAGTACAATCCGGGCAGAAATTTACCCGTTCAGCTGAACCTTCTATTAAAAGCTGCACCGATTTCCCAAACACATTTTATATATCTTATCTCCAACTATATACAATTGCACGCATCAACGATAATTGAGATATAAAATAGACGAGGGGGGAAGGGAGGTAAGCAAGCTGCGTCGATAAGAGTTGACCTATTTCTTGAAAGAGAAAGGGTCACAAAGAATCATGCGAACGGACATTTTCCAGATAAATAGATTTCCCTCTGATTATCGACATCAAACCCTAAATTCCCTAATTGTTCCGAGAAGCGACCGGAATAAAACTGCCCCTATTAGCACTGAAATATGACTTCAACATTGACCTCTTGTTTATTCTACATACAACACAATGAAACAAGATCAATGCATAACGTTAGTAAGATCATAACAGCCACATGATATGTATTTTTATTTAATTCTTATTCCTGTACTAGCAGAAGAAACCGATGCCAGTTACGTTAGATTAAGAGTAATGCATCTAACAGCAGAGAAAACGATAACGCTGTATTCCTCCTCTAATAACGAATGCAAAAAAAGAATACCATTCATAGTCATACATTTTTCATGCGGTATGTAACCCACAATAAAAAATTTCGATATAAAAATATTTAATGATTTTCGTCTTTCTAATAAAATGGTCGTAAAAGCTCAAGTTCCATTCACTATTTTGCCTATATTCAATTTTAGTCGATTAAATGTAGCAAAAAATTGATCATAATCGATCAGAAATCAATAACGCCAACAAACAAACAAACATACAAACAGACATTCTTCTTGTATATGTACAGTGTCTCACAAAAGTGATGGGACACTTGTGCTTTACAAATGGAAACTGTAATAAAATAAATTAAAAAAAACATGTAAACATTTTTTATGAGTGTGTTTCATACTTAAATTTAGTAACAATTATTACATAACATACATTTTCTCAAAATATTAAAATATTAGTTTAATAAAAAAACAATTGTTTAGAACGGAGCAAAAAATGGCTCACATAAGTGATGGGACACCATTAGATACTTCTACGTACTACAATAAAGATATTTTTTGGGGTTTTTATTTTTACTCAAAAGCAATTGGCAATAATTTATAAAATCGTCTGCAGTATTTCTCTCCAGTTTGTTTTGGAAGTTTTGTGTTTTTTAGCTCTGTGTGGTCATGAATGCTAAACGAAAAGAAACTTTGCCTGAAATTCGAAAATTAGTTATTAATTTCCATATTGAACAAAAAATATCTATTAGAGAAACTGCTGAAACAGTTAACTTGAGTCATTCAACAGTTTTCAATATAATTAAACGATATAAAGAGAATCATATGATTCAGGATAAAAGAAGACCTGGCCGACCATCAAAGCTATCCAATGGAATAAAGCGAATTATCGTTCGAAATATTAAAAAAAAATCCAAGAATGAGTGCTCCTGAAGTTGCTGCTGATTTACAAGCATTATATGGAGTAATTGTTAATCCTGAGACTATTAGAAGAGTAATTCGATATGCTGGATACCACGGTAGAGCAGCCGGGAAAAAATTCTTCGTAAGTGAAAAGAATAGAAAACTCAGACTGGCTTTTGCAAAATCCAACATAAATAAGAATTCTGATTACTGGAATGAAGTTATATTTGCTGATGAGAGTAAATTTAATATATTTGGTTCTGACGGTAGAATCTTGGTGTGGAGAAAACTCAGGGAAGAATTTCGCAAACAGAACTTGCTGCCAACAGTAAAACATGGTGGAGGAGGAGTTATGGTGTGGGGGTGTATGTCGTCCGCTGGAGTTGGTAATCTTGTTTTTATTGACAGTATAATAGATCAATACAAGAATATTGACATTTTAAATCAAAATTTGAAATTTTCAGCATGAAAATTGAATCTTCATAACGATTTTAAATTCTACCAGGACAATGACCCCAAGCACACTGCTTTGAACGTTAGACTCTGGCTGCTGTATAACTGTCCTGAAACAATAAAAACAGCACCACAATCTCCAGACTTAAATCCCATAGAGAATATTTGGTAAGAATTGGAATCAAGAATTCGCAAACACACCATTTCTTAAAAACAACAATTAAAATCGGTGCTTCAAGAAGAATGGGGTAAAAGCACTCCAGAAATCACAAAAAAATTAGTCGAATCCATTCCAAGAAGATTAAATAATGTTTTAAAAGTAAAAGGAAATCCAACAAAATATTAAAACCTTTTAAAAAGTAAAATTTTTGGATAAATATTTGATGGAAAAGTAAGTGTCCCATCACTTATGTGAGCCATTTTTTGCTCCGTTCTAAACAATTGTATTTTTATTAAATTAATATTTTAATATTTTGAGAAAATGTATGTTATGTAATAATTGTTACTAAATTTAAGTATGAAACACACCTACAAAAATTTTTACATGTTTTTTTATTAATTTTATTACAGTTTCCTTTTGTAAAGCACAAGTGTCCCATCACTTTTGTGAGACACTGTATAAATTTTGTAAAACTTAACAAATTTGTGATTAACAAGCTCTACGATTTGAAAGCGAGCAGTAGCAACTCTTTTCGAAATAAAGCATTTTTATCTCCAACGCGTGAGACTGTTGCCACTCGGAAAAATGAGTGCTAAAATTATTGTTTTCAAAGTTTTTAATTAATATCTCGGCTGATTAAAATCGTACGAAGATGCGAATAGTCGAAATGGCTTCCCACGAATTCTTGGAATCGGGAATAATGTATTTAATGCTTCGCAATGCTATTTTTATTTCATTGTAAAACTTAGAAATCTTTTATTAACAAACTCTACAATTTGAAAGAAAGCAGTGGCAACACTTCTCGAAATAAAGTAGATTTTTATATCCAGCGTGCAAGACTGTTGCCACTCGGACACAGGAAATCAATGGCATTATTTAATATAATGTTTGATTAATTGCTTACGACAAAACACCCGAAAGCTATCTGCGAAAGGAATGCGTTCGTGGGGGACTTTCTAAGGGGTACTGAATTTATTCTCGTAACACATGAGGAAAATCATGAAAATCTATGCACCCGGGATACAAACCAAAAGCGAAGAAGCGCCCTAGGTATGCAGCCCTTTCTAGAACTACAATCTAACATAACATTACCAAAAAAGGATATTGTTCTTATTGTGACTTTACCACAGTTAAATAAGTCGAAATACGTTTCTTATTAATCAGATGAAAATATTTAATGCGTAAAAAACTATCATAACTACCTTTGGAAAAGGTGCCGTAAATATAATAACAATTTATCAGAAAAACGAAAGTTTTAAATTCGAATTTAAGTAGAAGTCTTGCTTATTTTTCATGTAAGCAGTAAGCAGAGGCTTTTAATAACAAAAATTTGCTGTCACTTTGGAGGAATTCCATAGAAATTTATTAAAACAAAAATAAAATTATATGTATGAAACTGGAGAGTGTGTGCTACAAAAAAAATTATCACTTAAATTGCTTAACTCAATAAAGTTCATATTTTGTAACTAGGAACATAACTTACGCACACCAGAATAGTAATAACAATATAAATAATAATAATAATCTCACAGATTTTGTATTACGCCTAAAGGGGGCGCTTCTTTTTAACGTTTTCTGTTTTATCTTTATTTATTAAATATCATATTCTTCGCACTTAAACCATGAAATTCAATTCAACAGAAGTATTATAAAATAATTTAAAAAGAGCATATCTTCAGAATTTCCGAGACGTAGTTTCGCGCGCTGGAAATATTCCCCCCCCCCGTACAGTGTTGCCATTGCTCACTTTGAAACCGTCGAGTTTCTTAATCAAAAACTCATAAATGCTTTACAAAATATTAAACAAATAATACAACAAATTCCAAATTCCAAATTTTGGCTTCCAGATGCTCGTTTTCAGGTGAAGACGTGTACGTTATTCAAAGTTTGATGGCTCTAGGTACCGTTGTTTTATCACAATGCGAGAAACATACACACATTTATGCAGATTCTTCACTATTTAATTTCTTTAAATGTAATACAGGACTCTAATTTTCGGTGGCAACAATTTGAAAAGTAAAACGCCGTTTATAGTGAACAACGCATACCGCCATGGCTTGCAATGTTTGATAAGAGTAAAAAAATACAAATTTATTGTTGTTTATGATCATATAATAAATAGCATTTGAAAGAAAACAACATTTAGATAAATTTATATCGAATAAATATATTGATACATACAGACTGCAATAAGGATGAAATGTCATAGTTAAATTTATTACAGTATTCCTCTTTTGCTGCCTTTTTTAAATAATTTGCCTGGTAAATTAACATTTAAAATGCCTAGAAAAACGATTTCGAAGATAATTATGCCACTGGAACGAAAAATTAAAGGAAGATTTATTGCCCTTAAGACAAAATCGAATCACGTAAATGATTAATCGATTCAAAGTCAAAATAACGGTATTCAGCTCATTATTCACGTACTTCAGCATTCCTCTCAAGCTGTTCCCGCCCACGGCAATTCTCCAATCTGAAATTTTAATTAAATTTTCATAATAAAACAGAACCAGGAATTCGCAATACTTCTATTGATTCAGATCTCGCTAATAAAGCAGTAGCGAAGACGTCAGCAACTGCGCACTTCAACTCATCTCCACGCTAGGCAAAGAATGTTGCTTTTATTTTCAGAAAAATGGCGATGTTAGAACCTCATTTCTACAGGAGGGCGTGGTGACATTTTGGATGAAGCACTTAAAAGAGGTCTTGCATATTTTAGATATTTCTAGAAAAGCCTCTTACAGTTTCTTAAAAATATATTATTTATAGTTTCACGAAAGTCAATTTATAAAAGAATGAAATTCTTGTGTTCAAGAGGAAAATGCAGGAGAAAAAAAAAAAGTCGTTACAAAGAGTATGTTAGTAAAACCGTACTTCACAATGAGAAACAAGGGTATAGTTGTTTTCATACGAGTTCGTACGTGTAACAGTAATTTCAAGATTGCTGTGTATCAAAATATAAGTGAATCAGTTTCTTTGCGTTTCTAATGGAGGATAAATAAAAAATGTTAGTAACTATGCAAACGTATTTCATAAGTTTCAAATATAATATCGCTATTTTTAAAAACACTTCTCTCACCTTTTACATCAAACAATTAAAACTAGCCAAAGGAATGAAAAATAAAAAATAACTTTTATTCGAATTTCGATAGTTATCAAGCTTTTCTATACTTCTCTTGGTTAATTTATTCAGAATAAAAAAAAAAAAAAAAAAAAAAAAAAAAAAAAAGATCTGAAAGGATTCAGATTTTAAACTACGTCCAAAGTGGCGTTTTTTTAACGTTTTGTGTGTTTACCTTTATTTATTAAATATCATGCTCTTCGCACTTAAACCATAAATTTCAGTTCCATAGCAATGTCGCAAAATAATTTTAAAATGAGTATACTATCTTTAGAATTTCGGATACACAGTTCCGCGCGCTGGAGGTAAAAAGGTTTCCCCGCAGAATGTTGCCATTGGTCGCTTTTAAATCGTTGAGTTTGTTACTCAAAAATTCTTTAAAATGTTACAAAATATGAAATCGGTAATAAAACAAATTCCAAATTTCAAATTTGGTCTTCCACATGCCCATATTCGTAGGAGGATTACGTCTTTCAAAATTCGATGGCTCTATTTACCGTTGTTTTATCACAATGCGAGAAATATACATACATTTACACAGATTTTTCATTATTTAATTTCTTCAAATATAATGCAGGACTCTAACATTTGGTGGCAACAGTTTGAAAAGTGAAATGGATATTTATAGTGATTCAATGCAAAATCGCAAAACGAAAGCAATAGTCCTTCAGGGACAAAGCCCCTTTGGACTAATAACGAATATAAATGGATGTTCTTAAAACGAAAAACAAAGCATGTTTTTCGTTATGTTAAGTCTTAAAGCATGTTAAGTCTATATAAAATTTTAAAATTGATTTTAGTTAAAAAATTTAAACGTCTAATCTAAAATAATTTTTATATTATAATATTCAATAAAACTTGTAAATGTATCATTAGAATATTCTCCACCACCCATACCCAATGAATGTAAAAAGTGACACAATTAAATAAGCTTAGTAATAAATAAAATATTAAAGCATCAAATATTTGGCTGTTTGCAAAAGTGTTTCCTAACACACTCGCAGCAGTTACTACAGTAAAACATATATTTATTTTACACGTTCTTACCTATGTATGTATCTTGCATAACTCAAAAACGATTAGCCGTAGAACAATATTGAAATTTTGTATATGGAACTGCTACAGTAACTAGCTGTACGTACGTTTCTCGCATTGTGATAAAACAACAGTACCTAGAGCCATCCAATTTTGAATAACGTACGTCTCCACCTGAATATGGGCATCTGGAAACCCAAATTGGGAATTTGGAATTTGTTTTATTATCGATTTCATATTTTGTAACACTTTAACGAATTTTTGAGTAACAAACTCAACGATTTAAAAGGAGCAATGGCAACACTATACGAAATATATATATATATATATGTAATATTTTTATCTCTAGCGCGCGAGACTGTGTATCGGAAATTCTAAAGATATACTCTTTTAAATATTTCGTGATACTGCTCTTGAATTGATTTTCATGGTTTAAGTGTGAAAAACATGATATTTAATAAATAAAGGTAACAAACACACAAAGTGTTAAAAAAGCGCCTCTTTGGGAGTAATATAAAATCTGAAGGTTTTCCAGATTTTTTTTCCCTTCTTTTTAGTCCATAGGGGCAATTTGCCCAGAAGGGCTATTAATTTTGTTTTGTCGTTTTGCGTTGGTTCACTATAAAATTCTGAATCACTCTTCAAATTGTCGCCACCAAATATTAGAGCCCTGTATTATATTTAAAGAAATTCAATAATGAAGAATCTGCATGAATGTATGTATTTTTCTCTCATTGTGAAAAAACAACGGTACCTAGAGGCATCAAATTTTGAATAACGTAATCCTCCCCTCCAATATGGGCATCTGGAAGCCCGAATTTGGAATTCCTTTTATTATCTATTTCATATTTTGCAAAACTTTTAGCTAATTTTTGATTAACAAATTCAACAATCTCAAAGCGTTCTAATAGCATTAACATTGCGTGCATTTTCAAGCACTGACATTTTATACGCGAGGTGTTTATTATTATTATTATTATTATTATTATTATTGTTAAATTGAATTTTATTCAGTGCGAAAAAACATGATATTCAATAAATAAAGGTAACACACAAAACGTTAAATAAACGCCCCTTTGGACATAATATGAAATCTGAAAGCTTTACGATTTTTTTTTCTTTTTAGCTTTATTATTAAGCATCGTTATCTTCGCACGTACGCCATATAGAATTCAATAGCAAAATCACAAAATTTTTTAAGCTGCATAGCAGCATATGTTTAGAATTCCCGATGCAGTGTTAACTGTTGCAAACATTTTTAGACTTTTTCATTCTTTTCTCTCTTCATCATATCAGTTCATATTCAGTATTTTTAGTAACACAAGTAATAAAGAAAAAAATGTCTTTTCATTATTAACTGTTCATATGTTAGCTTCATTTATTAAATATCACGTTCTTCGCACTTACGCCACATAAACATCAATTCAACAGCAAAATCACAAAATATTTAGAAGCAGCACAACTTTAAAATTCCCGATAGCGTTTTAGAGGTTGCCATACATATTTTTATATTCGCTATATTATTTTCTTAAAAACTAGCCGCCTAAAATAATAAATAAGAAAAAAAATAATAAGAAGAAAATAATAATAAGAAATAATAATAAAAAAATAATAAAAAGAAATAATAATAATATAATAATAAGGAAAAAAATAATAAGAAGAAAAAAGAGTATATAATGATTTTAATGAAAAAGAAAAAGTATATAATGATTTTAATGAATCCACCTAGTGTAATTTCATACAAAATATTGAATATTTCTGATTACACATCTCGTGATTTTAATAAATGTTTATTTAAATTAACCACATTAAAAAGTAGGAAAAAAAATATTCTTAAGAACCGTATTTATTGTTTTAAATTGCTTAGTGTATTACTCGATAACCTTCCAGATTAAATTTAAAAATATCTTAGGCTTTAGTGAATGGCAACATGCTGGTGCGTGGAAGATTAAAAGTATTATTTTATTTATTATTATTTTATTTCCGGCCGCGGCAACACATTGCTTTCACTCAACCGAGTTTATTAATTAGAAGTGAAAGATAAATATTTTACATTTTTCCGAATGGCAACAGTATCGCGTGCTGGAAAAAAAATGTTTTATTTCGAACAGTGTTGCCATTGCTCGCTTTCATATCGTTGAGTTTGTTAATCAAAAATTCCTTAAAGTTTCATAAAAACTGAAATAAATAATAAAATAAATTCGAAAAATTCAAAATTCGAGCTTCCAGGTGCACACGCTCGGGTGGACTATTCAAAGTTTGGTAGCTGTAGGTATCGCTGTTTTCACAACACGTGGAACATACTCACATACATGCAGATTCTTCATTATTTATTTTCATTAAAAGTAATACAAAGGGGAAATATTCGGTGGCAACAATTTGAAAAGGAATACGCTGTTTATAGTGAACCAATGAAAAATCCCATTTTGAGATTTATAACTCGTTTTGAGCTAAAAAGAGGAAGTAAAGCTTACTAAAAAGGGGGGAATAAAACATGAGTCATATAATCTCATATCTCAGGCAAGGTGCAAGCAACGAAGTATTAAACCAACCAACAGATCATTTTTTAATGGGAAAAAAATTCTGATTATCGGTTTACTTTAGAAGTTAAGGCGATCTAAACTTGGGTGACAATATCATATATACAATTTCCTTCCTGATCGATATTAGTATTTTGAGGTGTAACTCAAAATCAGCAAAGCGTTATAAATATTTGTAAGCTTGGATAACAAGTTGTTTTAAACATACATTTTCCTCGAACTTACTCATCATGAAATTAAAATTTTGTTCGATTCTAAAGCATAAACATATTAAATTGCGTTTTAAATAATTTTATTGCATTAAAAATAATATCGTAAGATATTTTTAGCAGAATTTGTAAGTTCTAATTAATTAAATAATTACATTTATAAGTGTAATAATTAGAAAGGTATTGTGAGGCATCAGTTTCTGATTTCCATTGTAATTTTTAGCCCAAAGGGGCAATTTGCCCAGAAAGGGTATTAATTCCATTTTGGCATGTGTGTTGATTCACTATAAACGGCGAATCACTTTTTAAATTGTTCCACCAAAAATTAGAGCCACATTTAAAGAAATTAAATTATGAAGAATCTGCATAAACGTGTGTATTTTTCTCGCATTGTGATAAAACAACGGTACCTAGAGCCATCAAACTTTGAATAATATAACACGTCTCCACCCGAAAACGGGCATCTGGAAGCCCAAATTTGTAATTTCGAATTTGTTGTATTAAATATTTAATATTTTGTAAAGCATTTATGAGTTTTTGATTAAGAAACTCGACGATTTCGGAGCAAGCAGTGGCACCATTACACGAAAAACAAAAACATTTTTATCTCCAGCACGCCAGACTGTGTCTCGGAAATTCTAAATATACGCTCATTTAAATATTTTGCAATATTGTTGTTGAATTGAATTTTATGGTTTAAGAGCGAAGAACATATTTAATTAAAGGTAACACACAAAAAGTTTAAAAAAAAAGCCCCTTTGGGCTTAATTTAAAATCCTGAAGCTTAAAATAACTAACTGAACAGCAACGAATGAAATTCACTTATTACTAATCGTTATTGGTCTTCCTGTGTTACTGAAAACCGCACAGAACAAAAACACTGGATATACATTCTTAATAATCTTAACAATACTGGTTTCTTGTAACACACGTTAAACCTGTAACACTATGCGATTCCACTTGTTTATTAAATTAGCCTTCTTATACTAGCTTTACTTACGATCTAAATTATCATGAGATATTCTTTAAAAGGGTTAGATCGAATAATTTTGTATGTTACCTTTAAATATAATGTTTGTCGCACTTAAACCATAAAATTCAGTTCAAGAGCAATACCGCAAAATAATTTTAAATTGAGTATATCTTTAGAATTTCCGATACACACTCTCACGCGCTGAAGATAAAAATGTTTTTTCTGTACAACGGTGCCACCGCTCGCTTTGAAATCCTTGAGTTCGTTAATCAAAAATTCGTTAAAGTGTTACAAAATATGAAATTGATAATTAAACAAATTCAAAATTTCAAATTTGGGCTTCCAGATGCCCATATTCGCAGTAGGATTACGTCATTCAAAATTGGATGGCTCTAGGTAGCGTTGTTTTATCACAATGCGAGAAACATACATACATTTACGCAGATTCTTCATTATTTAATTTCTTCAAACATAATACAGGGTGATAATATTTGGTGGCAACAATTTGAATATTCGGAGTGATTAGACGTAAAATCGCAAAACGAAAACTATAGCCCCTCGGGGACAAAGCCCCTTTGGACTAAATATATGCAGTCAGCTCAACTAACGAATTCGAAACAGAATCATACTATTAGTACTCCACTGTCTTATTCACTCAACCACTAGTAGTCGCTGGTCAGTATTTGCATTATACATCGGTAACCCCTTTTAAAAGAAAAAACAAAAGTTAGAACTCATGTCAAATCATCTGATCATCGTTTGGTAAGGATTCCGGTCATTATTTGTAACTAGGTTTTGAAATGAATCACTAATATAAAAGATTTAAATCATAACAGAAAACATTTTGATACCTAAATGCGAAAATTCTTAATTATAAAATTCGACCTTATAAAATATATAATAATTTATTTACATTAGCATATCCTGAAAGTAAAAAATTCATGTGTTTCGATATAAGTATCTTAACTTTCTATGAATTGGTAAGCTTACTACACAAGGTCATGTTGCATAATCAAGACAATATTTTTACTTGTTTATTTTAAAATAAGAATTTTATTATTACTATTTCTCATTATCACAATTTTTTATTATTATTGTTTATTTTTCGAAAGTGTATTTTTGTTTTATTATTGTGTAAAATATTGCCTAATGATTTTTGTAACTATATTTCTTTTGTTGCGTGGCAATACCCTTCTGTAATTCATCTTTATATTTCTTTTTGGTGTGTGGCAACAGTGATTCTGTAACGCTTTGAAGTTAGAACACCGTTTTTAATTTTTTAGATGAAACATATTGTTTAAGAACGTTCTTTCTATAAAAATATGTAAAATAGTTATTTTGTTTTTGAATTCGGATTATATAAACGTTATTTTCTTTCAACAATCCACGAATATCAACACAATATGTACTCTTTTAAAGTTAAATCAGTTACTTAAGAAGCACATCGCAAGAAAATTTCTATTAAAACAAATTCCCACCCTCCCAAAAAAAAGTTAGAAATATGTTCAAATACTGCGGTGAATAATAAAGCACATAAATTTTTATTAATAACATATATTTACATATTTTAGAGCTGTGTGAAGAAATAAGTTGACAGTTATTTCCAAATTCTTTTATAATTTGGAACAGTTACAACTGAAGAGCGAAATTACTTATAAAAAGCCAAGGAAGGGAAACGTTTTATCATATTTTTTAAATTAAAAAATAAATTTAACTAAGCCCACACAAAAGAAAAAGAAGTCCAGGTCTTCAAAAAGAACTCACAGAATATTTAGCAGATGTTACTTCAGGCCCGCAGGCATCACATGATTACCAGGTGCTATAATTCAGTTGAATGTGACGTCACATACTATAACAGTGAATGCCATTTAAAAGCTTACGTCACCAACGGTCCGATTACGTATGCAGTAAACTTTGCAAGCTGAAATCGTGTTGCTATGCGATGAAGAATAAACGTTTCCCGAAACCATTTCTCGATTTTTTTGGAATTTTTCGATTTTGTGCAATTCCTAGCCCCACCCAAAAAATTACGTGAGGGGAATTCAAAATCTATGTTAATGAAATACTGATGAAATTTATGCAATATTAGAAAAACATTAAATTACCCTAAGAAAAATTTATTATTTTTATTTGGAAAAAAGTATCAAAGATTGTCAAATTGTTAAAGGAATATTAAGCAAAAATATGTTAAAGGAATATTAAGCAAAAATATTCTTCACACAGAACGTCGTTTATATTTATGAAATAAATCTGATAATAATTTAACTATTTTTTCCCTACATATTCAAGCAATAGTTTTAATTTTATTTTTGGAATAAAAAGGTGCAAATATAATCGTATACTTTTATGTAAATTACTTATTTGAGGTAAACGAAGCGAAAATATGTTTCGAAGATACATACACTTCTTTCATGGGAATAATTAAGTAATTTCTACAACAAAACTATTAGCAAACACTTTCATTTTTGCATTTTTAAATAAAAAAAAAATCTTAATAAAAGCTTTGAAAAATTACTAATACTATGTCAATGACAAATTATCATAAATTTATGCATATAACATGTCTATTTGCCAGAAAATTATACAAGAACTATGCGCTCCACTTCTCTATCGCAATTTCTGGTAACTCAAGGGGGGAAAAAAAACTTAACAGATTTTAATTACGTCCAAAGGAGCGTTGTTTTAACGTTTTGTGTGTTATATTTATTTATTAAATATCATGTTCTTCGCACTTAAACTGGAAAATTCCGTTCAGCAGCAATATCGCAAAACAATTTTATAATCAGCATTTATTTATTTATTTATTTTTACAGTGTTGCCATTGCTCGCTTTGGAATTGTTGAGTTTGTTAATCAAAAATTCTTTCAAGTTTTACGAAATATGAAATCGGTAATAAAAACAAATTCCACATTAGAAATCCAGATGCCAATATTCGGTAGGGTATTTATTACGTTATTCAACATTTGATGGTTCTAGGTACCGTTGTTTTATCACAGTGCGAGAAACATACATACATTTATGCAGATTCTTCATTATTTAATTTCTTTAAATATAACACACGGCGATAATATTTGGTGGCAGCAATTTGAAAAATGAAACGGACATTTAAAGTTTTCGAGGCAAAATGCCCAAACGAAATTAATAGCCTTTCTGGGCTACGCTCTTTGGGTAAAAAAACGTCCGTTTAAGCATAATAAAAAATCTGAAATCTTTCAGTTTGATTTTTTGAAGTATGCATTTACATAGCCTTACATATACATTAAAATTTTCCAAAACAAAAAGAAAATATTGAGCTTTTAATATCTTTTTATTAGAGGGGGAAATCCTATAAAAAAAAGACGTTGAACAATACGCATCGCAAACAAAATCATAAGTAATAAAGAAAATATGTAAATTTATGACAACATTTTTCATCAAATTTATAGTGAGCATAAAAAAATTGCCTCTGAATTCTTTAATCAAGTTTTCTTGTAAATTGCGCTGTTTCTAAGCCATTTTCATTGGATGAGTGGAAAATAAAAAATTCTGTTTCCTTCAGAAGATAAAACTTCATTCTTTTTTTGGCGAATTTTTCTTTTTTCAGTTCAATGTAGTTAAAATTTCTGACATCGTTTTCGAAAACTAAAAGTATTAGATCGTTTCCGAAAGATGTTTGTATATGATTCGACATTCAAAATTGAGATTCATACACGATTTTACATCTAAATACAAGTCAAATAACAATAATAATAATAATAATAATAATAAAAAAAAAACAGTGGCCCGAACTGACGAAATTTAATAGCATAAATATCTTTTTTATTAGTTATAATAATGGATATACCGTAAATTACATGTATTTTATATTATATCAATCAGATGAAATATTTTTAAAAATAAAGATTTAAATTAATATAAAACAAGTTTCTTGCCTTTAAATTATCCATTTTGTTATATAATTACAGAATGAATAAATATGAAAATAAAATTAAAGATTTGATTTTCATGGGAAAACTCTCAGAACTGACTATTTGTGAAGTCACATATAAGAAAAATTAAAGATATCGTGTTTCGGGCAGTAACAATGTTACCAAATCGCTTGGATCGTAAATGAATGGCAGCGTAACTTAGTAATAACTTAGATCGTAAATGAATGGCAGCGTAACTTAATAAATCTTTAAAAAAAAAAAAAAAAAAAAAGAACGAGACTGATTGATGAGCATCTATAACTATAATAAAAACGATTTTGATTTTTATATTTTTAATTCCAAACTCTTAAAATATTTAAATATTTTCAAAATTAAAGACATCAAACATGATAGAAAAGAAAATATTTAATATTATGAAAGTAACGGTCCAAAAATATGAGAAATTTTTCGCTAATTTCAAGTGTCGAAAATAATGTTGAAAATTTATGATTCGTGTTATCGGTTAATAAGCAATATAATAACAATAAACAAATTGCTAAAAAATATACTCTTAATTTTTGGTCACTTGTTCACAAATAAGTTAGCGCTCAACATCATAAAATTCTAAGATTAATACAACGATTTTAAATAAATTCCCAAACCATACCAAAAATTATTCAAAACACTGATGAACATTAAAAGCAAAGTCTTAGTTTTTTCCGCTAACTGTTAAAATACTCGCGTCAAAATTGACAAAAAATATTTTTCACCCTATGCCACACTCAGCTAATTTTACAAATTATTATAGTTATTCCAATCAAAAGATACAAAGTTACGGTTTACAAAACATACAGTTTGACAACAATTTCCTTTTTTCATCTCATATTATAAAAACAGTCTTAAAAATTAAAAGTCAGTAAATTTAAGAACATAAAAAAAATTCGATTATATTCTGGTAAAATTATTTTACGGACTTTTAAGCAAAAATATATGAAACATGTTTCAAACTATTACAAAAAACGCGCCAGTACAAATGTCCGATTAAAATATAAAATAAATATTTTTCGACTTCTATGCAACGAAGTAAGCAAATTTCTGATTTCTTTTTTCAAACAACGACCATCTGAATAAAAGTACTAAGAACAAAACGCAAAAAACACGAATCTCAAAAACTGTTTTTAGCTAAGTATTATTAAGAAGTAATACTCCCATGGAAAGGTCCATGAAAAATGTCAATATAAACACCGTCAAGCTAAAGGTGTCAAAATACTTTATGGTTCTCAAAATAAAACTTATTTGATTTTGATTTTCTGCTTAGAGTTATTTCCGAAATAATATTATTGGTATATTAAAACATTAAATGTATTTAAATTGCCCGAAGTAACCTCATTCTTTAATTCTAAGGCTCTTAAAATATATTAATGTTTTCAAACTTTAAAGACATCAAATATGATAGAAAAGAAAATATTTAATATTATGCGATATTTTCGCCATCAAGTACCTTCGTTTTGAATTGCAGCCGAGTAGTTTACATAATATGCCATTCCGAAGTAGTATCGCTGTGATTTATAACATCAAATACAAGTGACTTCACTCTATGATTGTTGATATGCCTTTGCTTTTATTAAACATAAAATGAATATTTACTGAATAGCGAAACCTAGCTTTACGTTTTTCACTTTTTAATTAATATTTTGACAGTGAAATTTATTTGCAGGTTTGATTATTGCTCAAATGAAAGCAGTATGTCTAACAACTAACACTCTGCGCCAAAGCAACATGCATCCAGATTCTTCTTTAATTCCTCTTTAGGAATGATAATAATAGATTTTTAATGGTATGATGAATTACAATTAAGATCACTCATAGCAAATTTTCCAAGTGAATGTGTGGCAACAGTTCTGTGTCTACATTTACATTTTGAATTAGTTACTGTAAAAGTGATGACACAGTAATAAAAAGTAATAAAAATCTGAAGGCTTTCAGATTTTATATTATGCCCAAGGGGGGCGGGGTTTTTTTTTTTAATATTTTGCTTGTTACTTTATCTATTAAATATCATGCTCTTCGAACTTAAACCACATAAAATTCAATTCAACAGCAATATCACAAAATATTTAAACAAAACTTATCTTTAGAATTTCCAACAGACTGCAGGATAAAAGTGTTTTTTTTCCCCCCGTATAGTGTTGTCATTGCTTGCTTTGAAATCGTTAAGTTTGTTAATCAAAAATTCGTTGACGTTTTACAAAATATGAAACAATACAACAAATTCAAAATTCGGGATTCCAGCTGCCCACGTTCGGGTGGAAAATTACGTTACTAAAAAACTGAAGGCTCTAGGTACCCGTCATTTTTTTCATAATGCGAGAAATATACAGATATTCATGCAGATTCTTCATTATTTAATTTATTTAAATATAATACAGGGCGATAATATTTGGTGGCAACAATTTAAAAAGTGATAAGCCGTTTACAATGAACCGACACAAAGTACTGTTTTGATACTAATAGCCCTTCTGCACTAACGCTCCTTTGGGCTAAAAAATAAATTATAATAGAAGAGCTCGTGACTAATGGCAACATCCTGTTCTTTAGAAAATTAAAACTTTAAAATGTATATATTTTTGATAAAGGTGTTTTAATTGTATGCCTCGATTCAAGCAATTCGAATCTCTCTACTTTAAACACATTTAAATTACGTTAGAATTTTCTTCCTTTATCTGAAAATAAAATTAGTCTTAAATTTTTACTAGTTAAGAATGATATTAGAAATGAAAACAACTCCTAAGGGTAACATCAAAGGTATTTCGTTTTCTGTTCAATATATTAGCAATACCCTTTCACTGCCTATTTAAACAATCATGAAATTGTTTTGCATTTCCGACTCAAAACTAATTGCTTTAATACTACCACCAAAGATCTTCATACTTTAAGAAAACATACATAATTCACAATTTAAAATTTGATCTAAAAAAAAAGGTTGAAAAACATCTGAAACTTAGATCTGAAAATGAGAATTTCGCCTTCCTACAGAGAATTTTATGCGTAAATGCGTATAATCATATATAGAATAAGTACAGTCCTACTGAAACAAAAATTTGATTTAAAACCTCGTTTATCACACATTTAATCTTTTGATCGAGGAAATAATATAGCGAAAAATTGGTTCTAGGGAAATTGGTTTTCTATACGACGGAGGAGCCAAGCCAGGTAGTAAGCATCTTAACCATACATCTACACGTCACCATTCAAATTCTCTGGAACACTAAACTTTTGTTTTATTATCGATTTTTTTAATTAACAAATTGGACAATTTCAATGCGAGCAATGGCAACACAACACAGAAAAAAAATTATCTCCAGCGCGTGAGACTGTGTATCGGAAGTTCTAAAGATATGCTCATTTTAAAATTATATTGCAATATTGCTATTCAATTGAATTTTATGCTTTAAATGCAAAGAACATGATATTTAATAATTAAAGATAACACACAAAACATTAGGCGTAATGTAAAATGAAAGCTTTCAGATTTTATTTATTTATTTCCTGAAATTCATTTATCTATCATTTTTTAATAATTTACAAATTACTGTCACAAAATTGCATAATTTTTATATGGAAAGATCACTAATTTATACTGATAATAAAATATCCCAAATATTTTTTTAAAAAATTTTTATGCGTCTGGTGATACATATATATTAATTAGATTTATAAATTAGGCAAGTATTAATTACAATGTATTCGGCATAGAGTTCAGTCAGCACAAGGTTGTTGCTTTGCACAATTTATGTTTCACTTTGGCGATTTTTTCTTCTCTCTTTAACTACATTTATTTTGAAATACTTTGCTTTCTTATTAAAATTTTTATTTCATCAACTTTATTTTAACTTTCATATTCTTTATTAAATGTGTCCAAAAACTTCTATTTTCAGCTTATCAAACATAATTAATTTTCATAATTTTAATTGTAAAAATATAGTAAATAATAATTCATGAGATATTCTTCTTCCTCAAACAAATTTTGTTTGCGGAATTGGAGATGGAAAAAAAAATAACAAGTTTAAAAAAAAGTTTCTCATTTCCAAAATATTTCACTAAATTTTCCAAAAAAATTTTTTTTCGGCACCTTTATGTTAAAACAAAATTTTGATAAATCTGTTAAAAATACAGTTTTATCTCGGAACACCTTGTTTTCCTAAGATTGAATAATAAATGCGTAAATGGTAGCTAATTTGAAATCAGTATCCATCTTTTTTTATTTTCATTTTGAATAAAACATCATCATAAGAGAATTAAAGAAAAATATAGCCCATTAAAGAAATATCCTTCTATATTAAAGAAACGATCAGTAACTTTGAAAATAACGCAATTACCAATTTATTTGGTTTCAAATATAATAATCCACTCAAGGAATTAAATGGTATTTTCTCGAATTTCCCAATGCTCTGATATATAGGTTCTAAATTAAAATAACAATACACGGAATATTTTTAAATAAAAGCGTTCTGAATATTTTTAGATGAAAAAAGTTCTGAAGAATTAAAAAAAAAGGAGAAGAAAAAATGCCACATGGCAAGAATAATGGACGATAAAAATGGCTTCTACATTTGTGCATATTCATAGCAAAACATATCTTCTCGCTGCAGTTCTTAGGCACTTGTAATCTTAGTTTATGAAAATGGATGAAACATTTTAATAATAATGGTCTTTTGCCAGAATATTAACTGAATCACTAGTTAAATACATGAGAAAGAAGGAAAATAGCTAATTTCATAATAATATGTAGTTAACTCCCTCACATCCAATCCGCCCCATACAGCCCTACATTGAAACAACCAGAACCGCCCGAAAATGGCAGAGAATCTTTTTTTCTTTCCTCCCCCTAAGATATGCAGTAGCAGGCACAGTTTTCCCAAATGCATTGTATCAGTTTACCGCAGACAGCTTGTCCTAAGATGTTTCTTATCTTTTGACTGATCGCGACATTTCGTTGTTGATTCTTTTGTGGTACAGTGTGCTTTTAAGCTTTAAACAGGAATAAAAGAGTCATTTAAAATTTTAATTTTATATTTATTTTTAAAGAATTTATTCCTTCCCATAAAAATAACGAAAATAAACAAAATCTCAGTCGTGATCATAAAGAAAGCCAGAAAAGAAAGGCTGTTGGTATGACCTTAAGAATAGTTTTATAAAGAACAGGGTCAAAGGCTAATGGAATCTTTCTTAGAAAGTACAAAGGATGTCATTGGAAATCTTCACACCTATTTTCTGAGTTAATAGACAGGGAGAAAAGGAAATTGCTGTGAAATTGGAAAACTATTTCGGTCGGTTCGGTATTTTGAGAGTACAAGTTAGTAAAGGGTCTGGATTTCAAAGAGTTAATGTAATGGAGAAACTTTTCATTAAATAAGTCATCTTTCATAAAGTGATAATTAAAATTATTTCTCCCGATATACTTAAACTACTTTCCAACTTGATATAATTACTACATCATTATACTTCTTTCAAAAAACTATTGATTAAATTTTTACATTAATAAATTACATTCGTAAATCTAACTTTTTCACTACAATAAAAACTGAAAAGCTAATCAACACTTTTTGCAATCTTCACCAAAAATTCTCTATTCATATTTTCCCTTTGATTAATTCTCAAAAATAATCACAAAAAAATGGACACTGCATTGATCTTTTCCGCCTGTTATTCGTTATTTTGATTTCAGAATGCATAGGTCTGTAAGGTGAAGTCCATTTTTTGGGGAAGGGCGTGGCTGTTTTAGTTGCAAAGTTATCTAAAGCTCGAAGACATGTACGCAAAACCTGCAAATCAGAAAATTAACATTTAATTTGATAGTTTCTTGGTATGTTAAAGGTGAAGGGATCCTGAAAAACTTATGCTATGAATATTGTTTTCACTGGGCTTTCTTAACTTACGAAGTAAAGTGGAAGTGTTATTTCTGGCCGTTAGAAGAAAATTACGAATTCCTACAACAAAATCCAAATAATTTGCTTAGACTGGGAGAATAGCTTCTTTACTTACTTCTGGAAAAAAAGGAGGCATTTAAACAAAGTACCTGTGGTTTAAAAGACATGGCTGAAAACAAAATACATTGAATCATTGATGCGCTATTTCCCAAGCATTCCCATTTTTCACACACTGTCACAACATCCTTAGCACTGTACATCAATTGTGAATTTTTAACGAAAATATCTTTTAGCAAATTACTATTTGAATGCTAATCTTAAACAGCTGTTTCAATTTGAAATTTCTATTCTGTATGATGTAATTTTTTCATTCGGTCTTAGGATAAAAGTCTCAAGGCAACCCAAAATGCTAGGCTTGATTAAAATTGCAAAGCAGTTACGTGGCTGCTTTAGACATTTAATTTTATCAGTTTTCAGAGTTTCACATAACTTCTATCTTCAGTAATAATATTACAGTATTTTTCAGAGGTAGGGAAAAAAAAAATCACTATAATCCATTTTAGTTACGACACTGAAAATAAACTAATTGGGCGATGATTTTATATGGAAAGAAAATTTCTACAACGTGAATTAGTTGAAAAAGTATTTTCAAAACTTTCCTTACTTATGCTTTAAAATAATATAGATGATGCCTCAGCTTGTTTTTAAACAAATGGGCAAGAGTAAGTCCTTCTGCAACCATTTACCAATTTGCAAATAAAATACAAAAACTGTAGAGGAATTAATTCCAATTTTTATTAAATTATTCAGCTACATCGTACCTTTCGCAGTGCTTGCTTTATATTGAATTAGCACTAATTCGCAAAATGCATAAAATTTGCATGTTCATTTTCAGTATTATCCTAACTTAAGGAAAATCGGATCATTCAATGTAATTTGTAAGCATAACATGCACTGATAGTTAAATACACAAATTCTGAGCTTTTAAGATTCTTTTAATTTCCATTGAAGTCTTTGGTCAACTCGAGAAAGCTAACCTAAAAATTTCTAAATTTCATTAAATACTGGTTAATCTTCAATTCTATCAAAAATAATTTCTTAAAATTCAACATTAAATCACTTCTTATATTGGATGGTTGTCATGGGAAAAGACTACCAAAAAATGCCTGTATCAGGAAAAAATTTCCCTTTACGCAGATGCAGTAATTCAAACACAGATTATAAATAAATTCATATTCTAAATAGTAGACTTTTTAATTAAAATCTTTTCTCCCTCCCCAACACAGTCTACTTGCCTGGTTGTAGATGTAAATTTTTATTTTAAATTAGGCAAAACAGCAACCTTATTCTGATATAGGTTTTGAATAAAACTCTAGTGTAACAATCTAGACGACAATCAGATGACACAGATCCTTTTTCTTCAGAACCAAAAATTCTTAGCATAAAACTGAGAAAATGTTTTTGCTCCTGCAGAAGAGAGACTTTGCCAGATCCCCTTTGAAATCACTTGAGTTTCATTCAAAATCTATGCCAAAATAAGCTGCTGTTTCACCTAAATTTAAATTTTACATTGGCATGTTTCTCTTCTGATTTGAGTAACATATAAACGTTTTCTTTTTCTGTCTTGCACATAAATATTTGCGTATGCAATTTCATTTCAGTAGATTCAGTTATAAATCAACTGGTTATAACAATAGGTTAGTTATAACAACTATTCAGTTGTAACTAAATATGTTATAACAACTATTCAGTTGTAACTAAATATATAACGCCTTTAGAAATATCGATAAAAATTTACTTAAATTCAAATAATGCAATACACAATCAAAAATGATTAAATTAAATATTTTAATGCAATCGTAAGTTTATCAAATGTGCTGTTTGATGAAATTTTTAACGTTAATTGTTTTAAGTTAGCACTGAAAAATTCAAAGAAATTTTTTTATGCTTGTCTTAATGCATCTAGGGAACCTAATCAAAGAAAATCTACAAATTTTCTGCTTTTTAAAAATATAATTTTTACAGGACTTTGAAGTTTTATTTTAAAATATTTTTACTGTGTCTAGCTAGTGAATTTTTACATGTACTTGGTAAGTATAACATCTTGTCCCAAATGCAGTACTTTCATCAAATATGTAAATTTAACTTTCAATTTATGATTTCCCTGCAGAAATACTTCAGTGACATTTCATGATGATAAATTACTAAATAAGTCAAGTTATGATTCTATGATGCCTATCAAAATTAAATTATTAAATTCACTTAATACATACTTAATACTACAGCATAGTAGATGTTAATGTAAGCATTTGTTAAATCTTATTTTCTTGCTCAATTATTCTAACAGTCTTCCTTCAAATAATTTAACATGCTACTGAATTTTTTTTAAACTTAAAACAATATGCATTCAAAAATATTGCTTTCTATTCATTGCAAATATTTATTACACATCATTTCCTGTAAATATGTTATAATTACTTGCAAAAAAACTTGCATTTCATTTTTTGAACAGTTATGATTGATTTAATAATTGCTAATGAGAAAAGTACATTTAATGTTTCATTTGATAAGTGTTGTATACCATTTCTCTTACCTGTATTGTTTCACATTTCCTGATATCCATTGCAAATAGGTTACAATTCATTTCATTACTAAAAAAAAAACTTAAATTTTATAACAATAAAAAAATTCCTTTTTTTATTCCCCGATATTGAAATATGTCTAAGTTATGTATTTCTAGTTCATAAACCTTTCTTTTTAGGCTAATACTTAAGAAATATTTTTAAAATACTTAAAGTACTGAATATCTATTTTAAAATTTTGACCTGATCAAAATAGCAACTAACGCATTAAAAGAACCAAAGTGTATTACTGATAATTTAGAATTACATTCCAAGCCATTCTAAGACAAAAACTTAAAAGAAGGTAAAAATTCCAATAACGAAACAAGAGCCAAATTAATGCTGCATTTACTTTTTATTAAGTCACTGTACAAAACTTCTATATAACATCACTGTACAGACATAAAATAACTTTTTACAAATATTTGTACAGGATGACTTGTACAGATGACAGCCAGCTTTATGGAAACCCAGAAAGAAAAGAACAGTAACCCTACAGTAGTAGTTAATGGCAAAGAAATTAGAATTAACATAGTCTACCCTACAGTAGTAGTTAATGGCAAAGAAATTAGAATTAACATAGTCTAGAAAACATACAGACAGATAATTTCTTGCTACCTGGCAAAAATACAGATTGCAGTATACTTCTCATTTACAAATGACATCGTAAAAATGCTATCCCCCAGATTTTTTACATATATATTTAAAATTGTACTGTAAATACTCAACAATTAAATATGTTACAATGCCTTTAAAAATAGGACTTTGTCAAAAAATTTTTTTTGTCCAAGGGATATGTGAAGTGGCACATCGATTGTCATTTATGAATAAGATTATATACATATGGAACTTGATAGTAAATAGTTAATATAATCAAGCATAAGAAAGTTTCTTTTGCACCACAGTAATTATAAAACACTCATAAAATAAGTAACAAACATATCTATCAGCTGAGAAAAACCATGATTAAAATTAAAAAAGAATAAATACTTTGAAAACATTTAAAAAAAAAAGCATTTAGATATAATATATTATCTGCCTGGCTATTAAAATAAATAGGATTCTTAAAAATTTTACTAGAATCAACAATTAATCATTAGAATGAGATGAATTACATTTAGAATTACAGCAAGGGAAAGTAAAACAAACAATATGCATTTCAGAAAGAATTTATGCCAGAGAAAAATCTAGAATTGCAACAAGATTCCTAGCTAGTTATTAAATGCACAAGTATACTTAATTCGTAACAAAGCTTTTAAAATGGTGCTACAAAAACATTTCTTTAGCAATTTTTATCAACATACAAAATAGAAAAGCAGAGTGCAGATTAGAGTAAAGAGATTTAAGAAAACTAAAATGGCCTGTCTTGTAATCTTGTAAGCTCAACTCTTAACAGGGAGAGAGCTTGCATTTAGGTGGGCATTTTATGATCACAGTGGTTTCAACAGTTCGTTCACGCCATTCTCACTACTGTAGTTTAAAAAAAAAAAAAAAAAAAAAAAAAGAGAGAGAGAAGTCCAAAAAGAAAAAAAAAAAAAAAAATCTTTTTTCAAAAATAAATTCGGACGGTGGAAAAAAGTCAACTTTTCTAGTTCATTCCAGGTTGACATCTAGTTGGCAGTCTGATGTTGATAATGCTGGGCAACTTATTCGACGGAAAGCCAACGGCGTTGGAATATTTTTTCGTTATAACCGATGGTCCCGCAAAAAAATTCCCCATAAAAATATCATTGCAATACATAAAATGAATTCTACTTACAACAATGATTGCTTTGATATTAAAAATTTTAAGGTATATAATACATGAGAACATAACATGTTTACCTCTTTTAAATCCATTTTTTAAATACTCCAAAAAGAAAAAGGAAAAAAAATAAGATCACATTGCTAGAAGCGTCACCAAGACGCGTTGTATTTTGGCTGGAGACGTGGACATTAAAACCCTTTTTTCCTGGTTTTACTGCTGCTGTTTCCCATAAAAAAAAGATTCTTTAGCTGGAAACGTAGGCGGCAAACTGTTCCATTCCTCGATTTCTAGAATCCGAAACAAAACTATCCCAGTGGTGATTACCGCGGGCACTCTCTTTACAACCAGGATACCTGCTGTCGGAAATGGGAGAATACGAGCTATGGTTGGTACTAGGATGGTGGTATTGGTACCTGTTTACATCGGCTGAAAACTGATTCTTGGTACCATCGTAGAGAACACAAATGCTGCCGTTTTCGCCAATCCTGTAGGACACTTCTTGGGGATCTATCCACATGGTCAGCTCATTGGGCAACAGCTTCCTCAAATCTGCTTCGTTAAATCCGCACACGTCACCAGCTTTTGCGATTAAAGGGTCCATTTTGTGATTGATCCGCAAACAACGGTATCCGGAACCTTTGCAAGGTTTTTCGGGGAACCAATGGTGTTGGTAATGGTGCCTGAGAAGTTCCTCTAAGGTGCGTCGGAACATTTCCACCCTTGCAATTTTCACATGTCGATTTTCTAACCTTAAAAGGTTCGCTAAGAACGTCGATGCGCTTTCGATCTCCATGCCGTCGACGTAATGTTTATTTCGTACGTTGTTGTTCGAAATTATATATCAAAGAAGCAATCACTCGTATCACTCCAGATTGCGTTCTGTTTTTATTTCGATCTCTCACACACACAAAAACAAGCTGCTACTACTGACTAGCCGAGATTTTAAATATGGCGTCGTCCTCGAAGAACTTCGAATGTGGCACGATGACTATTTAATACAAAAAGGATGAGATGTCTGAGACTCTTTGGGTAAAGACGAAGTTTGAACAAAAATGTAGAAAAGCTAAATTATCACAGCAATGTCCACACACTCCGGATGGTAAACCTTTTTCAGCTAGGGACGCCTGCCCCGCTTTCCGTTCGAGTTCTAACCTCCTTGAACGCACTGTAGACACTAACTTATATTCTCGTATAGCTTCAGTTCTATCACGAAATCTGCTAACGTCAACAAGAGCGTGACGTCATGCGCCAACCAATAGAAATCGACTGCTGTGCCACGACTCAGAATGAGGTGAGCTCTTATTGGTTGTGACTGTGAGAGCGGTGGTGGGGTGACAACTGTGGCTGTGCAATGATCTGTATACATCAGCTGTATAACTAAAAGGTTTATTTAAGCTCAGAGGTAGGCAAAAACTGGTTCCGTGGCTACGCATAGGAAGTGCAATTAAAATCGAAATCAGTTTGAGCCTATGAAATGTTTTTCTTATTTCTGCCTTGTTATTTATTTGGGTGCATTCGAAGTCAGCCACAATAAGTAAAAGAAAATGTATTTGATAAGTATAATAATTTCCATAATTGATAATTTAGCCCATAGATTTTCTTCTCAAATAATACATGGGTTATATCAAAAAATGAACATCAACAAATCGAAGAGAGAATTTACTTCCGTATCAAATGAAAAATATTTCAATATTATTCGCTGCTGCTTTAATTTGTATAAAATTGAAGTTCGGATTATTTGTGATCGATTGCATATCATGTTTTCTCTTCGATTTATCTTCTCATTTTATCTTCCAAAAATTATTAGCATATGCTTTTTTATAGAAGTATCCAATTTCATTCTACTATTAATTACTAAAAATAAATATAAAAAGCTTTTTAACATAGTAGCCAAAAATTTGTTTACGTAATTAAAATATAAAAATTTGATGTTACACTACATGACTTCCTTGTACGGAATATTAAATTATACGCATTTTTTCTTGCATTTCATTTAAACTTGGCGCTAGATTCACTTAACAGTATTAATAATTATGTAACAGTTAACTTATATAATAATTATATAACGAAAACTAAGTTAACTGTTATATAATCCAATAATTATATAACAGTTAACGTATATATTTCGTTCATATTATAACTCATAATGCACAAAATTTATATCATTTAAAGAATAGAATTATCTAATCGTTGCCACATGTTCTATTCAAATACTGTAATAAAGCCAGAATGATGTATAAAAGAAATTAAGCAAACAAAACAAAAAAGAAACAGTTTTTCACAGAGGATTGAGTATTTCTCATTTAATTAATTCAGTTCTCACTTCGCGAGAAGGCAAAAATACATAAAAACTCAAAATATCTATATTAAAAATTACGAAGTAAATCTTAAGCATTTATTTCCTCGAAAAAATTCCAGAAAGAATTAAGCATGATTTAATTGGCAATAATAAATGAAGGCGTTACTTTTGTTGTTGGAAGCTAAGTTTTTCTAGACTGGCAACAAATCCACTAGTCTCCTGTTTCAAATGTAAACATCAATTGCCGCCATAAAAAAATCTGATGTGTACACCACATGACTTCCTTGTACGGAATATTAAATTATACGCATTTTTTCTTGAATTCATTTAAATTGATTGGAATGAATTAAATCTACTTCGTTGACAGCGCATAAACCACAATAGAATAAATGCACTCTTTAAAATTCACTATATTTGTTTAATATAACGACACTCTGAATGCACAAAATTTATATCATTTGAAGAATTATCGTTGCCACATGTTCTATTCAAATACTATAATAAAGCTAAAACGATCTATGAAAGAAGTTAAGAAAACAAAACAGAAAAGAAACAGTTTTTCACAGACGATTTAGTATTTCTCATTTAATTAATTCAGCTCTCACTTCGCGACAAGGTAAAAATACATAAAAACTCAAAATATCTATATTAAAAATTACGAAGTAAATCTTAAACACTTATTTCCTCGAAAAAATTTCAGAAAGGATTAAGCATGATTTAATTCGCAATAATAAATGAAGGCGTTATTTTTGTGCTACGAAGCTTAGTCTCTCTAGATTGGCAACAAATCTAATATTCTGCTGTTTCAAATGTAAACAAATATGTCGGCCATGTTATTTAAAACTTAACCGCACTTAAACAGCTTTTAAATTTTGGATAATTGTACAAATATTGCTTGCAGAATTACGAAAGGCATAAAAACCTTAACCGGAAGATAAAAACAACATAATTCAATCATTTTTAAAGCAAAAAATGTACAGTTTACAAACATATAAGAGTAAAGATACTGAGATCACTGAGCCGGGTAACAGAGTGGATATATATATATATAAATATATTTATATACGTTTGGTGCGACCGATTGCAACCAAAATATGAGGTGCACATCTACATGTTATAGAAGTCCTATATACAAAATTTTAACGTTCTGAGGCTACTCGTTTTTGAGTTATGCGAGATACGTACGTACATACGTTCGTACAGACGCCACGAAAAATTCTCTTCAGAATTAATTTTAAAGCAGTTTTATAATTTTTTGGAGGAAAGGTGTCTTTTATTCTGTCCTTACGCACAGATATCAAGCAAAAACATCGTTAAATTGCATTCGATAGCGGTCAAAATGGATATTTTCGTTGAACTATGTTGCCTGAAACTTTTCGCGATTACAATACTTCCTTTTTACTTCGTACAAGGAAGTAAAAAGGAACAACTGTTTACATTCTGAAAATGCTTTAACAGAAGGATTAAAGAAACCAAATTATTTAATTCCTAGTTTAAGAAGAATCCCTCACCTGCTCACATACACATACCGGGAATTCACAGTTCGAAACTTCAGCTTATTCATTTTCTGTAGTCTATTGTAACTTGTTGTAAAGCTACTTAATTACAAAGCTTTCGAAAATAATGCAAAGTTCGCTGGAAGCTTCTAAAATTTTGTGTTTGTAGTTAGCGTTAAGCACACTTTTCACTCTTGCAGCTTACGATTTTTTTTTTTTTTTAAATTCACTGCTTTCTATTCTAAATATTACAAAACCTCAAACTATTACATTAATTTTAGCACTTTAGCTATTCACAACAAGCTATTATTTTTTTATTTTCATTATGAATTGCAAGAAATAAATACATTAAACTCTTCAACGAATTCTTTGAGCGGTACTTTTCCCACCTCGCCGCACAATAAGTATGACAAAATTTTAACATAGACAATTTTTTTTTTTTTTTTTTTTTTTTTTTTTTGCTAGAGATGAGAACAAACTCAAAACGAGGAAAAGTTCAAACTTTATATATTAGCACTAGTCAACTTCAAAAATTCACTTATTTATACTGCAATATGAGAGACGCAAAACGGTTTAAAAATGTAGCGCATAAATTTCAGAAAATAAATAAAAAATAAATATAATAATATTAAAAAAATCTGAAAGCTTTCAGATTTTATATTACACTCCAAGGGGCGTTTTTGTGTTGCCTTTATTTATTAAATATCATGTTCTTCGCACTTAAATTCAATACAACAGCAATATCACAAAATATTTAAAAAGAGCATATCTTTAGAATTTCCGATACAAAATCTCGTGCGCTAAAGATAATTTTTCCCCCCCCCCGTACAGTGTTGCCATTGCTCGTTTTGAAATCGTTGAGTTTGTTAATCAAAAATTCGTTAACGTTTTACAAAGTATGAAATGGGCAATGAAACAAATTCCGAATTTGGGCTTCCAGATGCCTGTATTACAGTGGAGGACTACGTTATTCAGAATTTAATGTCTCTAATGTACCGTTGTGTTTTCACAGTGCGAGAAACGTACATTAATTACTACAGAAAGTGATTTAGTTGCACGTCTTCATGTTGTGTTTACGTTGGTGGACACTATGCTGTTACAACGTGTGTAGTCAGCCACTCCACGGCACGCGCATGCATGATTCGATACGTGCAGCGGATATATTGAACATCTTTCTGTGGAAATATATCAAAATATCGAAGTTCTGCACCGGATATGACGTCATACTTTTCTTTTGCATTTATCTCGGAAACTATGGGTCGGAAAGGACATTTTTTACGTATTCCAAGTGAGAAATGGGACATCCTGTGCAAAACATGCATTGCTGTTTGAGATGATTATTAGTCTTTGCTAAAAACTCTCTCTTACCTTTCTTTATTTTTCTAACAGTGATTCATCTGTGTTGATGCAATCACTTGATATAAACACTTTGGAATAAAGTGTATTTACATTTCTTTTTTGCAACTGTTATTGTTTTATTATGCTATTCTATTCATCACTGTGGTATTACCCGAACCACTTTACATGTGATTTTTCATATTCAAGCCTTTCCAATTTAAAACTGTTTCTGAAAAATCTGACTGTTAGGTTTTCCACGATTCTGAGGAACTTAAAAAAGAATCAGATGTAATAATCAACTACAAATTATGCAAATTCCAGATTATACAAAGATAATTATTCATAGCAACAAACAAATTAGAACATTAATGCAATTTACGTAAGATTTTTTTAAAAAAAATAACAATTTATTCGCTGAATCAAAATTGCAAACGCTTTATTAACAACTTCGTTACCACAAAGAAATGTCATTTTTATTGAAACATGACATTCAGAAAAACTGTGAATTTCTAGGAAATCAGAAATAGTAGTATCTTTAACATTTAAGGCAAAAAAGCTGCCTTAATTTGAAGTCTTTTGCCTACTTTTAAAAATCCTCCTTTCATGAAAGAGCAAAAATATTGTATGGAAAATCATTGTTAATTTTCCTCCCTTTTCTTTAAATGACCAGACACTTAAGCATCCATTCAACCCTTCATATATGCCTACCTCTTTCATAACCGAGAGCAATGTCCGGGATGCATAGCAAAGGGCGACCGATATTACACTCGCAAATGGGTGGCAGGAAAATGAGAATACACATACAGTCAAGCTTTACGCGGAAATCGAACCCGTATCGTAGATTTCAGGCTAGAAGTCAATTCGATCCCCGACTTGAATAATATTAATAACAAAAATAATATTAAAATAAATTTTAAAAAATTAACATTCATATGTGAATGTTAATTTTTTTAAAATTTATTTAATATTATTTTTATAACAATATATTTATAAAATAGTATTTTTTTTGCCTAAACGGGCAAAAAATATTTTTATCTCCAGCGCGCGAGACTGTGTATCGGAAATTTTAAAGATACGCTCTTTTAAAATATTTTGTGATATTGCTGTTGAATTGCGTTTTGTGGTTTAAGTTCGAAGAATATGATATTTAATAAATAAAGGTAACACATAAAAAAAAAAAAAAAAAAAAAAAAAAAAAAAAAAAAAAAAAACGAAATCTGAAATGTTTCAGATTTTAAATTACGTCCAAAGGGGCGTTTTTTAACATTTTGTGTGTTACCTTTCTTTATTAAATATCATGTTCCTCGCACTTAAACCATAAGATCCAGTGCAACAGCAATATCGCAAACTAGTTTTAAAACGAGCATATCTTTAGAATTTCCGATACAGAGACTCACGCGCTGGAGATAAAAATGTTTTTTCTGCACAACGTTGCCATTGCTCGCTTTTGAAATCCTTGAGTTTGTTAATCGAAAATTGGTCAAAGTTTTAAAAAATAGGAAATCGATCATAAAACAAATTTCAAATTTCAAATTTGGTCTTCCACATGCTCATATTCGTTGGAGGATTACGTTATTCAAAATTCGATGACTCTATGTACCATTGTTTTATCACAATACGAGAAATATACATACATTTATGCAGATTTTTCATTATTTAATTTCTTCAAATATAATGCAGGACTCTAACATTTTGTGGCAACAGTTTGAAAAGTGAACCGACATTTATGAGTCCGATGCAAAATGCCAAAACGAAACTAATAGTCCTTCGGGATTCAAATTGGTTCACTATAAATGTCCGTTTCAGTTTTCAAGCTGTTGCCACCAAATGTTAGAGTCCTCCATTATATTTTAAGAAATAAAATAATGAAAAATCTGCATAAATGTATATCTGTTTCTCGCATTGTGATAAACAACGGTAAATAGAGCCATCGACATTTAATGGCGTAATCCTACTGCGAATATGGGAAGCCCAAATTTGGAATTTGGAATTTGTTTTATTATCGATTTCATATTCTATAAAACTTTAATGAATTTTTGATTAACAAACTCAAGGATTTCAAAGCGAGCAATGGCAACGTTCTAAAAAAAAAAAAAAAAAAAATATCTCCAACGCGTGAGACTCTGTTTCGGAAATTCTAAAGATATTCTCAATTTAAAATTATTTTAAGTTATTGTTGTTTAACTGAATTTTATGATTTAAGTGCGAAGAACGTGATATTTAATAAATAAAGTTAACAGACAAAATGTTAAAAAAAGTCTCTTTGGAAATAATTTAAAATCTGAAACCTTTGAGATTTTTATTTTTTTATTCATTTAATACTGTTAATTTTTTCCGACGGCTCTTCTAATTTTAGTAATTAAGTCCTGATAAGCATGAACGCTACCATGAACACTTGCAGCTTATGATAACTGTGATGTTTATAACATAGTGTGACCTGTTCCTGGAAAGCTGGAGGAGATGCATAGTTTGATATCTGTCCCGACGAGTGCAGTGCACCTCGTAGCACTGTATTGTAGGCGTGGAGGGCTTTCATAATGTAAAGTACAGCTGTTTAACCTAACGGTGCAGCATGTAATAAATAAATGATTAAATATCCTGACCCTTTAACACTGATCAGTCGGGTTCATGATTTATTGTGGTGCAAAAGAACACTTAAATTAGATAACAGTACAATAGGATTACCTATTAAACTGAGGACAGAAGACAACGAGAACACTTTTGGAATGCTTGTGGAACTCCTTATTTATTGATCAAATCTGCGAGTGCTGCGGGTGCTCTTGCGGCATATCCCTACCTAACCGAAACTGTATAATAGTTGGAAACAGATCTGATCGAAGAATGGACAGTACTCCCGATTTACTTACCAGTAACTTCATTTGAAATACAGGGTGTCCCATCAATACCGCGCAAACTCTGCGCAGACAAAAACCTCGCTTGGAATACATAAAAAATGCCTAGAGAACTGCGGTATGTGGAGTATTCAGGCCTTTGGACTGGCCGTGAAGTTCCGATTTTATGGCCCCCACGATCTCCAGATCTGACACCTTTGGATTTCTTCCTTCGGGGGCCATCTGAAGGAATTGGTATCTCAAGACCTAACTAGAGAAACTTACTTTCTGTAGCAAATTCATTCATTTTAATTACTTTCATGCAAATTCATGCAATACATTTATTCAAATTCTTCATTATTTAATTTCTTTAAATATAATACAGGGCTCTAATTTAAAAAGACAACAATTTACAAAGTGATTCGCCACTTATAGTGAATCAATGCAAAATGCCAAAACGAAATTAATGCAAAATGCCCTTTTGGGTTAAAACCCTTTCGGCTAATAATGACTTCTACATTAAATAATATGTAAATAAATATATAAAAATTAATAAATAAATTTAAATGAATAAAAAATTATTGAAAAATTAATTAAAATACCAGAGTTTATATGTTATTTAGGTTTACAGATGGAATTACTATTTTAGTCAAAGACTTAAATGATTCGGACTTGGGTTGCGGGTTCCGGCGGCTCCTGCTGATGTAAAGTTCTGACACTCATAAAGTGTTAAGTCAAGCTGTTCTACTCTGCAGCCAGACATAGAAGGGTAATATTATGTGTACTTGATCTCGACCAAATTTTCACTTAATTCCAAGTCAAATCGAATTTAGTTTATCGGCTACTAAAGTTTGACTTGTATATGTTCAAACTTTAAAAAAAAAAAAAAATAAAAAATAAAAATAAAAATAATAATAATAATAATAATAATAATAATAAATAAATAAATAAATAAATTAAAAAAAATAAACATTTTGTTTGTTTATTAATTGTAATTATTATTAGTAATAATTTAGTAATTATTATTGTAATTATTATAAGTAATAATTATTTCTCAAGACCTAACTAGAGAAACTATTAGACTAACTATAGACTAAACTATAGACCTAACTAGATATTTATTGTAATTATTATTAGTAATAATTTAAAGTGAAAAAAAAAAAAAAAGCTTTGAAATGCACGGGAAAATATTTTAGCTCCAAAGTTTTAATTCAACAAAAATAAAACATCAATAATCATTCAGTTTCTTTCTCAAATGCAGTTTATTTCTGGTGCCTAACATAAATGTTGAAAGGAAGTCGAAAATGGCATTACGTATTCCGTTATAATTCAGCGGCTCTGCTCAAAGCTGAGAACTGAGAATATAAAACAAATCCTTTAAAAGTTAATATTTACATGGCCTTTCAATAAAATATTCTGTAACTAATTTTTGTGCTAAAAGGTCCCCCCCCCCCGTAGAGGTTACTATTGCTCGCTTTTAAATCGTTGAGTTTGTTAATAAAAAGTTCGTTAAAGTTTTACAAAATATTTTTTTTCCTGTGCAAGATTGTGAACAGTTACAGTGTAACACAGTCCATTAATCTATACAAGGCCAGATGTGGTGGTCTCTTTATTATGGAGGCACCTAATAGCTGGGCCACCATCGCCTCCTGTGAAGGGACGGACAGTTACAACCATGCCTTCTCCGGGATTCGAACCCAGGCCCTTCGGCATCGCAGACAGGCTTCCCTAAACCACTACACCGTCTGTGCGGCCGTTTTACAAAACAAATAGAAGAAAATTATATTTTAGTTTTACAAAATATTAAAAAGATAATAAAACAAATTCCAAATTTCAAATTTGGGCCTTCAGATGCCCATATTCCCAGTAGGATTACGTCATTCAAAATTGGATGGCTCTAGGTTCTGTTGTTTTATCACAATACGAGAAACACACATACATTTATGCAGTTTCTTCAAATATAATACAGGGCGATAGTATTTGGTGACAACGATTTGAAAACTGATACAGCCTTTTAAAGTTTTCAACACAAAATTGCAAAACGAAAGCAATAGTCCTTCAGGAACAAAGCCCCTTTGGACTAATAATAAGCATGGGGTTTTCTGGCACAAACATTTGATTCATAAAAAACGTATATCACTTGAAAATTGCCAATTTTGAATGACGTAATCCTACTGCGAAAATTGGCACCTGGAATGCCGAATTTTTAATTTGTTTTATTACCTATTTCACATTTTATGAAACTTTACTGAATTTTTAATTAACAAACTCAATGATTTCAAAACCAGCAATGGCAACACTGTGCGGAAAAGACATTTTTATCTCCAGCGAGCGAGATTTCGGAAATCGTAGAGATATGCTGTTTTTAAATATTTTCAGTCCAAATTGGCGTATCCGAAATGCTCTCGAAACGCGTATGTGTGTGTTAATGAAACAAAACGCCCGTTTGATCCTCCCCAGAACGTTTTAAAAAGGTATTTCAGTTCTGAACTTAAATGAATATATTTTTTTCTGTCCTCTTCTTAAACTTCCATAATTGTATTTTACAAAAAATTTTAATATCCACCTATCTCCCTTTGAAATTTTTGGAAAATGCGTTTAAGTTGCTGGTTAATAATTTCGAACTTGTTTTTAGCAGTGATTCATAAGATCCTTCTTTATGGCAAAAGCAAAAGATACCAGATCCTAGCGAATAACGAAACTAATTCAAAATGTCATTAGTACGATGCTAAAAATAAGATAATCGAACTGGAGGTTGGGTTTGAAATTTAAACATTCTGCTCTAATGATTTTTCCACATCATTATGCTAATGTACTTGCTTAACTCAGCACCTCGTAACGGTAAGAAAACAAAGTCATTCTTTCCGATACTCAGAAAGTCAAATAATACGATCCTATCATTTCTTGAAATACTGCTCGAAAACTAAAACATGTTTTTCGCTGGATAATTAACGTGTTATTTCTGCTAACTTCAGCAAACCTATACAAATGAACCTAATGACAGACTATATTATACTCCCATTTCGCTGAGTAAGTATCCGGCTAAGCTCTATTTTTACCATGTTTTTGCAAAATATCTATAATCATTAGTGTGTGATACTAATTGGTTTCAAGACGTGGAAGCTTCATTTCCTGTTAATGCGAAGCCAACTTATTAAGAGTGGCTAAGATGTCTGACCATTAGCCGTTCGACTCGAATTGTTTTTCGAGTGAACGGACTAACTGCGTAATAAATTCTACATGCTGCTTATGTAACTGATTACAAACTAGACTTTCTCAGAAAACTCTGCACAGAGACATACCTTCCCCATTGACATCCCTCCCAGATAGCCCTAGCCATAGAGGTAAGAATAGAAGGCGGGGCCAACTCCGCACTACGAGTGAAGCACTACTCCCAGGCTTCGGTCTCCAGAGGGGGTGTATTTTGTTTACATCCAAAGCTTCCTTAACGGCACTTTGATAGTATTTCCACACAGGACAGTTCCATACAAATCGAAAAGCGGGACACTCCCGCATAAAAGAAACATTCATTGTTGGATAGATAACAGAAATTTGTATAGTTTAGTGAGATTCACGCAAAAATCACATTGTGGTTATTTTTCGATAACTTGCAACAGCGATTTTACGTTACCTTTAAAACTGTATACGTCTTTCGATACCTTTGATAGAGTATTCGCTACTTTTATTTTATGTTCCAAACACCAAAATATTTTAAGTAAAATACATGTTTTGTCATCCACATATTATCATTTTATTTTTATATAAATGGAAAATAATCACTTTGGTTTTACACTTTGGGTTAGCTAAAAATTGAAAAAAAATTAAATTCTGTCTTTCTTTTTTTAAATTTTATTTAGCAACATGTTTAATTGATAACTAAATGTAATACAAAATTATGAATGAAAAATCTTTGTTATTCGATACATATACGTGAGTAGTAGTCTGCTATCTTTGAAAGAGTTTTAAGACATAAAAAAGCATCATCAATGTTATTTAATCAGTGTATATATATATATATATATATATATATATATATACTAGAAAGAATGTAAGTTACTTAATACCTTTTCTGGCCTTTATATCTTCATGTACATTCACTGATCTTATTTATATTATTTTCTATATTATTTTTATATTATCTTTATATTTTCTTTGATTCGTTTTTACAAAGTTTGCATTATTTATCTTTTTTTTATAATCTTCTATGTTTATTTCAACTTTACTTTGAATTCGATTTCATAATGATAATTTCCAATGTTTAATTTCTACAAATAATATAGTACTCAAATGCATAAACATGAAAGTGTCGGGGACGGTTACTCGAGTTTTATAGGATTTCTCTACAGTAATTGATTTTTACTCCAAATTGAATTGACTAAAATGCTTCATAAGAATAAGTTCTTTGAGTATCAGTATTGGTTCATAATTCCTACTATTCGCGGAAATATTTGGCCTGACTAGAATTGCCGGTTTGGCTTTAACTTATAACTCGAGTAAAGACGAAACACTTTCGTATTTACGTATTTTTATCGATTATTGTTCATTAAACGGGAGTTGGTTTGTTCCCCTTGAAAAGTCAACTAATTCGATCAATGACAATGATTACATGTTTTAATTTTTCCTTTTACAATTGAAATATTATTCTTCGTGATGATTTAACTCCAGTCCCCGTTAAAACATTATTAACATTTTGCTTTCAAATTACTTCAAAACATCTTTCAAAATATAACTTACCAGTATGGATGCACACTATTAAAATAATTCTACTTTAATTAAACTTAGGAGATAATATAATCAATTAATCAATACTGTTTAGGAAATAAATTATATATATATATAAGGAAATAAATTATTATTAACTTATTTAAGTTCATACAACATTATATATATATATATATAATGTTGTATGATCTTAAATCTATTTAGTGCGAATACAAGTTATTATTACTTGCGCAATTGCTGATATACTGATTAATATACTGATATATATATTAAAATTCCATAGTCAAGAATACACTTCAAATTCTAACTGCATGTTCTTTTCATTTTTAATGGCGACGTTCTCTTATTTAAAAGTACGTGGAATTAAATCCACAGCCCCGTAGTCAAGTTGCTTTTCCCGCCTTTTCTACACGTACAGTTATAGAATGTTCTGGAAATATTTAAAACGAACTGGAATGGCTGACGAGGCTGACGTCATTTCTTGGAATCTCTGCCTTTCCAGAGGCTATAAAAAGACTCGCAAAAGAATATCGGAGTGCTGCGGGTGCTCTTGCGGCATATCCCTACCTAACCGAAACTGTATAATAGTTGGAAACAGATCTGATCGAAGAATGGACAGTACTCCCGATTTACTTACCAGTAACTTCATTTGAAATACAGGGTGTCCCATCAATACCGCGCAAACTCTGCGCAGACAAAAACCTCGCTTGGAATACATAAAAAATGCCTAGAGAACTGCGGTATGTGGAGTATTCAGGCCTTTGGACTGGCCGTGAAGTTCCGATTTTATGGCCCCCACGATCTCCAGATCTGACACCTTTGGATTTCTTCCTTCGGGGGCCATCTGAAGGAATTGGTATCTCAAGACCTAACTAGAGAAACTTACTTTCTGTAGCAAATTCATTCATTTTAATTACTTTCATGCAAATTCATGCAATACATTTATTCAAATTCTTCATTATTTAATTTCTTTAAATATAATACAGGGCTCTAATTTAAAAAGACAACAATTTACAAAGTGATTCGCCACTTATAGTGAATCAATGCAAAATGCCAAAACGAAATTAATGCAAAATGCCCTTTTGGGTTAAAACCCTTTCGGCTAATAATGACTTCTACATTAAATAATATGTAAATAAATATATAAAAATTAATAAATAAATTTAAATGAATAAAAAATTATTGAAAAATTAATTAAAATACCAGAGTTTATATGTTATTTAGGTTTACAGATGGAATTACTATTTTAGTCAAAGACTTAAATGATTCGGACTTGGGTTGCGGGTTCCGGCGGCTCCTGCTGATGTAAAGTTCTGACACTCATAAAGTGTTAAGTCAAGCTGTTCTACTCTGCAGCCAGACATAGAAGGGTAATATTATGTGTACTTGATCTCGACCAAATTTTCACTTAATTCCAAGTCAAATCGAATTTAGTTTATCGGCTACTAAAGTTTGACTTGTATATGTTCAAACTTTAAAAAAAAAAAAAAAAAAAAATAAAAATAAAAATAATAATAATAATAATAATAATAATAATAAATAAATAAATAAATAAATTAAAAAAAATAAACATTTTGTTTGTTTATTAATTGTAATTATTATTAGTAATAATTTAGTAATTATTATTGTAATTATTATAAGTAATAATTATTTCTCAAGACCTAACTAGAGAAACTATTAGACTAACTATAGACTAAACTATAGACCTAACTAGATATTTATTGTAATTATTATTAGTAATAATTTAAAGTGAAAAAAAAAAAAAAAGCTTTGAAATGCACGGGAAAATATTTTAGCTCCAAAGTTTTAATTCAACAAAAATAAAACATCAATAATCATTCAGTTTCTTTCTCAAATGCAGTTTATTTCTGGTGCCTAACATAAATGTTGAAAGGAAGTCGAAAATGGCATTACGTATTCCGTTATAATTCAGCGGCTCTGCTCAAAGCTGAGAACTGAGAATATAAAACAAATCCTTTAAAAGTTAATATTTACATGGCCTTTCAATAAAATATTCTGTAACTAATTTTTGTGCTAAAAGGTCCCCCCCCCCGTAGAGGTTACTATTGCTCGCTTTTAAATCGTTGAGTTTGTTAATAAAAAGTTCGTTAAAGTTTTACAAAATATTTTTTTTCCTGTGCAAGATTGTGAACAGTTACAGTGTAACACAGTCCATTAATCTATACAAGGCCAGATGTGGTGGTCTCTTTATTATGGAGGCACCTAATAGCTGGGCCACCATCGCCTCCTGTGAAGGGACGGACAGTTACAACCATGCCTTCTCCGGGATTCGAACCCAGGCCCTTCGGCATCGCAGACAGGCTTCCCTAAACCACTACACCGTCTGTGCGGCCGTTTTACAAAACAAATAGAAGAAAATTATATTTTAGTTTTACAAAATATTAAAAAGATAATAAAACAAATTCCAAATTTCAAATTTGGGCCTTCAGATGCCCATATTCCCAGTAGGATTACGTCATTCAAAATTGGATGGCTCTAGGTTCTGTTGTTTTATCACAATACGAGAAACACACATACATTTATGCAGTTTCTTCAAATATAATACAGGGCGATAGTATTTGGTGACAACGATTTGAAAACTGATACAGCCTTTTAAAGTTTTCAACACAAAATTGCAAAACGAAAGCAATAGTCCTTCAGGAACAAAGCCCCTTTGGACTAATAATAAGCATGGGGTTTTCTGGCACAAACATTTGATTCATAAAAAACGTATATCACTTGAAAATTGCCAATTTTGAATGACGTAATCCTACTGCGAAAATTGGCACCTGGAATGCCGAATTTTTAATTTGTTTTATTACCTATTTCACATTTTATGAAACTTTACTGAATTTTTAATTAACAAACTCAATGATTTCAAAACCAGCAATGGCAACACTGTGCGGAAAAGACATTTTTATCTCCAGCGAGCGAGATTTCGGAAATCGTAGAGATATGCTGTTTTTAAATATTTTCAGTCCAAATTGGCGTATCCGAAATGCTCTCGAAACGCGTATGTGTGTGTTAATGAAACAAAACGCCCGTTTGATCCTCCCCAGAACGTTTTAAAAAGGTATTTCAGTTCTGAACTTAAATGAATATATTTTTTTCTGTCCTCTTCTTAAACTTCCATAATTGTATTTTACAAAAAATTTTAATATCCACCTATCTCCCTTTGAAATTTTTGGAAAATGCGTTTAAGTTGCTGGTTAATAATTTCGAACTTGTTTTTAGCAGTGATTCATAAGATCCTTCTTTATGGCAAAAGCAAAAGATACCAGATCCTAGCGAATAACGAAACTAATTCAAAATGTCATTAGTACGATGCTAAAAATAAGATAATCGAACTGGAGGTTGGGTTTGAAATTTAAACATTCTGCTCTAATGATTTTTCCACATCATTATGCTAATGTACTTGCTTAACTCAGCACCTCGTAACGGTAAGAAAACAAAGTCATTCTTTCCGATACTCAGAAAGTCAAATAATACGATCCTATCATTTCTTGAAATACTGCTCGAAAACTAAAACATGTTTTTCGCTGGATAATTAACGTGTTATTTCTGCTAACTTCAGCAAACCTATACAAATGAACCTAATGACAGACTATATTATACTCCCATTTCGCTGAGTAAGTATCCGGCTAAGCTCTATTTTTACCATGTTTTTGCAAAATATCTATAATCATTAGTGTGTGATACTAATTGGTTTCAAGACGTGGAAGCTTCATTTCCTGTTAATGCGAAGCCAACTTATTAAGAGTGGCTAAGATGTCTGACCATTAGCCGTTCGACTCGAATTGTTTTTCGAGTGAACGGACTAACTGCGTAATAAATTCTACATGCTGCTTATGTAACTGATTACAAACTAGACTTTCTCAGAAAACTCTGCACAGAGACATACCTTCCCCATTGACATCCCTCCCAGATAGCCCTAGCCATAGAGGTAAGAATAGAAGGCGGGGCCAACTCCGCACTACGAGTGAAGCACTACTCCCAGGCTTCGGTCTCCAGAGGGGGTGTATTTTGTTTACATCCAAAGCTTCCTTAACGGCACTTTGATAGTATTTCCACACAGGACAGTTCCATACAAATCGAAAAGCGGGACACTCCCGCATAAAAGAAACATTCATTGTTGGATAGATAACAGAAATTTGTATAGTTTAGTGAGATTCACGCAAAAATCACATTGTGGTTATTTTTCGATAACTTGCAACAGCGATTTTACGTTACCTTTAAAACTGTATACGTCTTTCGATACCTTTGATAGAGTATTCGCTACTTTTATTTTATGTTCCAAACACCAAAATATTTTAAGTAAAATACATGTTTTGTCATCCACATATTATCATTTTATTTTTATATAAATGGAAAATAATCACTTTGGTTTTACACTTTGGGTTAGCTAAAAATTGAAAAAAAATTAAATTCTGTCTTTCTTTTTTTAAATTTTATTTAGCAACATGTTTAATTGATAACTAAATGTAATACAAAATTATGAATGAAAAATCTTTGTTATTCGATACATATACGTGAGTAGTAGTCTGCTATCTTTGAAAGAGTTTTAAGACATAAAAAAGCATCATCAATGTTATTTAATCAGTGTATATATATATATATATATATATATATATATATACTAGAAAGAATGTAAGTTACTTAATACCTTTTCTGGCCTTTATATCTTCATGTACATTCACTGATCTTATTTATATTATTTTCTATATTATTTTTATATTATCTTTATATTTTCTTTGATTCGTTTTTACAAAGTTTGCATTATTTATCTTTTTTTTATAATCTTCTATGTTTATTTCAACTTTACTTTGAATTCGATTTCATAATGATAATTTCCAATGTTTAATTTCTACAAATAATATAGTACTCAAATGCATAAACATGAAAGTGTCGGGGACGGTTACTCGAGTTTTATAGGATTTCTCTACAGTAATTGATTTTTACTCCAAATTGAATTGACTAAAATGCTTCATAAGAATAAGTTCTTTGAGTATCAGTATTGGTTCATAATTCCTACTATTCGCGGAAATATTTGGCCTGACTAGAATTGCCGGTTTGGCTTTAACTTATAACTCGAGTAAAGACGAAACACTTTCGTATTTACGTATTTTTATCGATTATTGTTCATTAAACGGGAGTTGGTTTGTTCCCCTTGAAAAGTCAACTAATTTCCGATCAATGACAATGATTACATGTTTTAATTTTTCCTTTTACAATTGAAATATTATTCTTCGTGATGATTTAACTCCAGTCCCCGTTAAAACATTATTAACATTTTGCTTTCAAATTACTTCAAAACATCTTTCAAAATATAACTTACCAGTATGGATGCACACTATTAAAATAATTCTACTTTAATTAAACTTAGGAGATAATATAATCAATTAATCAATACTGTTTAGGAAATAAATTATATATATATATAAGGAAATAAATTATTATTAACTTATTTAAGTTCATACAACATTATATATATATATATATAATGTTGTATGATCTTAAATCTATTTAGTGCGAATACAAGTTATTATTACTTGCGCAATTGCTGATATACTGATTAATATACTGATATATATATTAAAATTCCATAGTCAAGAATACACTTCAAATTCTAACTGCATGTTCTTTTCATTTTTAATGGCGACGTTCTCTTATTTAAAAGTACGTGGAATTAAATCCACAGCCCCGTAGTCAAGTTGCTTTTCCCGCCTTTTCTACACGTACAGTTATAGAATGTTCTGGAAATATTTAAAACGAACTGGAATGGCTGACGAGGCTGACGTCATTTCTTGGAATCTCTGCCTTTCCAGAGGCTATAAAAAGACTCGCAAAAGAATATCGGAGTGCTGCGGGTGCTCTTGCGGCATATCCCTACCTAACCGAAACTGTATAATAGTTGGAAACAGATCTGATCGAAGAATGGACAGTACTCCCGATTTACTTACCAGTAACTTCATTTGAAATACAGGGTGTCCCATCAATACCGCGCAAACTCTGCGCAGACAAAAACCTCGCTTGGAATACATAAAAAATGCCTAGAGAACTGCGGTATGTGGAGTATTCAGGCCTTTGGACTGGCCGTGAAGTTCCGATTTTATGGCCCCCACGATCTCCAGATCTGACACCTTTGGATTTCTTCCTTCGGGGGCCATCTGAAGGAATTGGTATCTCAAGACCTAACTAGAGAAACTTACTTTCTGTAGCAAATTCATTCATTTTAATTACTTTCATGCAAATTCATGCAATACATTTATTCAAATTCTTCATTATTTAATTTCTTTAAATATAATACAGGGCTCTAATTTAAAAAGACAACAATTTACAAAGTGATTCGCCACTTATAGTGAATCAATGCAAAATGCCAAAACGAAATTAATGCAAAATGCCCTTTTGGGTTAAAACCCTTTCGGCTAATAATGACTTCTACATTAAATAATATGTAAATAAATATATAAAAATTAATAAATAAATTTAAATGAATAAAAAATTATTGAAAAATTAATTAAAATACCAGAGTTTATATGTTATTTAGGTTTACAGATGGAATTACTATTTTAGTCAAAGACTTAAATGATTCGGACTTGGGTTGCGGGTTCCGGCGGCTCCTGCTGATGTAAAGTTCTGACACTCATAAAGTGTTAAGTCAAGCTGTTCTACTCTGCAGCCAGACATAGAAGGGTAATATTATGTGTACTTGATCTCGACCAAATTTTCACTTAATTCCAAGTCAAATCGAATTTAGTTTATCGGCTACTAAAGTTTGACTTGTATATGTTCAAACTTTAAAAAAAAAAAAAAAAAAAAAATAAAAATAAAAATAATAATAATAATAATAATAATAATAATAAATAAATAAATAAATAAATAAATTAAAAAAAATAAACATTTTGTTTGTTTATTAATTGTAATTATTATTAGTAATAATTTAGTAATTATTATTGTAATTATTATAAGTAATAATTATTTCTCAAGACCTAACTAGAGAAACTATTAGACTAACTATAGACTAAACTATAGACCTAACTAGATATTTATTGTAATTATTATTAGTAATAATTTAAAGTGAAAAAAAAAAAAAAAGCTTTGAAATGCACGGGAAAATATTTTAGCTCCAAAGTTTTAATTCAACAAAAATAAAACATCAATAATCATTCAGTTTCTTTCTCAAATGCAGTTTATTTCTGGTGCCTAACATAAATGTTGAAAGGAAGTCGAAAATGGCATTACGTATTCCGTTATAATTCAGCGGCTCTGCTCAAAGCTGAGAACTGAGAATATAAAACAAATCCTTTAAAAGTTAATATTTACATGGCCTTTCAATAAAATATTCTGTAACTAATTTTTGTGCTAAAAGGTCCCCCCCCCGTAGAGGTTACTATTGCTCGCTTTTAAATCGTTGAGTTTGTTAATAAAAAGTTCGTTAAAGTTTTACAAAATATTTTTTTTCCTGTGCAAGATTGTGAACAGTTACAGTGTAACACAGTCCATTAATCTATACAAGGCCAGATGTGGTGGTCTCTTTATTATGGAGGCACCTAATAGCTGGGCCACCATCGCCTCCTGTGAAGGGACGGACAGTTACAACCATGCCTTCTCCGGGATTCGAACCCAGGCCCTTCGGCATCGCAGACAGGCTTCCCTAAACCACTACACCGTCTGTGCGGCCGTTTTACAAAACAAATAGAAGAAAATTATATTTTAGTTTTACAAAATATTAAAAAGATAATAAAACAAATTCCAAATTTCAAATTTGGGCCTTCAGATGCCCATATTCCCAGTAGGATTACGTCATTCAAAATTGGATGGCTCTAGGTTCTGTTGTTTTATCACAATACGAGAAACACACATACATTTATGCAGTTTCTTCAAATATAATACAGGGCGATAGTATTTGGTGACAACGATTTGAAAACTGATACAGCCTTTTAAAGTTTTCAACACAAAATTGCAAAACGAAAGCAATAGTCCTTCAGGAACAAAGCCCCTTTGGACTAATAATAAGCATGGGGTTTTCTGGCACAAACATTTGATTCATAAAAAACGTATATCACTTGAAAATTGCCAATTTTGAATGACGTAATCCTACTGCGAAAATTGGCACCTGGAATGCCGAATTTTTAATTTGTTTTATTACCTATTTCACATTTTATGAAACTTTACTGAATTTTTAATTAACAAACTCAATGATTTCAAAACCAGCAATGGCAACACTGTGCGGAAAAGACATTTTTATCTCCAGCGAGCGAGATTTCGGAAATCGTAGAGATATGCTGTTTTTAAATATTTTCAGTCCAAATTGGCGTATCCGAAATGCTCTCGAAACGCGTATGTGTGTGTTAATGAAACAAAACGCCCGTTTGATCCTCCCCAGAACGTTTTAAAAAGGTATTTCAGTTCTGAACTTAAATGAATATATTTTTTTCTGTCCTCTTCTTAAACTTCCATAATTGTATTTTACAAAAAATTTTAATATCCACCTATCTCCCTTTGAAATTTTTGGAAAATGCGTTTAAGTTGCTGGTTAATAATTTCGAACTTGTTTTTAGCAGTGATTCATAAGATCCTTCTTTATGGCAAAAGCAAAAGATACCAGATCCTAGCGAATAACGAAACTAATTCAAAATGTCATTAGTACGATGCTAAAAATAAGATAATCGAACTGGAGGTTGGGTTTGAAATTTAAACATTCTGCTCTAATGATTTTTCCACATCATTATGCTAATGTACTTGCTTAACTCAGCACCTCGTAACGGTAAGAAAACAAAGTCATTCTTTCCGATACTCAGAAAGTCAAATAATACGATCCTATCATTTCTTGAAATACTGCTCGAAAACTAAAACATGTTTTTCGCTGGATAATTAACGTGTTATTTCTGCTAACTTCAGCAAACCTATACAAATGAACCTAATGACAGACTATATTATACTCCCATTTCGCTGAGTAAGTATCCGGCTAAGCTCTATTTTTACCATGTTTTTGCAAAATATCTATAATCATTAGTGTGTGATACTAATTGGTTTCAAGACGTGGAAGCTTCATTTCCTGTTAATGCGAAGCCAACTTATTAAGAGTGGCTAAGATGTCTGACCATTAGCCGTTCGACTCGAATTGTTTTTCGAGTGAACGGACTAACTGCGTAATAAATTCTACATGCTGCTTATGTAACTGATTACAAACTAGACTTTCTCAGAAAACTCTGCACAGAGACATACCTTCCCCATTGACATCCCTCCCAGATAGCCCTAGCCATAGAGGTAAGAATAGAAGGCGGGGCCAACTCCGCACTACGAGTGAAGCACTACTCCCAGGCTTCGGTCTCCAGAGGGGGTGTATTTTGTTTACATCCAAAGCTTCCTTAACGGCACTTTGATAGTATTTCCACACAGGACAGTTCCATACAAATCGAAAAGCGGGACACTCCCGCATAAAAGAAACATTCATTGTTGGATAGATAACAGAAATTTGTATAGTTTAGTGAGATTCACGCAAAAATCACATTGTGGTTATTTTTCGATAACTTGCAACAGCGATTTTACGTTACCTTTAAAACTGTATACGTCTTTCGATACCTTTGATAGAGTATTCGCTACTTTTATTTTATGTTCCAAACACCAAAATATTTTAAGTAAAATACATGTTTTGTCATCCACATATTATCATTTTATTTTTATATAAATGGAAAATAATCACTTTGGTTTTACACTTTGGGTTAGCTAAAAATTGAAAAAAAATTAAATTCTGTCTTTCTTTTTTTAAATTTTATTTAGCAACATGTTTAATTGATAACTAAATGTAATACAAAATTATGAATGAAAAATCTTTGTTATTCGATACATATACGTGAGTAGTAGTCTGCTATCTTTGAAAGAGTTTTAAGACATAAAAAAGCATCATCAATGTTATTTAATCAGTGTATATATATATATATATATATATATATATATATACTAGAAAGAATGTAAGTTACTTAATACCTTTTCTGGCCTTTATATCTTCATGTACATTCACTGATCTTATTTATATTATTTTCTATATTATTTTTATATTATCTTTATATTTTCTTTGATTCGTTTTTACAAAGTTTGCATTATTTATCTTTTTTTTATAATCTTCTATGTTTATTTCAACTTTACTTTGAATTCGATTTCATAATGATAATTTCCAATGTTTAATTTCTACAAATAATATAGTACTCAAATGCATAAACATGAAAGTGTCGGGGACGGTTACTCGAGTTTTATAGGATTTCTCTACAGTAATTGATTTTTACTCCAAATTGAATTGACTAAAATGCTTCATAAGAATAAGTTCTTTGAGTATCAGTATTGGTTCATAATTCCTACTATTCGCGGAAATATTTGGCCTGACTAGAATTGCCGGTTTGGCTTTAACTTATAACTCGAGTAAAGACGAAACACTTTCGTATTTACGTATTTTTATCGATTATTGTTCATTAAACGGGAGTTGGTTTGTTCCCCTTGAAAAGTCAACTAATTTCCGATCAATGACAATGATTACATGTTTTAATTTTTCCTTTTACAATTGAAATATTATTCTTCGTGATGATTTAACTCCAGTCCCCGTTAAAACATTATTAACATTTTGCTTTCAAATTACTTCAAAACATCTTTCAAAATATAACTTACCAGTATGGATGCACACTATTAAAATAATTCTACTTTAATTAAACTTAGGAGATAATATAATCAATTAATCAATACTGTTTAGGAAATAAATTATATATATATATAAGGAAATAAATTATTATTAACTTATTTAAGTTCATACAACATTATATATATATATATATAATGTTGTATGATCTTAAATCTATTTAGTGCGAATACAAGTTATTATTACTTGCGCAATTGCTGATATACTGATTAATATACTGATATATATATTAAAATTCCATAGTCAAGAATACACTTCAAATTCTAACTGCATGTTCTTTTCATTTTTAATGGCGACGTTCTCTTATTTAAAAGTACGTGGAATTAAATCCACAGCCCCGTAGTCAAGTTGCTTTTCCCGCCTTTTCTACACGTACAGTTATAGAATGTTCTGGAAATATTTAAAACGAACTGGAATGGCTGACGAGGCTGACGTCATTTCTTGGAATCTCTGCCTTTCCAGAGGCTATAAAAAGACTCGCAAAAGAATATCGGAGCTTTTTTTTCCCTTAAATGTCACGATGCAGTAAACTTTTTTTCATACAAAAAATGTTATTAGTAGTTCTTTTTTATTGACTCCGGATATCTGATTTTGTAACTGCTATTTCTCCCGACCAATAATAAATGGATCCTGTTTTTTTTAAAATTTATCGTCTGATAATTTAAGTTACGACTACATTTATGATTCTTCAATAATCTATTTATTCCTGACAAAAGCTGGTACATCACACACACACACACACACACACACACACACACACACATATATATATATATATAAATCTCAGGTATTTGTGAATTTAGATCAACTAGTTGTTTTAACAGTTTAAAAAAATGAAACAATATTATGCAGAGTAAGGCTAAGGTGTTTCTCCCGCCTTCGTGGTGTAGTGGCCAGCACACTCGTCGCATATTCGAGAGGTTCGAGTCCCGGCAAGGGCATTGCTCATTTTTCATCGTGGTTGCTTAAAATACCTAATGTCTCTGCAAGATAATCAAGAGTGCGATCTGATGACAGTGAAGTTCATGTTTAAATGTGAAATGGATAGTTAGTATTTATTATATTATCGGAGAACTATTAAACTGGGTAAAATAGCTAAAAGTGGTATCGAATGCTCTCTCAAAATATATTTACTAGAAAATTTGACTTTGGTATTAAATGTATCCTAAAACGTGTTTTAAATCAAAAATTTGAAACTTGATGGCTAATCGTTAATATGAAATTAAGCGCGTTAAATTATATGTAATTAGGCACATAAGCCACGTTACGTTTTTACTAAATAGTGTAAAGCATGTAAGGGCTGTCTGTCTAAAGGCAGAGATGCCTTCGTAGAGGCATTTCTGAGAAGAACTGCCTCTATGGTCCTAGCAGGCTTTACCATAAACAATTAGCCACTGAACAATTAACCAAATGTCCTCTCTCAAGGAACACATAGACCACAGACAAGCAATCGGGAACAAATGTTACCCATTTAGTTGACACATCAACTAAATGGGTAAGATATGTGTAGTCAGTGTTCATTTTCTTTTAAACACTTCTACATTCATAAGAAAAGCTGAAATTATTTGGTAACCAGTAGCACAAAAGATGTCAGTAACGATATCCTTCACATGCCTGACTTCTTTAGTCAGTAAAAGGGAGCGCTTGAATTCCCTCAACTCTCAGTTACGCGGTTTTTTGCCTGTTCCCTTAACTGTATTGTTTTATGTTTTGTCATAGGGCCAAAAAGAACTGCATTTCCGGGATCGAACAGTCTATATGTTCTCTGGGAAAAAAAATAATAAATAAATAAAATAAAATAAAATAAAATAAAATAATAAATAAATAAATAAATAAATAAATAAATAAATAAATAAAAATAAAATAAAATAAAATAAAAAACATAAATAAACTAAAAATAAATAAATAAATAAATAAAAAATTAGTCATTTCTTTTCTAGCCGAATAATATTTCTAGAAATTTCATTCACGGAATTTTGTGATGTAACGGATATTACAAAAAATTGTTCTACGTTTTCAGAGCACGAGTTCAAAGGCTTAACGTTGGAATTCCTCGATATAGTAAAATTCATAAATTTAAGAAATTTTTCTTCACAGATGGATTGGAAAAATTTCATATAATCGTGAAAAACTTAAGTAATTGATCATCATAGCAATGTGCTTTTTATTCTAGCATAATAAGTTTAAAACATTCACAACGTTTAAAAATGAAAAATTGGAAAATAATATCTTAAAACTGAAATAATAAGTACAACTAAAGCTTTGCATTAAAAAAAAATCTGGAAACTTTCAGATTTTATATTACGCCCAAAGGAGCGTTTTTGTAACTTTTTGTGTGCTACCTCTATTTATTAAATATCATGTTCTTCGCACTTAAACCATAAACTTTAATTCAACAGCAATATCGCAAAATATTTAAAAAAAAATTATCTTTAGAATTTCCGATATACAGTTTCGCGCGCTAATTAAATATCATGTTCTTCGCACTTAAACCATAAACTTTAATTCAACAGCAATATCGCAAAATACTTTTTAAAAAAACTATCTTTAGAATTTCCGATATACAGTTTCGCGCGCTAATTATTCCCCCCCCCCCGTACAGTGTTGCCATTGCTCGCGCTTTGAAATCGTTGAGTTTTTTAATCAAAAATTCGTTAAAGTTTTACAAAATATGAAATGGATACTAAACAAAATTCCAAATTTGGGCTTCTAGAGACCCATATTCTAGTGGAGGACTACGTTACTCAGAACTTGGTGTCTCTAGGTGCCGCTGTTTTCTCACAGTGCGAAAAACATATATACATTTATGCAGATTCTTCATTATTTAATTTCTTTAAGTATAATATAGGGCTCTAATATTTGGTGGCAACAATTTGAAAAGTGAAACGGCGTTCCATAGTGGACGACGAAAAATGCCAAAACAAAATTAATAGCCCTTCTGGGAAAATAATCCCTTGGGGCTAAAAAAAGGGGCGAGAGAGAGGGAGGATAAAGGAGGGAGGGAAAAAAGAAAACAGTTGGAAAAATAATACGCTGTTAACAATGAACAGACTCAAAATGCCATATCGAAACTACTAGCCCCTTTTGGGTTAAAAAAACTGGAAGGGATCTTTTTTAATTTGAAAAAATTTGAATAATAAATTTTATAACAACTATGGATTTCGAGGGCGATCAAACACAAGTCCGTCTTTTTCAGGACCAAAAACTTATTTGTCCTGAGAATTTTTTCATTCAGGAAAAAAGGCCCACCAGCGTTCGAGCGGCAAAATCGCTGAAACTGGTAGTTCGGTCCGTGGTTCGAATCTCGGCGAGCGGGCTGGTTGCATGGGCGTTTTGGTGGTTTTCCCTTAGAAAGTTTTCCCTCCGAGTCAGTTTCCCTTAGAAAGTCCTCCGCGAAGACATCTCTGCGTTTAGGCAGCAGCCCTCGAGTGCTTTGCCATTATCAAATAAACTAAACTAACTCTAATTTGTACAAAATAAATAGATTCTTAAGAAAATATTCTCACTTTTGAGAGGACATTCGCGATAAATATTGCAACTAAATCTAGAACCCCATTATCACACAAAAATACCATTAATTTCAATTACAATGTTTAATCTGAGAGCTTCGGAATAAAAATTTTCAGAAAAACTGATCTTCGCTCATACAAGCAGTACTGATCAGATAGCAGCATCCTATTAATTATTCAGTCATAAATACAATTTAAAAATAAAAGTATGAACCAGCGAAGAAAACGGTTACTATTATATAGAAACTAAACCAAGTTTCCCTGGCGAAATGCCTTTCAAAGCGAGCAGTGAAAGAGCCCCATCCATTTTATGGAGTCACATACTGGAACTCACTGCGTTTTTACAAAGCCCCAGCAAGCTCGTGTGCCCTTGGGAGATGTTACGATGGCTGGGATCAAGATCAAGGTCACTTGTACGCGGCGGCAGCTACGAATTTTCTCCTCAACTTTGCGTGCGCGTTACGACGTAATAATCTGCACTTTCAAGGTCTCCAAGATTGCGATGGTGCCAAATATTTTAGTGTGGACTTCATGTTCGGTGCATCCGCTGCAGAGGGGGGCGGGAGGCTAAAACAACAGCTTTCAAGTATGGGCTGCGTTTTATCACAATTGCTTCTCCGTTCCTGAAGAGTGTAGAGCTTGCTGCGTATTACAATAAAAAATATGATGACGGTTACATTTAAAACGCAGTTTGATTAAACTTTTTGAACAAAGATAAAAAGATAAAGTTTTACCAGACAATAAAAATTTAAGATCGAAAGGGCAAGAAACAAAAATAAACATTTTAAGATCGTGTTGAAATAATTACTTGCGTTAGTTTAAAACACTGGATGTTATCTCAATATAAGACGATGTTTTGCTTTCTAAAATATCGTTCAAAAATCATAGCTTACCTTTACACGGCTAATTTTATCGCAAGATATATTTAGACCATTTCCTTACCCCCCTTTGAAGAATATTTTTAACATACCAAGCTGTCATGCATTTTTAACAAACGGTCTTGGCGAAAGTAAATAGCGTTGGCGCAATTCGGGTTTGAGAAAGAGCGATTTGTTGCCAAATGTTATATATGCATGCATGAAAACTAAATTGACTACGGTAAACACTAATACATTCGATATATACTAAGCCTAAATAATTTAATACATATGTTACGGTAAAACACCGAAATCTGGAGAATGTCGACTTTCACCGGTGAATGTCAACATTCACATAGTCTCTTGGTGTATGTCCGAAATATTTTCCAAATACTCTTATTTCTGACTTACACCGGTCAATGTCGACATTCACCATACTGGTGACCATACTGGTGAATGTTGAACACATAACAATATTATATTTTCTTCTCCGTAATTCAGTCCCGAATAAACGCACTTGAGACTTGAAATATGAACTTAAGAACATGAGAACCTAAAACACACAATACATTCAAAATGAGAAAGGAAAATAATAGAAATTAAAAACTTACTTAATTATACAGTACGTTCTAAATGAGAAAATAAAATAACAGTCATAAAAAACTTACTAAATTATGTGATTCAAATCTTATTGATTGCAACAACTTAAACTATTATGGCCCTTTATGACCTCTCTTTTCGACTTTCACCAGAGCATATCTGTGATTGTCGACATAACCGGTGAGGGTCCGAATATAAAAGAATATAGTGAAATATTCGGTCTTTCACCGACGTATTTGGTGAATGTTGATATTCTCCGGTGAAAGTCGACATTCTTCAATTTCGGTTTTTCACGGTAACACATGCATATAAAAATGATTTAATGTAAAGTTGTATTTATTATAGTATTTTATGCAACTTTGTCAACAATTTATTAAAAATAACAACATAATTTAATGGAACTTATTTAATATATGCATTAATAATAGTATGTAATACGATTGCATAAGCAATTTATTTAAAATAACATATACAGTGTCTCACAAAAGTGATGGGACACTTGTGCTTTACAAAAGGAAACTGTAATAAAATTAATTTAAAAACATGTAAAAATTTTTTGTGGGTGTGTTTCATACTTAAATTTAGTAACAATTATTACATAACATACATTTTCTCAAAATATTAAAATAATAATTTAATAAAAATACAATTGTTTAGAACGGAGCAAAAAATGGCTCACATAAGTGATGGGACACCATTAGATACTTCTACGTACTACAATAGAAATATTTTGTTGGGTTTTTATTTTTACTCAAAAGCAATTGGCAATAATTTATAAAATCGTCTGCAGTCTTTCTCTCCAGTTTGTTTTGGAATTTTTGTGTTTTTTAGCTCTGTGCAGCCATGAATGCTAAACGAAAAGAAACCTTGCCTGAAATTCGAAAATTAGTTATTAATTTGCATACTGAACGTGAAAAATCTATTAGAGAAACTGCTGAAACAGTTAATATGAGTCATTCAACAGTTTTCAATATCATTAAACATATGATTCAGGATAAAAGAAAACCTGTCCGACCATCAAAGCTATCCAATGGAATAAAGTGAATTATTGTTCAAAATATTTTAAAAAAATCCAAGAATGAGTGCTCCTAAAGTTGCTGCTGATTTACAAGCATTATATGGAGTAATTGTTAATCCTGAGACTATTAGAAGAGTAATTCGATCTGCTGGATATCACGGTAGAACAACCAGGAAAAAATTCTTTGTAAGTGAAAAGAATAGAAAACTATTCGCAAACTTTCGCAAAATCCGACATAAATAAGAAGTCTGATTACTGGAATGAAGTTATATTTGCTGATGAGATTAAATTTAATATATTTGGTTCTGACGGTAGAATCTTGGTTTAGAGAAAACCCAGGAAAGAATTTCGCAGACAGAACTTGGTGCCAACAGTAAAACATGGTGGAGGAGGAGTTATGGTATGGAGGAGTTATGGTATGTCGTCCGCTGGAGTTGGTAATCTTGTTTTTATTGACAGTATAATGGATCAGGACAAGTATATTGACATTTTAAATCAAAATTTGAAATCTTCAGTACGAAAATTGACCCTTCATAACGATTTTAAATTGTATCAGGACAATGACCCCAAGCACACTGCTTTGAACGTTAGACTCTGGCTGCTGTATAACTGTTCTGAAATAACAAAAACACCACCACAATGTCCAGACTTAAATCCCATAGAGAATATTTGGCATGAATTGGAATAAAGAATTCGCAAACACACCATTTCTCCAAAACAACAATTAAAATCATTGCTTCAAGAAGAATGGGGTAAAATCACTCCAGAACTCACAAAAAAATTAGTCGAATCCATCCCAAGAACATTAAATCACGTTTGAAAAGTAAAAGGCAATCCAACAAAATATTAAAACATTATAAGAAGTAAAATTTTTGGATAAATATTTGATGGAAAAGTAAGTGTCCCATCACTTATGTGAGCCATTTTTTGCTCCGTTCTAAACAATTGTATTTTTATTACATTACTATTTTAATATTTTGAGAAAATGTATGTTATGTAATAATTGTTACTAAATTTAAGTATGAAACACACCCACAAAAAATTTTTACATATTTTAAATTTATTTTACTACAGTTTCCTTTCGTAAAGCACAAGTGTCCCATCACTTTTGTGAGACACTGTATAAGGACTTTCTGTTTATTCTTTTATTTAATTAGACTCTAACATTTGTAGCAACAGTTTTGTTAGCGATTTATATATATTAAATAAAAAATATTTATGTAAGTGTACCGGAAAATTCATTTTTTACAAACTGTTTCTGGGGGTATAGTGCAGCAATTGCGGTTAATAATGCCTCAAATATCAGCAGTAACTTCTTTATCCCTAATGGAAGACTGGCCGCGTTCTTGTTTTTAACTGTACCGGAAAAATGCCTAAAGGGAACACCAAACATTAAATTTAAAAACTGCACAGAATTTTGCTCTGCAGAACAACTTTAGAAAAAATAATAAGAATAATAAACAACTCAGTTAATTGATGCACCATTTTTGAGTAAAATTTCTACAATTAAAAATAAATAAAATAATAATTAATAATAATAATAATAAAACATTCTGAAAGGTTTCAGATTTTAAATTACGTTCAAAGGAGCGTTTTTTTAACGTTTTGTGTGTTACCTTTATTTATTAAATATCATGTTCTTCGCACTTAAACCGTAAAATTCAGTTCAATAGCAATGTCGCAAAATAATTTTAAAATGAGCCTATCTTTAGAATTTCGGATACACAGTTCGGCGCGCTGGTGATAAAAAAGATAGAGCGTTGCCATTGCTCGCTTTGAAATCCTTGAGTTTGTTAATCAAAAATTCGTTAAAGTGTTACAAAATATGAAATCGATCGTAAAACAAATTTCAAATTTCGTCTTCCACATGCTCATATTCGTAGGAGGATGACGTCATTCAAAATTCGATGGCTCTATGTACCGTTGTTTTATCACAATGCGAGAAATATATGCATACATTTATGCAGATTTTTCATTATTTAATTTTTTCAACTATAATGCAGGACTCTAACATTTAGTGGTAACAGTTTGAAAAGTGATTCGCCGTTTATAATGATTCAACGCAAAATCGCAAAACGGAAACAATAGTCCTTTAGGGACAAAGCCCCTAAAATAAAATAAAAATGTATTACATATTAAAAAATATTACACTGAAATAAGCAATACCCCTTAATACAGATATTAATTATCCTAATAAATAAATTAACTTCTCGTTGCCTTCTCTCGACAAACGTTCAGTATCTAAAAGAAACATTAAATTTAAAAACTGCACAGAATTATCGTCCTCATTTTTCCGATTGCAACAGTGCTGATATCAGCAACATTACAGTGATACATCAGCAACAATGGCTGCGTGATTGTTGTCACATTAGGTGACATTTATTGATTTGATGCAATTTCATCAAAAAATATAAAATAAAATAAAATAAAATAAAATAAAAATTTTAAAAAAAAATCTGAAATTTTTCAGATTTTAAATTATGTCCAAAGGGGCGTTTTTTTAACGTTTTGAGTGTTACCTTTATTTATTAAATATCATGTTCTTTGCTCTTAAACCATAAAATTCAGTTGAAGAGCAATATCGCAAAATAATGTTAAATTAAGCATATCTTTAGAATTTCCGATATACACAGTCTCGCGAGCTGGAGATAAAAGTATTTTTTTTTTCTATATAACGTTGCCATTTCTCGCTTTTAAAGCATTGAGTTTGTAAATCAAAAATTCGTTAAAGTTTTACAAAATATAAAATCTATAATAAAACAAATTCCAAATTTGGGATTTCAGATGCCCATATTCGCAGTAGGATTTCGTCATTCAAAATTCGATGGCTCTATGTACCATTGTTTTATCACAATGCGAGAAATAGACAATCATTTATGCAGATTTTTCATTATTTAATTTCTTCAAATATAATGCAGGACTCTAACATTTTGTGGCAACAGTTTGAAAAGTGAACCGACGTTTATGAGTCCGACGCAAAATGCCAAAACGAAAGCAATAGTCCTTCGGGACTGAAATCCCTTTGGACTAAAAAAAAAAAAAAACCTCATTCGAATTTTGAAAAAAAATCGCTTCGAAGTGCATTGGCTCTTGTCTAGGTGCACCTGCGTAAAACTCAAATAAAATTTAAGAGTTCCAGTATTAATAAGCGTCGAAGACGTAATTTATTGCTTAAATTTTTTCAAATAGTTTTAAAGAAATTTAAAAAGTTGTTGCTAAATATTAGGAACAGAGATCGAATTGGCAATCAACTTTTCTGAAAAGCACTTAATTTTTCTTTTTTAAACTTCCGTAAACAACTCGATTTAATGCAAATACAAATTGTATAACCCCAGATTACTTTATTTTTGAAATTCTTCGTGTTTAATAATGTCGTCAAAGTATTTCCACTTACGAAGCACTTCATTGCCAAAAGCAAAAACTTCCTTAATGCTACAAATCGATTTTGTCACGTGATTCAGAAATTAGGAACTATAATTTGCGAAAACTTGTCTTTCGCCATCGGAAACTAAATTTACTTAGCCTAAGTAGTAAATGTCTCAGGTTGTTGCTTTAAGGAGGCAAAACTATGTAACATTTTTAATTCCCGTATTTCATTCTCCATTAGATTGTCTTTAAAGAATTTAATTTTGTTTGCTGTTTAAACGAAACTGCTTTAAAAGTATTTCGTATGGATCTTATTCTTAGCAGATTCTTTTTTTAAATGCAAATATTATACTGCTTTTTACTTCCTTACATGAAGTAACGGAAAAATTGTAATTACTAAAAATTTCGGGTATCATATTGCAATGAAAATAGCCATTTTGGCCTCTATCGAATTCATTTGAAGGATATTTTTGCGTGACATCTGAACGTACGGATGGAATAAAGGCTTATTTTTTTCCCCAAACTGACTGTCAAATCGATTCAAAAGAGATTTTTTTTCGTGACATCTTTACGTACGTATGAATCTCTACGTACGTATAATGTATGTCGCATAACTCAAAAACGAGTAGTCGTAGAACATTGAAATTTTGTATATGGGACAGCTGTTCATCTAGTAGTGCACCTCCCTTTACAAGCTGGTCTGATCTGGTCTGGTAGTAATGTAGTGGGACTCCCAATGTTTACTATAAGTAATGTACGTATAGTCCCACCACACTTTAATCTAGAGAAAACTCAAAAGATCACAGGGCTCACCGAGTTGTCGTGGCTGGAAACAACTGTTTCACCCCACACCGACAGTCCTGAGACCTCCTGTGAACCCCGGGACTGCCAACCAAGACTCCAGACATTTATTAAAATTTCGAAAATGTATACAAAAATGTACATAACATTTCAGAGGTGGTGCCATCACACTTACATGCTTTGGATACATATCCAGTTTTGACTTGTACAATTTGGTCTTGGTGGTAGCAATACATATATATTCGGTATAATACATATATATTCGGTATAATTCGGTATAATAATATTGATACAATTCATACAGTACAATTTTGACTAGTTATTAATAGATGGTAAAGGTTTGAGAATCTAAATTAATTAGTACAGTACTTAAATGAATAGCACAATTTAGTGTTTCACTAATTCCAATATATAATGCAATGTACAATTCAAGTTAGTTTAGTATAATAATTCAGTACATATATCCAAATATAACACTGTTTATATATTCAATACATCAATGATAAATAGTTCATTGATCCTAATAAGTTTATTATTGTAATAGTTCATAAAAGTTCAAAGTAATATATTGGCATACAGTTCACATAGTTCATTGCTATATAGTTCGTATATAATTTGTATATAGTTCATAATGGTACATTTATAGGATATTGGTAAATAATTCTTTGTAGTTCATAATAGTTTACTGGCAAAATTATCGGTGTTATAAACAACAAGAATAATTATAATACACTGAAGTGACAAAAGTCATAGGATAGCAATATGCAAATATACAGAGGGCAGTAGTATCGCGTAGAAAATGTATAAATGCGAAATGCTTTCGCAGGGCTTTCATTTGTGTTCAAGTTATTCATGTCAAGAGGCTTTGACGTGATTATGGCCGCACGACGAGAGTTAACAGACTTTGAACGCGGAATGGTAGTTGGAGCTAGACGCATGGGTCATTCCATTTCGGATATCGTTAGGGAATTCAACATTCCGAGATACACAGTGTCAAGAGTGTGCCTAGAGTATCTAATTTCAGGCATAACATCCCACCATGGACAGCGCAGTGGCCGACCACCTGCACTTAACGACCGAGACCAGCGACGTCTGCGTAGAGTTGTCAATGTTCACAGACAAGCAACACTGCGTCAAATAACCGCAGAAATCAATGTGGGACGTACGAGGGACGTGTCCCATAGGACAGTGCGGCGAAATTTGTCTTCCTTGGGCTATGCCAGCAGAGGACCGACTCGAGTGCCTTTACTGACAGCACGACATCGCCTGCAGCGACTCTCGTGGGCTCGTGAGCATATCGGTTGGTCCCTAAACGAATGGAAAACCGTGGCTTGGTCAGATGAGTCACGATTTCAGTTGGTAAGAGCTGATGGTAGGGTTTGAGGGTGGTGGCGCAGACTCCACGAAGCCATAGACCCAAGTTCTCAACAAGGCACTGTTCAAGCTGGTGGTGGTTCCATAACGGTCTGGGCTGTTTTTACATGGCATGGACTCGGTCCTCTGGTGCAACTGAACCGATCATTGACTGGAAATGGATACCTTCAGCTACTCGGAGATCCCTTACAGCCATTCATGGACTTCACGTACTCAAACAACGATGGGATTTTTATGGATGACAACGCCACAATTGTTCGCGATTGGTTAGAAGAACATTCTGGACAATTCCAGAGAATGATCTGGCCACCTAGATCGCCCGACATGAATCCCATCGAACATTTATGGGACATCATCGAGAGGTCAGTTCGTACCCAAAACCCTGCACCGTCAACACTTTCACAATTATGGACGTCTATAGAGGCAGCATGGCTCAATATTCCTGTAGGGAACTTCCAACGACTTGTTGAGTCCATACCACGTCGAGTTGCTGCACTTTGCCGGGCAAAAGGAGGACCGACAAAATATTAGAAGGTATCCCATGACTTTTGTCACTTCAGTGTAGTTCACCGACATTTAGTTCTTATAAATCAGTGTTTATAATAGTTCTTAATAGTTATTAATAAATAAGTCCAAAATTAGGTAAACACTTCTCAATTGTTAATATTTTGTATACTTTATGTCTATTCAGCAGGATTATTAAATAAGTTAGGCTCTAGGAATGGCTCTAGATTAAAAGTTCGTATTTGCTATAGTTCAACGTCAGGTATCGTAATCGACAGATGAATTGACAATGACATGATCATGTATAATACTTAAAAGTTAGTATATATAATAGTTTTTAATAGTACATTGACATTTTGAGTGGTATCATAACCATTAGATATAATTATAATAGTTCTGATAGATATAATAACAGTAGACCAACAGTCATTATTATATTAGTTCATAATAGTTTCTTGATGTAAAGTTTATTATATGATTCAGTTTTTTTTTGAGATGATGTCATTTCACATTGTAAGATTATCTCGAATTCTTTAAGTGCATATATCCCATTTTGTTTAATGTAAATGTTTCCATTTGATAGCGTAAAGTATTATGACCTAATAAGTTGGCGCAATAGGTTTATATAAGTTATAATTTAGCTTTAGTTCATGTAATAGATTTCATCAGTTTATTTTGTAACATAAATATATTTATATCAATATTGTAGTAATCTTCCTAATATTTGTCTGTCGTCTTTCTTGTGAAGCACTTGTCCTTAGTAAATATATATACGAGGCGTATTCGGAAACTAAGTACCGTTTTGAAAAAAAAAAAAAAAAAAAAGTAAAACAATTTTTTCGAATCCAATTTTATTTTTACATAAAAATACATGTCTTAAACTATTTTTCAACATAGTTTCCGCCAATGATCAAACACTTGTCATAGCGGGTGACCAGTTTTTGTATACCATCGTCAAAGAAACTTCCAGTTTTGATAACCACGACTCCACAGCATTTTTCGCGTCATCGTCAGATCTAAAGCGCTTGCCACCAAGCTCGTGAAATTTGTGGAAATGCCTCTGAAAGAGCTGTCATTGTTAAGCGTCTGTTCTCATGAATTGCTTCATCAACTTTCCTAACCAAATCATCGGTGACAACAGAAGGCCGACCACGCCGTTGTTCGACCTGCATTAAACATTCTTACCCACTTTTTCACCATTCCATCACTTATCGCGTATTCACCTTAAACTTCTGTCACTTGACGATAAATTTTGGCCGGTTTAACATTCCTCGCGTTCAAAAATTTAATCACGGCACGAATCTCACAGTCAGCGGGAGAACTAATTGTCTTAAACATTTTGAATGTGCACAGCAAACTGAAAACACAACATAGAGCAACCAAAATGGCGACAATTGAAAATCAGTGAACAAGAAAGACTAGTGCGCATGCGCGGGACGCCTACCACAGCGCCGCGACGGCGCTAGAATGAAACGGTACTTAGTTTCCGAATACGCTACGTGCATTTAAATAGCATTGTCTACATTTTAATTATATTGTTTTGGTGAACTAATGTGAAGAAATCATTTTAACTTGTTGGTTGTAAGGATGAATTTAATCTAAGATGTCATTTTCGGTTCTTGTAATTATTCTGGTCACCTCCTTTTGACATATTTGAATTCGTTCTCTTCCAAAAAATTAGTTGCTTGTTTAATTACTTCAGCAGAGTACATTTTTCAGTAAGTTAATCCCATTATTCACCACTTACCTTTGTATCTGAATTTTATTTCAATTAATATAATGATTTTAATCAATCGATATGCCGCACTTCTGTTCTCTCGAACAGACACTAAGAGCCTTAAAGATGGTAAATCAGTCATAGGAATAGAAAATTGTCTAACTAATAATTATATTTTAGATCGACCATTTTCACAGAAGACAAAAATAATCTGGAACCATAGTGGTCGTCTCACAGAGGATTTCATTGTACTTATTTGTAATTAGAAACAACTACTTAATAAAAAAATATCTGAAAGCTTTTAGATTTAATATTACGCCCAAACGGGCGAGGTTTTTTTTTTTTTTTTTTTTTTTTTGTTTTACAGACACATACATGTTTCGAGACAATTCGGGCTAAACATATTTAAAAACAGCATATCTTTAGAATTTCCGATAGACAGTCCCGCTCGCTGGTGATAAGAATGTTGTATTCCCTACAGTGTTGCCACTGCTAGCTTTGAAATCATTGAGTTCTTTAATCAAAAATTCGTTAAAATTTTGCAAAATATGATATAGACAGTGAAAAAAATTCGAAATTCCAATTCGGGCTTCCAGGCGCCCCATGTCCAAGTGGAGGACTTTGTTATTCGGAATTCAATGACTCTAGGTACCGGAATTTTGCGTCGAATCCCTATAAACGGCGTATCACTTTTCAGATTGTTGCCACCAAATATTATCACTGTACCTGTGTATTTAAAAGAAATTAAATAATGAAGAATCTGCATGAATGTATGCATGTTTCTTGCATTATGAAAAAACAACGGTACCTAGAGCCATCCAGTTTTGAATAACGTAGTCCTCCACCCGAGCCTACACTTATACGGGCACCTGGAAATCCGAATTTTGAATTTTCTTTACTATCTATTTCATATTTTGTAAAACTTTAAGGAATTTTTGATTAACAATCTCAACTATTTTAAAGCGAACAATGGGAACACTGTACGGGAGGGGGGGGGAATATATATTTAGTGCGCGAGGCATTGGAAATTCTAAAGGTATGCTGTTTTTAAATATTTTCTGATTTTGCCATTGAATCGAATTTTCTGTGGCGTAGTCACCAAGAATGTGATACTTAATAAATAAAATAAACTCACGAAGCGTGAAAAACAAAAAGACAAAAAATGTTTTGTCAAGCCATGTTAGTAAGAAAACTGAATATTGATATAATGAACATGGGGGGGGGATCCAGGAAAATGTATGCCAACTCTTAACACTGTATCAAGAATTCTTAACTTATACTACTATACTGCTGTTAAATTTTTTGTAGTTTTGCTGTAGTATTGTATATGGCGTAAGTTCAAAGAAAATCATGTTTAATAATAAAGCAGAATGAAAAAAAAAGGTTAGTAGGAGTGACTGCAGCAGCTGTGAGCACAGCGAGAACGTAAAAACCTGAACAAAGCCTTTTGGGTGACTGTTAAAATCTGAAATCTTTCAGTTTTTTTTTTTTTTTTTTGGGGGGGGGGGTTGCTGTTATTTATTTTTATTATTTTACTAAATATTTAATTTATTTTATTTTCATAAAATAAAAATCTTTCTCACAGTCGGATTTATCACACCTCGCAATCAATAGCATCTTCAAATCGCAGAAATACAATAAGTTAATTTATGAATAATAATTTCCAATTTGCCGATTGTAACTACAGCAGCTTTACCAAAACTTTTTATAGAAATATTTCTCTTTTATAATTTTTATTGTGAACGCTGAAAAAGGTAAACACCTATAATGCAACCTCATTGTCAAACTATTCCAATTTCACTTCAATGATAATTGCAGGTTACATCGAAAAGTAATTATGACAGAAAAAAATTGCTCATTTATTACGTTCAAAGGGACTTTTTTAACGTTTTGCGTGGTACCTTTATTTAATAAATATCATGTTCTTCGCACTTAAACCATAAAATTCAGTTCAAGAGCAATATCGCAAAATAATTTTAAACTGAGCATATCTTTAGAATTTTCGATACACAATCTCACGCGCTGAAGATAAAAATGTTTTTTTCTGTACAACCATCGCTCGGTTTGAAATACTTGAGTCTTGTTAATCAAAAATTCGTTAAAGTTTCACGAAGTATGAAATCGATAATAAAACAAATTCCAAATTTCAAATTTAGGCTTCCAGATACCCATATTCGCAGTAGGATTACATCATTCAAAATTCGATGGCTCTAGGTGCCGTTCTTTAATCACAATGTGGTGAAGCATATATACACTTAATGCAGATTCTTCATTATTTAATTTCTTTAAATATAACTCCGGGCGATAATATTTGGTGGCAACAATTTGAAAAGTGAAACGGATATTTAATGTTTTCAATGTAAAATGCCAAAACGAAATTAATAGCCCCCCTGGGCTAATGCCCTTTGGGCTGATAAAATTTTTAATAACCAATAAACTTTTCTCTTCTTTAAAAGTCTTTCTCCAAGATGAATTAATTATGTTTTGCATCCTGTTACGAAGTTTATGAGCACATCTTTATGACCTTTATCGTACAACTACTTAGTTATCTTATCAGAATTTTATGTATAAATAAGGAATTCACCCAAAACAGAGAACTTTGATTTATAAACCTGTGAAAAACAAGTCATTTAACAACTTAAGTCCTTATCAGGAGATATGCCACGAATATCTCTTAACGGAATATGGCGCGATCACAGATTATGCCAATTGAAAAACGAAAACAAGCCATTTATAGTGCTTCTAAACCTTGATAAAAATACATATTTGTATGTTAACAGTTATACGTGCTTAAGTAATTGGCAAACTGATAAAGGTAATAAAACGTCAAATACAGTTATATGTCTTAACATCTTATCGGAAGGAAAATCCTAAATTCTTTGCATCCACACTGAAAATGTACGACGCAGTCACCAAGAGAATTGTCTTTGTGTCATTCTTGATATCAGTTAAATTTCGTCGTAAATAAGATTAACTTAGAATGATATTAATCTAATTACGTCAAGCTTAAAACTTTGCAAGCTTTAATGTCCTTTTTCTCTTTAGATGACGAACGTAAGCTTGATTGAAACGAAAGAAATAATGTGGAGTCTCCGATTATACGTCAATCTCGAGAGTCTTGTCATCATGGATAATAGCAGATCACCATTTTCTAACCTTTTTGGCTTCTTCTCCCTTTCCGGAGATTATATTACTCAATCTCATTTGGAATTTTTTTTAGAGCTCCTATGCTTAATACAACGGTACAGAGGCTGTTCACACGTTTTTTAGACGATGTATATTGTATTCATAAAACTAAATTACATAAAATTCTTGTGTTTTAAATGTTCTATTTGACATCTCTTATTCTGAATTATCTTTTGACACCGCAATTTCCAGGATAATAATGCCTTTTGAAGTGGCAGAAGAGATATTCTATCCCATTCCTCACGAACAGCTTTCCAGAGTCCTGTTAGGGTTTTGCAGTTTTTAAAAATCCGAAAGCACAAAAATCCATAACTGACACATTGGGTGATTTAGTAGGGATATCAGTGAAGAGTATGTATGGCCTTGATACCAATTTTTTGTTCAATTTGTTTTAGGAAATTTACATTGGATTTTGATGTGTGACTGCTAGCTTTGTCCTGATGGAGTCTCACAGATTAATGGCACTGTGGGTAAAGCGATGGAATTTCATTCAGAAAAATTGGCGATAAAATATGTTCCTGATAGTATTTGGGACATTTTTTTGCACTCTCTTTATTTTTAACTTGCCATTATAAGAAAAACCAGCAACAATCATGAATCCCTTAGAAAAACTTTCTTTCGATTCTTTGAACCATGTACTTAAATTTTTTTCTCCTCTTTTATGATCATAAATGGCTCTTTTTTTGTTACAATCATTTAAATACACCCATGCTTCATCTATTGTGACAATTGTTTTCCATTTTTCATTGGATAAGTGTTTCTCATATAGAATTCTGTAGCATGTCCTGCGTTGAGCTATAAGCTGTGGAAGAAGACGATGCACATTGCGTTTTTTCGCTTTCTTAAGGTTTAAATCAATGTTTATCATTTTGTTTACAGTGGACACCGGGCATTTTAATGATTTTGCAACTGTCCTTTGACTAGGGGGATTTTCTTTTAACATTAAACAACGTACCTTTGCAATAGTCGAAGATGTCCGTTTTTTCCTTGGGTATTTGTTTGGAATTTTTGTCCCACTTGAGGCTCCAATTTGACGCTTTTTTCCTTTCTTGTTGATGATATTACCTATCGTCGCTTTAGATATCACAAAACAATGACTCTCACATCGTTTTTGGATAACGGAGTATGCATATTTCTCTTCGGAAAGAGCGTAAATGTAGCCTTCGAACCACTGCTTTGTTAAATTCGCCATTTTGAATAAAAACAAAACTTTCAAGCCACAGACCATAATTTTGACTTTTAAAAACATAGTACAGTTGCAATTACTTCTTTTGCAGCAAACAATTTTTTATTACCGCTTACCAAAATCGTCTAAAAAATGTGCGAACAGCCTCTGTATTTTAGATGTTTTTTTAAATGTAATTTGTAGGCACTGCCCGAAAATGCATAAAACTTTTAGATGTGCGCTGCAGAAAGTTAACACTCATTGCGCAGTAGGAAAACAAAATGGTCATGTGTAGATTCCCACCACAACATGTGAAACAATGAAAGAACATGTTTCTTGGGTAAGTGGATAAAAATAGCATACTTGGGTACTTGGGATACTTAATAGTTGGGAAAGATACTTCGGTAGATTTGTAGAAAGGACGTGTTACTTGGATAGAAATGTAATTTGCAGGGACTGACTAAAAATGCATAAAACTTTTAGATGTCTGCTGCACTTGCGCTGCAGCAAATTATTAATTAACATTCATTTCGCTATAGGAAAACAGAATGGTAAAGATTAATGATTTCTCCAAAGATTGTTTATACCAACGAACTTGCAAAGCATAAACAAATTCCCGCCACAATATGTGTAGTGATATTTATTGAAAGATCTTGTTACTTGGGTAGGTGGATAGAAAGAGCATACTTGTGTACTTGGGATATTTGGTACTGTAAATGAAGTTTTAAAGAAATATTGCCATTTTTTGAACGAACAACCAACTTTATTAGTCAAAACTTACAGAAGCTGAAAAACAGTTTTAATCGCGTGTATCGTCTGCACGGATATTCTTTGCGTGAGGTTTCTCTACATTTTTTAGTGAAATTATGTTCGTAGCGTAGCAAAGCAAATACGTTAGTCTCAAATTCCTTCCCTCACGGGGAACTTTTCGAAGAAAAGTTTTTCTTTCAATTTTATGGAACTTTCAAGAAAACTTTTCAGTTCAAACACATAATTTTTTTAACGACAGAAAAGATGTTCAATCATATCTATAACAAATACAATTAGATACCTAACCAAATGAGTACAAGTGCTTTGAAAGAAGCATTTTAAATAAAAATTTAATATTCTAATATTAGAAAAATTTAAACAATGAAGTTTTAAACTTCTTAGAATGTATATTTTTAGTTGTGAGATGTTTGGATACAACGACTTAAACTCTCAGCATTTTGATGGTGCTTCGACTTTCTATGCACAACTTCATAGTTAAAAGGCTGTAAGATCAAAGTCCATCATAATAGTCTAGGATTAGTCCCAGTATTTTTATCCAACCATACTAGAGGATTATGATCAGTCTGAATAATGAACTTATGAGGTCCATCTAGGTAGAATTTTAACTTTTATAAAGACAGTGGCAGCACACTCCCTTTCTATTGTACTCTACTTCTGTTCAGTAGGTGAAAACTTTTTTTCTAAGAAATATTATTGGATGTTCTTCGTCTTTAGCCTTTATCTGTGATAATACAACGCCAATACCAATATCCGAAGCGTCGCACCGAACGATAAATTGCTGAGAAAAGTTCGGACTGTATAAGACTGGATTTTGTCTTAACCGTTTCTTGAGTTCATCAAAAGCGTTTTGGTAGTCATCAATCCAATTTATGGTTGATTTGCAACATTTTCCTTTTAACAGATCTGTCAGTGGTCCAGAAACCACAGAAAATTCAGAAATATACCTTCGATAATACCCCGCAAGTCCCAAAAATGACCGGACTTGTGTTTTTCGTGGTAGGTTTATGGAAGTCTTTTATGCTGGTCTTCTTTGACCTTGTCCTACTGCATGACCTAAATATTTGACGATCGTATGTGCAAACTGACATTTCGAAGGCTTAATATGCAGTCTAGCAATTTTCATCTTCTCCAAAATAATTTCTAACTGCTTCAAATGTTCTTCCCAGGTTTGCGAGAATACTGCAACATCGTCAATATAGGGTACAGCAAAATTCTTCACAGTTTCTTAATAATCCTGCCATCAAGCGGCTAAAATCATATGCTGCATTTTTTAGCCGGAAAGGTAACCTTAAGGGTTTAAATGTTCCAAAACTTGCCACAAAAGCAGCGTAACTCTTTTAGTTAATGGGATCTGCCAGTAACCTCGAGTAAGATCTAGAACAGTTATATATCTGGCAGATGACACTTTTTCACTAAATGTTTAATGTTTGGCAAGGGAAAATACTGTGTCCTATAGTTGCCTTGTCCAAGCGACGGTAATCAATGCATGGTCTTGCCTCTTTTCCAGGAACTTCAACCAACCAGTATGAGTGAAGCGTTAAAATCCGATTCACCTGGTTCTATTACTTTGAGTTTTATCATGTTTTCTACTTCAATTTTTAAAATCTCGGTTTGTCTGGCAGACATTTGATAAGGTTTCGTGCATATCGATCTTTCTGCTTCTAATTCTATATCATGTTCAAGAAGGTCAGTATATCCTGGTTCATTAAAGATAATACAGGAATACTTGTATATCAACTGCTTTAAATTGTTTCGTTGGTCTTCAGATAATAGTGAATTCAACTGGATGCCTTGCAAAACTTCAGACATTTCAGTATCTGCGCTATAATTTAGACTCGGTATTTCATCTTCATAGCTGTTTATCCTATCTTTTAAACAAAACAAGTTTATATTTTCTGCTCGTTGAAAATACGGTTTCACACACATTAATGTGGTACACCTGAGTTTTATTTTTCTCGGGAAACTCGACTACATAATTTGTCTTTGATAATTGTTGAACTATTTTTCCAGGACCTACCCATTTAACTGATAGTTTGTCTGGCTTCGATGGAGCTCCTAAGTCTCCTTCTTGAAATTTACGTTCTACGGATTTGCGATCACACCAGAGTTTTTGCCTTTCTTTGGCTTCTTCCATATGCTGGACAGACAGTTCTTGACATTTCCTCATTCGATTCATTAGTTCAAAAAATATAGTCCACTACTGTATTTTCTTCCTCTTATTTACCAGATAATTTTTCAAACAGTAGCATAATTGGAGTTCTGCCATGAACTAATTCGGCGGGCGACAAACTGGTACTGTCGTGAATAGTGGTTCGAAGAGCTAATAGAGCCTTTACTTAACTTTAATTCCGAATTTTTCTAGGAAATTCGATGTCAGCGCACTCGTAAAAGATGTGGCTTGATCGGTTTGAACCTCCTATGGAAATCCCATTCGATTAAATATTTGAAGGAAAACATCAACAATCGTGGTGTTGATTTGCGTCAAGAACTGCATCCGGATATTTTGAAGACATGCAGAGTGCAGTTATAAGATATTTATTTTGTATATAACAAACTCTACGATTTTGAAAGCGAGCAGTAGCGACACTTTTCGAAATAAAGCATTTTTATCTCCAACTTTTTTTTTTTTTTTTTTTTTTTTTTTTTAATGTGGACTTCGACATTTTCCAGGACCCAGAAAAGAAATATTAAAAGTTTGCTGACGATACCTATAGTATTGACTCACTTATTAGCGAACAAACAGACTTTCTTCTTTTCTTCTTTATATATATATATATATATATATATATATGTATATATAGTTTTAATTTACATTGCTATATTGTATATTTTACTTCAGAATATGGCTTAATTTAAGTTAAGACAAACTCTCTCCTCTGCTTTTGAATTTCTTTCTTTGTTTGACACGTATTGGATTCGGTTTGGACATCGAGTTGTCTCAGCGGATGGTTGCTGGCTAAACAAAACTTGACGGTTATAAAAGTGATGGATAATCAAGTTCTTACTGCACTTTATAATTCCTAACTCACTGGGAATATGAGATCTTTTCCATTAACATTTAAACACCGCATGGAGATTAAACAAAAACCTGTATTTATGTATACAATATTCTAGAAAATGGATGACATCGAAATTATAATTCTGAGTATTCTTCAGTGCCATTTCAAGGAAAACAAAGATGCATTGTGGAAAATCTGAATTAAAGAGGATGTTACATTATAATATTTTAAGTGACAAATTGTGCGAACTAGCGGCACATAGCAACTGACGTTGCGTGATTGTTAGAGCAACCTTCCTTGTTACAATCTCCGAGTAGTTGTCACTTTCAGCCTCAAGGTCCTCCTGTCACACCTGTAGTATAAGAAATGCAGCACGAACATGCATGGACCAAAAAAAAAAAAAAAAAAAAAGCAAAAAGGGACAGCTAGGCAAAGAACAATCATTGTGAGATCTCTATCTCATAGAGTTGGCTCAATTGTCCAACCGGACATCCACAAGGCCTCTTGCGCCTCATTGTGTGAGACGAGTGGCGCATTAAATGCGCTGCTCGGTCACTGCTTAGGCCGGGATAATTCTTTTATTTTGTTCTTCAATGGCCGTTTATTGTGTGCTTCAGTCTTTAAAAAAGAAAAAGGAACTAAAGGGATCGTCAAGTTGAAAAGCAGCGACCGAATTCGTGAAGAGTTGAGTTACCCAACGAAGCTTTTTGCTTTGTCTTTTTATTCTGCGAGATGCTCTCACAATCGTGGTTTTTGTTCGCAGAGGAAAATGAGTCATTTAACTTTCTTTAAAGCAGTGAATGTTGATTTTATTCACTGCTTTAAAAAAGTTAAATGATAGGCGGAGAACAGCAGAATTCGAAGGGTTTAATGGCTGAAGGTTTATATCAAGATTGGGTGTTTACTTCAAAGATGCAAAAATGATTAACCTCCTCCACCTCACTTTTATGATGATATGGTTTGCAGCACATTCCAGAGGAAAGTATTATCGTCGTGACAGATTTACACTTCCTGCTTTGATTTTTAAATAACATATTGTCATTTATGAAAGAATTTATTTGTTCGAAAATTACTTCCATTACGCAAATCATGGTGGAACCGTCACAATTAAAAATTTGTTTCAGCTATCACTCATGCTTGAATTCGGTAATCTAAAAATAATTATTTAATGGCTTTAAACAGAAAAGTCTTTTGAAATCTAACTTATTTTGTATATTTATAGAGGAATAATTTTTTTTTTTTTTTTTTTTTTTTTTGTTGTTGTTGTTAAAGCAGGAGACGTGAAAAATGTGCAGTGCCATACTCTGGAAGTATAGTAAGCAAAAGAAGACTATACAGTTTTTATAAATTACACATATAACATTAGATTTTAAAAACAAAAGTATTCCAAGGGACGCGATTAAGCGAAAAGAAGTATATTTTCACATTTTTTTGGATAAATACATTGTAGAGTCATTAGGTTGTGTTGATGCTGGGGACGTGGAAAATGTGCATTGCCCTCGTGCACATTTTTCTCATCACGGGCACATTTTTCAAGAGATCCAGAGATTCGAACCTTGGATCTCTCAAATGCGCGTCGAGTATGTTTCCAATTACACCACGAAGGCGTGCAGAAAAGAGGGAGAAAATACCTTATATACTCTCGATTTTAGAGTGGGTGGGGATTGGGGGGATCCAGTCGCCAAGTCCTGGTGGTGACGGATTATCGTCCACCACCTTTTAGTTCGAGTGCCACTTGTAGAGTCACTAGAGTTTTGCATGCTGGAGGCGTGAAAAATGTGCAGTGCCTTCTCCGGGATTCGAACTCGGAACCTCTCGAATATACATCGCGTATGCTTCAATTGCACCACGAATACAAGCGGTAAGTGGGGAGAAAATGCCTTACATACTCATGGCCTGTTATGACCATGAGACTTTATTTGTTTGGTTAGGTCAGTCGAGCTGCGCCTACCTCTGATGCCTTATATACTCACCCCCTTTTAAAAGGCGACTGGGGATTAAGGGACCCGATCTCCAAATCCTGGTGGTGACGTCCATCACCTTTTAGTGTGAGAGCCACTGCAAAGAGTCGTTAGGGGTTTTGATGATGAGACGTGAAAAATGGCCAGAGACGTCGTCGGGATTCGAACTCCAGAGCTCTCGAATTCGCTTCGAGTTTGCTTCAATTACACCGCGGAGGCATGCGGAAAGGAGAAAGAAATTATCTTATACATCTCGATAAACCTTTCCTTAATTTTCTGCTCTCAACAAAACTATAAGCTTCTGCAAGCAGAACTTTTTTAATTTCTTCCTTAACATCCGTATGTTTTTATCCATATTGTTCCATATCATCTTAAGGTTTAATTGTTTTCCACATGTTTTGGACTATATTTGGGGTTATTAAAATGCATAGTGTGCATAAAATTAAAAATGATTGCGGAACTATAAAACTTTGTTCACCTGATTTGGTTTTTGTTTGTGAAAATGCCTGTGTAATGTGAAAATGCACTTTTTTTTTTTTTAATATATATATATATATATATAGAGAGAGAGAGAGAGAGAAAGACCTCTACAAAGGGATGCACGTGCGTATTGCACTTAATAAACAAATAACCTTCTCTGGAGAAGCTTATCTTACCTTTAGTGAATTTTTCAAAAGAGACTCAAATAAGTTCACTTTATTTACTATAAATGCATTTGCTTTGTGACCTACAGGCAATGACTAACCTGGTTCGGAGGAATGCAGCTATCTTTTATAATAGACTTACTAGACTCCCAAATATTTCTTTTTGGCGTGAATACGATCGTAACAGAGAATGTAATCTAAAGACTCAGAAGGATTCCATTCAATGCACCCAGGAGATCGCTCAGTATAATGCCATTATAACGAAAAGGCCTAACTCATATAAATCCACTGGAGTTTATGCTTCTCGATGTCAGATTGAACTTGGCATTGTGAGGAAAAACGACCTACGCACAAATGCTGTTCGTGCCATCGCTTTGGAAAACATTAATATTCGCTGTCTTCCTGGTGAGTGGCTTCATATTTACATGATGGTTCCCTTTTGGATTTCACCCAAGGCGCTGGTGCAGGCGTCTTCTGTGATCTGTTTTCCTTTTATTTATATGTTGGCTCTCATAGAACCTATTTTGATGGTGAAGTCGAGGCCATCCATTTAGTCCTTCAACAGCTCTGCCCATCTCTTGATAAGGCTCTAATTTTATCGGACTCGAGTTCTGCTCTTCAGGCCTTAGCAAGTAACCCAGGAAAACAAAGTGCTCGTGTCCAGAGCTGCAGGGAGCTGTTGAGCAGAATTCATACGAAGGTGTCAGTGCCTATTTCCAGTGCGTTCCATCACATTGTGGCCTTTGGGGAAATGAGATCGCTGACGTTTTGGCCAAAAAATGTACGGATACTCTCCAAAGGCCTTCCAGAGACCTATCTCTTCACTCTGCTAAACTTTAAATCCATACGATTTATAAAAAATGCTTTGATAATGCTGCTGTTAGTGCTACTGAAAATTCATGGAGGGTGCTATTAAAAGCGGACTGTGTCTCGGACTGTCCTTGTGCTACTGCTGTGGCTGAGTTTAGTTAGATTATTCACTGGACATGACTGACTGCCTCACCTTTATGTGCTTTGTGTGATTCTGGATAAGTCATGGAGGTTGCTCATCTGGACCTGTGCTCTGCACTTAAGAGTTTAGACTGTATTGTAAAGCAGTATTGAAGAGCTCATTGGCTAATGACCTGATGGTCAATGGCCAGGCATTTGATAAATAAAATAAATGCTTGCTATAAATTTTTAGCAAGAACTAATAAATTACTCTTAACTTCTGAAGCCAGAAATGGAGTTTAGCTTTTCTTTCTCTTGAAAAGTACAGATTTTACTTTTATTCCAATCGTTTCTGAAGTTATAGAAGGGAATCGCCAGTAGTGCTAAATATTTGCTTTTATTATATATTAATAGTGCTGGAAATACAAGAGTCAGATCGACTAGCACTTCCCTTCACTATTATTAGCTTCAATCGGGTAATGTTTCTGACCGCAGTAGACCTGCAATTAGGAAAAAGAATAAATTTAATAACAAACTTAATGAATTATAATAATAAATTGAATTAATGTAAACACTTTATAAGTTCACTTTTTTTTTAAATCTACGAACAACACAGTAGAGATCAAAACAACTCTAGCATTTATCACAATTTTCAATTTTATCAAAATAAATGCAAAAGATACACTCGTGGTGAAAGCGAAAAGAGTAATTACAATACTCTTAATTCTTGCAATATTATTAAATCCATAGAAAATTTCTTTAACCAAAATAATTTTATTCAAAATACTAAAAAATTAATTTTATGCTAAAGGAAAAACACTTAAAATTATAGAAAAACTACTTTGTGTTTTTCTATAATTACTACTGTTTTTTTTTTTTTTAATATAAATTACCTCTTTGTCTGATAGTAAATTGAGAAGTCCACGACACTTATCGTGACGGGGCGTACAAGATTGCATCTGTTGCTGGCATGAGCCTGGGGTACCCTATGGGTGACAGTACAACTTTCGCAGTTCCATTCAAAATCCCTTTTCTCTTACTATCAAACCACTTGGCAGGACTTCCAACTTCCCATGCATGTTAATCTCCCTCAGCCTGCAAAGACACTATAAACTTGTAAACATCGAAGACTTCTTCGGGACTCGAACTCGGGCTCGCCTTTGATGCTGTGGCGTTGAGTGCTTCTAGCCATCAAGCTTGCTACGCCGGCTACTACGAGTCAGAGCCTTCCTGCGCTTTACATTATCTTGTGAGACGTAAGTCTAATTTAATACATTTTATTTTAAATTCAAAGTCACCTGTTTGAGTTAAGCCAGAAGTGTTGGTTTCATGTAAGCTCGAATTAGGCCATCTATGAACCTATATTGATTGAATAAAAGGTTCTTTACACCGTTCTTCTGACTTTTCTGTTGTGTTAAGATCTAGGAATAATTTCTCATACAATTTCTTAGAGCTTGTTAATTTGTGCTACCAAAGAATACAAGATTCTAAAATCGAGTACCGACGAACTCTATAATGATAAACCGAGAGTAGAATTCCCTGTTTAATATTCCCAAATAAATTCAGCTTCATGAAGGTTAATAATGCAAAGCGTTTGTTGCTATTTCTACACAACGAGAAATCTGCGCGTGATCAGTTTTTAAATAAAAACTTCAATTATTCCCCCCCCCCCAAAGACGACTCCCATGCTTCGAGTTTTTCAAGACGGAAATTATATGTCTTTGTGAAAAAACTCGAGTCATTTGGCTTGCGTCTCTCGATAACTAGTTGATGAAAGTTTTCAGAATGTAGTTCTTTAGAACCAGAAAGAAGGGATAAAAGAATATCATTAAGTTAGCGTCATCCAATTTTCGAAGTCATATTTCCTTGCGAAAGCTGATTTAAATATCAAATGATGAAAAGTATTTTTCCTTACATTTTCTGAACTCAACATGAGAGATAAAATTTCACGTTTTTTGATGAAGCAAAGATCTCATAAAACCCATACCAAAATAAAACGCTTCATTTAGTTCTGAAACAGAAACAAGATTTAAAAAAATGAAAGATATAAGGCTTTCACTAACACTGGGCATAAAGACCGAAATAATGATGTACAACGGTGATGGAAGGGAAAAAAAAAAAAAAAAAAAACAATCAAGAAACAAAACAAAAGAGAAAAAAAAATATTCTTGCTTTCCCGATGCACAACCGGATGCTACAAGTCTTCAAAAAACAGAAGAGAAAATTTAAACCATGTAACAGCTTTTTCAACCGTAACCTTCCATAGAATTTTATCTTTTAAAAAGTTAATGACTGTGCAAGAAAATATAAAGAATAGATAATTACTGCGAAAGGAGTTAAGCTCCTGCATCTCTCCTTTTTGTCTTCCTTTTCTGTTTATTTCTTTTTAAAAGAAAAGGCTAGGAGATTGGAAACAAATCTCGCGATACCTTAGTGCAGATAACTGCAAACAGAAGATTTACAGATAATAAAGGGTTTGGGCAAAGAAACTTAGTTTGGTCAACTTGAAACCAGGTGTAGCGTCCTCAATGGTTCCTCTTCATCTTATCTTTAATTTCTGTACGTTTTAATTTTTGTAAGATGGCAACATAAGATTGCTGCCCAGCAACCACTGATAGATTATTTGATTTGATTTTGAGGAAAAATAAAGGAGTAGTGTTCTTTTTCTTAAGTCATCCTGTCATCTAATTTTATTCATTTAAAGAGTTCAAAGTTTATTACGGGTAAAAGATTAACATAAAATATCCACTTCACATGCACAGGCAAAAGTCTATCGTGCCACTTAAATGTAACATTATCTTCTATTACTGACTCGAAAATACAGATACGTGTCACAGAAATTTTTTTCCTACTCCTTCTGCATTGTAGGCATTTTCCTACAATATTGTTGTGTTTTTCTTTTCTGACACCAGTTGTTACGTTTTCTTCCTTCACGTTCGTACGGGGTTCGTGTGGATTTGGAGTGAATAACGACGACACTTGATGAAGGATCGACACACACTTTATTGGCCGATATTAATCAGAACAGCTCCAAAATCTCGTTTACAGTCGTCGAACTGTTATAAACACGTTGACACGATCAGCGACACAGCTTTCAGGTTACCAAGCTATCACGGTGGAAACAGCTTCACTGCAAAGCACCAGAGTACAGCTCCCGACTCTGCTCGGTCGTTCTCGGAACTCCACGTACTCTCGAGACTCTCCACGCTACAACTCGCGATGCAGTCGACGACACGCAGAGCACGGCTCCCGACTCTTCGGTTCAGTCGTTGCCGGAGCTCAACACGCTCTCTCGAAGATGCACTAACCGCGATACACTACGAGACTCTTTCGGTGCATTCGACGACCCACTCGGCACTCGCTACCCGGCTGTCAACTCGATCGACTTCGCACGGGCTAACTAACTCGATACTAACTATCTCGCACTTGATGAGGCACTCACTCTCGCCCTCTCGACGAGGCACACTCTCAATGACTGACTATCAGCTCGCTAGACGAGGCACACACTGACTGCGGACCAGCAGGGTTTATATAGCTTTCGGCTTGTGTTCGAGAACATTCTGGGCTAAACCGGTAAGAATTCGTTCCAGAAGGTTCTCCATGCGTCCATGACATATCGCCAATTTTGTCGCCAAACGGGCGATTTCTCGCCAAATGTGGCAACCCTGCCTTATCTTGCTATTTTATGGCAACCCTAAAACTGCTTTGCGTGGAAGCCATTTTACCGCGCCTGTACATTTCGTAACAATATTAATTTAACGAATTTAAATAATAATTTTGTGTTTAAAAATGTATATTTTTGCAGTTGGGCAACATGCTTACCTGAATTATTCCCCCCCCCTCCCCACAAACACACACACACGAAAGGAACTACTGGCATACTATAAAACATACATTTTTTCCCTTTGAAATAAAGGTAATTAAACTGCCTACCTGGCCTGCTTGTTATTAAATAACCATACGTCCGTATTTAACGTAGACAGTTTGTGTTTTAAAATTTGAAAGCGAGCAGTAGCAACACTTTTCGAATTAAAGCATTTTCATCTTCAACGCGCGAGACTGTTGCCACTCGGAAAAATGAGTGAAAAATGAGTGCTTTCAGAATTTTTAATTAATATCTCGGTTGATTAAAGTCGTATGAAAACAGGAACAGTCAAAATGGTTTCCCACGAATTTTTTGAATCGGGAATAATATATTTAATATTTGGCAATGCTACTTGTATTTCGCATTTTCTAAAAGTTTTATTATCAAACACTATGCTATTTTTATAACAAGAAATATAGAAACTTTGGAGTAACAATGCGATTGATCGAATCTAAAGACTGAATTTAAAGAAGAAGCAAATATTTTATCTTAATATGTTACTAAAACTCTTAAAAATGTGACGCAATAAAAAAGATTTAATTAGATAGCGCGAGCGACACCTATTTTTAATGAATGGAAAGTAAAATTAATTTTCGTACAAAGTTTCAATAAGAAATGGGCTGAGACGAAATCTTTTAAGAACTCGGTGCTGTTATTAATATTAGTTCATAACTCTGCATAAAATGGCACTGATAAGCAGATTTTTTTTTAACTTATACATGAATTATTTTATATAAAATTTGCAAACAGTTACACATTTTAACAATTGAAAAAAATAAAAAGTAGATTTGTAAGTTTGCATACGTTGAGTACGAAGAACTTTTTTCTTGCACAGAATTATAAGATTTTTAAGTCTGCTACCTACTCTGCAAAGGATGGTTTTGACTTAGACAAAGGTGAAATGTTATTTCTTTCCACAGCTGTTATATCAAATGAATCACAGATTTTATAAAAAATTCATCAAGTCACCTGCCAAATTTTCTCATAGTCATCTTCAAATCTTTCAGTTAATTGCATCAACATGACCGGGGGGTGTAGATTGAAACTATAGCTGTTAAATAAATGGTGATAAATTAAATTCTAAGAGTGCACAAGAAATGACACTTTTTATAGTACCAGGTTTTGAACATTAGGAATGCTTCCACTAAACAGGATAAATCCTTATTTGAATCCAAAAATTTTCTTTTTTCTCTAAAGGAGTTATTAGTCACGAAACGGGGTTTTGTGTCGATTCACTATTAAACAGAGAATCACTTTTCAAACTGTTGCCACCAATTATTATAGCTTTGTATTATTTAAAAAATTAAGTAATGGGGAATCTGCACGAATGTATGCATATTTCTAGCATCGTGAAAAAACAATGGTACTTAGATACATCAAATTCTGACTAACGTAGTCCTCCACCCGAATATGGGCATTTGGACGCCCGAATTTTGTATTTCAAATTTGTTTTATTAACTATTTCATATTTTGTAACTTTAACGAACTTTTGATTCAGAAACTCAACAATATCAAAACCAGTAGTGGCAACACTGTACGGAAAAAGCATCTTTATCTCCAGCGCGGGAGACTGTCTATCAGAAATTCTACAGAAATGATGTTTTTAAATATTTTGTGATTTTGCTGTTGACTCGAAATTCATGTTGAATCGAATTTAAACACCAAGAACATGCTATTTAATAAACAAAATGAACACAATAAAAGTTTTGAAAAACCATCTTAGTAAGAAAACTGAACATTGTAGTGATGAATTGGGAAAAGAGTGAAAAAAACAGAATTTTTTTTTTTTTTTTTTTTTTGCAAAATTATTACAAATTTTTAATTAAAAGTACTTGAAAGAGCTAGCATGACAGGTCATAAAGCTCTAAATTATCCAGTGTTTCAAAACTAGATACATTTCGAAGATGTTGCAATAATTCTTAGAATAACTCGTAATCCAACAAACACTTTGGCATCCGTTTTGCGATTTCCGAAGCGTCATATATTGCATGAGTTGTTATCGTTTCTTACAATCTCTCCAGAGTTTCTTTCTTTCTTTTTTTTTTTTTTTTTTAGTTACCTTCGGTGCATGTTTGCTCTGACTTCAGCACTTCAATTAGCGTACAGAATGTTCTGGCACTGTCATCCAGTAGTGGTGTTGAGGAATTTTAATTCCAATCTGCTTGGGATCGGATCCAAACGATTTCGAAGATGCGCCATGAGGCACCGCGCAGCACGTGACTGCTTACGTCATGAAATTTCCTTCTCACGAAACTTCGTAATTGCTGAATAAATGTAATGAATCGCGAGCAGACGATGTAAATTTGTATCAAGTGCAGGAAAAAAGCGTTGAGGAATTTGTAGAAAATTAGCAGTCTTCTAAAGATAATGAGCATTAGTGGATGATAGTGAATATAATAAATGGAACTGCATGAAACTTAGGAAGATAGAATTAAATAATCAAATTGCAATGAAATATTGAATGAAATTGTCATGTAAAAATAGTGCACAAAAAAACCGCGAAATTTTCTAAAAACATTTATTAAATATAATTTTAGCTTTCTGCTAAATTTAATTTGTAATGATTTTAAAAATACTATTTTCTAAAATAAAAGCTTTAAATTTAGTAATTAACTGTCTGAATTTAAATTAAAAATCGCTGCCAAATACTATAGTACTGCACCTATTCATCCTGAGATCTATATCGATTATAGAATATATGGAGAATAAAATAATAAATAAATAAAAATAAAAAGTAATTAAAATCTGACAACAGCAAAATTACAAAAATTTTAAAAGCAACTGTGTTTAGAATTCCTGATGAAGTAGTGCCATACATTTTTCTGTTTTTTCAGTCTTTTCTCGGTTTATCATATCAATGTACAGTTTTCTGAGTAAGATGGCTGGCAAAACGTTTTTTCTTGTCTAACGTTTTGTGTGTTACATTTCTTAATTAAATATTATGTTCTTCGCACTTTCGCCACATAAAATCACAAAATGTTTAAAAACAGCATATCTTTAGAATTTCCGATAGACAGTCTCGCGCGCTGGAGATAACAAAGTTTTTAATCCGTAGAGTGTTGCCACTGGTCGCTTTCCAATCATTAAATTTGTTAAAAATTCTTTAACGTTTTACAAAGTATGAAATATAAAATTAGAAATTCAAAATTCGGGCTGCCGGGTGCCCATGTTCTGGTGGAGAACTACGTTATTCAAAATTTGATGGCCCTAGCTGCCCTAGTTTTTCACAGTGTGCAAAACATACATACATTCATGCAGATTTTTCATTAATTTCCTTAAATGTAATATAGGGAAAAGTAAAAAGTCCTTTTGAGCTAATTAAAAGAAAATTGAAAAGTAACAAGTCGAAGAATGAATATTGTAAGAGTATCAAACAAGACCTTGAATTTTAAAAATGAAAATTCACTCTTACGGTGTTACTGGGCGTAGGAAGGATTAAAGAAAATATGATTTTTGTCAACTTCAGAAACATACTTCTAGACGGTAATGGAAATAGTATCTACATTTTAAAGTTTTTTTAAGAGTCAATAAATTAGACATTTAATATTAGTTAGACGTAATTGTCTTGAGACATTTAATAGTGAGGATGTACACTTCCCCCCCCCCCAAAAAAAAGTTCTATATCTCCCGTTCTACTGGGCCGATTGACGAAATTCAACTTGCGTTTTTCATGTCTCAGAGGTGCGACTTAAGATATTTATTAGATTTATATATAGCATTGTTTTAATATAGGTATTTGGCACAAAATTGGATTTTTTTTTCTGAAATGACATGCCAATTTTTTCCATATTTCGATTCTACGACTCAAATTACACCGAACTGCCAAGTTTTGTAAAAATCATACGAGTAGTTTTTAAAAAATTAGCTCTCAAAATTTTAGCTTCTCTATGTTAATTGAATTTGATATATATTTATTAATATCTATTTTTTATTAAACTTATTTGATTCTTCCCTTCATATTTCAAAATAAAGGTTCATTGTAAATAAAATTCGCCTAAAAGCATACTTGCAAAAAATGAGAGTTTTTATACAAAATTTCCTAAGATATACCCTACTTTACATTTTAGCGCGTTTTGAAATTTGGCGTATTTATTATAAGCGATAACAACGCCAAATGTAGTTTAAGCACTTTGTTAAAATTATTTGAAATTATGAACTTTTTTTTTTCCCTCGCTCGTGGACAATCAAGAAAAAGGAAAGGAAAATAGGTTGCTGTAAATTAAGAAGTTCGCCAAGTGAATTATTTTTGGGGCAAACTGGAAAAAAATTGCCAAAATAAATTAAATTTCTCACCAAAATTACAAAATTTATTATCTAGGCATAATTTGAGTCGTAAAATCGAAATATGGAAAAAAATTGGCATGCCATTTCAGAAAAAGTCCGATTTTGTGTCAAAATACCTATATTAGAACAATTTAAATTTAAACAAATTTAAATTCTTAACAAATACGTATAAAAGTAAAAAAGTAAAAAAGCAAATTTAAATTTTAAAAAAAGGAAAAAAGCCAAAATAATTTAAAATAATTTAAAAATATGCAAACATGTAAAAGATTTAATTCTCGAACTAATCTACAATATCATTTAAATTCAGAAGCATAAGCAAATCAAGTTCAAAATCTATCCATGAAAATAAATCTACTTATTTAATAAATTAAAATTAAATTAAACATTTTTTTTAAAAAATGCATATGTGAATGATCGTAGAGTAGGCAGGAGACAGACTTATCAAGGGGAAGTTGCCTCCAAACCTAACTCTCCAATCATTCAATTCGTGTTTCGTCATTCATGCAGGCAAGGGTAAAAGTCAAAACCAAAAGTAATTCCAATAAAGTGGTACCCTTAGAAATTAACATTTAAGTATTAGCATTTAAGAATTAAAGTTCAAAAAGGAAAATACTAATTAAGTCTTTTGAGAAACAAGCAAGTAAAGTCAAGAATTAAACTTTTTCTTAAAAAATTAAATTTTTTAAAAATTAATTTTTTATAAAATAATAAAAAAATCTAGAAACCAATGTATTTTAGAAATCCTTGTCTACAGAAACTTCCCCTACACGAATATGCATATCAATAAATGCTATATATAAATCTAATGCATATAAGTCGCGCTTTCGAGACGTGAAGAACGCAAGTTGAATTTCGTCAATCGGACCAGAAAAAGGGGAAATACAGAACTCTCTCCTCCCATTTTTCTTTCTTTCTTTCTTTTTTTTTTTTTTTTTTCTTTTTTCTTTTTTCTTTTTTTTTCTTATTGGCACAATCGATAGGGAAAATACAATCCCATTCGATCAACATTGAATAGGTTAAAAATATTTTTAAGTAAGTAAGACTTGAATTTTGCCAATTCAAAATTTCTGGATATTATTTGTGGTGAACGGGGTGTTTGATAGTTTAAAGATTGGAAGACCATTCCGCAAGGCTTAAGCGCAAAGCATTATAATATGAGTTTTTTCAGATTAAGATTGACTCTTCTTTTGCTGGCGAAGAGGCCTTGTGAATGTTTATTTGTGTTCTTCATTTCATGAATTTGTATTCGTAATCCTTGAATAAAAATATCTGATGTGGATACCACATGACTTCCGATTCGAAAAAGAAGACATGTACTATAATATATGACAAGCTTATTGGAGACTGGAAAAATTTATGGGATCTCTCTGAAAGAAACAAAAACTATCTAAAATGTTTAAAAATTAGCAAAAAAATGGGAATTTTAGGAGATGCAAATGTTAATCAAATTCTCACTGCACATGGAAGGTTCCCTGCTTACTTAAAAAGGTTCCACCTCCAGGAAAATGATATATGTAAAGTTTGTAATAAATTCGGCGATTCAAAGCATTTCGTCGAGGACTGTTGCCTGACTGGAAGTGTGAGAGAAAAATATAAATTTGCGAAGTTTGAGGATTTATTTAGTAATTATAAATTGTTTAGAAAATTTGCAAGAGATATTATGCAAACGGTGAATGAGAATAAGAAGAATATTGGTATCGAGATATAACAAAGCAGAAAATCTTACTGAAAACAGAAATAATTGAGGTAACTTATAAATTTAAGATGAATTTTGATAATATAAAAAAGATTTGAATAATAATAACTAATTGAAAAACAGTCAGGAATGGAAACGACGCATTTATGTACTAATTCACCGGGAATGCTTGGAAATGTATGTATCTACTTTACGGTTTTTTTTTTTTTTTTTTTTTCCCTGCTAGGTGGGCTGGGGGCCAGTGCTTAGAACTAACTAACTAGAACCACACGACTTCCTTATATGGCCTATTAAATTATGCACATATTTTGCTGCATTTTATTTAAACTTACTTCCTCGAATTTCATTAGTGATATATTTCTTATTATGAATTCAGGTCTCAGTTCCCGACAAGGCAAAAATGAATAAAAACATCTTCGCTAAAAATTGTAAAATGCAGAAAAACATAAATCTTAAATACAGTTGAAAAGAACAATTTTTACAATTAAAATTAGAGTTTCGACGCAAAAGGAAGCAATTTGTCCAGTGGGCAAGAAGAGATATTTTTTGATGCACAAAACTGAATGTTTGCTTTTGGTCCTATTCTGCAAAAACGACTGAAGTTAGTGCACAAACTAATTTAATTCACTGTTTTACTAAGAATTTCAAATGTAAACAAATGGCGACATAGTTAGGCCTAAACTTAATTTTACTTAAATTAATTTAATTTTTGATTAATTTAAATTTGACTTAAATTTTTTAATTTTTGATAATTCTACAACTATTGCATGCAGTGTAACTAAAGATATAAAAACCTTAACCGAAACATATGAACAACCGGTGACCCACGGGTCATAAATTGTCGAGGCCTGCTCTATACTGTTCCGTATACAGAAAAATTCTTGTCTTAAAAATCTGCTGGCAATTTTTGCAACTCCTACACTAAATAAAAATGAATAATACGCGTCTCTAAAGCCCTGTGTAAACACAGATAATGGGAGACGTTCAACATTGCTGAATATATTCATATGCGTGAAGATAACGTCATAAGATAACATCTGTTATTTTTTATTTTCAACACTTCACACTGATGAAATCGGTGAGACGATTGTAGGAATAAATGTGACGGGTAAAAACGATCGACGACGCAACCTTAGATAAACTTCCAGCTTCGGGAATATTACATTTGCAGCCATATAAAGTCATAAAAGTAAATAGTATCTGAAGATAGGCTTCACCAGTGTTTCTGAGGCTTTAAAAATTTCGTTTTCTTATCTACTTTTTACAGACGGCAAATTTTCCTGCTCTTAAAGGCTGTTCTTCAAACCATATATCTAACCGTGACGAAAGAAAGGAACTCTGAAATTATGTAAAAGAAATATACAATATTAAGAACAAAATTTCTGTTAGGCAACAACCTTCATCCCAAACTATTTTTATCTTCTGCGGAGATAGTCACCTTAGAAGAATATGATTAAAGGCAGTCTCATATACCACCATTAACTGTCCAGTCTGTTAATCACAATAATGACCTTTATACAGGTTGTCCACTCGAAAGAGGTTCCGGGAAAAGTGTGTGATAAAAATCTTATAGCAAGAGGATATGATACCAAATTTTTACTTGACATGTTTTTATGTTTGAAAAATGAAAGTACATTACAAGAGGGGCTAGAAGGACCTTCCCCAGCCTGTATACACAATTGAACACGGTGCTGCATTTTGGTGTATGCAGCTGCCAGAGTAGATGTGGTATAGTGATGAAGAGTGGTGCCACTTGTAAGGATACAGGAACTAACGGTTATGGAGTAGTGACAACCAGCATGTAATCGTCCAGGAACCCCTTCATTCACAGACAATGGGCGTGTTCTGTGCCTTATCACAGCGCTGCATCGTCGGGGCAATTTTTTTATACTTCCGTCACCAGTGAAGTGTATCAGGCACTGTTTCATGAATTTATGAGCCAGTTGGCTTAACCAAGCTGACCCTTGTCTGGTACCAGAAAGATGGGACAACATGCCCCACCTCTACAGTGGATATGACTGCGTAGGAATCATTTTTCCAGACTGGACACCCCTTGATTGTTTCCTAAGGAGTTGCCTTAAAGGTAATGCCCACAAGCACACACTTCGTACCATCGACCAGTTACGTCAGAACATCCGCCGTGAAATCCAGGCAATGACGCTCAATACTCTGTTAGCAATATACGAGAACATGTAGTGCCGTACTGATCTGTGTGTACAGGTGCGGGGATGAACACTTCCAGTACCTCTTGTAATACACTTTCACTTCTCAAACATAAAGGTATGTCATGTACAAATGTTGCTTCATTTTCTCGTGTTATAAGACTTTTATCACACTTTTCCCGGGGCCTTTTTGAGACAGACCCTCTGTATTAAATACGTAGCTACATATATATGGATCTTGAAACGTATCCAGACCATTAAGGCAGTAAGTACACTGGAAGGCTTCAGGTAATAGGTAGCAGATGCTGCTATTGGTCTTGAAAGAACGTTGAGGTTTGGAGGCCACACGCTTTTCCGATTGAAGAGTTATAATTATATGTTTAGATGTATTAATTATTTTCAGTGATAGTCACTGGAAGAAATTTCATCCCGTTTTTAAAATTTTAATGGTATGTTTCATACATTCGCACACTTATATCTATGGATACCATTTTGCCTGTTAACAATTGTTTACTCTTGTCTCTCTTTCTAGACAGCTTGTTCCTGTATTTGATACGATTTCAACTTCTTTGTATAAAATAATTCGTCATTCCTGTTCAATAATATATGAAATCTAAAAAAAGAGCCTTCATAGAGATTTGATTTCAAGAACGACTTGGTAAATATCGTATTTAAAATCTCTTTTCCTCGCTCCCTTTTCCCCTCAGTTTTTTAGCTTAAGGCTCTAAAAATCTTTGAAGTGTTCATGTCATTTATCCCTTCCTCGAGGCTTTCGGAAAAAGACCTTCTCTAAATTTTAAAATGAAATCGTCTACGCAGGAATTGTTTACGTCCTACTAAATGATTTCCTTGTGGATTTTGGGTGGATGGGCTCTGACGGATGAAGTAATTATAACAGAGGTTCTCATCCTATTTTCCCCTACTACCCCTTTCACTACTGCTAGAAAATCAGCCCGCCTACCTTCTTTCCAAGAATCGAAATTACATATATACATTTATATAGATTTAAATTTTTCATCATGTTTTATAAATTAAGCAACAAAAAGTATAGAAAATGCTAATAAATACTTGAAAAAAGTAGATTTTTTATATTTATAAAATGAAACTAAATACTTACCAACTAAATAAAAGAATGATCCCCATCGCCCCTTCTGAACCTATGAAATCCCTTTCCCCTACGGAGAGAATTCCCTCTGGTTGAGAACCTCTGAATTACAGTAAAGAACTTCAATGAGACGGGAATATCAAAGGCTCCGTTCAGACGGTAATGTAAATGTCATAACTGGTTTAAGCCGAACTTCGTTGCTAGGTAACCAAAAAAACATCACAAAACACAAAAACTATAGGTCAAAAACCTACATCACAAAAACTGGTTTATGGGTTTTGGCATAAAGTTCGAAGTTTTGAATTTTATGCCAACTTGGTTCAGGAGTCAATCAATCACAACGAATGCGCGATACCTGTTGAGCGGGAAAGCTGCAGACACATTTACGCATGCGCAAATTTACCTTCTCTAATTGGCTACCACTTGGACCTGTCTCGCAGGTGTGAACGGACGCCTTTCATGCATTATGATTATGCCATTTATGCATTATGATGAAAGGATGCCATTTTATGCCTTTTATGTCTCTGTGATACTTATACCACTGTCTAAACTAAATGCCTAATGCTGATGGTTCTGACGTGGAAAGACAGAGTGGTCGATCTCCACTCAGTCTCTACATCGTCTGGAGATCAGAGTGTCATCTCCAGACGATGACAACAGTGACAATGGCGACGACTTACAAGCTGTAGCAATATTAAATATTTGAAGCCCAGAGGATAACAGTGGACAACAATTACAGCAGGCGAGAATCATGATATTGGAAATGAAAATGAAGATAGCTCATTAGATATTAATAATGTTAATATTATTTATTATGTGTTCTAATTGAAATATTTTTGTTTTTTAAAATAAATAATATTGTGATAGTTATTGGTAGTTTATCAATGAATACTTTTCATTTGTTATGTTCTTATAAAAACAGCATCCTTCAGAAATTAAATTATTTGCAAAATACTCCCCTCTCAATTTTCGTAGATAAGATTAACAAAACTAGAGAGGAAATATACAAGTAACTATGATATGTGAAACATTTAGACCAGGGATAATGAAGCATTGTCAAGCGCACAAAAATATGAGCAAATTAGATTTTATGTTAATAAATAAATAAATATCACACTTTCTCGATGATCTGATCATCATCATCATCTATGGCGCGACAGTCCACAGGGAACCAGGGCCTTCTGAACTAGACGTTTCCAACCACCTCTACTAGCAGCCAGACTCCTCCAGTTCTTAGCTTTAAGGACTAAACAATTCTTTTCTACACCATCTATCTATCGAAGTCTAGGTCTTCTTCTTGTGTTACTTCGTGTAGCTGAAAACATTTCTTTTGGTATGTTACCTTCGCTCATACGGATAACATACTCATCCCAACTGAGGCGGCTATTTTAATACCATGAACATCTGGCTCTTTGAACATTCGGTATAATTCGGTGTTGCGTCTTCTACGCCAGATGCTATTTTTCTGAATCCCACCGAAAACACTTCTCAAGCCCTTGCGTTCGAAAGATCCCTTCTTCCTTCAAGGTCATAGCCCAGATCTCCGAAGCGTAAGCCAGGACAGGACGGATTAGGGTCTTGTAGAGTAGTAACTTTGTGATTCCATATAAAAAGCCAGATCTAAATAAATACTTTAATCTATAAAAACCTTTATTACCCCCAAAAATACATGTCTTTATTTCAAGTAGGATATCACTGTTTTTGTTAAATATCGATCCCTAATAACTGAAATCTGTAACTGTTTCAAATTTATAATCCCCAGATAAGAAATGAGTTGGGGGTAAGCACGACGATTTCATATTTTAATTTAATAAAATACAATTTTATTGAGCAATAGTAAATAAAGTTAAAAAAACACTATCGACTTTTCAGTAACAGTAACTACTAAGGAAGGGATAACTATTAAGGAAGGGAAGCGGACATCTTGTTCATGTTCGCGATAAAAGCTCGCAGGAAATACAGGATATGACGAGAACAAAGTCACGTAATTTCCGAAAATTGGTAATATGACGAAGGTAGATTTTAATTGGATTTACAGTCTTTGCGGTTAATTTTTTTTTTTTTTTTTTGTTGTTTTTGTTTACAGTATTTGCTTTACATTGTGCTCATATCAATTTTTTTAGCCTTTTAGAGTGTGATTTCAGTTGAGCTGATGTATTAAGATTTGTTCTGCTCAGTTATTTCTTTATAGCAGATTTTCGTTGCTAAATTTTACATTCGGCCGGTTTCATTCGAATTTACTTACCATTTAAATCAAAATCTAAAATCACATCGCATTATTCTTCGATTTCACGACTCTAGTGAGATTTTTAATTATTCGTGAAGATCCATCACTCAGTGCAATGAAGATACTCAATAATAAGTTCTCCAAATTTTTCAATTTTCGTGGGCAGAGGCACATTTAACAGTAACGTTTCTATAAATAAAATCGTCTTCATGCATAATAATAATTTATTGTTTACACTGTGACAAGTAGGAACGCTTTATAAGCCAGTTATTATCAAATTATCATAGAATAAAAATTCTGTATTACTTAAACATTTTATCTTGCTAAATCTTTTATCATTTTTTAAAACAAATTATAGGATGAGGGATTAAATTATTACAAGGTTCTTCTATTAGTTATTCATGTACTTATGTAAGAAATGAAAAAAGAAAGACGAAGAATTTTTTTATTAGAATCCTATTAGCCTACTTTTTAAAGAAATATCTTGATTAATTTTTTTCACTAAATGCTGCCCAGGGAAAATTTTAAAGAAATTTTATCTTTCAGTTTCGGGTTATTAAACAAATTTCTCGAGCAAAAGTCAATAATTTATCGTAAAAAATGAAACGAAATTCATTTTCGAACGAACTTACTGCGGCAGACAATAAAAGTTATTTAACATCTACTAAAAATGTTAGAAAATAGTAACATGAGCTGTGATCAACAAAATGTCCATTCTATCATTTTAAGGAATTATTCTGTTGAATTCAGTATTGACTTTCTTGAGATCGTCAATATAGAAGGAATTTATCCCTCCCCCTCTCACAAAAAAAGTACTACAGCAAATTCTTAAAAGTTTAAACTTTAGTAATGTTAATTTATAAAACATGTGTTTGCAACTTGCAAGCGTGAAGAGTCATTAGGATTTTTGAAGTAGGAAACAAGAAAAATGAGCAATGCCTTCGTCGGGACTTGAATCTGGACCTTTCGAATACGAGCCCAGTGTGCATCGTTAACCACATAGGCATGTAGAAAGGAGAGGGAAAATACCTTATATACTCCGCCTTTTAAGGCAATACTCTTCTCGCTAGTAAGAAACAGAGTCGGCACCAGGTTTTTGCAGCCCAAAGCGACTACATCAGTTTCACCGGGTCTGCAGCGATATTGAGAAACAAAATATAACTTGATCATTCTTAATCTAAAATCAGAAGAATGCCTTCGTCGGGACTTGAATCTGGACCTTTCGAATACGAGCCCAGTGTGCTATCGTTAACCACATAGGCATGTAGAAAGGAAGGAGAAAATACCTTATATACTCCGCCTTTTAAGGCAATACTCTTCTCGCTAGTAAGAAACAGAGTCGGCACCAGGTTTTTGCAGCCCAAAGCGACTACATCAGTTTCACCGGGTCTGCAGCGATATTGAGAAACAAAATATAACTTGATCATTCTTAATCTAAAATCAGAAGAGTAATTTTCACTTTTTTATTGATCTTTGTCCTTCCTGTCTTCCTGATCCTGCCTTCATCTTTGTCCAGTTAACATGTAGTTTGCCACCTCTCATTATCACCTATATAATTTTGTAAATGTACACTTAAAGGGATAAGTCAATAGAGAGGTACTTACATTTCATAACATTAGTTTTGGAAACTATTATGACGGCAAAAATATCAACTCCATCTAATCAAAATTAAACAGTCTAAATCAAAATTATAACTAATGTAAGAATTTTGACAAGAATAATTAGATTGTGTAATAATTATCTATCTCTTTCATTAACAAAATGGCCCTACTTTCAACTTCTAAGTCTCAAAAAACTCCTCTTGAGTGAGTTCTATATTCTGAATTGACAATTTATTTTGCTTTCTGCCTTTTTTCTTTTTTAGGTTATTTATAATTTTTAACGTATTTGCTTAATTCCTCACTTGAGTTCTCTAAAATTGCTGACAACTTTCCTCGCGATTACTAGACACTGTCATGTCTTCTTCGCATTTTTAATACCAATTCTTCTTTTAATCAGTACGATTTTACTGCAACTTCTTCGAACTTATTTATTTTATTCTTCAAAATTTATTATAACTTCTCCGAAAATATTTTTGCGCCAAGCACTACAACTTCTTTCGCTCGCTGAAATTAGAAATTTAATCAATTTTGATGCTAAAGCACTACAACTTTTTCCATTTGTTGAAATGAAGTGAATTAAAGCATCAGTTGGGCTTAATTTTTTTGGCGGGAAGAAATCGCAGTTCCATTTCGGATTTATAATCCAGGCATTCGATGTTTTTGACCTTTTGCTAGTTATTCATTTTTATTACACCATTTTTAATATTGGGCGACAATTTTTTTTTCTAATTTTTTCCTGTTCTTAGTCATTTTAAAATTCGTTGTTAATGTAATTTCATAACTTAGTACTTTTTAGGCTTAACTCCATTCTAATGCTACTCGGCATTTCGAATTCATAGTTTTTCATTTCAAAACAATTGTTGCTCTAACGTTATAGATTTAAGAACTAACTCTTCCTCTTATCTTTTATTTTTAGAGCAAAAGGCATCAGCCCGAAAGGGCCATTAACTTCGTTTTGGCATTTTGCGTCGGTTCACTATAAACATCGGTTCACTTTTCAAACTGTTGCCACCAAATATTAGGGCCGTGCATTATATTTAAAGAAATTATATAATGAAGAATCTGCATGAATGTAAGTATGTATCTTGCACTGCGAAAAAACAACGGTATCTAGAGACATCAGATTTTCAATAAGTTGTCCTCCACAAAAATATGGGCATCTGAAAACCCGAACTTAGAATTTGGAATTTGTTTTATTATCTATTTCATATTTTGTAAACCTTTAACGAATTTTTAATTAACAAACTCAACGCTTTTAAAGCGAGCGATGGCAGCACTGTACGGGAAAAAAAAAATTCTCTCCAGCGTGCGAGACTGTGTATCGGAAATTCTAAAGATATGCTGTTTTTAAAATATTTTGTGATATTAGTTTTGAGTAGAATTTTATGGTTTAAGTGCGAAGAACATGATATTTAATAAATAAAAGTAACACACAAAACGTTAAAAAAAAGCTACTTTGGACGTAATATAAAATCTGAAAGCTTTCGCATTTTTTTAATGTTTTTTTATTTTAGATTTCCGTTTGTTGTTATTTTTTCATTTGTTGCATTGCTTGGGTTTCCATGGTTTGCTTTTTGGACTCAGTCTGCTGAAAAAGAAAATAACATTTATTAGATTTTTAAGCTTTTCTAAACTTATTTATGGTTTTGATGCTACAATTCCGCAAATTTTACTCCGACCTGCATGATTTTAAATTTTTATATTTTATTATTTATTCATATTTTGGATTGCTTCTACTTACATGTTTCTTTTTAACTCGGTCTGCTGTAAAGGTTTTTTTAAATGTTTTTAAGCTTGTTTATGGTTTTGATGCTATAATTTTGTAATTTTTTATACTACTTACTACGGCTAGTAGGGAATGAACTGATGAGGACAGGTTACTTCGATTAATTTTCTGAAATTATTTTAAGCATTATCTTTAAGTAATACTTTTGATATAAACACTTATCTAGAGCTCTCTAGATTTAATAATTCTAAAATAATTACCAATTTAAAGTATTACGCTAAACTACCGAATGATTTTTATGTAAAGATTACCTATCAGCTGAAAATTATTTTAATCCTTCTCCAAGGTAGAAGTGTTAAGGAAATATCACCTAAGTTATAATAAATCCTACGTGTTTAATAAATTGATTATTAAATTAAAAGCTGAAAAGGAAATTTATTATTAAATCCCCTCCCCTTCACACGCAAAAAGAAGGAAAACTAATAATTCTTATAAGAAAATAGGAAATTCCTGTGTCATAAGAAGTTAAATTTCTTTCCTCGCCTTCCTCTCTCTTCAATCATCGATTAAATAAATAAATAAATATTGTTTTAAACACATTAAACTAAATCACAATTCCTCGAAAGCTGTAATCTTTTCGAGACTTGTGTCAAAAGTTTTCCTCTAATAAAACAAGAGTAGATCGAGTCTAAAAAGGAAGAGACGCTTCAAGAACTGCATATCCACGAGTGGACGAACTTTCTCTTCAAATGAAATAGCAGGGCAGTTCTCCGTGACTTGAAAGGTAGCTGAGATCACGCAATGGCGACTTTTCCTCTTCTCTTGGCTAGTTTTTTCGCACTGCTTCCCCCCCTATCCAAGGCTTTTCTTAAGCTTTACTTCTATTTTCACGGGCCTCGTATCTCCAGAGCCTGATATGGGCTGTTCTACTTAATGAGGCCTATCTTTCCGAATTACGTAATGATGATCTAAGGTTCTTATTCTGGTTGATTCAAGCACCAAATTAAGAGAAAAAAAATAAGGGGACTGGGGGAAATTAGGGTTGTATGACAGCAAACTTTTTTTTCAGTCCAAAGAACGTCAGCCCAGAAAGGCTATTAATTTCATTTTGGCATTTTGTGGTGTTTCTCTATAAAGGGCGTTTCACTTTTCAAATTGTTGCCACCAAATTATCGCCCTGTATTATATTTAAAGAAACTAAATAATGAAGAATCTGCATAAATGTTTCTCGCTTTATGATAAAACAACGGAACCTATAGCCATCCAATTTTGAATAACGTACGTCTCCACCAGAATATGGGCCTCTGGAAGCCCAAATTTAGAATTTGGATTTTTTTCACTATCTATTTCATATTTTGTAAAGCATTTACGAATTTTTGATTGAGAAACTCCACAGTTTCAAAGCGAGAATTGGCAACGCTGTACGGAGAAAAAAAGCATTTCTATATCCAGCGCGCGAGACTGTGTATCGGAAATTATAAAAATATGCTCTTTTTAAATATTTTGCAGTATTGGCGTTGAACTGAATTTTATGGTTTAAGCGTGAAGAACATGATATATAATAAATAAAGGAAACACATAAAACGTTAAAAAAAAAAAAAGCCCCTTTGAGCGTAATATAAAATCTGAAAACTTTCAAATTTTTTATTTATTTTCTCATTAATATTTTCATGACTTACTTTTCTCTCATTATTGTATTTACTAACTAATAAAAACAAGTCTTACGTTCCTGTTAGTGTTCGTCTGCGAGGTTTAATTAAGGTGTGTATTTAATTATGGCAAAGCACACTAGGGCTATCTGCCTAGAGGGAGGGATGCCTTCGTGGAGGACTTTCTAAGGGGAACTGGCTCGTATACACGTTACACATGGGGAAAACCGCGAAAACGCCCATGCAGCCAGCCCGTTCGCGGGATTCGAACCTCGGACCGAACTACCAGTGTTCAGCGACTTTACCGCTCGGCCGCTGGTTGGCCCGGTTTAATTAAGGACCAACTCAATTAGTTATTTCTGTACAGCTTCTGCTAAATTTTAAGTAGTTAGAATTAGTTTAGTTTCTTATTTTCTACTTTAAGAAGTGGAGGCTTTCCTTTAAGCCCGAGAGGGGACAACTATCAAATATTTCGTTGATTTGCATAAAAGATTATTTTAACCGTAAGAAGAGCAGCGAATACTTACTATACTCTTCTTTAGCTCTAGTTGCCAAGGGCACATAATTTGACTAGAACCGTATACATTTGTAGCTTAAATTCAGATATATAGAGACGTATTTATGTAGAGCTTATTAGCTCAGAAGGGCTATAGTCTCGAAACGAGATTTTGTGTTGAATCTCTGTAAAAAGCCGAATCACTGCTGCCACCAAATATTACCGTCCTGCATCATTCTAAAAAAAAATAAATAAATAATTGAAAATGTGCATGAATGTAGGCATGTTTTTCGCATTGTGAAGAAACGATTTTGTCAAATTTTGAATAACGTAATCCTCCACCCGAGCATGGGCACCTGGAAGCCCGAATTATGAATTTCGAATCTATTTCACATTTTATGAAACTTTAACGAATTTTTTATTAACAAACTCAACGATTTCAAAGCGAGCAACGGCAACACTGTGCGGGGAAGTGCGTAAAAAACACTTTTATCTCCAACACGGGAGATTGTGTATCTGAAATTCTAACGATATGCTCTTTTTTAATGTTTCGTGATATTACTGTTGAACTGAATTTTATCGTTAAAGTGCGAAGAATTTAAATAAAGGTAATATGCAAAGCGTTAAAAAAAACGCCTTTTTGGACGTAACATAAAATCTGAAAGTTTTTTATATTTTTTATTATTATTTTATTTTTTTATGATAAATTGCTCGCTGTTTGATACGATGTATTTTGTCAAATAAGTCTAGTAATTAAACCATGGGCTATCAAATGACTCAGATTTAAATTCCGTTTATCATTATTGATTAAATGCGTTATGCTTTTTTATTTTATTTATTTTTTACTTTTTGCATATTACATCGATAAACAAGAACACTAAAATAAAAAATCTGATGTGTACACCACATGACTTCCTTGTACGCAATATTAAATTACACCCATTTTTTCTTGCATTTAATTTAAACTTATTGAATTAAATCTACTTCTTCGATAGTGCATCAACCACAATAGAATAAATGCACTCTTTAAAATTCACTTTATTTGTTTACCATAGCGACACTCTGGCGCTAGCTTCTTCACTTAACAGCGTTATATTTCTTCCATATTATAACTCAGAATGCACACAATTTATATCATTTGAAGAATTATCTAATCGTTGCTACATGTTATATTCAATTATTATAATAAATCTATAATGATGTATAAAAGAAATTAAGCAAACAAAATAAAAAAGAAACAGTTTTTCAGAGGATTCAGTATTTCTCATTCAATTAATTCAATTCTCACTTCCCGACAAGGCAAAAGTACATAGAAAAACTCAAAATATCTATATTGAAAATTACAAAGAAAATATTATTTCCTCGAAAAAATTTTCAGAAAGGATTAAGCATGATTTAATTCGCAATAATAAATGAAGGCGTTATCTTTGTTGTTGCGAAGCTTAATCTCTCTAGATTGGCAACAAATCTACTATTCTGCTGTTTCAAATGTAAACAAGAGCAATGGCCGCCATCAAAAACATTATTAGGCTTAGCGGCACTTAAACAATTTTAAAATTGTTCATAATTCTAAAAATATTGCATACAGATTTACTAAAGGCATAAAAACCTTAACCGGAAGATAAGAACAACATAATTCAATCATTTTTAAAGCAAAAAATGTACAATTTACAAACATATAAGCGTAAAGAAACTGAGATCACTGAGCCGGATAACAGAGTGGATATATATATAAATATATTTATATACGTTTGGTGCGGCCGATTGCAACCAAAACACGAGGTGCACATCTACATGTTATAGCAGTCCTATATACAAAATTTCCACGTTCTGAAGCCATTCGTTTTTGAGTTATGCGAGATACATACCGTACGTACGTACAGGCACTACGAAAAATTCTCTTTAGAATTCATGTTAAAGCAATTTTATAATTTTTTGGGAGGAAAAGAGTCTTTTATTCTGTCCTTACATACAGATGATGGCAGAAAGTTTCAGATTGTTGAATCATATAATTGCTTGTTTTGAAGAACTAGATTCCGAGATTAGGATGGGGACAGGTTCACCAACATGCAGCAACAAATGGAACATTTGGTCTGCTTTCATGTACGTATAATAAAAGGGGAGTTGAAAAAAGATCCCCCATCTTCTTCATGAATTAAAAAATAAAATGAAAAAGAAGAGAAAGGAAAAGCAAATGTCTGAATCTGAAACTATAAAAACAGAATGAATAAGAGAGAAGTAATTCTGCACTCGTAATTTATATTAGCTAACGATTTAAATTTTATTTCAATTTAATGACTCTTGTTACTATATTTTTATAATTGTATTAGAAGGAAACAGGGATTAAAAAGATATAATATAGGTGCAATGAATAAAATACACTATTACATACATAGTAAACCTGTACATATCCTCTACCTGGTTTGTTTTATTTTTTACCCTGGATGCAAAAAAAATATTGTTATGAATTTTGTACATATGTAAATAATTTTAGTGGAATTGTAGGATTTTTTGTATAGCGTGACATGAAACGCTTAAAAGAGAAGATGCTCTGCCGGAAAAAAAAATACAGGAGCAAGTCTGTTTAACATTAAGTAAATAGCTGTCTCGCTAAATTGGCGAGATATCGCCAAGCTGGCGGTTATTTTGGCGTATTTGGGTCCGGTCCCTGTATAACTGTAATGGGCATTGTAATTGATCGTATGTGTAACTGTAACCGTATGAGGCTATCATATGATTTCCAGTAATTTCGAGAACTGGAAGGTAAATGCTAAGCGACGGAGGACGTGGGCACTGCCTATTTGCCATAGTGGTTAATCAGTACAGCACCACGCCCACCATTATCTAGAGAACAACTTTAACATATGTAACTAGTATTACAAATAAAGCAGGGCATAATTTACATAGGAGTCATTACATCTAGAAGAATAGGATATAAACTATATAACATACGTAATATTTACAGATTGTTGTGCAAACATACTGTAGAGACATTAGGTATTTTTGGAAGCAGGTAAGATAAAAAATAAGCAACGCCTTCGCCGGGAATCTCTGGAATACGCGCCCAGCGTGCAGACCACCACACCACGAAGGCATGCTAGGAAGGAGGGAGAAATACCATATAATACTATTTTCGCAAGTGATGCTATACCAGAGGTACAAAGAGCATATGCATACTAAAAATATATTATGTGACATATAAGATAAAAATAATACATTACTTCAATACAGAAATGCGGATGCAATACGTAGGGCAAAATGCTGTAATGAAGTGGAAGGTACTAGAGATTTCTCGGCGGCCGGGGGCAAACTAAGACTGGAAAGGCATTAGTTTACTCAGTTGTGTGTGAGTTCAGAGTATTGTGATATCCCCGTGTGAGCTTCGCCTTTTAGATACATTTTGCATTGCGCATGGTTTAACGTTCCTAGTAGTTTAAATGTAACTACTGATTGTGCCCTGTGATACTGAAAATAGCTGTACTAGTATTTTGGTGGAAAGTTCCAGAACTGTAAAGTGCTTCTTTTGGCAAAACAAATTTTATCAAGCTTTTATCGGTTTTGTATGCATTCAATCTATTACGAACTCCTACGCATGCAACAGTATTTTCCATGATTTTTTTAATATGGGTCAAGTTTATATGGGATTTACTAATTTATGGCAAAGCATACTAAGACGATTTGCCTAAGGAAAGGAATGCTTTCTTGAAGAAATTTCTGAAAGAAAGTAGCTAGAATCGCCTTTACGTTAGAGAGAAACTCCGACGTGACCACACAGTCAGCCGTTTGCTGGTATCCGAAACCAGGTCGAACACTTGATCCACTGGAAACTGGCAATATTTCACGTAAATATTTGTCAGTCTTTTGCAAAAAATGTGTAAAATGTGATTTGTATTCCACACTAAATAAAGTCATGTTATCATTTTTGAAAACGATTTCTTCAATTCACGGGAAATGAAAACTCAAATGGAGACGTCTACATTTGACACGTTTGAAACAGTGACTGAAAAAGTTCGGCGCTGATATAATAAACAAAAATTTGATTAAGAGTTGGTCGAAAATTAAAACTTCATATTGGCCTCAAAGAACGCAGAACTTTTTTGACTGGGCTTAATTTTTGTTAGTAACATTATTCTTAATTATAAGTATTTTCTAATCGAATGAAGGTAAATAGCTTCCACAAAATTTAATTAATCAGATGTTTAATTTTGTTTTTCAACCATAAGTTTTTCGATGGTCTGTTACAAAAAGCGATTCTAACGTCATATTTTGATCGTTCATAGCAAGGCGATTTAAACCACTATTTTTTAAGATTCATCTTGTAAAACAGTTTCTCACGTAGCACCTCTTCATTTACGTGGAGTGAGTATAGCATAAATTTATAATTAGACAATAAAAATAGTTGCTAAGACTAGAATTCATAAATGAACTGATATCTCGTAAACTAAATTTGTTGGCAAATGAACTGATCTGTTTTTCTCACACAATGTAAATATTATATTCCCTCATGTAGGAGTCCTCCATTTTCAGTACAGCATGGGTTTAAAACTGTTTGTACCATTGCATATTATAAAGAGGAAGCAGCGGTAATATAGTTAGTAAAAATTTAATCCTCAAATTAAAGTTAAGCTAATTAATCTTTTTTTACTTCCTTGTACAAAGTAAAAAGGAAGTCTTGTAATCGCGAAAAGTTTCAGGCAGCATATTTCAACGAAAATATCCATTTTGACCGCTATCGAATGCAATTTAACGATGTTTTTGCATGATATCTGTACGTAAGGACAGAATAAAAGACTCGTTTCCTCCAAAAAAATTATAAAACTGCTTTAAAATGAATTCTGAAGAGAATTTTTCGTGGCGTCTGTACGAACGTTTGTACGTACGTGCGTACGTGCGTACGTATCTTGCATAACTCAAAAACGAGTAGCCTCAGAACGTTGAAATTTTGTATTGTTTTTTATCTTCCGGTTAAGGTTTTTATGCCTTTCGTAATTCTGGAAGCAATATTTGTACAATTATCAACAATTTAAAAGCTGTTTAAGTGCGGTTAAATTTTAAATAACATGGCGGACATATTTGTTTACATTTGAAACAGCAGAATTGTAGATTTGTTGCCAATCTAGAGAGACTAAGATTCGCAACACAAGAATAACGCCTTCATTTATTATTGCGAATTAAATCATGCTTAATCCTTTCTGGAATTTTTTCGAGGAAATAAGTGTTTAAGATTTACTTCGTAATTTTTAATGCAGATATTTTGAGATTTTATGTATTTTTGCCTTGTCGCAAATTAATTGTATGAGAATTAACTGAATTAATTGAATGAGAAATACTAAATCGTCTGTGAAAAACTGTTTCTTTTCTGTTTTGTTTGCTTATTTTCTTTCATACATCGTTTTAGCTTTATTATAGTATTTGAATAGAACATGTGGCTTTAAATGATATAAATTTTGTGCATTCAGAGTGTCGTTATAGTAAATAAATATAGTGAATTTTAAAGAGTGCATTTATTCTATTGTGGTTTATGCGCTGTCGACGAAGTAGATTTAATTCAATCCAATCAATTTAAATGAAATTCAAGAAAAAAAATGCGTATAATTTAATATTCCGTACAAGGAAGTCATGTGGTGTACACATCAGGTTTTTTTAATTTATCTTTTCCAGAGTACATTATAAAACTTTCATCATCTCATCGTCCTTCAAAAACAAGACGAGGACTAACGATATTGCCTATTATTTTATCATAAATTTCAACCGTTGAGAAGTTACCGAAACATTTGCTACTGAAAAAGAGTTCGAACTTCACTCATCAGTGCGCTGATTTAGAGACGTACGTTCGTTCACCCTTTATGGCAACACATCGTTTATGACGTCACGTTACTGACGTCATATTATTATCTCCCAATCGGAACTCGAGTGTTTTTTAAAACACTGCTATTGTAATAACAGCAACATAGTATGAGATGAAAGGTTCTAATCCTTGTAACCTCCGAACTGAGAACGACTGGAGGCTAGCGTACGTTTTCTTATTCGGTTACTTTTCCATGGAAATCGTTTGCTATTCTAGTGCGAAAACTTATCCGAAGGAAATAAAGCCCTCATTTCTCAATAAGATTATAATCGATGATAATTCGTGGTGTTAAATCAAAGTGAATGACACTCCGGATAAAGTTTTTTTCTTTCTGACGTTATTAATCAAAAAAGAATGAAAGATAAGAACTGTGTTTGTCACTGACAAAGTGATTATTTTCGATTTGATTGTCACTGACAATGAGATTGACGCAGTGGATGGAACTAATGCCATTTCACTGAAACTTATATTTTACATAATTTTGTGGCAGCGTCAATCAAATTTGCTAAAACTGGGTAATTTATTATCTCGTTTATATTTTGTACTATCTTTCACCTTTCTCGTATCAAAACTATGAAATTTAGTGATTAGGTATTTATTTCTCAAATTTTAAAACGCCATCAGTTCTGAGCGTGCCCTTGATTTCAATAATATTAACGGACAGTGATAAATTTCTAACCATACAAATTAAATACAACAGAATGTTCAAAACTATCTAACAAATAGTTCTGAACAACAGACTTTTGTTTATTAATAGAAATATCATGTATGTTTTAATAGGAATTCCAGAAAAATTAATTAATTAGGAAAAATTAGTAACTTGTTAAAATATGCTGTTACAAAACGACATCGACTCTACGGCTCAATCCATTTTTAACTATATTTATATGAGAAAAAAGTAGTATAATGAATAAATGCTGTAGAATCGAAGGAATATGATTTGAATTATGCATTTCATAAAATTTGTGTCTGAGAATCCACGTATCCACTTTTTACGCCAAAGGGATAATTTGCTCAGTGGGCTATTAATTTCATTTTGGCATTTTGCATTGGTTCGCTATAAAATGGCGTTTCATTTTTCAAACTGTTGCCACCAAATATTAGAACCCTGCATTATATTTAAAGAAATTAAATAATGAAGAATCTGCATGAATGTTTCTCGCATTGTGAAAAAACAACGGTGCATAGAAACATCAAATTCTGAATAACGTAGTCCTCCACCTGAACATGGGACCTGAGAGCCAGAATTTGGAATATGTTTTATTGCCTATTTCATATTTTATGAAGCTTTAATGGATTTTTGATTAAAAAAAACTCAACAATTTCAAAGCGAGCAACGGCGACATTGTCCGAAAAAAAAAAGGCGTTTTTATTTCCAGCGCGTGAGACTGACTACCTATCGCAAATTCTAAAGATCTGCTGTTTATAAATATTTTGTGATATTACTGTTGAATTGCATTTAATGTGGTTTAAATGAGAAGAACATAATATTTAATAAATAAAGACGACAGACAAAAGGTTGAAAAAACGCCCCTTTATCTAAAATCTAAAAGGTGGTTTTTTTTTTTTTTAAGTTTCGATATTAATAGCCCGGAAGGTCGAAATGGTATTTTGCGTTGAATCACTATAAAGGGCTGTATCACTTTTCAAATTGTTGCCACCAAATATTATCTTCCTGCATTATATTAAAAAAAATTAAATGATGAAATGATGAAAATATGTTTCACGCATTGTGAAAACACAACGATACCTAGAGACATAAAATTTTGAATAACGTAGTCCTCCACCCGAATACGGGCACCTGGAAGCCCGAATCTTGAATTTCGAGGTAGTTTTAATACCTGTTTCATATTTTTAAACCTTCACGAGTTTTTGATTCACAGACTCAACGATTTCAAAGCCAGCAGTGGCAACACGCAGTACGAAACAAAAATTTTTTATCTCCTGCACGCGAGACTGTCGGATATTCTAAAGATTAATTTATTAATTTTGTGGTCAAGAAATAGTAGACACATTATCAGAAGAGGAAACCGAATGTATGAAATTTTTAATATATGTTTATACATTATTCATGGATGCATCATAATGCCTCTTCATCACAGCTGGACATCGTAAGACTCTGACAAATTACAAACCACTTTTGACGCAGATCATTCCACGTGATGGAATCCTGGCATTCGCCCATCTTCTGTTTTCGCCAGTCTCTCCCAATATAATTTTAAGTATTCCCATACTCTGGGTACTTGACAGCTACAAACATATTCTGGATTGAGTTAGCCAACATTTGGTGTGAGAACCGCTTTGGCCGATTTTCATATAAATTGGATGGCTTAAATACTAAAGCGATTTTAAAGATCTTATACACTCATGTCCATAAATTAAGGATAATGCAAAATCAGGCAAAGGAAGAGTTAGAAGCAAAGCAAATTTCACTTATTTGTAAAGCTTATTTATAAAACAAAAGATAAAGAGCAAAAAAAGATGCTATATGTTTGATATTATTAAAAAAATTAGCGATTTTTTCTGCCTGGAGCAAATTACAAAAAACCAATATTACATGGTTGGTATGATTGTTAATACATTGTATGTCTCCCAGACGATGAAATACAGTCCGTACAACGCCTAGGCATACTGAGTATCAAATTATCGATCTGATCTTGGGGGATATTACACCACTCAAAAAGCAGTGCTCTCCGAAGTTCCGGTAGGCATGTAGGAGGAGATTGACGGGCTGCAACTCGTCGGCCAAGCATGTCCCACACGTTCTCTACTGGATTCAAGTCCGGTGAGAATGCTGGCCAGTCCATACGGGTGATATCCTCCGATTGAAGGCATTCGCTTACGATGTTTGCACGGTGAGGACGGGCGTTGTCATTAAAAAACACAAATTGTGCTCCCATGGCGCCCGGAAACAAACGTACATGTTGTTCCAGAATGACGTCCCGACAGATTTGGCTTGTCATGGTTCCAATTTGAACATGCAGGTCAGTTCTGGAACCCAGAATAATTCCACCCCAAACGAGCACTCCTGCACCACCGTAACGGTGTCGTTCAATGATGTTTTCTTGGTGGTAGCGGGTACCTGGAGCTCTCCATATGAAAGTCCGGCGAGAAACAGACTGCAAGCTAAACCTGGATTCGTCGGAAAACATCACACAAGCCCACTGTAGCGGTGTCCACAATGCATGCTCTCTACTCCAGGCTAACCGCAGGCGACTGTGAGTTTCAGTAAGTGGAACGCACTGAAACTTATATTTTACATAATTTTGTGGCAGCGTCAATCAAATTTGCTAAAACTGGGTAATTTATTATCTCGTTTATATTTTGTACTATCTTTCACCTTTCTCGTATCAAAACTATGAAATTTAGTGATTAGGTATTTATTTCTCAAATTTTAAAACGCCATCAGTTCTGAGCGTGCCCTTGATTTCAATAATATTAACGGACAGTGATAAATTTCTAACCATACAAATTAAATACAACAGAATGTTCAAAACTATCTAACAAATAGTTCTGAACAACAGACTTTTGTTTATTAATAGAAATATCATGTATGTTTTAATAGGAATTCCAGAAAAATTAATTAATTAGGAAAAATTAGTAACTTGTTAAAATATGCTGTTACAAAACGACATCGACTCTACGGCTCAATCCATTTTTAACTATATTTATATGAGAAAAAAGTAGTATAATGAATAAATGCTGTAGAATCGAAGGAATATGATTTGAATTATGCATTTCATAAAATTTGTGTCTGAGAATCCACGTATCCACTTTTTACGCCAAAGGGATAATTTGTTCAGTGGGCTATTAATTTCATTTTGGCATTTTGCATTGGTTCGCTATAAAATGGCGTTTCATTTTTCAAACTGTTGCCACCAAATATTAGAACCCTGCATTATATTTAAAGAAATTAAATAATGAAGAATCTGCATGAATGTTTCTCGCATTGTGAAAAAACAACGGTGCATAGAAACATCAAATTCTGAATAACGTAGTCCTCCACCTGAACATGGGACCTGAGAGCCAGAATTTGGAATATGTTTTATTGCCTATTTCATATTTTATGAAGCTTTAATGGATTTTTGATTAAAAAAAACTCAACAATTTCAAAGCGAGCAACGGCGACATTGTCCGAAAAAAAAAAGGCGTTTTTATTTCCAGCGCGTGAGACTGACTACCTATCGCAAATTCTAAAGATCTGCTGTTTATAAATATTTTGTGATATTACTGTTGAATTGCATTTAATGTGGTTTAAATGAGAAGAACATAATATTTAATAAATAAAGACGACAGACAAAAGGTTGAAAAAACGCCCCTTTATCTAAAATCTAAAAGGTGGTTTTTTTTTTTTTAAGTTTCGATATTAATAGCCCGGAAGGTCGAAATGGTATTTTGCGTTGAATCACTATAAAGGGCTGTATCACTTTTCAAATTGTTGCCACCAAATATTATCTTCCTGCATTATATTAAAAAAAAATTAAATGATGAAATGATGAAAATATGTTTCACGCATTGTGAAAACACAACGATACCTAGAGACATAAAATTTTGAATAACGTAGTCCTCCACCCGAATACGGGCACCTGGAAGCCCGAATCTTGAATTTCGAGGTAGTTTTAATACCTGTTTCATATTTTTAAACCTTCACGAGTTTTTGATTCACAGACTCAACGATTTCAAAGCCAGCAGTGGCAACACGCAGTACGAAACAAAAATTTTTTATCTCCTGCACGCGAGACTGTCGGATATTCTAAAGATTAATTTATTAATTTTGTGGTCAAGAAATAGTAGACACATTATCAGAAGAGGAAACCGAATGTATGAAATTTTTAATATATGTTTATACATTATTCATGGATGCATCATAATGCCTCTTCATCACAGCTGGACATCGTAAGACTCTGACAAATTACAAACCACTTTTGACGCAGATCATTCCACGTGATGGAATCCTGGCATTCGCCCATCTTCTGTTTTCGCCAGTCTCTCCCAATATAATTTTAAGTATTCCCATACTCTGGGTACTTGACAGCTACAAACATATTCTGGATTGAGTTAGCCAACATTTGGTGTGAGAACCGCTTTGGCCGATTTTCATATAAATTGGATGGCTTAAATACTAAAGCGATTTTAAAGATCTTATACACTCATGTCCATAAATTAAGGATAATGCAAAATCAGGCAAAGGAAGAGTTAGAAGCAAAGCAAATTTCACTTATTTGTAAAGCTTATTTATAAAACAAAAGATAAAGAGCAAAAAAAGATGCTATATGTTTGATATTATTAAAAAAATTAGCGATTTTTTCTGCCTGGAGCAAATTACAAAAAACCAATATTACATGGTTGGTATGATTGTTAATACATTGTATGTCTCCCAGACGATGAAATACAGTCCGTACAACGCCTAGGCATACTGAGTATCAAATTATCGATCTGATCTTGGGGGATATTACACCACTCAAAAAGCAGTGCTCTCCGAAGTTCCGGTAGGCATGTAGGAGGAGATTGACGGGCTGCAACTCGTCGGCCAAGCATGTCCCACACGTTCTCTACTGGATTCAAGTCCGGTGAGAATGCTGGCCAGTCCATACGGGTGATATCCTCCGATTGAAGGCATTCGCTTACGATGTTTGCACGGTGAGGACGGGCGTTGTCATTAAAAAACACAAATTGTGCTCCCATGGCGCCCGGAAACAAACGTACATGTTGTTCCAGAATGACGTCCCGACAGATTTGGCTTGTCATGGTTCCAATTTGAACATGCAGGTCAGTTCTGGAACCCAGAATAATTCCACCCCAAACGAGCACTCCTGCACCACCGTAACGGTGTCGTTCAATGATGTTTTCTTGGTGGTAGCGGGTACCTGGAGCTCTCCATATGAAAGTCCGGCGAGAAACAGACTGCAAGCTAAACCTGGATTCGTCGGAAAACATCACACAAGCCCACTGTAGCGGTGTCCACAATGCATGCTCTCTACTCCAGGCTAACCGCAGGCGACTGTGAGTTTCAGTAAGTGGAACGCATCTGACAGGTCTACGAGCATATAGACCAATCTGCCCTAAGCGTCTGTACACGGTCTGCCTTGAAATTGTCGTACCAAAGGCTGAAGAGAGCTGACGAGGCAGGTCTGAGGCTGTGCTCCGCCTGTTTCTTTTGGCAGTAACTGCCAAATACCGGTCCTCATTTGGCGTTGTAACTCTGGGGCGACCTGTGCTGTAACGTCTACTCACATTACCATCATCTTGGAATCGTTGCCAAAGCCTGGGGATGACACTCTAGGCAATTCCAAGTTCGTCTGATACTTCCAGTTGGGTACGCCCACATTCCAGACGGCCGATAATTCTACCACGTAAAAAATCATCCAAATGCGTCCTTTGTGTCATAACTATTCGATTATTGCACTGAAATGCTTATAAAGCGCTTGCGAACAATTTTACTTCTTTGCCTGTATTCCTTATATATCACTCTCATACACTCTCGTCATTGTGACGTACCATCGGTGTCATCTGGTGGTTACTTCCTGAAATTTGCATATGATTCTTGAAGATGTGTGTAGTGATTTTACATGTGATATATTTATTTTAGAGTTCGATTTCCGCGTGACTCCGAATTATCCTTAATTTATGGACACGAGTGTATTTTACCAAATTAAGAATTAGTTATACGAAAGGGCAGTGGAAGTTACATCAAAGGACTTCGCACGGTGGTCAGCATTTGCTAAGAAATGTTTCTAGATTCTTTCCATTCTTCTCGTTCACAATTCCGAAGTATGATCATGGCTTCACATATTTCCTTGCATAGGATTTTCTAATGTTAAACGAAATATAATATATATTGTTACGAAATGTCAAGGCGCGGTAAGATAGCTTCCCCGCAAAGCAAGTTTAGGGTTGCCATAAAATGGAAGGGAAAGCAGGGTTGCCACATTTGGCGAGAAATCGCCCATTTAGCGACATTTGGCGTCATAATTGGCGATATGCCATGGACGGATGGAGAACCTTCTCGAACGAATTCTTACCGGCTTAGCCCAGAATGTTCTCGAACACAAGCCGAAAGCTATATAAACCCTGCTGGTCCGCAGTCAGTCAGAGTACCTCGTCTAGAATGCGAGATAGTTAGTCTCGAGTTAGACAGTCCGTGCAGAGTCGATCGAGTTGACAGCCGGCCAGTGAGTGCCGAGTGGGTCTTCGAGTACATCAAAAGAGTCTCTTCGTGTATCGCGGTTAGTGCATCGTCGAGAGAGCGTGTTGAGCTCCGGGAACGACTGAGCCAAAGAGTCGGGAGTTGTGCTCTGTGTGTCGTCGAGTGCATCGCGAGTTGTAGCGTGGAGAGTCTCGAGAGAACCTGGAATTCCGAGAACGACCGAGCAGAGTCGGGAGCTGTACTCTGGTGCTTTGCAGTGAAGCTGTCTCCACTGTTATAGCCTGATAACCTGGAGGCTGTGTCGCTGATTGTTACAGCGTGTTTATAGTAGATCTTCGACGACTGTAAAAGTGTTTCGGAGCTGCCCTGATTAATAATGGTTAAATAAATTGTTTTCGATATTTCATCAAATGTCGTCGTTATTCACTCCAAATTCACACGAACGTACCGAAGGAAGAAAATAACGTAACAATACTCTCTCTTTTCTTACAGATCAACGGTTTATCAAAAGAACTATTCAGAAGACCATATTCGTGGTGGATTAGATAGTCTGCATTAGTTCTATGGACAAATCTTCGTAAGTTACTTGTTTTTCAGCAATAGTTCTGAAGAATTTATTTGCTTGACCTTCGAAAATTTCGAATGCTATAAATATGCTTGATCTAAAGATATAAGAAGCTTTGTATAGAGTGTTTCGAATACTTTCTTGAGAACAACTAAAAAAAAAAAAAATAAATAAAAGCTCACAAAAATAATAATAAAAAAAAAAAATCCAAAGCCTTAAATCATATTTCATGCGTTTATATTTCAGAATGTTGGCATATTTTTTTATTAGATCACAAAATAATAAATAACAAATATGTCAATGTGGTCTCGAAGAAAGCATTCGGAATTGCTTTCAGTTTTTATTGTTGAGGAAAAAATAAATACCATTTAAAAATGTTAAATGCATGGATGTTTCTTATTCATCTTAAAAGTTTTTAACTTAAAGGAATTTAAATACGGAAAATGATAACATTTGATATCGAAGACAAATTTTTTCCAAAGATTTCGGTTTTAATTTAAAGAAATAAGTTACGCTTTAATTTAAATAAACGTTGAATTAAATGTTTTAGATAAACGAATAATTTAATTGAAACTAAGCGAAACTTTGCATGATAATGGCAGTTTTTAAAATTTGGAAAACAAAAGCCAAATATTCCCTTTCTATAATTTACTACAGGGTGTCTCACATGGTCGTTGCCAAACTTAACATGCTGGTCTGTTATACCATGACAAACAAGATTTACATAGAACTTGCGTCCGAAAATGCGAACGGCGACCGCTAGAGGTCAGTGTCTTAGAGTATATAGTGTGTCTTAGACTATATTGTGTAGTCTTAGACTGTTGATTTAAGTCTTAATTTGATATGAGTTTTGCATTGCCGCAAGCTGTGGTTATCTGTAGCACGAGCTTCACCCTGTTTTTTGCAAGTTCATTTAAAAAAAAAAATGTACACCACATGACTTCCTTGTAAGGAATATTAAATTATACGCACTTTTCCCAGTATTTCATTTAAACTTAATTCCCCGAATTTCATTAGAGATATAGTTCTTATTCAATAAATTCAGTTCACACTTTTGCGACAATGCAAAATTACACAAAACCTCAAAATATCTTTATTAAAAATTGAAAAACTATAGAAAAATATAAAACACCAAATACACTTAAAACAATTAAAAAAAACAGTTTTTGCAATTAAAATTAGAGTTCCTACGCAAAAACAAGCAATTCGGCCAGCGGGTTAGAAGGCAGACTTTTCGATCCACAAAACTGAAAGTTTACTTTTGGTTCCATTCGGCAAAAAGACACTGAAGGTGCAGAAACTGACTTAATTCACTATTCTGCTAAGTTTCAAAGTAAACAAATATGGCTTCTATCGTAAAAAAATTAGGCTTAGCCGCATTTAAGCAATTTTTAAATTGTTGATAATTCTACAACTATTGCATTCAGATTAACTAAAGGTATAAAAACCTTAACTGGAAGATAAGAACAACATAATTCAATAATTTTTCGAGCAAAAAAAAATGCACAATTTAATAACATATAAGAATAAAAAACTGAGCTCACTGAGACGAGTAACAAAGTGGGTATATATATACATATAATTACAGAACAATTCTTTTGAAAACAAAACACAAACTTGCCTAGTATTTTCGTGCATTAAGCTGCAGAAAAATTATCATTAAAGACATAAAGTAAGAAATTTAGAACTAATATTTCACAAAAACCATAAATTGAAATTAATAATTAATAAATTTTAAATAATCATATAAATGCAACAAAGAATTTTAAAATGTTAAAACATTTCAAACAAGCAAATGTATATACTTTTGGTGCAGCCGATAGCAACCAAAAAGGGAGGTGCACAACTGCCTGTTTATAGTAGCAGTCCTATATACAAAATCTCAAGGTTCTGAGGCTACTCGTTTTTGGAGTTATGCGAGATACATACACACGTACAGATGTCACGAAAAAAAAATCTCTTCTGAATCCATTTCAAATCCTTTTTGCAACCTGTTTTGGAGAAAAGAATCCTTTATTCTGTCCTTACGTAGAGATGTCACGCAAAATCATCGTTAAATTGCATTCGATAGCGGTCAAAATAGATATTTTCGTTGAAGTTATGATACCCGAAAATTTTCGTGATTACAATAATTCCTTTACTTCGTACAAGGAAGTAAAAAGGGTCGTTTAAAAATCTTTAAATCTTTATTATATTATCTGATACAAAGCAATAACTCGATACATATCTGTTAAGATTATAGGACTCAAGTTCCAGTATTTGACTAAGTTTATATACTCTCGTGAAATCTGTTTAATTCCCAGGCCCGCAAAGCCCGGACCTAGAATGTTCTAAAGGGGCCTCAAACTATCTTGTATCTGTATTTTCCTGTTCTTACTGAAATTATCTATTTTATTGAAAAAAGTATCTATTTTATTGATATTTATACTCTAATATTTCGAATATCATATACATATGACATACTACTTCGCCTACTGCATTTCTCTATACTAACTACTCTATACTAACTATATTACTCTATACTATCTATCTTTAGGGTATCGCTTGTATCAAAAATGCGAGAAAGTAGAATTTCCTTTCTCAAATTAAAAATCTTAAATATTTTCATGGATTCTCATTATTTTACTGGCAAAGGGAAAAAAAAAAAAAAAAAACTGCAATGATAGAAAATCTGCATTTTCCTGTTCTTACTGAAGTTTTTCAGAATGAAACGTTAACAAGGTGACTTTGTACTTTTACATAACGTAATTATTTCAAGTTAAGAAGTGAGAATAATAATCGCTTTTTGTGTAGTAAAGAGCACAATGTAGAATTAATTATCATTATAAACGAATCAGAACTGCGCAAGCTTAATTTTTTCTCCATTACCAGACAAGTTAATTACCATTCTCTTAGCAAGTTCAAAGTTCTTAATTAGCAGCAAAGAGAATAATCGATATTCGTTTCAGCCTTTCAGACACAATCGAATCAGATTGTATAAAAAATAAAGGGGAAACACTTGCCTTACATTTGCATACTTTACGATGGGCGTAAAGGTTACTCTAAAAATATCTCCCAGGATTTGAAAGATGTTTACGAAATTTCTGTCTTTAAATTTATGGCATCGTATTTCTCAGAATATTAGATGGCTTCACGACTAACTCTTCTACTTTCTTGTACGAAGTAGAGGAAATATCGTAATCACGAAAAATTCCGGCTATCATATGTCAACAAAAATATCCATTCTGACCCTATCGAATGCAATTTAACGATGTTTTTGCATGACATCTGTGCGTGACATTTGTACATACATACATGTGACGTTTGTACGTACATCTACATATGTATGTATATATCTCCCATAACTCAAAAACGAGTAGCCTCAGAACGTTGAAATTTTGCATATAGGACTTCTATAACATGTAGATGTGCACCTTCCATTTTGGTTGCAATCGGCCGCACCAAAAATATACTACGAAGTAGATTTAATTCAAAATTCGTTAACTGTTGATTCAATATACTTAAACGAAATGCAGAAAAATTGCGTATAATTTAACATTCCGGACAAGGAAGTCATGTGGTGTACACATTAGATTTTTTTTTTTTATTTCAAGAACCAATATCAGAGTGGAAGTATTTTAAATTTTGTCTAATCTCTTCTTATCATATAGCACTGCTCACGTTATATTGCGTAGCATAATTGTCATGCACACGAATAATATATTTGTTTCGCATACATTAAATTCTCAGCACATAGCCTTAATAACATATGGCCTCCAAATAAAGCATAGCCTTCCAATGTCGGATAATTTAACAGCCCTTTGTTATTCGAATATTGCCTTCGAATATCGCAGAAGTCAAATGAAAATATTAGTAGAAATTAGAGCAAAATTATTTCCGGCTTTTCATTCTTTTCTCTTTACATTAATTTTGATCTCAAGGAAACACTTTGCATTATAAGATTTTAAAATAACAACAAAATAAATAAATAAAAATAAAATTTGATAACCATAAAGAATAAAGACGTGAAAGCTTTTAGGTTTTATAGTACGAACAAAAGGAAATTTTGTTAAGGTTTTGTGTGTTACTTTTATTTATTAAATATCATGTTCTTCGTACTTAAATCACATAAATTTCGATTAAACAGCAATATCAAAAACTATTTAAAAACAGCATATCTTTAGAATTTCCGATACAGTCTTGCGCCCTGGAGATAAAAATGTATTTTTCTGTACACTGTTGCCATTGAACGCTTTGAAATCGCTGAATTTGTTCATGAAAAATTCGTTGAATTTTTACAAAATGAGAAATAGATAAAAAAAAAAAAAAAAAAAAAAAAAAAAAATTCGAAATTCAAAATTCGGGCTTACAAGTGCCCATATTCGGGTGGAGGATTACGTTATTCAAAATTGGATGGCACTAGGTACCATCGTTTTTTTCACAATGCGAGAAACATACCTACATTCATGCACATTCTTGTTTATTTAATTTCTTTTGAAATAATACAGGTGATAATATTTAGTGGCAACAATATGAAAATTGATTTAGCCTTTTATAGTGATCCAACGCAAATTATTGTTTCAAGAATAATAGCCCTTCTGGGCTAACGCTCCTTAGGGCTAAATTTTTTTTCGCTAAACTGGGAAACGATTGAAAAAAATGTAAAAAATATATACCAACATTTGCATCGGAAATTCTAAACTTACGGTGCTATGTACGTTTTAATTTAAAATTTTTTTTTTTTTTTTTTTTTTTTTTTTTTTTAAATTTTGCTGTTGAACTGTGTAGTGTATACGAGCTAAGTAAGCGATGCTTAATAATAAAGCTTACCAAAAAAAAAAAAAAAAAAAAAGAAGGGGGGGTTAACAGCAGAGAGTGTAAGAGCAGACTAGTGAACCGCCTTTTCAGCAATAGCGTAACAAACCTTAACAAACCCTTTTGGACAACCCTTAAAAAAATCTCAAACCTTTTAGATTTTTTTTTTAATGTTTGAAATGTTTTTAGCACAATCTTTCAAAAATTTTAGTTGATATGTTACGTTACGTTATCATGCAATATTGTTTTTGAATACTGCTTGATAACGTAACGTATTGAAATATTGTTTTTGAGCGAAGCTTTAAAATCTTCAATTTATATTCCATATGAACTCACATATAGACTGCTCTCAGAGTACTGCCATGTCTGAATAATTTAAGCATTTATGCAGTGGTAGAAATGACTTTGATGGAGAATTTTGAATCGTTTGGAGCGTTATGTTACGTTAGCTACAGTACATTTGTCATCCGTATCACTCGATCAATTGTCACATCGCGTGTAACATGCGATCTCTATCTTTTACGCGGTGTCAAAAAAATGCCAGTTTCTGGGATGATGCCAATCGACATGACCTTTAATTTATCCTTTAAATCACCGTTTATCTGTCTTTCTTTTTTATGTGTTCATTACTTTTATAATGTTTTGTGAAGCTCTTCCTATTTCTGCTCTATTGTCTTCTTCGAAAGCAATTTTCAGTGTATCTGGATACTTTAAAAATGTAATTAATTAAGTTAATTATTAATTAATTAGGTCAATTAATTAGTTTAATTGTGCACATATTAAATAATGAAGCTGATATAATAAAATCTGTGTTTGTTTTGGAGTTCATGGCTAAGTAAATGCTGATATAGATGAACCTGCCGATTCTTATATAACAGTTTTGTGTTTGGATGTATATTGGTGAGAAACACCTCTGTCATAGTGCTTTAAATCCCTTTTTTGTTGCTAAGAACAGAGTGGGAAGTCTGTAGATACGGTGACAGAGAAATTTCAAGAAATGTCAGTTTTGGGAGATTGCCATGTGTAATTTTCAAATTCAGAGATTTTTACTTGTAGTGTAGCATAAGCATAAGCAGTTAATAAGAATATTTATTTATCAGCCCAAAGAAGCAGTAGCCCAGAAGGGCTATTAATTTCGTTTTGGCATTTTGCGTCGAAAAAAACTTTAAATCTCCTTTTCACTTTCTAAATTATGGCCACCAAATGCTGTCGACCTGTGTTATATTTAAAGAAATTAAATAATGAAGAATATACATAAATGTATGTATGTTTCTCGTATTGTGATAAAACGACGGTACCTAGAGCCATCCAATTTTGAATAATGTAATCTTCCACCGAATATGGGAATCTGGAAGCCCTAATTTGGAATTTGCTTTATTATCGATTTCATATTTTGTAACACTTTAACGAATTTTTCATTAACAAACTCAACGATTTCAAAGCGAGCAATGGTAATAACACTGTACGGAAGGGGGGGATTATCTCCAGCGCGCGAGATTGCGTATCGGAAGTTCTAAAGATATGCTGATTTTAAAATTATTTTGTGATATTGTGTATATCCAAGTGATAATCATGAACATGAATAACATTATCGTAATTAAGAAAAGATGCGTCTGGCACAATTTATCACAAACTTTGGTACAGAATCGTGTTTGGTTCATTCTTATTACTTCAATAATGCATCGAACTTTTCGAAGCTAAAATACATTTCATTTGTAACATATGCAAAAGATAATTTTATAAACATTTTCAGTGCTATTATAATTAACAAAAGATATTTATTGAAATTAATAAAACAGACGAAAGAATATTTTAAACACATTTTATGTGCTTAAAAAATGAACAGTTGAATTACTTCATTTCTTTAACCGCCCCCCCCCCCACATTTAAAAATATCAGTACCCTTTAAAGTAGGGTTTTCCAACCCGTGGGCCGCGGAACGTATTTTGGTGGCCCCGCATTTGAATTTGAAGAATTTTAAGAAATTTTGATTTCAAGAAAAATTGCCTTGTCAGCTTTTTGTCGTAAAAAAAATTTTTTTTTTTCTCTTATTCTTGATATTTAAAACATTTCATTGATATGCCTGATATTTGAGATAACATTTTCTGGAACCGACGAATTTTTCAAAAATTTCAATTTTTGTTATGTAATTTATCTTATGCAATATTGTTCCAACTCAACTTCAATTAGAATTTTTAGATTTACAGTGTGACTCTGCAATAAAATGAAATTTTCTTGAAAATCCTACATTAATTGATTTTTATTCGAAGCATGTGACCGAAGACAAGTATCCAGGAATTCGTAAACACGCACTCTTCATACCTTCTATCTTTAGCAGTACCTACATATGTGAACAGATTTTTTCTAAAATGAAAATCCTACATTCAAAACCAAGAACACGGCTGACAGAAAAAAATTTGAAGGAACTTTACTTTACAAATTGCAACAACACAGATTTAACCGGATATTGAAGCTTTAATTAAGTAAAACAAAGTCAAATTTCACATTAAAACTAAAGTAACTACCATCTCCTGCCAGTAATGTAAGTTTTTTCTCTCTTTTTTTTTTTTTTTTTTTTTTTTTTTTTATTTTTTTATTGCAAATGCATTTTGTAACACAGTTTTGTACAATTATCTTTATACATTTTTTTTCATAGTTAAAAAAGATTTAAAACATTTTAATTCTATTTCCATCTGACTGTTTGGAACCAGTGTATATATATATAGTATATATAATTTATTTCCTAAACAGTATTGATTAATTGATTATATTATCTCCTAAGTTTAATTAAAGTAGAATTATTTTAAAAGTGTGAATCCATACTGGTAAGTTATATTTTGAAAGATGTTTTGAAGTAATTTGAAAGTAAAATGTTAATAATGTTTTAACGGGGACTGGAGTTAAATCATCACGAAGAATAAAATTTCAATTGTAAAAGGAAAAATTAAAACATGTAATCATTGTCATTGATCGGAAATTAGTTGACTTTTCAAGGGGAACAAACCAACTCCCGTTCAATGAACAATAATTGATAAAAATACGTAAATACGAAAGTGTTTCGTCTTTACTCGAGTTATAAATTAAAGCCAAACCGGCAATTCTAGTCAGGCCAAATATTTCCGCGAATAGAAGGAATTATGAACCAATGCTGATACTCAAAGAACTTATTCTTATGAAGCATTTTAGTCAATTCAATTTGGAGTAAAAATCAATTACTGTCGAGAAATGCTATTTAACTCGAGTAACCGTCCCCGACACTTTCATGTTTATGCATTTGAGTACTATATTATTTGTAGAAATTAAGCATTGGAAATTGTTATTATGAAATCGAATTCAAAGTAAAGTTGAAATAAACATAGAAGATTACAAAATAAGATAAATAATGCAAACTTTGTAAAAAATCAAAGACAATATAAAAATAATATAAAAATAATATAGAAAATAATATAAATAAGATCAGTGAATGTACATGAAGATATAAAGGCCAGAAATGGTATTAAGTAACTTACATTCTTTCTAGTGGGGAGTTGGCAAAGTGTTCTCTTCGTGTCTGACTCAGAAGTGTAGGGTGTCCGAAAATTCTTAGCGGCAGTAGGGGCTTTGAATAATATCAGTCGGTAAGACCTGGGTGAAGTAATTTATGGTAGTGGGTGGGACTTGGAATTCTTGAGGGATGTATTTTGTGGAGTTCTTATCTGAGAGAGACTGTCTGTTAAGATTGTTTTGAAAATACTAGTGAATGGAAATTAATTAATTTCTGGCTAATTGTCGTGTCGCAATGATTAAGAATTTAAGAAAGGAAAAAGGAATTTTCACTGTCCAAGAGCTGATAGACAGACTAAAGGCATGAAATAGGCCCATTTTTTTAGTAACAGTATAGTAACAGTATATGTCTGAAGACAATTAGCTTTTTAGAATATATACAATTGAGTAATTACACTATATACAAATCTTCCAACTGACAGTCATCCAACTTATACCGCCTTTTCAGGTTTAGGAACAAATTATCATATCCCTATCAGTTAAATGATTTAGAGTGAGTATTTAACGCCTGCTCTTTTAAGGCAATGGTTGATAAATTGAATGGGAATTAGATTATTTTTGAGAATTTTGATAAGGATCAAAATTTCGCGTTGTAAATCTATTGTATCTCTGCATATAGTTTTAATTCGTTGTATTTGATTAATTATAGTATTGTTAATTACTTTTTTGGATATGTTGGAGTTCCAATTTATTAATTTGTTAGTATTGAAATTGAAGTTTCTTGTTTTGTCAAAAAGTAAAATTTTTTTGTAGTTAATGATTTGAAGATCTAGAAAGTCTATGCTATTTTGTGAATTATTAGTTTTATTAAGTGTAAGACAATTCGGATAAATCTCGGAGTGTTCAATTTTACCAAAATTATTAATTGTAATAAGGTCATCAATATATCTGTAGGTGTGTTTGTAGTTAATTTAACTCTTGTGGTTGTAGATTTTTTTGGAAGTTAAATTCTTTGACAAATAAAAAGATATTACAGATCAAGGTGCTGGAATGTAAGCCCATTGGCAATCCTCTGACTTGTTTAAAAAGTTGATTTTGAAACTTGATGTAGTTATGAAAAAGTGTGCATTTTAGGTAGGTTTTCCATTTGTCAAGAGTCATGATATTGAGTATATTAGGGAAAAGTTTAGGTACATCAAGTAGACTGGTATAGATTTCTTCTAGAGGAAGTGAGGTATATAAGTTTTCAAAATCATAGCAGTTAATGTTTTGGATGTTAATGGTTTGAATGGCATTAATGACAGGAGTGTTATTATGAATGATCCAGCAATAGTTATGATTAGTGTTACAATCATTGAAAATAAATTTACAGATTTTATTAAGTTGAATTGAAAAATAATAGTCTACATTTTTCTTGTAATTATTAGTTCCATTAGCTATAAATCTAAATTTTAATGGTGTTTTATGGAATTTGGGAATCGCATAAAGATTAGTAAATCTGTTGTAGTTTGCATTGAAAGTAATATTGAGTTTCTTATGAAAAGTTTTAATCCTGTTTATTATAGATGTTTCTGTAAGGTTGGCTGATTGATAAGTAGTTGCGTTGAGAAGTTCTTTATGAATAATCTCAGTGTAGAATTGTTTTCATATAATGCTAAAGTACTATATATATACAAATCTGTAACACTATCTCTTCGCTTAGAATCAACTGTAGTCTTGCAAAACAAACCTCCCTTTTTTATATAAATTTTCTGACTACACAATTATTTTTGACAGACATGTGTCCCGCGGATCTTTGTGAATTCATTGATGTGGCACTCGGGCGTGAAAGGTTGAAGACCCCTACTTTAAAGTAATGGAAAAGATTCATGAACAGCGATATATGAAAATACACTCCGCCAATAGTTTGTAATTATTAGATAATTTTATTTTCAATTTATGTTCCTACGAATTAAAGTTGTTTTGTATAGAAGTGGATTATTTTTTCCTAAAGAGAATAACTAGTTCAAGAACCGTGTAAATATTACATTCAATAGAGCTGGCAACACGTTGCACAAAAAAACATTTCAACCTGAAAATTTTTCGGCACGAATTCTACCGCATAATGGGACATGGAACTCAGTGTTAAAAGATTGAAGATATTTTTCTTTGTACCATTCGTTAAAATGGCTCCACAATTTACAACTATTAGTTATACCTAGATGGTATCGCGCATTTGACTATGTGTTCAACATCATGTGATAAAGAATTCGTTTACGAAAATAAATTGAAAGGCAAAAAACAGTTCACGTTTCTCTCTACTTCTTGCAACAGAATTCTTTTGAAAGTAGTAAAAGAATTCACACTGATGGTTGAAAAGCGTTACCCTCAGTTCACGATATTCAGTTTCAATATGCGCATAACATGACACGCAAATAAGCGATCAGGTGACTAACTGCATAAAAAGAGGACGCGTATTTTTTTTAAAAAGAAAAGCAAGAAAAGAAAAGAAAAAACAAAAAGAACGTTGCGAAAAAGATTAACGAGCATAGAAAACAGATGGAAAGCGTACCTATCTTACATATCGGAGATTAGGTAACGTGCAACACATCTGCAAGGATGTTTGTCTAAAACTTCTGCTCTTATCTTTGCACCGAAACGTTTATTCTGATCCTTCCTGCAACTCGGAGTGAAATTCGCTAATATAGCCCTTTCAAATCTGGCATCGACTAACAACGCTTTCTTTACTAGAGAGCAGCAAAAAAAAAAAAAAAAAAAGTAAACAAATAAAATGGCGCAGCGTCTGTTAATTCTTCTTTGCGATATACTATTTGCGTTTAAAACATAAAGGGTTTTCACTTTCATATTGCTTAGACTGCATTGAAAGAGCTAAGTCTAGACACGCTGTAATCTTCAACATTTAAATCAATGCATTTATGGATTTGAGTTGTGTGACGTAATGCAGTAACGCCCAAAGTCCGTATGTTTCAGAACATTTGCATTATTTTGAAAAGTACAGAGTAGTGGCTACACTCGGCGGCGAATTTGTGAAGTAAGGCAGTGGTCTCAAACTCAAAATTGGACGAGTGCCAACTACATGATCTGAAAGTAGCTGACAAGACGCAATAAAAAAAAAAAAAAAAAAACTGAAATGTTTCAGATTTTAAATTACGTCCAAAGGGGCGTTTTTTAACATTTTGTGTGTTACCTTTCTTTATTAAATATCATGTTCCTCGCACTTAAACCATAAGATCCAGTGCAACAGCAATATCGCAAAATAGTTTTAAAACGAGCATATCTTTAGAATTTCCGATACAGAGACTCACGCGCTGGAGATAAAAATGTTTTTTCTGCACAACGTTGCCATTGCTCGCTTTGAAATCCTTGAGTTTGTTAATCAAAAATTCGTCAAAGTTTTAAAAAATAGGAAATCGATCATAAAACAAATTTCAAATTTCAAATTTGGTCTTCCACATGCTCATATTCGTTGGAGGATTACGTTATTCAAAATTCGATGACTCTATGTACCGTTGTTTTATCACAATACGAGAAATATACATACATTTATGCAGATTTTTCATTATTTAATTTCTTCAAATATAATGCAGGACTCTAACATTTTGTGGCAACAGTTTGAAAAGTGAACCGACATTTATCCGTCCGACGCAAAATGCCAAAACGAAACTAATAGTCCTTCGGGATTCAAGTCCCTTTGGACTAAAAAAAGAAAGAAAGCTTTCAGATTTTATATTACGAACCAAAAGGGCGTTTTTTTAAAATTTTGTCTGTTACTTTTATTTAGTAAATATCATATTCTTCGCACTTAAACCATAAAATTCAGTTCAACAGCAATGTCGCAAATTAATTTTAAAATGAGCCTATCTTTAGAATTTCCGATACATAGCTCTGAAGATAAAAAGGTTCCCCCCCCCCACACACACACCCGTAGAGTGTTGCCATAGCTCGCTTTTAAATCGTTGAGTTTGTTAATCAAAAATTCGTTAAAGTTTTACAAAATATGAAATCGATAATAAACAAATTCCAAATTTGGGCTGCCCGTATTCGCAGTAGGATTACGTCATTCAAAATTGGGTGGCTCTAGGTATGGTTGTTTTACCACAGTGCGAGAAGCATATATACATTTATGCAGATTTTTCATTATTTAATTTTTCAAATATAATACAGGGCGATAGTATTTGGTGGCAACGATTCGAAAAGTGATACAGCCTTTTAAAGTTAACAAAAATTCGCAGGCTAATTACTTGAATAATAGTAATAAATGCGAGAGCTAACAAAGAAAATAAAAAGTATTGGTAAACATACATATTAGCATTACAAATATCTTTCATTTATTATAATAATATCATAAATTAAATAATTATAAAGCATACCAATTATATTTTTTTATAAATTACATCAAAAATAGTCAAGATGTCTGAACTAGACTGGAAAATTTGATAGAGTTCACTGGCGTGCAAAAGATTATTCCATATCAAAGTGTGCTAAAACTATTTTTGTTAATTAATCATGTAAATGTTTGCAGAAATTAATAGTTAAATTAAAAAAAGCTTAGCATGAAATCTATTATAACAACATTACTATGCGTTTGGAACACTGACTTATAAATGTAAATAAATTTAAATTATTATGCTAAGAAGTTTTTTCTAAAATTTATCTAGAAGAAAAGAATTAGATAAACAGTACTGCAAATTAATATAATCAATCAGGACTCTCAATAAATAAAAGTTTATTTTTTTAAGGGGACTCATACACCTTAAACCTTTTATGATCTTCGAATATGTGACTGTTGCAAGAATTGAGATATTTTATTTATTTTAAAAGCAATTACTTCCAACTTTTTACAGCTGACTATATAATATAGCTGCTTTCTGAAATAGTAACCAGAAAGTTTGTGTTGTCACAAATATTTTTGTAATTTAATCCTCTTTGTGACAAAATATTTCGCCATGTTTCCACCTTGCGCGCATGATATTTTAAAAATGGCTCATGGTACATACTTAAAATTTGATGGAATTCTTTATATGGGCACTATTTTCTAACTGAACCAACAATCTGATGAATATTTTAATACTAAAAAATTTTATGGATGAAAACATTACAAATTTTGTTAATAAAATACATTTTATAAACTCAACTCGAAATAAAATAAAAATTTAACATGAAATTTTTAGAATTTTAGGTTCATAGTAGTTTCCAAATGTTATAAAAGCTATATATTAAATATGGAATTAAATTATGAAACAGAATGTTTTAAACTGTGCGCGCAAGTTGGAAATATGACGAAAAATGTTGTCACAAAGCGGATTAAATTATGAAAATATTTGTGGCAATACAAAATTTCTGATTACTATTTCAGAAAGCAGCTATATTATGTAGTCAGCTGTAAAAGGTTGGTAGTAATTGCTTTTAAAACAAATAAGTTATCGCAATTCTTGCAACAGTCACCTATTCGAACATCTTATGGGTTTTAAGGTGTACGAGTCCCCTTAACTAAAAATTAAAATTGAGATGCAAAAGTATGAATAATATACTTAGAAATATCTGAACATTTAATTAATTAGAAATGTATAATTAAATTAATAGCAAGCTAATTAACAGTAACATTAAGCTTAATTTCATTCAATCTAAAACAAGCAATCGATCATGAGCTCCGCATAACTGAAGTTTTATTGCTATTTTACGTAGATTTGCGTATAAAATAAATATTTGCATTTATGAAACAAGTGAATAATATACTGATAGTCAACAGGAATTAAAATACAGTGGTTAAAAATATAACTACATGTCAGAAGGTATGCAAAGTTGCCATGGCTAGAGAAATTGAATGATTATAGAAAACTGATAAAGTTAAGCGCTACAGCGTGAAAAGAAAATTCTGGAATAAACATGTTAAGAAAATTAGATGGAGAAATAATCCTTAATTTATTGATATCCATATAAACTCTATGCTTTGGGAAAAATGTTACATATAATTTGCACCGAGGTATCAATCACCGAAACTGAGTTAATTTCTTTCCTTATTTTTTCTTATTAGAGGGATTTGTAAAACGATATGCTAAGGTAAAGGTAAAACTTTCTGCAATACTTTTAAAGATTAAATTAAAAAAGTATTTTTACTTCATGAACTGAAATTTTTACGCTACATTTTTATACAGTAAATAAGTACAAAAAAAGAAAGAGCTGGGGGATCACTGGGACTAGAAACTCGGGTCGAACTACCATTGTTTAGTGACTTTTCCACAAGACCTTTTGAAATTAGGCTGAACAATATATCAAAGAAAATAGAAGATACAGCACACGTAAGAACAAAAGGGACTGAATTAGAGATTTACATGTTTGGTGAATGAGCTAAACTTACCTGTATGCCATTATGAAATTTTAGGAATGTAGCATAAAAGCATCAGTGAAGAAGGCAATGGCAATCTAAATCATTGTAATCTAAATGTATAACATTATCAGTATCTGCTATTAATTTCAATACTGCTGAAAAATTATAAATGAATTATATTATAAATCACATGAACTCGTTGCATTATAAATTAAAACAGTTAGAAATATTATTAGTGTGATTTAGCGACCATCTTTGTTAACAAATAATTTCAAATAATTAATTTTATAAATAATTCAGCCTGAAACTAGGTTAGAAAATAAGCTGCATGCTGAGGATTAAGCTTTGCCAAGGTGTTAGAAACATCTTCTGTTAACTAGAGTTATGATGCAAGAATTTGTAAAAATTATCATTTAAATATAAATTGGCATAAATACAAAATAAATATATAATAAAAAAATATATAAATTCTACATATATGAAAACTAGAATACAGTGCAACAATATGTGGAAAAGGAATGTATTAAAAGGGAACTGAAAATCCCAAAATATTAAGGGTAAACTTATTTTAACTCATTCACCAAACATGTAAATCTCTAATTCAGTCCCTTTTGTTCTTACGTGTGCTGTATCTTCTATTTTCTTTGATATATTGTTCAGCCTAATTTCAAAAGGTCTTGTGGAAAAGTCACTAAACATTGGTAGTTCGACCCGAGTTTCTAGTCCCAGTGATCCCCCAGCTCTTTCTTTTTTTGTACTTATTTACTGTATAAAATATTAAAAGGGAATTTTATATAAGGGAGTTCGGTTTTTTTTTTCCCTCTTTTTTTCTTTTTTTTGTTAATTATGAAAATTCTGCAGATGCTCAGAATTATCAATTTATTAATTAAATGCGTATTAGAAATTAAATGTATGCCAAAGTACATCAGGTAGAGAAACTGTAGAATAGAATAAATATTTAAACGTTTCTAGTATTAAAATATGGAATTTGTAAGAAAGTTAAATAAACTTAAAATAACTTCAATGACTAAAAATGGAAAGCTTAAGCTTTCCATTTTTAGTCATTGAATTCCATTTTTAGTCATTTTTTTCTAAATGGAAAGCTTAGAAAAACGTTTACCAATACCTTTTATTTTCTTTGTTAGCTCTCGCATTTAATGCGGCATGTATTGCAATAATATTAGTGTGAATTTAGAACCACTTAAGAAATTTAATTTTTAGATTTAATTAAGAGAATTTTTTTAATTAAATTAGAACTGTTTACCTAAAATGGTAAATTTGAAAGTTAGAACCATTCTGCTATCTAAGATAATTTTTTAATATTTATCTAGACAAGAAAAAAACTTATTTAAGTTGCCGTACAAATCCGCTATTTAAAAGATTAAAGATTGATTATGTATCTGTTTTATGTGTGTCATAAATTTTATTATTCATTATTTCATCATGAATTTTATTATTCGAAACTGATATATATATATCAGCAGCTAAAATCTACAACTTGGAAAGTTTTTAATTCTTACAGACAATAAAAAAGATCTGGCTCATTATTCTTTTAAGCATCATAAAACTTTAAAATGAGTGTAAAAGAAATTCATTTTTACTTTAGCACACGCCAGATTTTAAATCAGTATTTGTTTTGTATGCAGAATTTTTACAATATTGATAAACGAAAACAGAGGCTTGTAGTCTCAATAAAATGTCCCATTAATGGCGATAAATGACTTTTTGTAGCACCATCTTCTTGAGAATTCACGTTCTTAGAAAGAGGGGACAGGAAAACGTCGCGCAGTTCGTGGATTAGATAAGAGGTGAGGAATCTTCGATCACATTGCGCGCAGTTCGTACCCTACCCTTTAGAATTTCTGATACAGTCTCGCGAGCTGGAGATGAATTTTTTTTTTTTTTTTTTTTTTCCCTTTCGTACAGTTTTGCCCTTGCTCGCTTTGAAATCGCTTACTTTGTTAATCAAAAATTCGTTAAAGTTTTATAAAATATGGAATAGATAAAAAAATTCCAAATTTGGGCTTCCAGATGCCCATATTCGGGTGGAAACGTGCGTTATTCAAAATTCGATGGCTCCAAGTACCGTCGTTTTATCACAATGCGAGAAACACATACATTTAAGCAGATTCATTATTTAATTTCTTTAAATATAATACAGGGCTATAATATTTGGTGGCAACAGTTTAAAAAGTGATTCGCCGTTTACAGTGAATCAACGCAAAATGCCAAAGCGAAACGCCGTTAGGGCTAATAATAATAATAATAATAATAATAATAACTTTTAAGCAGGAATATCACAAAGCGTTTTTATCTTGTGAATACACACATGCTTAATCCATGTGCGTTGCAACTATTAAAAAATCCATATGTTGTTCTCAAGTTTAATCAACCCCCCATATCGCGCACAAAACCAGAGTGAACTGCTTCTTTTCACAACTGAAAAAAGATAACTAACGTATCTTGTGCAAACAAATAAGTACTCGATATTTATCTGTTAGTAAGCTTAAGTGAAGTTGCTCCCATAGCAACAAAGATAGACCAATCGCGAAGCAGGAGCTCATAAAAAGAAACCTGTTTGCGTGCGGTACGTTTTTTTATTTTTATTTTTATTTTTATTTATTTTTTTTTTTTTTTTGGTTTATTCTTCAATTTTTAGTATTGTTTTATTTTGCAATTTTATTTCCATCGTGCCTCAAGTCACTTTTGATAGGGCCATTATCCTGTTCCAAACCGTTGCTTCACTTCACTTCACCGCTGATTCGTTTTTATCGTCAACTTGCTGAGACGTTATATGCGATCACTGTATTTACAAGGCCAGACTACAAGATTGAGTGAAAAAAAAAAGAGAGAGAGAGAGAAAAAAAGGGCCAGGCTATTTTTTTAGCATAGAATTTGTAGTAGAAACTATCTGGAAATGGTAATTACTGTTATTTGACAAAATGGTTCTCTCCGGCTGATTCTCCCAGTCCCCTTAGTGCCATTTTTTCTTTTGCCTTCAAACCAGAATTTATTTATTTATTTTATTTCCTTTTTTTATTTATTTATTTATTTCCCCGCCATTCCTAGAGGTTATATTCTTAGCTCTAGTAATTTTGACCGTAGCCTGTTCTTTATTCTCTTCTCTAGGTAGTCATCATTTTTAGAAAGTATCTTGCTGTTGTGAAATGGCAACGTGTATTCAAGGAGGTGATTAACTATTAGTTGTAAAACAACGAAATGCAACATATCAGCAGAATCTTCTACCGAAAATCATATATTTCTGTAATAACGCACTTTAGAAGACTATTTCCACAATGCAATTATTTCAATTATTAGACACATTCTATGCATTTATAATAGCTTTATGCATTTGGTTTTGGTTCGGTTTAGTTGACTATGGCAAAGCACACTAGGGTTATCTGCCTGAGGGATGCTTTGGAGGACTTCCTAAGGGAAGCTTTTTCTTATACACTTACAAATGGGAAAAACCACGCAAAAGCCCATACCAGCCCGTTGGAGGTCTATCAGTGTCTGAGCCCAGGTCGGAACTATCAGTGTTCAGCGATTTTACCGCTCAGCCAGTGGTGGGCCTTGAATTGAACATATCTCAGCTAATATCCCCGCGAGTGTCGCACAATAGTGCAATATGTCCGGCTCATGCCCGAAGGACTCATGACATAATAACAGTCTGGACCGTGAAACCACCAGGAGGGAACGGAGAAAGGGAGGATGGCGGGGTGTTATGCATTTGTGTGCATTTAAAACATATTTGTACATTTATATGTCATATTTTAAGTATCTGTAAATAAAAGCAAAGTCTCGGCTGTGAAGGATTCTTCCCCCCTCCCGGGGGTCGACGCAGGTAAACCGGTGAAGCTACTGGCTAGGATCTGTACTTAGGCAGGAAGGGGCATAAAATCAGCCTTCACAGAACTAGAACCTCCATTCGTGTGGGGGATGATCCAGGCTCGGTATCGGTATATGATACCGAGCCAGATATATGGTATTGTCTTGTCTGCCCCTTGACTGTGGTATCTCAACATTGTTAGATAATTGTGGCTATCCTTGGGGGTTTGGAGATCAGATGGAACATCCATATGAATATGTTTGTCGCGACCGAATTGCTGCGCGGAAGCACAACTGTCATCATATTTCTTTTAATCTGAGAGTGCAGTTTCTCCTATGCTTTGTATAAAGCGCAGAGAAGACCGCGGAGCCAGCGCCCGCTTCGATGGTCTCCGGAGTCTGTCTATTCCTGAAGGTATAAACCAGGATAGGAGTTCGTCTCTGGTGTTCTGTTCTCTGAAGGTTTCTTTTTAATAAGCTTTCATTAAAAAAACCGTACACTCTTTATACAAATACAGTGAAATCTCCCGCCGCAACCACCTTACTTACTTACTTACCACCAGCTGAGTTGCTGTACCACCTGTTATATGACTATCAACATTTGTACTCAATTGGTGGAGCATTCTACTGTCGTTAAGCCTAGCCAAAAATCTCTATAGAATATTAACATTTGTAGCGTAATTTATAAAGTTACTTCGGAAGATGAATATTTATGACCTGTTGTTATTAAAGAGACCCTGTCAAGACTTTGACTGTGCTGAATGAGGATTTTAGCAATGTTTCATGCATTGGGATTCTGAGTTTACAGAGAATGTTTACTCTGGAAGTCAGTGGTAACTTGGATATAAGAAGTTATTCTGATGTATTATACTGAACAATATCAACACTGGGTACCCGCAGACGACCAGCTGGTGAAAGCGACGTTATTTCTCAGAATATCAAGGAACATCGATATCGAGCGTAACCTGTCTAATACGGCCACCTCCTCAGATGGCTATAATCACTTGAAAGCGTGGGTAGTTGTTTTACAGGCGCAAGGGAAAAAGTTACCCAAGAAAAAAGGAAACGGAAAAAAGGGCACCAGAAAATAAGGAACGGAAAAAATGAACTCCAAAATCTCGCCAAATAATATCACCAATCGGAGTTAACTGTATAGTGGCCTACTTATTGCAAAAGATATAAGAAATTCAAACTTTTATCCATTTAGTTTAGTATTTACTATTAAACCGCTCTACAAAGGAAGGAGGTCCTCTACAGAAGCACTTTTGTATCTGGATATAGTAGAAAAAATTTTTTTTTCTAAGACGACCACGTGTGGTTTCAAATGATTTTGATTCTCTGTGGAGGTGATCGTCTAAGAGTTTATGTTTCATTACCGATATTTATTTTTATTTTAAGAACTACTAATCGCCTTCAGAGGCACTTACAATAGAGAGGTGGTTGCTAGAGGAGAGTCTGCTGCTGTTGCTTTGAATGTATCTTTATTTATTTCAAATTAATCCCTGCAAATGGCTATTTGCATATTTGTAAATTTAATTGGAAATTAACAATCACCTTCAGATCTTTAACCTAACTATGTAAACTGCGGAAAAAGAAATTATTTGAAAGTATGAACGATGACTTTTTTTTTCGTTCGTGGACAATGAAGAAAAAGGAAAGGAAACTAGGTTGCTATAAATGAAGAAGTTCGCCTAGTTGAATTATTCTTGGCGCAAAGTAAAATAAATACGCCAAGATAAATTTTTAAAATTCTCTATAAACATAATTTGAATCGTAAAATCGAAATGTGGGGGAAAAAATGGTATGTTATTTCACAAAAAGTTCGACTTTATATCAAAATACCTATGTTAGAATAAAGCTATGTATAAATCTGATATATACCCTCAGTCGCGTTTTCGAGACATAAAAAACGCAATTTGAATTTTGGCAATCGGCCCAGTAGAACGGGAGATATAGAACTGCCCCTCTTTTTTTTTCTTCGCAGTGTACCTCTTTTCATTTAGAACAATGGTCTTCAAACTGTGTTCTGCTAAGCTACATATTTGTAAATTTAAATGGAAATTAATAATGAACCTTACATCCTCAACCTAACTGCGTACCTCTTTTCATCTAGATTTAGAGTACAGTATTAAATTTGGTTATCCAAGTATTATTTAAATTTGACATATTAATTAATTAAAAGCAACCACTTATGTCGTGTTGTGATATCGTAATCACTGAAGTCATGATTTTGAAATTTCTCAATTTTTCAAGCAGTCGTGATAAAAACAAACAAACAAAAAAAAAAAAAAAAAAAAACTGAAAGGTTTCAAATTTTAAATTACGTCCAAAGGGGTGTTTTTTTAAATGTTTTGTGTGTTACCTTTATTTATTAAATATCATGTTCTTCGCACTTAGACCATAAACTTTAATTCAACAGCAATATCGCAAAATATTTTTTAAAAAAACCTATTTTTATAATTTCCGATACACAGTTTCGCACGCTAATTATTTTTTCCCCCCTGTAAAGTGTTGCCATTGCTCGCTCTTTGAAATCGTTGAGTTTTTTAATCAAAAATTCGTTAAAGTTTTACAAAATATGAAATGGATAATAAACAAAATTCCAAATTTGGGCTTGTAGAGATCCATATTCTAGTGGAGGACTATTCAGTCAGTTCAGGAGTTATTCAGAACTTGGTGTTTCTAGGTGCCGCTGTTTACTCACAGTGAGAAAAACATACATACATTTATGCAGATTCTTCATTATTTAATTTCTTTAAGTATAATATTATATTTTTGCAGTTAAAACATAAAATTCAGTTCAATAGAAATGTCACAAAATAATTTTCAAATGAGCATACCTTTGAATTTCCGATACACAATTCCGCGCGCTAGAGATAAAAAGTTTTTTTCCCTGTAGAGTGTTGCCATTGCTCGCTTTTAAATTGTTGAGTTTGTTACTCAGAAATTCGTCAAAGGTTTACAAAGTATGAAATCGATAATAAAACAAATTCCAAATTTCAAATTTGGTCTTTCACATGCCCATATTTGTAGGAGGATTATGTCATTCAAAATTCGATGGCTCTATGTACCGTTGTTTTATCACAGCGCAAGAAATAGACATACATTTATGCAGATTTTTCATTATTTAATTTCTTCAAATATAATGCGGGACTCTAGCATTCGGTGGCAACAGTTTGAAAAGTGAAACGGACATTTATAATGAATCATTGAACGCAAAATCGCAAAACGAAAACAATAGTCCTTCAGGGACAAAATTCCTTTGGTCTATAAAGGTCTAATACTTCATCAAGACGCAAAATAACTTGAAGTTTATTCATAAGACACTTATTAATAAATGCGTGGTTTCACCCATTTTATCCTTTGATGGGAAGATTATTGAGGTGTTGTGAAGTTGCAAAGAGTGAACCATAAACTTTCACAACAGGTATTTCAATTTTAGTTTATTAATACTGAGTATTGTACAAACCCCTGAAATGGAACTCATGCGGAATATGTCCTGTCCAATCAAAAGTCAGTATTTATTCATGTGAGAGGAAAACGAAGCGTGGCCTTGTACGTTTCGAAGTTAAAATGATTTGTGATTTATTGTGCATGCATAAAGATACAAACTCGCATGGGCAGCTAGCCGAGTGACGCAGATTTCTGTACCATGAGTATCAAAGCGTGCAATTCAGAAAAATCAAAAGGTCGAACACGAAATGCATTAGCTCTTTTCCCAGTTAAAGCGACAAATTTTACTTAAAACTGTTTATCCGGCAAGAATCGGGGAACACAAGGTCGCAGTGAATTAAAAATTTAGGACTTTTTCATATCAGTAGTAATACTAATAATAGTAACAGCAATTTTTACTTCCTTGTATGGAAGTAAAGGATTCAGGTATAATATTTCAACGGAAGTATCCATTTTGACCGTTCCCAAATCTCTTTAGGCAATTTTTTTGCGAGACACCTGGAAGTACAAATAAAACAAAGGACTTTTTTTTTTTTCCAAAACAGATTGTAGAATAGATTCAAAATGCATTCAATATTTTTTTTTTTTTTTTTTCCCATGACGCGTCTATACGTACGTATGCATCTCGCATAACTCAAAAACGATTAGCGCAGAATGCTGAAATTTTGTAAATGGGACTGCTAGAGAATCTAGTTATACACAAATCTAGCAACACAAATTAGACAAACTACTTTTTTTTTAAACATCAGGATACAGGAATTAAGTTCAAATTTACTGTTCAGAATAATTTTTTTAAAATGTTCGACACGCAGTCGAATAATGATAAAGTCGAGTAATAATAATAGCATAATGTATTCAGAATGTTCGTAATGAAGTTTCTTTTCCGGTGTAACATTACAAATGAAAATAATTTTTTTAACACTGAATTAATTCCAAATTACCAAAGAAAGGTACTTAAGTGGGGTGGAAATAACTCATGATAAAAACGAAAGAATGACAACACTTAAGAAAGCTAGAGCTCCAAACAGCGATGAAAGCATGAATTTTAAAATCCATTTGTCTTTTTATTCATTAATATTATACCAGTTCTTCCTATATGAAGGAAGAAAACTGGTTCCAAAATGCGAAGATGAAATCCACATGAACATGCCCCCCTCCCCAAGCAAAATACCAATTTTAATAGAAGAAAAATAAGAAAAAATATATTTTGGTAAGCAAAGCATATAACCCATAAATATGAGGGAAGAGGGACGTTAAATATTTCAGAATATTTAGAATATATAAAAAGTATGTAAATATTAAATTAATTTATGATTTATTTCCATAAAATAAGTGCATATTATTTACAAAAATGCTAAGATTTGCCAAAATATTAGCACGCAAACACTTGCAGACTTCCCATGCCGCCACTGGCAGTGAGTGAAATATAAACAAAATAAAGAGAAGTCATATCCGCACTTAGTTAATCTGAACTCTACACTGCTTTTCAAGGGTAATAATTAGGCTCACCAGCGGCCGAGCGGTAAAAGCCGCTGAACACTGGTAGTTCGGTCCGGCGAACGGAGATGTAATTCTCATTCTATCAATTCAGTTCTCACTTCGTGGCAAAACAAAAATACATAAAAACTATTAAAATCAGGACTTAGAAGAGAAGGGCTAGCTCATAGAGCTTTTCCCCCTGAAGCAGAAAGTGATAAGTGATGACGTAGCCATGATGACGCTGAGCGCGCCAATATAATCCACAGCTTGGAAATTAGCGTTTTTGAACCAGCGTTTAAAATGAGCTGTGTGTGAAAGATAGCTATAATTTGGAAGAGGCAATGTTACTGCTTTATTCATTTTAGACTGAAACATTAAAAAATTTAATAATGCTTACTCAATTTTAAAATAAAAGATAAAATGTGCTACTCTTTTAACATAAAGTTCCGTGGTTTTTTTTTTTTTTTTTTTTTTTTATTTTTATTTTTATTTGCAGGTTTTTTTATTTAATGCACGTTTATTTCTAATCATTTCTTTATTTGCATGCTAACTGAGAGAATTTTTATACTGCTTCTAAGATAACTATAATAGCAGCTATTTAAATTTACTCAAAAAACAACTTTACATTGACATAGGTTTAAACATATATGACATATATGGCAACATTTCTGCTAACCTACGTTTGATTTTTTGCCTAATTGTAAATTTTACACTGTTATAATTCTCTTCCGATTCAATATAATAGATATTTTTTAAATAATTTTGTAATTTGTACTTATATCTATATTACAATTAAATAAATGTATATAAGATTCTTACCTTAATTAATAGCTTTATTCAGAGTACCTAAAACAGTTATTTAATTTTTCAAAAGTGTGAGTTTTATGCCAATTACTTGATGTTTTATACTATTACATTTTATCTAGAATGCTAATCTAGCACAAAATCTAATCAATAATTAGTTACAAAGGATACAATAAGAATAACTTTAACAAGTACTTAACAAAATTAGTTTGTTAAATACTTGTTATTCTTGTTGGTACTATTCATAATACCGAAGATATTATCGATTAACTCATAGAAGTCAGATGCTTTCTGATTTCCTGTGGGGTAGAGTATACCTTTTGCGGTACTTTTTGAAAATAATGTTTTCTCTGGAGCGACTTTTTGTCTCTCGTTTCCCTTGACCATTAAATAATTTAGTTTTAGTTTGTGACACAATTTGATTTCTTCTCAATCTCTATTTAAAACCTCTTTAATAATATCAAAAATTAAAACAGTTATATCTTCTAAAACAAATCCTCTATCTAAAACGCGGTTTCTCAGTAATTTGAGGCAGAGCGCGAAATGAGACCTCTGATTACAACAAACTGCACATTTTGAAAAGAACCAACTTAGTCCAGTTTAGAGTCATAGCAGAGTTTTCAATCTATATGCATTTCGTCGAAACTGAGAACGCATATTTTTTCTACAGAATACAAATATTCGCCTCTTTCCTTCTTTAGAACATTACTTTGAATTCTTGGACTACATTAAAATGTAGAAAACACTAAAAAATAAAATAAACACCATTTCTTTAATTTGATAATACTAGGTAAAGATATTCCAACTTTTTTCTTAATTTTTTTTCTTTCCAAAAATCATAGCTTAAGATGACAGAGCTCTTATGACAATGCAACGTGAAATATTTTCACTAGTCCACCTGATTTGTTTCTTCTTTTTCAGTAATGCATTAATCTGCGTCTTTATAAAAATAGGCTTTAGACATTTTCCCAAATTCTCCGATTTGTGCTCCCCCCCCCCCAAATTTCGCTATTTGCGATTTTAATTTTCTGATACCAATTTCTGTCTAGATGTCGTCCAACATTTTTCGCTGAAAAAACATTCTAAAATTTTTCTTTTCTCTATTTTTCAATACTTTAATACAATTTAATACAATTTTCTAAGGATATTATTTTGTTCTTCAAATTATCAATGCATTCTTGTTTATCCTTAAACATTCAGGATGATCTACATTTTCATTTGTGAGTTTTATTTCAAAATCATTAAAATTTGATTTATTATTGTCCTCATCAATTTCGATTTATTATTGCATCATAATTTACTTTCGGCACAGCATTCCATTTCAACAGTTTCTTTTTGTGGCTATCCAAACAAGCGATTTTTCATATCATCTTCATAAACACTGCATAGAAAATGTTCGCTGCAGATTTTTCCGCTCTTCACATTAATAGAATCTTCTCTTTGACATTTGCGTATCCATTCTTTCGTCAAAAGCAACCTCTCATTTAGATCCTTTGGTCCCATGAAATAAAATATCTCATCCTTTCATACTTCTGTAAGTGCTACGGCACGTTACTGCAGCGCAAAAAGCCATATTACGTAAACGATACTTTATAATATAGAATTTAAAATAAAAACTGACTAAAATTACATATATATAAATTATTTTAAATATATACATTATTAGAAAACAGATATATATATTATTAAAATTAATTTGGGATATGTAACCTCTAGAAAATCGTCTCGCAGCTCAATGAAACTACTGTTTTAAACGCGGGAAATCAGGACAGGTGGCATCACAGTGACGTCAGATTATTGCCTGTTACGTCCCCCCATTAGGCTCACGTCGGCGAGGAGTCGAACAAAGAAATGAGCTAGCCCTTCTATTTATCCCTGATTAAAATTGTAAAATACATTAAAAACGTGAAACACCAAATACACTTAAAAACAGTTTTTACAATTTAAATTAGTTTCTGCGCAAAAACAATTAATTCGACCAACGGACAGGAAGACAAAATTTTCGGTGCACAAAACTGAAAGTTAACTTTTGGTCCTACTGGCCAAAAAGACACTGAAATTGGTGTACCAGCTAATTTAATTCACTCTGCTACTACGAGTTTCAAATGTAAACAAATGGCTGGCACGTTAGGCCTAGAGCCACTTACAGTTTTAAATTGTTGATAATTCTAAAATTATTGCATGCAGATTAACTAAAGGCATCCTTAACCGGAACATAACAACATAACCCAATCTGTTTTAAGGTAAAAAATGCACAGTTTACCAACATATAGGTATAAAAACACCGAGCCGGGTAACAGCGTATATTGATTTTGCGGATAGGCCTAGGAATGACGAAGCTTGGCATCAGAGTTCGGACATTGTTTGGCTGAGTGGAATATAGCAAAATGATGACATAGAAGGATTTTGCTTTTAATTGCATATCTTTATTCAATTCAAATGGCAGATCTTTTTTTCTTTTAGATGAAATTCTTCAATTATATATCAAATAATGTTTTAAACTAAATAAGATGAATAGGCTTTTGACGTCATAGCTATTCTAACAAAGGGAAGAAAGATGGACAGAGCAGCGGAGAGTTGTGTAGCAGCGATAGTAGGAAGCAGTCTGACTAAAGAGGATCTAGGATCGTATCTTTTCTTCTGGCATCAACTTCTAGGAGTTCTAACCAGTAGTTAAACATTTTACCAAAGGCCCTTAGTAATCATAACAAAATAAGAGGTGTATTGAAAAATACACCACATCCGAAGGCGAGATCGAAATTATGAGATAAACTCAGTAAATAGTAATTTTTAAATGCAATTAAATGGCATGTCATTAGCAGTGGTCGGTGCAAAATAAGTCTTAAGTTTCATAAAATTGCTGAATAAAACGTAAAATAAGACTGTAGAAGTTCAAAAAGGCGAATTTGAAGAGGTAATAATGTCCTTATTCTTCAGAAACACAATTCGGGTACAGTACAATTAATTAATCATGCAAGAAAATCTATTTCTTTAAAGTTGCAGAGTAAACACCACGTGATGCGAGATGGCCAGTAGCGAGTGAAGGAGTCATAAGACCGCGAACTAAAATTTTTCACTGTAAGCAAAGTCTTTGTTATAAAACACTACACAGTACTAAATAAATTCTTGGTTAAATAGAAATAATAAGTAAAATAAGTAATATAATTCAGAAGACAAAGAACAAAAATCAGCGTTATATTTACAAAATTTCCACAGGACTAGTTTCGATGGTTTTACCGAACCACCATCCTCAGCTGCAAAACCGCAAATGAACAAGATAGGAAAAAATGATTAGATAAGATAAGAAAGCCTGGACAAGAATATTCTTGTCGGACAAGAATATTCTTAGTATTTATTCGGCGTGTTATTGTGTCTTAATTAAGTAATATAAGTTGCAATCAAAGTCCATAAGCTTTGTCAGAGCATAGTCCAAAACATAAGCAAAACTTGATTAAATGAAGAGTATTAAAATACGTGAAATAAGTAGAATAAAATATATATACTGTATACTACCACCATAATGCATTATGATGGATAGTTCGCGGTTATTTTACTACATGTTCCTCAGTGGGATCATAGTTTGTGAGTTCTTTAATAGCCGGGTATTGCGAATTTTTCATTTTTTCAAAGAAGTTGTGTGCAGTAGTTAGTACTTGATCGTGAATCGGCAGAATCTTTAAATCCTTATGAATTTGCGCGTTACGCACAAACCAAGGTGCTTTGGTAATGCTTCGAAGAATCTTATTCTGTAAGACGTTTATTTTCTGGCGTTCAGTTTTTCCAACAGTCGTCCATGCAGGAACTGCATAAAGTAGAATTGGTCTGATGAGGGTGATGTAAAGTTTTCCCTTGATGTTGAGATTTAATTTAGATTTCCTTCCAAGCAGAGAGTAAAGAGATATGATGCTGCATTAGCTTTATTGATGGTATACTGGATTTGAAATATTGATGATTTGAATTGATGGTATACTGGATACTGATCCTTGAAATTTAAAGCTTTGTCGACGTACACTCCTAAGTATTTATATGAGCTTGCTACAGGAACTGGTGAATTATCTATTTTTATATTGTAGTTAACAAGATAATTTTTCCTGTATCTGCGGTATAAAACAACACAACATTTAGCTGCGTTAATTTTAATTTTCCAATCTTCACATTATTTATTGATTAGATTAGCTTGCATTTGGAGTTTGTCAAGAGCATTTTGTGGATTTCTAGAACTGGTTAAGATAAACTGTATCGTCAGCATATTTAAAAATACTTGAGTGTAGTGGGACAGGCATGTCATTTATGAAAATATTAAAATATTTCGGTCCTAAAACTGAACCTTGAGGGACGCCTGGAAAATCGTTTTTCTTGATGAGACAGCTTCCCCGCATCTTACTTGAAACGTGTGCGTCGGTAGAGATAAGAATGGGTAAGTTTAATGATGCTATTAGGCAGAAGGAAATTTGATAATTTGTGAAGTAAACCAGCATGCCAGACTCTCTGACTAAAAAATGGCGCGTACTCAGTATTTATACTAGTGGTTATATAACATGCCAGAATGTTCACGAAAGTACTGGTCTAGGAGGAAGATTCTGAAATTGCGGAAAGTTAATTAGAGGTAGCTTGTTCGCGCAGAGCTAAGCCATCGCATTTTTTATATTTTACATATATATATAAGTTTAAAGATAATGTGTGATCCAACTCATCAGCAAGAAGACATGAATTCTACCAATAATGTAACACATGAAAAACAACCAAGTAAAAATCTAAAATACTAAGACATTGATCTGAATGTATAAAAGAAATAGAGAAAGCAAATCTGCAAAGATTAATCTCCCTTGTTTGGAGCTTCATAACAGAACTTGTCAAGGGAAAAGCGTTTTGAAACTCCATACCTGGTCGATTAATTAGATAGCCAAGACAAATTTCGTTCCGACTAATTCACTGAGACTCAGAAACGTAGTTCGTAATCAATTAATCAAAGAATTAATAGAATCAAGAGTCTCATTGAACTGCCTCTTTTTTTTTTCTATTTGTAAAAAAATAAAACAAATAAAAACATTAAAAAAAAAATCTGAAATGTTTCAGATTTTAAATTACGTCCAAAGGGGCGTTTTTTAACATTTTGTGAGTTACCTTTCTTTATTAAATATCATGTTCCTCGCACTTAAACCATAAGATCCAGTGCAACAGCAATATCGCAAAATAGTTTTAAAACGAGCATATCTTTAGAATTTCCGATACAGAGACTCACGCGCTGGAGATAAAAATGTTTTTTCTGCACAACGTTGCCATTGCTCGCTTTGAAATCCTTGAGATTGTTAATCAAAAATTCGTCAAAGTTTTAAAAAATAGGAAATCGATCATAAAACAAATTTCAAATTTCAAATTTGGTCTTCCACATGCTCATATTCGTTGGAGGATTACGTTATTCAAAATTCGATGACTCTGTGTACCGTTGTTTTATCACAATACGAGAAATATACATACATTTATGCAGATTTTTCATTATTTAATTTCTTCAAATATAATGCAGGACTCTAACATTTTGTGGCAACAGTTTGAAAAGTGAACCGACATTTATGAGTCCGACGCAAAATGCCAAAACGAAACTAATAGTCCTTCGGGATTCAAATCCCTTCGGACTAATAATAATTTTACATTTTACAAAAACAAGTAAAAAATTGAGTTTTAAGAAGTTTCGCTTACTTTGTACTCACATTCAATTAAATAATTTATATTTAGCTAAAACGTTTTTCTTCAGTCTTTTTCGAGACACTTCTTTTTTAAGATGTAATTTATGACAGTCTCTTTTAATTACATTAACAAAGACCAATCGCTTGAAATTGTATTAATTTTTATTACCTTCTTTGCATAATTAACTTTTTCATGAGTTCAGAGGCTTTTTTCAATTTTTATTTCATTATTCTTAAAACTCAATTTTTTACTTGTTTTTGTAAAATGTAAAATTGTTTTTACGTTTTTATTTGTTTTATTTTTTACAAATCGTGAAAAGAGACAGTTCAATGTGACTCCTGATTCTATTAATTCGTTGATTAAGTGATTAAGAACTACGTTTCCTAGTCTCAGTGAATTAGTCGGAACGAAATTTGTCTTGGCTATCTAATTAATCGAATAGGTATGGAGTTTCAAAACGCTTTTCCCTTGACAAGTTATGTTATGAAGCTCCAAACAAGGAAAATTAATCTTTGCAGATTAGCTTTCTCTATTTCTTTTATACATTCAGATCAATGTCTTAATATTTTAGATTTTTACTTGGTTGTTTTTCATGTATTACATTATTGGAAGAATTCATGTCTTCTTGCTGATGAGTTGGATCACACATTACCTTTGAACTTCATTTAAATTTAGCAGCGAATTGCGCTAATGTTTACTTTTAGTACTTTCGTACTTACTTCTTACCTCGTTAACTGCTTCTTTTTACTTCCTTGTACGAAGTAAAAAGGAAGTATTGTAATCGCGAAAAGTTTCAGGCAGCATATTTCAACGAAAATATCCATTTTGACCGCTTTCGAATGCAATTTAACGATGTTTTTGCGTGATATCTGTACGTAAGGACAGAATAAAATACTCGTTTCCTCCAAAAAAAAATGATAAAACTGCTTTAAAATTAATTCTGAAGAGAATGTTTCGTGGCGTCTGTACGAACGTATGTACGTACGTACGTATCTCGCATAACTCGAAAACGAGTAGCCTCATAACGTTGAAATTTTGTATATAGGACTGCTATAACATATAGATGTGCACCTCGTATTTTGGTTGCAATCGGCCGCACCAAACGTATATAAATATATTTATATATATAACCACTCTGTTACCCGGCTCAGTAATCTCAGTTTCTTTACTCTTATATGTTTGTAAATTGTACATTTTTTGCTTTAAAAAATGATTGAATTATGTTGTTTTTATCTTCCGGTTAAAGTTTTTATGCCTTTAGTAAATCTCTATGCAATATTTTTAGAATTATCAACAATGTACTTAACCGCGGTTAAGTTTTAAATAACATGGCGGACATATTTGTTTACATTTGAAACAGCAGAATTGTAGATTTGTTGCCAATCTAGAGAGACTAAGCTTCGCAACAACAAAAATAACGCCTTCATTTATTATTGCGAATTAAATCATGCTTAATCCTTTCTGGAATTTTTTCGAGGAAATAAGTGTTTAAGATTTACTTCGTAATTTTTAATACGGATATTTTGAGTTTTTATGTATTTTTGCCTTGTCGCGAAGTGAGAACTGAATTAATTGAATGAGAAATACTAAATAGTCTGTGAAAAACTGTTTCTTTTCTGTTTTGTTTGCTTAATTTCTTTCTTACATCGTTCTAGCTTTATTATAATATTTGAAATAAGATAATTTTTCAAATGATATAAATTTTGTTATAGTAAACAAATATAGTGAATTTTAAAGAGTACATTTATTCTATTGTGGTTTATGCGCTGTCGACGAAGTAGATGTAATTTAATCCAATCAATTTAAATGAAATTCAAGGAAAAAAAATGCGTATAATTTAATATTCCGTACAAGGAAGTCATGTGGTGTCCACATCAGATTTTTTATTTACATATTTATATATACACGTTTGGTGCGGCAACAGAAAAGGGAAGTGCACAAGTACATCATATAGCAGTCCCATATAGAAAATTTCCTTGTTCTACGGCTAATCGTGTTTGATTTATGTGAAATACATGCATACGTCGCGAAAAAACCACGTCTGAATACACTATCCATTTTACAATCCGTTTCGGAATAAATAATACTTTATTCTGTCCGTAAATACAGACGTCAGGCAAAAAAAAAAAAAAAAAAAAGTTAAAATGAATATTTTCGTTGAAATATGATACCCGAAATTGTTTGCGATTACAATACTTAAAAAGTAAAAATATACGTTACGATGACGTTTACGGAAAGACTTTGGGTCAACAGCAGGTGATTGAAAGTTAAGTTCCAAAGATGCAAAAATTGTACACATTGTGGAGTATCGGAACCCTTACTCTCATATAAGAGACCAGCAATATGTGTTTATTTAATGATTTACATCAATTATCGCAATCTTAGAAATCAAAAAATAATTTTAAAAAATTAAATTACTTAGTATAATATAAAACGATTCACATAGTTGGTACAAAACTTGCTTGATTTCTATCATTATCATCATTTTTGGGGAAAAAAATGCACGAAAATACAAAAATTGCTGTTGTGGAACACTGTATACAATGGTCTGGAAAGAGCCTATCCCAACTCCGGATGTGGGATCACCTTTGAAGAACCTGTTTCAGATCGAAACAAATAACAACAAAAAAAAAAAAAAAAAAAAAAAGGAAAATTCGGCGATAGCAATCAAGATACATAATACTGCGGTGGAAAATCGAGTTCCTGAATATCGTGGAACTATTCTCATATGATTTATAGGTGAAGAGAATTGATGGACAAGCTACGCCTCGTTCAACAGGCACCTATCCAAATGAAGGTCAGAAACATACTTAACAGCGCCCCCTGGCGGTATGGATCCTAGCGTGACTGTGGGTTGGTAAGAACCAAAGCTGTATGCCGAAACCCAAACTTGCTGTCTCTCCTTTTCCCTTCTATTCATCTCCACCCCCCCGCTCCTGCTCATTATAATGCACGAAAAAGAAAAAAAAAAAAAAATTAAGTACTAACATCGCTGCGGGTTGCAATTTTTTTTTTTCCTAAGCGGCACTGTATATCAACAATGGATTTCAATATAAGAGAGAAGAACTACTCCCTTGCAAGGGCAGTTTGGGAGGCCAAGCAGGGTGCATGAAGATGCCAAGAGGGAAGATATTATTTTGTTTCCTGTGTGTCCTATGAAACAGACGCGGCCCATGGTACATAAGTCACGAAACTTGCGCATTTTATAATTACATGAGCGGGCAGCAGCCAAAGCAAATAATTATAATAAGTTCTATGTACCCCCGAAATGCAAATGTATGAAAACATTTCGATATGAAAGAAATTAGCTCATTTTTTCCAAGCAACAACCAATTCGTAAATATATATATATATTTTTAATTAACGAACCAGAAGGCAAAAACTTTAACACTTCAGGTTAATATTAATACGTATGACGTAATGATTTAAATTTAATGTAATATAACAACATTTTCTGAATATTAATAAAAGAATTAACGGGGCACTAATATATCGTGTCAATTACACTAACATGAAACAAAAAGGTTACGATCAATTTTCGATATACATTGACGTCAAATTCAATCGCGTGCTTTTCTTCAAAGTTAGAAGACTTATATAATAATAATATGTTTAATATTTGGAAATGTTATTTTTATTTCATATTTCGTAAAACTTACCATTTTTTTATTAACAAACTACAATTTGAAAGAGAGCAGTAGCAACACTTCTCGAAATAAAGCATTTTAATCTCCAACTCACGAGACTGTTGCCACTCGGAAAAATGAGTGTGAAAATGAATGTTTTCAGAGTTTTTAATTAATATTTCGGTTGATTAACGTCGTACGAAGATGGGAACAATCTAAACGGCCTCCCACAAATTTTTGGAATTGGGAATAATAAATTTAATGTTTGGCAGTGATATTTTTTGTTTCATATTTTATAAAACGTAAAATTTTTTTATTAACAAATTCTACGTTTTGAAAGCGAGCAGCGGCAACACTTCTCGAAATAAAGCAGATTTTTATCTCCAGCGTGCAAGGCTGTTGCCACTCGGAAAAATGAGAGCGAAATTTAGCATTTTTATAGTTTTTAATTAATATTTCCGCTAATTAAAGTCGTACGAAGATGAGAATCGTCGGAATGGCTTCTCAAGAATTTTTGCAATCCTCTCTCGAAATTCAACTCCTCGCCATTGCAGACGAGATAATGCCACAAACAAAGAAACAAACAAACAAGGAGACACGCACAAATTTTAATAGTAATACATAATTTATTGGTTATTTATTATATGTAATAAATAATGCGTGTTATGCGTAATATTTTATTAATTGCGTAATCTATCGATAAGCCTTATTTTGGCCACTTTTAAGTTTTCTAAGATTAGTCTTTTTTTTTCCAAGAATGGCTTTTTTAACTTAGAATGGCATCAGGAAATTTATCTGATTTTTCTCTGACAATTTACGCATATAAATTATTTACATGAAAATCATGCATTTTTATTACAACCTTCAATTGTCAAACATTTTTGTCTTTGTACCGATAATACAAATATAATAAAAATTTTAAATCCATTTTCTCTCTAACTGACCGAAATAACTTCCGAAAGTTAACACATTTACTACAAATAGCAATATTTGCTAATATTTCGCTTTGTTAAAGTACATAATATTTATGATGAGACCTCGGGAACTTCTGAATTGCACTGGTAATACACAAAGCAAAATCACAAAAACAGCAAACCGCACTGAAGTTGTGTCACTGCCAGAATCGAACTCAGGAAGAAGCTACCGATGTCCAATAGCATTTATTCTGTCTATCATCAGTGGATCATAGAAATACAAAAAAAAATAATTTATATACTTGTCTAACAGTCAAATTAAAATCAGAAATTTGCAATTTAAGTTTCACACAAGAGTCGAGGAAAAATATCCTGTGTTATTTAAAGTAATAAAATATTTCTCAATTGATGAATCTGCTGCCACGAAATAAAAATTAACATTTAATACCACTTAATTTTTGTTTTTTTTTTATATTAAACTATGAATAAAGACATAAAAATATAGGCTTAACTTTTATGAAATTTATATTAGGGAGCTATTAAATTACACTTTTATTAGCATAGGCCCGCGGTTTCTAATCTATGTTCCGCGGTGCCCTGAGGGCTCTGCTTGCACTTCTATGGGACTCCCCTGCCTGTTCAGAAAAATAAAATAAATCAAAACTCATTGAAATAAATGATAAAGAAAGAAACAAAAAGTAGAATCAAAATAAGAAATTTAGAAATTACATTCTGTCTGCAGAAATGCGCCGAGTAGAATTTCGCATCTCCTCTAGCAGACGATTGCTTGGCCATTCCTTGCAACTGCACATTTAAGAAGCTTCTTCACTACTCTCGATTTTTAGAGAATTACTAGAATCACTTCGCTCTGAATGTTCATAGCGATAATAGTAACAAAATTTTTCGCAAGTTTTCTGTGGGTTCTTTGTGAGGCTATGTAGCCAGTAAATTTTTATTAATAAAGATAATAATAAACTGTATAAAACCGTGACTTTTCAACAGTAGATTTTAGCTGACTTGGTAGACTTAAAACAGACTCAAGAAAGGACCATGAGTCAATCCTGTTGCACACTGAAGTAAGATGGTACCCTCGCGGAAGAACATTGATATATTTGAGTGAAACTGCATCTACAGGCAGTATAATTTTTAATAGAACATGGTGCTGCATTGGCGATGCACGATCCGCGATGTTTTAAAATGATAAAAGGTAGTTTTCCCTCCTTCTTTCTGCATGCCTTCTTGGTTCAATGGTTAGTACATTCGGTGCGTATTCGAGAGGTCCGTGGTTCGATTCCCGGCGAAGGCATTGCTCATTTTTCAACTCTCCTGCTTCGAAATAACCTTATGCCTTTACAGTGACGCCCGAACTAAAAAAAGGTGGTGGATGATGATTCTCCACCACCAGGATTTGGCAATTGGGTCGCTCTTTAGAAATGGGAGCGTATAAGATATTTCTTCCGCCTTCTCAGCATGCCTTCGTGGTGTGGCACGCTTGGCGCGTATTCGAGAGGTTCGTCCTTCGAGTCCCGTCGAGGGCATTGCTCATTTTTCATGTCTGCAGCTTAGAAAAAAACCTAGTGTTTATGCAAGGCAGTGTATGTAAAATGGCATATTGATCAATGTATGCAGCAAAATAAACGAAATAAACCTGTAAATGGAAGGAAAAATGACACTATTTTTTTTTTTTTTTTTCAAAAGCCAAAGTATCTTTTTTTAAGAAGAGACCTATGTATTGATCGGGCTGCTTGAAAAAAGAAGATAATGACTACATGCTTTTTATAGAAACGTTCTCGAAAAAAATAACATCAAGATGCTTAAAACAATAAAAATAAAATCTGAAAGCCTTCAGATTTTATATTACGCTTAAATGGGCTTTTTTTCTTTTTTCTTTTTTTTTCCCTTCTTTTCATTTCTTTTTTTTTTTCTTTTTTTTTCTTTTTTCCCCCCTTTTCTTTTTTCTTTTCTTTTCTTTTCTTTTTTTTTTTTTTTTTTGTTTGTTTCCATTTACAGACACATAAGGGCTAATGCCCCACTGGGCTAAAAATATTTAAAAACAGCAATATCATTAGAATCTCCAATAGACAGCCTCGCGCATTGAAGATAAAAATTAATTTTATTAGCAAATTAGTTTGATTTATTGAGCTCTGGAAGAATTATTATGTATGGCTTGTAGGGTTTATATTTATTTTAACTAACATTTATTTTAAGTTTAAACTATCTTTCCTGTCAAGCCTTACTTTCCCCTGGAACTGCCAATGCCAGAATATGTAAATTTTAGTAGAACGCGCAAGGATTCAAATTATCAGCGGAAGTAGTATGATTTAAATAGAAGGAAACGAGTTCGGTGTGATATTCTTACTTAGCGAGCGCGGAGGTAGATAGCGAGAATTGAAGAACCCCGCGTTGCGGCCTATGTGCTTGGCGGGAAGTAGTGGTAATCGTTCCAGTGAGCTTCAGTCTGCTGAATTAGCAGCGGTATTGTAAAACGCGGTGAGTTAGTTATTTTAGAGAGCCTCGTAGTTAGAATCTTGTCTTTATTTTCTTTTCAGGTTATTATTTTTATTTGACTGCCAAGTTGGCACAGTCTGTAAGCGTCAAGAGGACGCAATTGTAATTTATTACGTTGAATAAAAAGGGACTTAAACCCTTCACAAGGCTCTATCTTTTATACAAGTTTTCACAGTCACCTCTTGGTTGCGTGCAAGTTGGAGGCGAGCAACGTTATATTGGCGCCCGAACACTTATCGAACTGAAATGGCCGAAAACTGGATGGAAGCCGCTGGACAACACCAAGAAATGACAACTCAGAAGGATTTGGATACCTGGTCCAGACTTTGAGAGCATCAATCAAGCCAAACGTCCATTTCGACGGAAAAAATTCGGTGGCGGTATTTTTAGAAGGTCTAGAAAACCACTTTCAGCTCTACCCTATGCCTGAGAGACAAAAAGTTGCCATCGCCACATCAGCACTAAGAGGACAGGCCGCGCTATGGTGGAAAAATATAGGCAAATTTCTTCTAGGTGAATTTGGAAGCCCGACGTATACATTTGAAAATTTCAAAAAATCGTTAGTAAAGGCCTTCCCCATAGTGAAAGATCGCGCACGGCTGGAAGCCGAACTATATAGTTTCTATCAACGGGATACAGCACAACTGACGGACTTTATTTTACGAAAAATCAAGCTAACGGATATGCTGTATGGAAAAAAACCCGATGCGGAGATAATTGAAATAATATTACCAAGATTGTTACCCGCTGTTCAAGACTACTTTGAAATTAGAAACCCAACCACATTGCAGGAACTTTTCGAATTGGCGGTGAAGTTTCAAAATCGCAGAATAGCGGAAAAAGCGAGAGGGAAACATATTCTCAACATACCCGAAGGAAGGAGGAAACCAGAAATGGAAATCGCTCATATGGGGGAAAGAACTATCAAGCTAACGCATCGAAACTCGAAGGTCAAGGCCCAAAAAGAAAATTTGAAAATAAACATCCGCGTACCCAGAAGACACAGATTGAAAGGAAAGCTTTAAACGAATAGAGGGGCCTGTGAAAGGGAGGGTCCAGACCCCGGAAGTTTTAAAAAAACCCTCAGATAGACATTTAAACACGGTCATCGTAAAAAACTCACAGCTACCAATTATACAAGTCCTGGTTGGCGATGTACCAGTAGAAGCCCTCATAAATACAGGAGCAGAAGGAAATTTTATGAGTGAAAAGTTCTTCAAAAAGAATTTTTATAGGATACGACTATTTAAAACCAGAAATACGGAAATTATAGCAGCGCAAGGAAAAACATGTCACTGCATCGGGAAAGTATCATTAAACTTACAGATAAAAGAGGAAAATCTCAAAGTATTAATTTTTGTGGTGAAACACCTCCAACACTCTCTTATTTTAGGTATGGACTTTTTAAGGGCCGCGAGGGCCAAATTAAATTTTCAAGATAGTTCCGTGGTGCTGGAGATGGACCAGAGGGTGGTGGAACCGGTGGAGACACCTGAATTGGACCTTAGCCATTTGAATGACCAGGAAAGTAAAGCAATACAGCAAGTGGTGAGTAATTTTTCTCATTTGTTTTCAGAAAAACCGGGAAACTGTCAGATCGTGACTCACAAGATTCAATTAAATGCCGAAAAACCTTGTAGGACTAAACCTTACCGCTATGACAAACAAAAAGACGTAATCATCGAAGAACATATTCAGGAGATGTTAAAGAATAAAATAATAACGCCCATAAATAGTGAATACGCGAGTCCAGTCGTACTATGTAGGAAAAAGAACGAGTTTCCTCCTTCGGATAAAAGGGCTTGGAGGTTTGCTATCGATTATAGAAAACTAAATAGCATAACTAAATTCCCAGTTTACCCTTTGCCGGTTATAGACGAGATCATTAGACAGATCAAATCGACGAGATATATGTCTACTTTGGACTTAACGTCTGGCTACTATCAAATAGCTATGAGACCCGAAGATATACACAAAACCGCGTTTATAACAAAATCGGGCACTTATGCATTTTTACGCATGCCCTTTGGGTTGTGTGGGGCCCCATCAACATTCCAGAGAGCTATGGACATTGTTCTAAAGCCTGTCCTAGGAAAATCAACTTTAATTTATCTAGATGATATAATTATAACGAGTAGTACGTTGGAACAACACATTAATGACCTCGAACAAGTTTTTAAATTATTAAAAGAGGCCGGTCTTACAATTAACGCCTCAAAATGCAAGTTCGCAACTAAAGAACTTAAATATCTCGGTTATAAAATTTCGCAAAAGGGTATAGAAACGCAAGATTCAAAAATAAAAGCTATTAAGAATTTCCCACCGCCCAACACCGCCAAGAAACTTTCGTCTTTCCTTGGATTATGTTCTTACTATCGATCTTTCATAAAAGATTTCGCTAATATTGTTGAACCACTCTTAGTAATCAAAAGAAAAAAGAGTAAATTTACGTGGAAAACGGAAGCTAACACAGCTTTTGAAAGATTAAAAGAAGCGCTTATTAATGCCCCTGTTTTAAAATTCCCTGAGGGGGACGAAAACCTGGAAATTGCAGCAGATGCGTCAGACTATGCGGTGGGTGCGGTTCTTATGCAAAATAACCATCCGCTGGCATTTTTTAGTAAAACATTGAATCAGACACAAAGGAATTATACAGCTACAGAAAGAGAAACATTAGCCGTATTAATGGCTGTACACAAATTTCGAGTTTATTTCGGCAAATCGCCAGTAACAGTCTTTTCGGATCATGCGGCTGTTGGTAGACTTTACTCGGGAAAAAACGTAACGCCCAGGTTAATAAGATGGGCTTTAAAACTCCAAGAATATAATATCACAATAAAATATAAACCGGGTAAGGAAAACAATGTAGCTGACGCACTTTCTCGTATAAAACTGGACGACGAAGGAAATGAACTTAAATGCGCTGTGTTGACTTCAAAAATTTTAGATTCTAGAGATACGGTTATTACTGAACTGAAAGCTGATCCTGAATTTGGAAATATCTATGCTTATTTGAAAGACCCCGAAAGCTTTGAGCATACAGATATCGATGCGATAGGAAATAGAGCAAAAAACTATGAAATAATAGATAATTTATTATTCTATACGAAAACAACAAACGAAAATCTTGAGTATAAGCCAGTCATCCCAGCCTCGCTTCGATTAAGCATTTTGAAGGAGTTGCACGAAGAAAAAACAGCGGGCCACCTCGGGGTCAGAAAGACTATAAAAAGGGTACGCGAGGCGGTATATTTTCCGCAATTATACAAAATAGTAACGGCGTATGTCAGGTCCTGCAATCAATGTCAGTTAATAAATGATGTTAATTACAGCCCGGCCGGGTACTTAAATAGCATTCGCGCTACATTTCCGAATGAAATTTTAGGCATAGATCTTCTTGGTCCCTTCCCCCAGAGCGAGTTAAATAAAAATCGTTTTCTTTTAGTAATAGTAGATCATTTTTCAAAATGGATAGAAATTGTTCCACTTAAACGCGCGTCAGCCAAAACAGTCGCAGATGCATTCTTACACAGATACATTTTAAAATACGGTGCACCGATAAAAGTCATTAGCGATAACGGAAAACAATTCATTAGTCAAATATTTGAAAACATATGCAATGGACTTGGCATACGCCATATCAAAATGGTTCCGTATAGACCACAGGCTAACATAGCAGAAAGAGTTAATAAAAACATTGTAAAAATAATTCGTAGTTACGTTAGCACACATCACAAGCGCTGGGATGGCTACATAAATGAATTAGCTTATGCTTTAAGAACGGCACATCATGATACTACCGGAAAAACTCCAGCAGAATTATTTTTAGGCAGAAAGTTAATTACGCGTTTAGATAAATTATTCTTTGTGCAACAAAGAGAGCAGGAGTTTAAACAACAAGATGTGCAAAAGTTGATTGATCAGGCGCTTAAAACCTCGGATACGGCAAGAAATAGGCAGAAACTTTATTATGATAGAAAACGCCGTGAAGCAGATTTTAAAGTTGGGGATAACGTATTGAAGCGGAAATTTTCTTTATCAAGTGCCCCAGACAATTTTATGGCAAAGCTAGCTCCAAAGTTTGAAGGCCCCTATGTAATTCAGGAAATCAAAGGGGTAGTATTATATCTTAAGAACGACAGAGGGGAAATCTGTAAAGCAAGTCCCGACCAGGTGAAAAAATACTATAATCCAAATGATTTTGAAATCCTTAAAAGTTTCTTGCAGGACTCAAGTCTAAACGAAGGTTCAGAGACTACAACAACTATTCCACCACCCAAGAAACAGAGAACTGAAGAGAGACATAGCACTTCTACAACCCGGACGTCGGTATCAAAAAGAAAAAATGATTTTCAAACTCCGGCGTTTAAGAAAAACAAAAATACAGATGAACCGGGTAAAGAAACCGTGGTAAAGAGAAAAACACCACCTACAAAGGATAGCAGGAGAAATTACACATCAAGGAGAACGCGCACACGGCCACAGAGTCAGGTGCCAGCAAGGCCGCCGTTCCGGAAACTGAAACGCCAGCAGGAGGCACAAAAATACGAGGAACAGAAGAAATTCAAGAAGGACTCCAGACCGGAGGACGTCAAGACCAGCCGTCCCAGGCAGAAACGCAAAGGCCAACAACCAGACGATTACTCCGTCAAGAGGCCAGCATGTAGAGGACGCAAAAGAAAAAGCAACGGGGACGACACTCGGAGATCAATAAGGAGAAGATTGACATCCATGAAACCTCTAACTTGGGATCAATTTTGCCAAAAACGGATGACGGAGTTTCAAGCATCGAAAACTCAAAGATAAGTTAAAACCTTCTATAAATATTTTTCTCTTTTTTTCCGAAATGTTATGCATAAGTAAAGTTCTATGTTTTGACGAAAGTCAATATGTCTCGGTTGAGACTTAGTTTTGTTTTACTTTATTTAGCTAAGGCAAAAGTATTATTTTCTTTAAGTGTAAAAGCTAAAAACAAGCATTTTCTGTTGGTCGAAGGACTAATTCTGTTATGTTAAAGCCAAAATTTGGCCGAAGATAAAAATAACTTCGTATTCTTGTATTAATAAGAATTTTAGTTTCAGTGCCACCAGCTTGGCGAAGAAGGAGTAAAGTAAAAATTTATTTTCTCTTATTCATTTTATGGTAAATTGTAAAAATCATATGTATTAAAATTTTGTAAATGTACGTAAATACTTGAATGTTATGTAAAAGTAGAATTTAGTCTAGAAGCATAAAATTGTAGATGCTAAAAGTGAATGCTTAAAAGCAATGAAGTCAAAATTTAAGTATTAAATTGTAGATAAAGTCATGCTTTAGAGCGAAAGCCTGCATGTTTAAAGATGAATGAGGGGGAAGTTAGAATGAATGTGTTTTGTAGGGTTCTCCACCTACATTTGAATTTTTAAGAATATTAAAGTAGCTCATTGAGTTGTAGAATGTCGAGTAAGGTGTGTCTATTTGGTCGTTGAATTCTAACAAATCATGGTGGTTAGGGGAAGTGTTGTAAGACTAAAACACGAATATTCCCGTTTGACACCACACACGGTGGAGAGCCAGGGTAAAGTTAAATTAATGCTTGAAAAATTGAATGACTGTGAAGTAAGCAATAACTAAGAAAAGCGAATCGTTTGAAAACAAAAATTTATTGTGTCAAGAAAGTGTAAATTATAATGTATGTAGAAAGATACTGATACTTATTCCTTCCAGATGCTGGAAGGAAAGACCAAGATTGATTGATGAAGTCCAGGAAAAGTTGCTGTAAGAAGGAAGCTTTGTAACGAGCAACAGAATTTTAGTATAATTGTTACATAAGATTTTTTTTTTTTTTTTTTTTTTTTTTTTTGTGTAAACGAGGTTCTCGCCAGTTAGTTCAGAATTAGAGAAACTTACAACAGGTCGTTTGTAGGACCTGCTTTCAAGTTTTCCAAATTCTGGCAGCGGCAAATGTAGGGTTTATATTTATTTTAACTAACATTTATTTTAAGTTTAAACTATCTTTCCTGTCAAGCCTTACTTTCCCCTGGAACTGCCAATGCCAGAATATGTAAATTTTAGTAGAACGCGCAAGGATTCAAATTATCAGCGGAAATAGTATGATTTAAATAGAAGGAAACGAGTTCTAAGTGATATTCTTACTTAGCGAGCGCGGAGGTAGATAGCGAGAATTGAAGAACCCCGCGTTGCGGCCTATGTGCTTGGCGGGAAGTAGTGGTAATCGTTCCAGTGAGCTTCAGTCTGCTGAATTAGCAGCGGTATTGTAAAACGCGGTGAGTTAGTTATTTTAGAGAGCCTCGTAGTTAGAATCTTGTCTTTATTTTCTTTTCAGGTTATTATTTTTATTTGACTGCCAAGTTGGCACAGTCTGTAAGCGTCAAGAGGACGCAATTGTAATTTATTACGTTGAATAAAAAGGGACTTAAACCCTTCACAAGGCTCTATCTTTTATACAAGTTTTCACAGTCACTTCTTGGTTGCGTGCAAGTTGGAGGCGCGCAACGTTATAGGCTAATTTTTTTACAATATGACGTAGAAATAAATAGAGATATCACATTCCGTTTGATAAATAATAGAAATGCATGATAAATTTAAAAAAAATTAAATATAATTTCATTTCGTTAACATTGCACAACTATTTCGATATCTCCTTTACTTTGAATTTCTTAACTTATCTAACCTTTTTACTACTCCTATAATGCTATTCTTAAACATCAGTAACTTCTAAGACATAGGCTCAGGCCTAATGGGAGCTCCACTAAAGGAATTGATTCTAAAAAGGCTTTTTCTCTGGTTCAGAAGTTTGGAATCTGCTGAAGAAAGCGATCTAAATTCGTTTTCTTTTAATTCCAATAAATATTAAAAATATACCTCTAAGGACAAATGTAAAGAAGGGAGGGAAAAAATACTATTTGTAATTTTGAGCATAGCATATATATTTTTATACAACTTATTTGTTGCATATTACTTATTTTTAACATGAAAATAATATAACAACGCTTTTTAAGGAAATAAGGCTTACGCAACGATTATTATGGATCACTCAAAGTTTTTAACTGAACAACATTTTTAACTGAACTCGTTGTTGCCACACAGCAAATCTTAATAATTATGCAAAAAAAAAAAAAAAAAAAAAAAAAAAAACTAAATCATGCTGCCACTTAGAAAATTTTAATAATATTATAAAAACAATAACTTATGTTCCCACTACATCATTTTGAAAGGCAGGAAATATTCGCCTACAGCTGTTTAAGGGATAAACACAGAGTTCTTTCATGAAATTGCGCATGCGCAAAGCAATATAGAATATATTAAAAAAAATTCCCAGAAGCAAAGCTTTTCTGCCTTCAAGCCTTACTCAGTTTCTCATACCGGGAGGGAAAAAAATTCAACTGCTGCTGCCACCGCATCCATGAAATGTGACACGACACGCTGAGGGTTCTAATCACGTGGGAACAACATCACGGGAAACCAGTTCGATCCGGTCAGTACTAAATTCAAAGCTGGCAGAACTGAACGTGCAACTTATTTTTAATGAGGGAAAAAAAGGAAAACAACAACAGACCTTACTGTTGCCAGTTGACATTTTGAAACTTCGGGAGTTTACAATTGAACGAATGACTATACTGTGCTCACTCACACGCAAAAAAATAATAAAACAGGATTATGCTTTTAATCGACTGACCACCATTCTATTAAAGTGGATTTGGGGCGAAAAGCTTGTTTTAGACTATTGCGACAGGGAACCTATTGTGGGCATTCGTGTCTTTTTGAACACACAGCTTGTATCAAAGATTAAAGTTTTCAGATTAAAATAATTGCTTATATATCTAGCGTCACTTCCATGTCATTGACTTTTGAGTATGACAAATAAATTACGTAAGTATAATTATTTTCTTAACCTAGTTCACTCTAAGCATCACCAAGTGACTCACACACTTTGACGTTAAAAAGATTCATGCTTCGTTTTTCTAAAGTGCAAAGTTGGAGGGACTCGTAGCTACTAATCAATGCAAGAATATTTTGAAAACAAATAAGTAGAGGTGTGAAATTATGACTGACATCTACTCTTTTAATTTGTAAAACTGTTCTGGAATAAATAATTTCTATCTAAAAAGAGTGAAAAAGCGGGAAATTTAAATTCTTATGCATATTAAACACAATTACTAACATTCATTAAAGTTAAGCTATTGAAACCCTTTTCCAACTGGAAGATTTGATACACGCTGTAAAAAGACAATACTAAAATTTACAAAAAACACAATATAATACAGATCGATAATATTTGGTGGCAAAAATCTGCAAAGTGATTCAGCACTTTATAGCGACTCAACGCAAAATCTCATTTCGAGACAGTGAGCTCTTCTGAGCTATCGCGTCTTTAGGCTAATAATTCGACAAATGTATGCGTATTTTTGAATTTTCTAAACTTGTAAACACATTAAAGGACTCTAACTCTGAACGTGTAATTTATATTTTTAATATTAAGAAATCTGATGTGTGCACCACATGACTTCCTTGTACGGAATATTAAATTATAGCCATTTTTCTTGCATTTCATTTAAACTTATTGGATTTAATTAAATCTACTTCGTCGATGGCGCATAAACCACAAGAGAATAAATGCACTCTTTGAAATTCACTGTATTTGTTTACCATAACGAAAATCTGGCGCTACGTTCACTTAACAACGTTATATTTCGTCCATGTTATAACTCAGAATGTACAAAATTTATATCATTTGAAGAATTATCTAATCGTTGCCACATGTTCTATCCAAATAGTATAATAAATCTAAAATGATATACAAAATAAATTAAGCAAACAAAACAAAAAAGAAACAGTTTTTCACAGACGACTCAGTATTTCTCTTTCAATTATTTCAGTTCTCACTCCGCGACAAAGCAAAAATACATTAAAACTCAAGATGCCTGTATTGAAAATTATGAAGTAAATCTCTTAAACACTTATTTCCTCGAATAAATTCCAGAATGGATTAAGCATGATTTAATTCACGATAATGAAAGAAGGCGTTATCTTTGTTATTGCGAAGCTTACTTTCTTTTAGATTGGCAACAGATCTAGTACTATTCTACTGTTTCAAATGTAAACAAGCAATGGCCGCCATGGAAAAAATTATTAGGCTTAGCGGCACTTAAACAACTTTTAAATTGCTGATAATTTTAAAAATATTGCAGACAGACTTACTATAGGCATAAAAACCTTAACCGGAAGATAAGAACAACATAATCCAATCATTTTTAAAGCAAAAAATGCACAATTTACAAACATATAAGAGTAAAGAAACTAAGATCACAGTGCCGAGTAACAAAGTGGATATATATATATATATATAAATATAGGATTTATATACGTTTGGTTCGGCCGATTGCAACCAAAATACGAGGTGCACATCTACATGTTATAACAGTCATATATACAAAATTTCAACTTTTAGACTTTTTTTTTTTTTTTAATCTTTCTTTTTATTCTGTATCACACGTCTATTCTGCATCTTTTGAACGTATTAACTGAATGAATTAATACAGAAGAAATGTATTAATTCTCGCATTGTTTATATTATAAAATTTATTTTCATTCGTCTTTATTCATTATTCTTCTTCGTTTTATTAATTAATATTTGAAATTTCTCTCTGTCATACGCTTAGCCAATTTTCTTCTCCTGAATATTTGCTTTGCTTGGAATTGTAATTACTTTTTCCCGTTATATTATCAGTTTTATATGTATAATTTCGCTTCGGTAATTTCCTCAAAACATAAACGTGACATTTCTTTTTAATCAAAAAGGAATTTCGTTTTGGCATTTTGCATTGATTCACTGTAAATGTCGGTTCACTTTCCAAATTGTTGCCACTAAATATTAAGAGCCTTGTTTTATATTTAAAAAAAAATAAATAATGGAGAATCTGCATAAATGTATGTATGTTTCTCGCATTGTTTATATTACAAAATGTGTAAGTTATATTTACTATTATTTTATTTTTTTAACAATTAAAATTGTAATAATTTTTTACTGTACATTCTATTTCATTTTTTCCCCTTCTTTCTCTCCTTTTCCCAATTCAAAACGGCCCATTTGTTAATCTTATATAGCAACTGAATCTACACATAAGTTTGATACCATAGATGTTTTGGTAATTTAAATACTTTTCTATGAACAATTCGCGTAGATGTACGATATTCAAATCGATTAATTATTGATTGATTAATCCAAGGATATTTCTACCTATTTTATTTATCAGTCGGCTTATTTCCGTGTGAGCATATATTTATGTGAGCTTTTTTCCTTGTGAGCTTTTTTCTATATGGGCATATTTCTGTGTGGGCTTTTTTCCTGTGAGCATTTATACCTGTGAGCATTTTTCCTGTGGGCATTTTTCCGGTCACCGATAAAACAACGGCACCAGTAGCCACCCAATTTGAATAACGTACGTTTCCAACCGAATATGGGCATATGGAAGGCCGAATTTTCATATTTTTCAAAACTTTAAAAAATTTTTTATTAACAAACTCAATGATTTCAAAGCAAGCAGTAGCAGCACTGCGCGAAAAAAAAAAAAAAAAACTTTTTTATCTCCAGCGCGCGTGACTACCTATCAGAAATTCTAAAGATATGCTGTTTTAAAATATTTTGTGATATTGCTGTTGAACTGAATTTTATGGTTTAAGTGCGAAGAACCTGATATTTAATACATAAAGGTAACTCACAAAACGCTAAAAAAACGCCCCTTTGGGTGTAATGTAAAATCTGAAAGCTGTCAGATTTTTATATTTCTTTTTTTTTTTATTGTATTTTTTCCATGCTTGCTAATATAAATATTCCATTCATATATAATGAAGCGCCGTCCAGACGGTAAAGTGGTTTTAGTGACTATGCTTGCGGTTACGAAGGGCACGGGTTCGAATCCCGGAAGAAGGCATGGATATAATTTGTCCGTCCTCTTCCATAGGAGGCAACGGTGGCCCTCCTGTTCGATACCTCTATAACAAAGAGACTACTGTTTTTGGCCTTAGTAGTGGCCAAGGCCTGTAAATGGCTAGATCCCGCGATTGGAACATAATAAAGCAGATACTTCCGTTATCTCATAAAATTAAAGCAACCTGTCCCTCAGAATAGTGATCGTCAGTGTCATACTATAAGAGAAGCCTAATTTAAGTTGTCGCTTATAGAGCCACGGACCTCTTTCGCAATATGTTTTGTTTCACCAATAGTTAAGAATGCACCACAGACTAATAAACATGGCTTATCTTGGGACAGTTATTTAATGAATGCTAATTATCTTCCTCAACTGTTAGCATATTAAGCAACACTGAGGACAAAAATAACTTTACAGAAAATTCAAAATGGCATTTTGAACACACTTTTTAATTAAATGAATGAGCAAAGTCTTAAATTAGGTTTTATTTTAAAATACATTTTGTTTGTTTATGTGTTTATTTATTGCAAGAGATCCATCAATAAAATCTGTACACGCCTACAGTTTACTGCTTTCAATAACCGTTTCCTTGTAAGAACTCTCTCTGACTCAGCTTCGACAGCTGCTATGCAATTTTCATCGAATTACAGGTGCGGCTTTATAACCTCCCAAAGAATTTATTCAAGGGCAGAACGATCCATGATTATTTTTCCGAATTTAATCTGAAAACACATTTAAAGGCTACAATTCTTTGCGCCAGCTGTTTAGCTTGTTTGAATGAGCTTTAAAAAACATACGGCGACAATAAAAGGTTAGTAGTAGCTAAGAAGCTGTAAGGACATAACTCCGCGAACTTTATGATTTCCTGAGGGCTCGGTATCTCTTAAAAAATGTATCCCCTTGACGGTGTTAAACATCTGCCTCTCCGATAGACTGGTTTTCTACGTAAAGACCATCTGCCGAAAGGAGGAAAAATGTCTTCTGCCTCGGGAACTGTGCCCTCCTCCCCAATGCCTTCTTTGTTTCCTATCAACCTTTCTGAATATTCGCGTCATGCATAAGACAATCGTCTGCATCACGCGCATTCGATCCTATTCACGTTGCCAGATCGAAGTATTGTTATACAATGAATGGAAATGACATCTGGGAACTGGAAAGGAACTTCCGGATTAGATTTAATGAGAACTTTTCTTTCAAAGGCAAAACCGCAGTTAATGATCCCATGTAATAGTATTTCTCAATCTTTTGGCCCGTTGCCGGACGATTATTTCCCTTCCCTCATTTCCAAAACTCGAAGAATATATATATGAATTTATTTAGATTTAGATTATTTTTAAAGTGTTTTATAAATTAAACAACAAAAATTAGAAAAAAAAAAAAAAAATGTTGATAAATAAAAAACTTGAATAAAAGTAATGTTTTATATTTCACAAACTAAAACTAAATATTTAACAGCTATATAAAAGGTTGATTACACGCCTAAAATCTAAGGCTATAGTATGTCTTAAATCTCGGGCTTGCTAATTAGTCATTCAAAAGAGTGTTTTCTGCTAATACATAACAGTTGATAATTATTTCACTTTTCTTTTTCGCAGATAAAAATTAAAATGCTGCGATAAGAGGCTTTAAAAAAGGTATGCCATGTAGTTTTGAAAGGAAAACTATAAATGCCATATTTTTAATTGCCCAGTCTAATATCAGAAAATCTTGAAAATAAATTCTTTTTGCCCTAAGGATACTGATTCAGTTGTTAAGAGTTTTAACTGATACACATCAGGGACTGTGACCCATTAGATTATTCAACCTGTTTACCTATTCAGCTATAATAATAAAAGTTTGTTTAATATAGTTTAAAATACAGAACACGTCATCTTAAACTACCAGAAATAAAAAAACATTCCTGTCACATTATTTACAAACTTCAGTTAATGAATTGCCAAGTATGGCGAGGACTTAATAATGACGAATTTTTCTTTCATCAACTTTTACTGTTTGGAAAGCAGCGATGAAAAATCACGTGATTCAGATTCGAATTCCTTTAGAACAAAGAAGCTTTATTCCTAAGTTTCGTAGAAAAAAGCTTTCAATTTGCAGTTGATAATTAGTGTCCTTTTTCTCTTTTCCGAGCCTACTTCCTGAGTTTTGAATGTTTATGTTACAGAAAATTCGCATTAACCTTTCTTATAAAAATCCATAGTTTATATAGATCGCAAAGTTCCAGGAAGATCCGCAGCTTTAAATATTAAACAAGATATAAAATTGTAAACACTTATTTCCACTAAATATCGACTGTTCCCATCCAGACAAGTACACTTCAACTGCGATATCGATGCTACGATCAGACGATTTTTGAAACATTGACTTCAACTTCTTCGGCGCAGAGAATTCTTGCCGTCCTTTTGTTCTGCATGTTCTGTATTACGCAATGTATTTTAAGAATTCTACTTTTAGTCGAGTCCGTCAAAATGCTTTATTCTGACCAAGCATCAGTCGAAGACTTCTTCACTCTGCAGATGAAAATTTTTGGAATCTGGGGACAACGTTTTTCATAAAATACCGCATGAATTTCTTGCATCCGAAGAACGTTTTTCATTATTTCTCAAATACAGGTTTTGATCACATGAACTTCTGACGTCAATACAAATTAAAAACAGTTCTGTATCGACGTTATTGTTGAAAAGGGGGGGGGAAGAAAAAAGAACGTAATTTATAATGTTTTCCAGTAGTTGGTCATTATTAAAGCAACATATGCTGAATGTAATAATTAATGTAAATCATTGCGAATACGAAAATAATACGTATGAATTTTCAAAGATAAGTATAACGAGTGTCTGGCATATTTTACAGATACAGTAAACAGCGTACCTAGTATATATTGTTGATATTGTTACGAATTTTGTAGTTAGCTAATTTTAGTAGAATTATAATGAAAATTGTTGTATTCCCCCGTGCGCATATTTCACAAGTGCACATTTGTGTAACCACCGAGGGAGTGGCTTCTAGGATGGACCAATGAGCATCCAGTAATATTTCTGTCATGTCACATGACCTTTCGTGTGCTTTAAGATTTAAGCAAGATGGTTGAAAATATTCTGCCACGCAATTTCCTGTACAAAATAATTAAAGCATCGTCGATTGCTTCTAAAAGTTACATAAAAAATATTCAATTATGAAGATTTCACTACCTGGTTGAAATAAATACAAACACATGTTGGATACTTCGCAAAAATATCGATCTGAAATATTACTTAATAAGTGGTAAATTTGATGAAGAAAGAAATATGTGATAAAAATCTGACTCCAAATGCAATCTTTACATAAAACTATGCGTATGAGAAAAATATTTACACCAGTTATATATGTAAATAGAAGTCAGCACTTTTTATTGCGGTCTATATGAAAAAGATGTTCTATATTAATAACCAATGCAGAATTGCATAATTCTGAATAGAGGAAATTTCATTTCTGGAAATTTCCTCTATTCAGAGTTATGCGACTTTTTTCTTGTTTCCTTGCGGAGTGTGGGAATAATACACTTACGTAGAGTTCAGTGAATGGGCATGCCCTGTCATCGACGATCACAGATCGTTTAAACTTTCCAGTTTTTGTGAACGACTTTTAAATGTTTGAAATTTCTACTGTTCAATTTTCTTAAACTTGATGACAATTTATGGCTAAAAACAACGTCGGAATTGCTATAACATAGCATACAAGCTACGTGTGATTGCATATGCTAAAGAACATAGAAACAGGGCTGCAGACAGAGGCATTTCGAGCCACCCCCAATTGAGAAAATGATAAATTATAATGATCAGTAATAAAGTTTTATCCTTCAAACATGTGTATAAAAAATCTGATGTGTACACCACATGACTTCCTTGTACGGAATATTAAATTATACGCATTTTTTTTTGCATTTCATTTAAACTTATTGGATTGAATTAAATCTACTTCGTCGACAGGGCATAAACCACAATAGCATAAATGCATTCTTTAAAATTCACTCTATTTGTTTACCATAGCGACACTCTGGCGCTGGGTTCATTTAACAGTATTATATTTCGTTTATATTATAACTCAGAATGCGCAAAATTTATATCATTTAAAGAATTATCTAATCGTTGCCGCATGTTCTATTCAAATATCATAATAAAGCTAGAACGATGTATACAAGAATTTAAGCAAACAAAACAAACAAACAAAAAAAAAAAAAAAAAAAACAGTTTTTTATAGATGGTTGAGTATTTCTCATTCAATTAATTCAGTTCTCACTTCGCGACAAGGCAAAAATACATAAAAACTCAAAATATCTGTATTAAAAATTACGAACTAAATCTTAAACACTTATTTCCTCGAATAAATTCCAGAATGGATTAAACATTATTTTATTCGCAGTAATAAAAGAAGGCGTTATCTTTGTTGTTGCGAAGCGTAGTCTCTCTAACTTGGCAACAAATCTACTATTCTGCTGTTTCTAATGTAAACAAATATGTCCGCCATGTTATTTAAAAATTAGGCTTAATTGCACTTAAACAGCTTTTAAACTGTTGATAATTGTATAAATATTGCTTACAGATTGACAAAGGCACATAAACCTTAACCGAAAGATAAGAACAACATAATTCAATCATTTTTTAAAGAAAAAACTGCACAATTTACAAACATATAAGAGTAAAGAAACTGAGATCACTGAGCCGGGTAATAGAGTGGATATATATATAAATATATTTATATACGTTTGGTGCGGCTGATTGCAAACAAAATACGAGGTGCACCTCTATATGTTATAGCAGTCCTATATACAAAATTTCAACGTTCTGAGGCTACACGTTTTTGAGTTATGCGAGATATGTACGTGCATACGTTCGTACAGACGCCACAAAAAATTCTCTTTAGAATTCATTTTAAAGCAGTTTTATAATTTTTTTGGAGGTAAAGAGCCTTATATTTTGTCCTTACGTACAGATATGACGGAAAAACATCGTTAAATTGCATTCGATAGCGGTCAAAATGGATATTTTCGTTGAAATATATGCTGCATGAAACTTTTCGCGATTACAATACTTCCTTTTTACTTCGTACAAGGAAGTAAAAAGGGAATGCGTCTTATAAACCAGCAAATATCTTACTTTAGAACTGTTTTAAAATATCATAGAGGAGCGCTTTTAATAAACTGCATAAATAAGGTATTTTTAGGCTCTTCAATTAATTATTAAAAGGAAACTCTATCTCGAAATTTAGTTTTAAATTATGTACCTACTTTGAATTATGTTTGAGCTATATGTTTTTACCTAAAATGCTACTTTATGCGATTTACAGCAGGTAAATAATTTTACAACTGTAGAGTTCTTCCCGCTATACCACTCATCTATAGTTTATGAGTTAGATAAAGTAGAGATAAACACTGAAAATATTTATACCTTACCGAGAGGAATCTGAGACAGAAACATTGGGAAACAGTTACCTAGGTCTTTCTCAGAATGGAATTCGGAACTTTCCCGAGTTGACTGGTTCTGCTGACCTTTATATTACAAGAAAGCGCAGGATCTCAACTTCTTAGAGTAATTAAATTAGTTATACTATTATTAGCTCAAATGGACGTTAACCGAGAAGAGTTATTAATTTCGTTTTGGCATTTTGCGTTGATTCACTATAAAAGTTTCTCGCATTGTCATAAAACAACGGTACCTGGAGACATCAAATTTTGAATAACGTAGTCCTCCACTCGAATATGAGTATCTGGAAGGCCAAATTTGGAATTTGTTTTATTATCTATTTCATATTTTGTAAAACTTTGTAGAGACATTATGTTATTTCGAAGCAGGAAAGATGAAAAATGAGCAATGCCATCGCCGGCACTCGAACCGCGGACCTTATTAAATACGCTTCGAGTGTGCTGACTATTGCAAGATAAGAAGGCGGGAGAGAAATACTTTTAACGAACTTCTGATTAACAACATCAGCGATTTTAAAGCATTCCATTAACATTAAGATTGCGTGCACCTTCAAGCACGGATATGTTATGTACGAGATTTCTTTACATTTCTTACTGGTATCATGTTGGCAGCGTAGCAAAGCAAAAACGTTACAAAGTCTAACGGTATTTTGCGTCGAATGACTTTGAATGTCTGCATCACTTTTCAAATCCCGTTTTGAACCCCCTGTGAAAAAACGCCCAAATCTGAAAGCTTATATTGTTATTTTCAATTTTAACTGTATTTTTATGGCTTATTTTAGAGGAAAGTTATAATTATTTTAAGAAAAACTGTAGCTAGTCTGTTTTCCACTTCTAGGAGAACAGGAAAATGACTTCTTTCTCCTGTCCTACAAGTTTTCTTCCATCACTTATCATTGAATTTCACTCATTTTTTCTTCCTTGTACGAAGTAAAAAGGAAGTATTGTAATCGCGAAAAGTTTCAGGCAGCATATTTCAACGAAAATATCCATTTTGACCGCTATCGAATGCAATTTAACGATGTTTTTGCGTGATATCTGTACGTAAGGACAGAATAAAATACTCTTTTCCTTCAAAAAAGTTATAAAACTGCTTTAAAATGAATTCTGAAGAGAATTTTTCGTGGCGTCTGTACGAACGTATGTACGAACGTACGTATCTCGCATAACTGAAAAACGAGTAGCCTCAGAACGTTAAAATTTTGTATATAGGACTGCTATAACATGTAAATGTGCACCTCGTATTTTGGTTGCCATCGGCCGCACCAAACGTATATAAATATATTTATATATATATCCACTCTATTACCCGGCTCAGTGATATCAGTTTCTTTGCTGTTATATGTTTGTAAATTGTACATTTTTTGCTTTAAAAATGACTGAATTATGTTGTTTTAATCTTCCGGTTAAGGTTTTTATGCCTTTAGTAAATCTGTCTACAATATTTTTAGAATTATCAACAATTTTAGGCGGCCATTGATGTTTACATTTGAAACAGGAGACTAGTAGATCTGTTGCTAATCTAGAGAAAGTAAGCTTCGCAACAACAAAAATAACGCCATCATTTATTATTGCCCATTAAATCATGCTTAATTCTTTCTGGAATTTTTTCGAGGAAATAAGTGTTTAAGATTTACTTCGTAATTTTTAACAGAGATATTTCGAGTTTTTATGTATTTTTGCCTTCTCGGGAAGTGAAAACTGAATTAATTGAATGAGAAATACTCAATCGTCTGGGAAAAACTGTTTCTTTTTTGTTTTGTTTGCTTAATTTCTTTTATACATCATTCAAGTTTTAAGCTACTATTCTAGCTACTTGAACATGTGGCAACGATTAGATACTTCTATTCTTTAAATGATATAAATTTTATGCATTATGAGTTATAATATGAACGAAATATAATACTGTTAAGTGAATCTAGCGCCAGAGTATCGCTATGGTAAACAAATACTAGAGTGAATTTTAAAGAATGCATTTATTCTGTTGTGGTTTATGCGGTGTCGGTGAAGTAGATTTAATTCAGTCCAATAAGTTTAAATGAAATGCAAGAAAAAATGCGTATAATTTAATATTTCTTACAAGGAAGTCATGTGGTGTACACATCAGTTTTTTTACAAAACGGATTGTAAATGGATTTAAAGAGATTTTTTTTCGTGACGTCTGTACGTACGTAAGTACGTATATATCTCGCATAACTCAAAAATTGTTAGCCGTAGATTGGTGAAATTTTGTATGTGAGACTGGTACAACGTCTAGTTATGTACCTCCCTTTTTTTATTGCAATTGGCCGTACCGAACGTGCGATTCCTTCTACACACAAAAAAGAAGTTAGTTAAGAAATATTTATAACTGAATCTCCAGTAATCATTTCCGTATATTCGAATGCGTTGTATTCTGTCCTTTAGACTTAGCCCGTTGAAACCCTTTCGTTCCTGGAACACGCAATCCGGAACAGGTGAGCTTCGTGTTGTGCCAAAATGTGAATCTATTATTACCCCCTATCTTCGACTTCGTTTTTTCACAAACGTACACTTTCCAGAGAGTTGAGGCATTGCGCTCTTGGCATGCAATGTTTACTGGCAGCTTTTCAAGAAATACTTACTATTTTGCTTCTTTTTCTTTTTCTGTTCTAAGTATTCCGTTACAAAAACAAGAAGAATTTGATTCAGATTTTTTCCATAGCTTTTTTTTCTTCCCTCCAAGTACATACAAAAAGAAATGATACTTTTGACAGCTTTTAAATTCATTTTTATTTTGTTACAAGAAAACAACAGAAAAAAATTCATTCGAAATATCTTAAAACGAAAGAAATAAGCTTGAAATGTTTTTGATATTATTTCAGGATTGCAGTACCAGATCGTAAAGCTAAAACTTAACAATATTTGTATTGATTAACAATCGACTTCTCTTTCTTTAAAACAAGCATACTGTTTCTAATCTTGTACATAGATAGATGATTTTAGTGCAATTATATGTGAAATCGTTGTATTTTTCTGTGTAATGTAACGCGAAAAATATAGAGACGAGATATGCCGGAAAAGTAAGAATAAAGGGAAGTCTATTTAATACTGAGTAAATGGTTATCTCGGTAATTTGGCGAGATATCGCCAACTTGGGAACCGTTTTGGCGACTAATTTCTGTTTTAAAATTTGGCGACTTATCGCCAAACTTTGTGAGCTTTTGGCGACATTTTCGTACGGTCCCTATATCACCGTAGTAGGTATCGCAAATGAATAAATGTAATTGATAACTATGTTAGCGGTAACCGTAACTCGACTCTCATATTGCCTTTCAGTCATTTCGGAAAACAGAAAGAGATAGAAATATCCCGACGGCCGAGCGAAAACTAAATAAGGCCTGAGAGAGCATCTGCTCGCAGTTCTTGTTGTTAGCTGTTAGCTCAGCGTGAGTTCGGAGTACTGAGATATTTCCGGTAGCATTCTCTTTAGCTGCCTTTGCATTGCGTTGTGTTTAACGTTCATAGTAGTTTGAAGTGTAACTACTAACTGTACTCTGTGATACCGTGAAGAGTTGCAGGACTATCTTTGTGAAAAATTCTAGATCTCTGAAGTGTTTTATTTGATAAAATATATCTTATCAACCTACCATTGTAGCTGTGTGCATTCAATCTATACGAACCCGTACGAACGCAACGATACTTCCAATATGCGAATGAACCCATCATCATTCTTACCATATTCTTACATGAATTCAGCCCACCAGCGCAGGGTGGTAAGGTTGCTGAACACTGCTAGTTCGACCTGGATTCGATTCTCGGCGAACGGGCTAGCTGCATGGTTGGTTTTCGCGGGTTTTTCCGCGGGTAACATAGATACGATTTAGTTTCCCTTTAAAAGTCCTCCACGAAGGCATCCCTCCCCATGGGCAGCTAGTCCTTGAAATCACGTAACCTAACCTACTTGAATTCCTAGTTGAAGACAAGGTGTATTGTACAAATTGGCGAAGAATTTTATAAAACAGATCATCCAAATCTAGGAACTCATGCTTCCTAAAAGCTAGAACTTTCTTATTTCCTCCTAAGAGCTAGAACTGCTGATAGTAGTCATATTCTTGAATAAAAATAAAATTAGAAACCATCAATTTAAAAAAAAAATATCTGAAAGCTTTCAGATTTTATATTACTTCCAAAGAAGTGGTTTTTTTTTTTTTTTTTTTTTCCCCTTCCCGTTTTGTGTGTTACCTTTATTTATTAAATATCATGTTCTTCGCACTTACCATAAAATTCAACTCAAAAGCAATATCACAAAATAATTTAAAAACAGCATATCTTTAGAATTTCCGATACACATTCTCGCACGCTGGAGGTAAAAATGCCCCCCCCCGTGCAGTGTTGCCATTGCTCGCTTTGAAATCATTAAGTTTGTTAATAAAAAATTCGTTAAAGCTTTACAAATTATGAAATAGATAACAAAAAAAGTTCGAAATAAGAAATTCGAGCGTTCAGATGCCCATGTTCGGGTGGAGAACTACGTTATTCAAAATTGGATGGTTCCAGGTACCTTTGTTTTTTCACAGTGGAAGAAACATACATACACTCATGCAGATTCTTCATCATTTAATTTCTTTAAATATAATGCACGGCTCTAATATTTGGTGGCAACAGTTTGAAAAGTGAAACGCCATTTATAGTGAACCAACGCAAAATGCCAAAATAAAATTAATAGCCCTTCTGAGCAAATTGCCCTTTTGGGCTAATACTATAAAAACATTAATTATTAGACTGGCGGCAATCGAACGGAAAAAAATCTTCGCAGCTTACAACTAAAATACTAGTTTTTCTGCCATATTTAGGACACATGGCATTTTCAGGACTTAATTTCAACTTGCTGTTTTATGATCTTTAAAATATTTTACCATTAAAGCTGAAGAACAAATATTTTGTTTTATAAATTGCTTGCAAGCAAGCTAGACTGAGTTAATGAGGTGAACCATTTCATTGGCATAGCCTTGTCTGAAATCAGTCAAATTATGCTAAATTATACACAACACAGCTACGATCATTTTCATTATTTTCGTTCATCACCTTTTGCCCTCCAGCTGCTTTGGAATTTTTTATACATATTTTATCTTCATAAATATTCCCACTTAATAGTAGCCTTTTTGCAAGCATAATATTCACGATTGGCTGGTAACCATGGAGATAGAATATACATACTTCTACTTTCATGGTTCCAATTCCAGCTGAGTTTAGAACCCAAGACTTGCTATGAGAAGTAAAAAGGAGTGTTTCTTCCCTAGTTACTAAAAATAGCATCTGACTTTCCAGATAATTTCTCTTTAGTATGGATGATATTCAGAGGCTGGAAGAGTGACCTAGAAACGAGACCCAGGACCTCCTGCTATTACTAGAAGGAATCTTAACATTTAAGCTACTAAAACTGACGTGTACAAGCGAATGTTCTAAGTAAGAGTAAACTTGAAAATATACACTTTTATCACTTCCCTTTTTATTAATGGATCAGCACGTAAAGATTTCGCCAAAGTCTGTGATGCTTTCCTGGAGGACATTTTAAAAGAAATGGCTTTTATATATATATACAGTGTCTCACAAAAGTGATGGGACACTTGTGCTTTACAAAAGGAAACTGCAATAAAATAAATTTAAAAAACATGTAAAATTTTTTGTGGGTGTGTTTCATACTTAAATTTAGTAACAATTATTACATAACATACATTTTCTCAAAATATTAAAATATTAATTTAATAAAAATACAATTGTTTAGAACGGAGCAGAAAATGGCTCACTTAAGTGATGGGACACTTACTTTTCCATCAAATATTTATCCAAAAATTTTACTTTTTAAAAGGTTTTAATATTTTGTTGGATTTCCTTTTACTTTTAAAACGTGATTTCATCTTCTTGGGATGGATTCGACTAATTTTTTGTGATTTCTGGAGTGATTTTACCCCATTCTTCTTGAAGCACTGATTTTCATTGTTGTTTTGAAGAAATGGTGTGTTTGCGAATTCTTGATTCCAATTCTTTTAGTATATTCTCTATGGGATTTAATTGTGGAGATTGTGGGGGTGTTTTTATTATTTCAGGACAGTTATACAGCAGCCAGAGTCTAACATTCAAAGCATTGTGCTTGGGGTCATTGTCCTGGTAGAATTTAAAATCGTTATGAAGATTCAATTTTCATGCTGAAGATTTCAAATTTTGATTTAAAATGTCAATATACTTGTACTGATCCATTATACTGTCAATAAAAACAAGATTACCAACTCCAGCGGACGACATACACCCCCATACCATAACTCCTCCTCCACCATGTTTTACTGTTGGCACCAAGTACTGTTTTCGAAATTCTTCCCTGGGTTTTCTCCCCGCCAAGATTCTACCGTCAGAACCAAATATATTAAATTTACTCTCATCAGCAAATATAACTTCATTCCAGTAATCAGAATTCTTATTTATGTTGGATTTTGCGAAAGCCAGTCTGAGTTTTCTATTCTTTTCACTTACGAAGAATTTTTTCTTGGCTGCTCTACCGTGATATCCAGTAGATCGAATTACTCTTCTTAATTATTAATTAGAATTAACAATTACTCCATATAATGCTTGTAAATCAGCAGCAACTTTAGGAGCACTCATTCTTGGATTTTTTCTAAATATTTCGAACGATAATTCGCTTTATTCCATTGGATAGCTGTGATGGTCGGCCAGGTCTTCTTTTATCCTGAATCATATGATTCTTTTTATATCAAAAAAAATAAAAACCAAAAAAAAATATTTTTATTGTAGTACGTAGTAGTATCTAATGGTGTCCTATCACTTATGTGAGCCATTTTTTGCTCCGTTCTAAACAATTTTATTTTTATTAAATTAATATTTTAATATTTTGAGAAAATGTATGTTATGTAATAATTGTTACTAAATTTAAGTATGAAGCACACCCACAAAAAATTTTACATGTTTTTTAAAGTTATTTTATTGCAGTTTCCTTTTGTAAAGCACAAGTGTCCCATCACTTTTTTGAGACACTGTATGTAAGAAAAATAAAGAATATGTAAAAGATTAAATTAGCAGTGTAAATTAATTTCCCTTCTCTATTCTAAAAATAGCAATATCCATTTGTACTTCGAGAAAAGTTTATGTCATATGATTCTTACGTAATTGACGTAAATGGAACTAAAACTCAACCAGCCAATAGTAATTTTACAGCAATATTAACTGTCCAATCAAAATGCTTTGAAAACCAAAACTAACTCAGTCTGACTTGAGATTTCATCTTGAACATTACGCACTTGCTTTCTACGCTTTGCCCTAGCTGCACTCCTGTCTGTCTGCCGCTGCTTTCTTGCTACAAAGTTATCAAAAATGTAAGCCTTTTGGAACAGGCGCATTTAATATGCCGACTTGTGTGTACGTTAAAAAAAAATATGAAAACCTTATGCGGTTTATCAACTTAGTCTCAGGGAATCGAACCCGGAGCGCAATACCTGTGCTTAGCTGTCAGATTCACTGTGTTGTTGGTCGGCAGAACTTGAAGAATACGAATTGTGTAACTGTTGGATTAATAAATTAAACTGGCCATCTGCAGTAGTGGCAATAAAGGAGAAGAACTATTTCATTCAGCTGGGGTAATTTTATTGTGAAATAATAATTTATGAAATCATTTCACATGTCTGAACTTCTTTAAGATTTAAATTCGGATTTCATAAAATTGAATAGAAAATTTTAAATTGGAATGGGAATTAGGTTCAGACATGCGAAATGACGAAACGCGCTCTTCGTGAATTATTGGTGGTTGTATGGGCAGGTTCCCATTACCATAAGTCGGGATCTTTCTATGGGATCAGCAATAATCCCCTTGTTTTATTCTCTAATTTTGGATTTTAATTTGTAAGAAACGTTATTTTAGTTTTAAACTAACCAGTCTTGCTCAATTACGTTCTAAGGTATTTTCTCCGTCCTTCCAGCATGCCTTCGTGGTGTAACGGCTAGCACACTCGGCGCGTATACGAGAGGTCCACGTTCGAGTACCGGGGAGAGCACTGCACATTTTTCACGTCTTTTGCTTCAAAATAACCTAATGACTCTACAGTGGCGCCCAAACTAAAAGGTGGTTAAAAAAAGGAGAGTATGTAAGGTATTTTCTCCCTCCACCCAGCATGGGTATAACGGTAGCAGACTCGGTTCGTATTCGAGAAGTCCAGGGTTCGAGTCCCGGCGACGGCATTGCGCACTTTTTACGTCTTCTGCTTCAAAAAAACCAAATGATTCTACAACGTAGCTTTTGTGTCTTCCCTTGTTTTCATTTCCTGCCAGAATGACATTCAGTTTCGCGTGATATACAAAGTAGAGTAGAAAGATATCATTTACTGGCGTCTGAGTTACACTGGTGTGCAAAAATTAAGGACGAAGTCGAAAAATTAGCATATCAGCTGAACGAAGAGGCAGAGCGGACAGAAAGACCAATCAGGAGATTAAGTAAGGTGATGTAAGGTAGCACATGCGCAGATATGCAGGTAGACGTAATGGGGGAGTGTCTGAGTAGTATAAAGCATGTTGTCGGTGTAAGATTAGTATTTCTGGCAAAGAGATTGCACGCCGTATAGCAGTTAAAATCACACCGAGTTGCTGCCTCAGCGAGAAATGGCGAATAATCAATCTGTTAGACGACATCTAAATGCTTTTACCCGAGGTCGAATCATTGGGAATTTGGAGGAAGGCCGCAGTGTGACAAGTGTGGCTGCAGAGTTCCGAATTGCTCACAGCATCGTTTCACGACTTTGGAGACAATTTCAAACTACAGGACAAGCTATCCGGGGGTTTAGTAGTGGTCGTCCGCGAGGAACCACACCCGCAGATGACCGGTATATTGCCTTACAGGCCAGAAGAAACAGGCCGCAGACAGTGGGAGAAATCGCTAGACACCCGACACAGGCGACTGGACGACCGATATCGCGTTTTACCGTGGCCAGAAGCCTGCACGGTGGTGGTCTGTTTGCACGACGCCCTGTACGGTGTGTACCTCTAACGCCTGCCATTCGGAGAAGGCGTTCTCTGTGATGCCGGGAACACCGGAATTGGAGAGACAATGAATGGGGACGAATACTCTTTACAGATGAGAGCAGATTCAGTCTGAGTAGCGATTCTCATCACATACTCATCTGGAGAGAGCGGGGAAGCCGCAATCATCCCTCGAACATCATTGAAAGGGACAGGTATAGAGGTGGTGGTGTTCTCGTTTGCGGAGGCATCATGCTTGGTAGTCGTACAGACCTTCACATCTTCGACGCAGGTTCAGTCAACGGGATCCGTTATTGTAACGAGATTCTTCTTCCATATGTGCGTCTTTTTTAGAGGCGCTATGGGTCCGCAGTTCCTTTTCATGGACGACAATGCACCATGTCATCGCACAGTAGCTGCCGAACAGCTCTTAGAGAGTGAGGATATTGAACGTATGGATTGGCCGGCACGATCTCCGGATCTCAATTTCATCGTGCATGTGTGGGATTTTCTAGGCAGACGCTTGGCAGCTCGTACCTTACCACCAGTAACGATTCCGGAGCTTCGATTGGCGCTGCAAGACGAATGGGCAGCAATGCCTCAACAACTCATTGACACCCTCATTCTCAGCATGGGCAGACGCTGTGAAACCTGCCTAGCAGTCAGGGGAGATAATATCCCGTATTAAAGACCGGATGTTTCTTGCTGGACACCCACCACAGGGATGTTTCGGCCTTCAGTCGCATTGAGCTCCATGCTACGATTTCGATAAAGCTTCTTTTTATCCCTCTGATTTCTCTTTTAGTAAGTGTTGCTTACATTACTCGTGTCCTTACGTATTGGGAATCTTACGGTATTAAATGTGTTGATTTGGAAAGCTTTTGCACAAAGTTATATTGAAAAAACCGTCTCGTCCTTAATTTTTGCACACCAGTGTACTTCAGATAGAGCATGTTCTGCTTGAAGGCGTTCTGAAAAGGCTATGTTGTTTCACTGCTTTAAGCTTGCTATTTTACTGCCGTGCATTTTAACTACGGTTTGGGTAGGTCGGTGGTATGACATAAGAGTCAACTCGCTTTAATTATCTCTGTGCAGCTTCGGCTGATTATTTTACTTAGATTTAGTTTTAGTTTTATATTTCTATTTTTGAGTTACAGCCAAAAGTATTGGCTGAGTTGTAAGCACCAAGGGTGCCGTCTGCAAATTATTTCTTGAGTTAAATAAAAGGGTTGTTTTACTCTTTTCACGTCTGGTTATTGATATAGTTTTAATTTAGTAAATAGTCGCTTCGCAGTTCAAGTAAAAATCCAAACAACAAAGTAAAGTATTTTACTTTAATCATTTACAAATCTAGTATTTTACTTTAATCTATGTAAACCTAGACTATAGACCGGGAGATTTAGTATCTATCATTTTACTTTAATCTATGTAAACCTAGACTATAGACCGGGAGATTTAGTATCTAGCATTTTACTTTAATCATTTACAAATTCCGATTATTAATTTACACAGTAGTACACATTTAATATCTAAATTTCACTTCACATTTCATAGGAGATAATTCTTCATTAATATATTCTTTACTTACACTTATACATGTAGAATTTTATGAATTTTATAATATATTGAAAACATTATGCTCTGTTAACTGTAATAAGCATCCATCAAGCTTCCATACAAGAACCATAATATATTAAAATAACATAGCGACAAAAATAGAAAAATTTCACACATTTAAACTTCCGAAACGCGTCAGTTAACAACTGCTGATGTATGAAACTTGCGAAAGAAAACATTTGACTAAATTACAAAATTTTTCCTCAGTTCTTTCGATGGATAATTAAAATAATTTTTTCTTTAAGTTGAACGTCATTTAAATAGGTTACAGTCTACTGGAAAAATTAAGCTATATGTCTCGCAGCTGAAAAAAATAATATATATGTGGGAAACTGTCAAGCTTTGTAAAAGATGACTAAGAAAAAACATGCAGTAAGAAGGCCTTTAGAATTTTTAATTTAAAATAACGTATGAAATAAAGATAAATTTTAATTAACGAGATATAAAAATATCTAAACCAAATAAAAACTACTAATTAATAGATGAATAAAAATTAATTTTACCATCTTAATAACCGTTGATTAATTATATAATTAAATTAATCTTTTAAATACACAAGTCAAAAGAATATTTACAGAAAAGAATATTTTAAATCGAAGATGCTTTTTAAAAAGTAGCTCTTGTTAGTTACACGATAAAACGATTTTCTAAAATAAAGGGTAACAAGTTAAAGTATGCATAACCACTTCTTAAAGGCCCACCAACGACCGAGCGGCACTGGAGTCCTTGAGCACAGGTAGTTCGGTCCGATGTTCGAGCACTTGAAGTTTTGCCGTAATCACGTAAACCGAAAAACCAAACGATTGTGTAGGGAACTATTTACTTGCTATATTTCAAGTCATGAATAATAATAATAATAATAATTTGAAAGCTTTCAGATTTTATATTACGCCTAAAGCGACTTTTTTAAAGTTTTGTGTGTTACCTTTATTTATTAAATATCATGTTCTCCGCGCTTAAAGCATAAAATTCAATTCTACAGCAATATCGCAAAATAATTTTAAAATGAGCCTATCTTTAGAATTTCCGATACACAGTCTCGCGCGCTAGAGATAATCCCCCCCTTACAGCGTTGCCATTGCTCGCTTTGAAATCGAAGAATTTCTTAATCAAAAACTCATAAATGCTTTACAAAATATGAAATAGATAATAAAATTCCAAATTCGAGCTTCCAAGGGCTCATATGCGGGTGGAGGACTACGTTATTCAGAATTTGATGGCTCTAGGTACTGGTACTGTTGTTTTTTCACAAAGCGAGAAACATACATACTTCATGCAGATTCCTTATTATTTAATTTCTTTAAATGTAATACAGGGCGATAATATTTGGTGGCAACAATTTGAAAAGTGATTCATCGCTTTTAGTGGTTCAACGCAAAATGCTGTTTCGAGACTTATAGCCCTTCTGTAAGTGTGTAAACCTAGACTATAGACCGGGAGATTTTAGTTTGACTTACTGTAATTCTGCTTAGATCAACATATCAGCAACTGTGATTAGTAATCGGTTAAATGAAAAAAAAAAAAAAAATTGAAAGGGTTTAGATTTTAAATTACGTCCAAAGCGGCCTTTTTTTTTTTTTTCTTGCTACGTTTATTTATTAAATATCATGTTCTTTGCACTTAAACCATAAAATTCAGTTCAACAGCAATGTTGCAAAATAATTTTGAAATGAGCATATCTTTAGAATTTCCGATACGCAGATATACATACATATATATTTTCCGATATACATACATAAAAGTGTTCTTCCTGTACATTGTTGCCATTACTGGCGTTGAAATCTTTGAGTTTAAGACACAATAACACGCCGAACAAATAGTAATTCAGAAGTCAAACAGCAAAAATCAGCGTTATATTTTCAAAATTTTCACAGGACTAGTTTCGATGGTTTTACGGAACCACCATCCCCAGCTGCTAAACCGCAAATGAATGATGGTTCGGTAAAACCATTGAAACTAGTCCTGTGAAAATTTTGAAAATATAACGCTGATTTTTGTTATTTGACTTCCGAATTAGTATCTTTGAGTTTGCTAATGAAAAATTCGTTAAAATTTTACAAAATATGAAATCGATAATAAAACAAATTCCAAATTTCAAATTTGGGATTTCAGATGGCCATATTCGCATTAGGATTACGTCGTTCAAAATTGGATGGCTCTAGATACCGTCGTTTTACCACAATGCGAGAAACATACATACATTTATGCAGATTCGTCATTCTTTAATTTCTTCAACTATAGCAGAGGGCAATAATATTTGCTGGCAACAGCTTGAAAAGTAAAACGGACATTCTGAGTGATTCGACGCAAAATCGCAAAACGAAAACAATAGTCCCTCAGGGAAAAGGAAGGACCCTTTGGACTAACAATAAGATTTTGCAAACGAAATGCAGATTTATTGATAAAACATACTCAAGACCTACAAAATTGCAAAACAAGCATATTTACAAAAATTAAGGTTAAATATGTGTACAAAATGCAGCACGATGTTTTTGTGAAGGATTTTCTGATGGAAACTGGCTTGTATACAAGTTACACATGTGAAAAATATGAAAATGCCTGTACATCCAGCACATTCGCCGGGATTGGAACTCCGAACCGAACTACCAGTGTTCCGCTACTTTATCACTTAACCGCTGGTGGGAGCCAATGTATATTAAAAGGTTTATTTTTATGAAAAGTTTAATAGGAAAAATCTTATTACTGAACTTACTATTATTCAACTAAAAGTTTATTCTTACTCGATTAAAAACTGCCTCTACTGAAAATGCATTGTGTAATATATGGAAAAATACCGATTCGTGGTTTTAGTGACGACAGTATGACACTAAATGTGCAATATAATGATCTGTAAAATGCAGGCATGTAATAAAATAATTTTGTGAAAGCAGAATTTATCGAGTATTCAAAATTTAAGAAGTTCAGTTCTGCAGAGTAAATGTTGGAGACACCAACGAAGACAATATTTTGTCAAAAGTCATTAGTCATTGTTTTTGTATTTTTGAAAGCATTGAAAATTCTTTAAATGTTAGCATTCTTTAGTTTTGAAATACAGAACGTGCAGTTATGGTGATATTGCATCAAATCTTCATGATTCAGTATTTTTCACCTTGTTTTTGAAATTTGCCTGTCAAAATTCTTGGAAGTTTTCTTTCGACTACAGATGACACATTCCAGATTTATGATGACAGGATTTGTATATTATATTAACATTCTTAAAGTACAGGTGTTTGAGTTTGAGAATGTGGTTTTTGACGAAATATACAATGGCGTTCGCTGTGTGACGACGTTGCAAAGATTCTATTGTAAAAGGAACGATCAAGATTGTCATTTTCCTCGCAGAAGCAATGATATGTAGTTCTAAATTTATCATTCATAAATGTGAAAGAAAGGAGCCATGTCAAGAGATACATTCGTCCACAAATGGAGATGAATTTTTTTGAAGCTATAAAAAACAAACTCAGCGTCATTGTGCCGTAATGTTTCATTCATCTTCTTCCAGGATTCTTTGTGTATTTTGCTTCATTTGTTTTTGAGAAAAGATTTCGAGAAAGAAGTCTCTTCCCTTTTCTGCACTTCTTTTTTGTTTTGCTTCAGTAATAATTTTAATCCAATCCTGCAGCTGATCTTAAGAATTAAGCGGCATTAACGGTGCTGACAAAGAAGGCATGGATGGGAAAGAATGAAGCTAACAAAGCATCTTTGCTTTGCTAGCGAAGCCACAGTTTCCTACGATTAGAAAAGTCATAGTTTGCAACCATTAGAAAAGCCACAATTTGTTACGATTAGAAAAATCATAGTTTGTCACGATAAGGAAAGCCGCAGTTCGCTACGATTAGGAAAGCCATAGTTCGTCACGATTAGAAACGCCACAGTTTGCTACGATTAGAAAAGTCATAGTTCAAACATTAGAAAAGCCACAATTTGTTACGATTAGAAAAATCGTAACAAATTGTGGCTTGTCACGATTCGGAAAGCCGCAGTTCGCTACGATTAGGAAAGTCATAGTTTGTCACGATTAGAAACGCCACAGTTTGCTACGATTAGAAAAGCTTTTCTTTGTCACGATTAGAAAAGCCACAGTTTACCACGATTTGCTATTAGAAAAATCATAGTTTGACATTATTAGAAAAAGCACAGTTCGTTACGATTAGAAAAACCACAGTTTGCTACGATTAGAAAAGCCACAGTTTGCTACGATTAGAAAAGCCACAGTTTGCTACGATTAGAAAAGCCACAGTTTGCTACGATTAGAAAAGCACAGTTTGCTACGATTAGAAAAGCTATACTTTGCCACGATTAGAAAAGCTATAGTTTGCTATTATTCTTCAGCTGCTCATTACTTGTTCCAAAGTCTTAATTTAGGAACATCCGCTCGGACTTTAGAGAGCTCAGATAGATAGCTCTAGCATATTCACTTTATAGGGTATTTCTCTCGCCTTTTTGGCATGCCTTCATGGTGTGGTGGTCTGCACGCTGGACGCGTATTCCAGAGGTCCTCGGTTCGACTCCCGGCGAAGGCGGTTATTAATTTTTCATCTTTCCTGCTTCCAAATTACCTAATGGCTCTACACCTTAATTAACTTACCCTAAATTTATTTCTTGTATAACCTGACTGTAGTTCCTATAGAAAAACACCCTGGAAAGCGAGAACTAAAAAATAATTTGAACAAATTTAACAGTTAACACAAATAAAATAACCATTACACATTTAAAATTAAAGGGCGATATAGAAATAGAACGGTTGTGATTTTATTCTGAATAGCAAAGAGTGTATTTTAATGGTAGAGAGGTTGTGGAACTAAAATTGTATACGATGGAAATTGTTTCCAGAGTCAAAATGATCGTAAGAAATGTAAAACTCCAGTTTTAATGAATATAATTGAGAGTAGAAATACATAAAGTATTTACTCTTATTTTTTTTAAAAAAAAAGAATAAGTAACTATTTGAGTATAAGTAGAGAAAGCTGGAATCTCAAATGTGACTACATTCCAATTTTAACTTCATTTTTGTTGCTTAATTCGACTAAGTTACGATTATCGGTCACTGATATTTACGTGAGAGTTTTTGTCGCTGAACACTGGTAATTCAGTTAGGAGTTCGAATTCCAGTGAACGGGCTGGCTTCTTGGGCGTTTCCAGGGTTTTTTCCTTGTTGTTGTTGCTAACGCTCATTTGTCTAACTTATAGTCAGCCCAAGCTCACAAAATTCCTCGGTACGTCACAACACGTGCTTCATTGTTACAACACATGCTTCATTGTTGTTTCAGACTGCTGTCTTTATGGAACCTGCTGAAGTTTACTTTGTACAGTCATTAGGTTTTTTTTTAAGCCGGAGACGTGAAAAATGAGCTGTTCCCTCGCCGGATTTCGACTCCGAACCTCTCGAATATGCGTCGAGTATGCTTCCAGTTACACAACAAAGGCATACGGAAAGGAAGGATAAAATGCTCTTAATGATAGTAAACAATACTGCAGACTAAAAAAAAATTGTTGAGAATTTGGCTGTAAACTTTCCTTTCAAGTTCGTTTACAGAACGCAATCATATGATGATTGACGAATCTGAAAAACAAAGCATAATACACTGGAATCCACAAAACTACTTTAAAAACGAGAAAGTCAACAACAGCAGCATACTGGACTACTTAAAGAATACAAAGTTATTGCAATAAAAAAAGCAACCGATGCAAATGGCGTAGTTCGGATTTGGTTTATTGCTCAAGGGTTACGCTAGTTTTGCATAATTTAGTATAGTTAATTAGATCAAGAACTGTGACTTAAAGCTGAATTTGAATACTGCCGAGCAACCATATTAGGAATTCGAACTGACATCTGATGAAAAGAGGTCAGAATCTAACCGGAACAATAGCTAGATGAAAATTATTCTGTATGTTATGCATTTTAAGCTAAATAGTAATTTCTTATATTTTTTTATTCAATTTGTGAATAAATATATATTGCTATTAAGTATACTAGCATCATATATACTTAAAAAAAAAAAAAAAAAAAAAATCATTCTTATTCTTTTCTTTTCAGGGATCTTTTCCAGCAACTATTCAAGTGAAGTTTTAGCTTCGCTAAACACTTGAAGTGATGAACGTGGTTTTTGAAGTGTTCTTATATGAAAGAAAAAAACCCGGCGAAAAATCTCCTTTCTAACGTTCGAAGTAGCTGCCCAATTGGAATCGTGGTTAATGACTCTGATTGTCACATCGAAAGGCCCGGGGTCGAATCCCAGAGAAAACCTGGATGTTTGTAAATGCGTAGTATCTATGTAGCATGGGGGCACCATAAATATCTGGCGAGCCTAAAGTCCTCTCGAGAGGTTGTTGGTAAGGGAAGAGGTGGGGGGAACCCTCAGACCCGTCACCCATGGAGGTAGGAAGTAAGATGGAGTTGCCCTAAACAAGTTTCTCCCGTACCCTCCTCTGAAGCACCGGCGATCCCTACGTGGTGACCAAAACATTGAGTCATTTACCATTGAGTTCAATGGGATTTGATGCGTTCGGATGTAAATATTTTGTAACTACGTCGTAAATATACATATAAATGTATATATTTTCTTTTTCTACAACACTTCAGAGTCCTAAGTATATGAAAACAATATATTTTTAAACAACATTTCATTCTGAACGGAATTAAATGCTATACTTTTCACAGGACAGTTTTCTCAGAATGGTTTAATTTGAATGAAATATTTTCACAAGTTTTCGTTAATTACATTAGAAAAAAAATTAAGGTAATTCGATTTTATTCGGTTAAGGTACAAAAATTAAGATCAAAGTTTATTGTATTATTAATATTAAAATTATGCATTATTTCTTTTCTATTTATACAGCTTCTTCCTAAAATACTTTCTTAAATATGACATGATTTTTTGGCTTCTGAGGCATCTTTTAAATCGAAAAATGTAAGTCAATTTATAATTAATGCTCTATTCGGTTCATTTTAAATTAGAGAATTATTAGGAATTAGCGAAATACTTTAAATAGTACTTGACTTTCTCTGAATATTTCTGAAAAGGAAAAAATAAGTTTTTTTTTAAAGTATTATTTAAAACTTGTAACTGAGTTATTATAAAATGTAAGGGGAATAATTCTTTTAATTATACTTATCAGATTTTTTTTTACCCTTCATTTGAACAATACATATTCCAAAACTCTTTATTACTTCCTTAAGTGCGCATCTCATAGCATTTGCTTTACAATACCTTTTAACAGATTGCTTTCCAATACGAACAATTTTTGCTTAAATAGTTTTATAACGTATTTGTCAACAGGATTTCAGTTTATGTTTACAATTCAATATTAAGGTTATTATATATTTAGATAACATTTATAATCATTATAAATTAGATACATTTAATCATTAGATTTCTTCACAGTACTTTCACAGTTGTTTATAAGTGAATAAATTCTTCATTTCAAATACATTTATAAATAATTTAATGAATATTTATGTATTCTGTCAAAGGCAGATACATGCTTTTTGCAATAATATGCAACAATAATATATGGATGTGAAAAAAATTTGTTTTATTTAAAACATTTTGGCGTTTGGAAAATAAAATAAAAGTAGGGAATACTCTATCAAGGGTATCGAAAGACGTATACAATTCTAAATGTACCGTAAGGTATTTTTCATTCTTTTAAGAATAACATTTTTCTTAAAATCTATATTTTTGTAGTTCAACAGCTTAGAATTTTATAAAACAAATTCATAATCAAAATCGCGCTGTTGTTAGTTATCGAAAAATAACCAAGATGTGATTTTTGCGTAAATGTCACTAAACTATACAAATTGCTATTATCCATCACACTGTGAATGTTTCTTTCATGCGAAAGTGTTCCTTTTTCGATTTGTATGGAACTGTCGTGTGTCGAAATACTATCAGAACCGTGTCAAGAGAGCTTCTGAATGTAAACAAAGAACACCCCATCTGGTGACCCAAGCTTCAAAGTAGTGCTTCACTTCTAGTGCGGACTGGCCCCTCCTTCCTTTCCTACCTCCATGCCGTCACCTCGGAGTGCTCTCCTTCAAAATTGGAGGGGGACTAACTAAAATCGTATTGTCACTTATATGGTGCCCAAAGCTGTTGCCAACGACAGCGAAAGTCTTGTTCTCCTTGCCGCGATGAATTTCGTATGCTTGCAGTGATATCAGACAAGCGATATTAGTTACAACAACACCCGACGGAGTGGCCAGATACTCATGGTAGGGGATTAAACCATACATTTGGAATTCATTTTAGCAGGTGGCATCATAGTAGATGAATGTACACCACACTGCATATTTCGTAGATACTAAGTTCTCTGTTCCTTCTAAATGAAGGAACGAAAAACCCTAAAAAAAGGCTTTTCAGAGGAGCTCTCGAGTTGCATTATGCCATTCCATAAATAATGCAGTTTTTTTAAATCTCTGTTATTCTCCAAAAGTAAGGTAATCAAAACTCCTTTTTTTAATCGAAAGATATATTTATTCTCCTTCAACCTCTGGTAGTTCTCAGTAGCTATGATGGAATTTTGTTTATAACTTTTATTGAACGGCGGCCTCGTCCAGCTTTACAGATCTTTTAGGAGGGGGCTCGTCTGCTAGGTTGCAGTTTCTGGGTCAGAATTTCTCTAACCTCAGTTGGCACTGGCTTATGCTTGCGGAGTCGTCAGGTTTTTTAAAACGGGAGACGTGAAAAACGTGCAGTGCCCTCGCCGAGACTCGAACCCTGGACTTCTCGAATTCGCGTCGAGTGTGCCTCCAATTACACCACGAAGGCATGCGAAAAGGGAGGAGGAGAAAAAACTTTATATGGTTACTTGTGCGATCCCATATACTGCATTAATATTCCTAATTATAATTATTTAATTGAACCTATAAAGTAAAATATACCGAATATGCATCTTTGTCACTTCTAATTGGCTTGGAAAAAATAATTTCAATTCGAAATACTCTCTTGAAGAACTTGCACTAAGAACAAGTTAAAATCATTACATGTTTTTATAGCAAGTTGTTACAGGTAGTTTATCCCGTTTCTACTTCCCTGCAGACTTTTAGCTCATTTAAGAAAATTACGTTATTTATGAGATGACCCAATAGTTATTGAAATTCGTCCATTCAGAGTTGGTTGGTCGATGAATGACTTGAAAATGAAAACACTGAAAGGATTTAGCTGTAAGCCATTCATTGAATCCAACAGAGAATATTTGCTTCAGAAGTACATTACAGTTGCAGTCAGTGCCGGTGCTAGGCTTTTCGCCGCCCGGTGAGGCTGCACATGTTCTGGCGACGGTCTTGATTGCAATAACAAGATTTAACCACAGAGTCTTATAAGGATTAAGTGATGTTTTGGTGAAAGAACTGAATTAGCTACTCGGGAATCTTAATATTTTGGTAAACACCACAGACATTTTTCGGAAAACCTGAAAAATATTTAAATGATACTGCATTACTTAATTAGCCATTTCGAAACTGCGTTTTTTGTTGACAAACTTCTGGTTTTCTATGATTTTCACGAGTCAACAGTTTATTTATAGCTTGTTTATTATTTTGTCTTTATCAGAAATAGTATATGTGTTTATCAACATATTTTCCATATTTCTTGATCTTGCTATCATTTCCTTGAAATTAATTTTGGACATTAACATATATCATCAGGGATATCATTTAATTTCAAAAGTTCCGCAAAGCTTATTATAACTGTCCGCACCCTAGATATTTATTTATACGTGTTGATTGCATACGAACATATAAGTCTTTTATAATTGCTAAATTTAAGCATTCGGACTTGCAGTATTATAATTAAACAATCTATAACGCTTCATTATTGGGGAAAAAAAAAAAAAAAAAAAAAAAAAAAAAACACCAGCGGCAGAGCAGTAAAGCCGCTGAACACTGGTAGTTCGGTTCGACGTTCAAATCCCGCGAACGGGCTGGCTGCATGGGCGTTTTCGTGGTTTTCCTCATGTGTAACGTGTATACGAGTCAGTTTCCCTTAGAAAATCCTCCACGAAAGCATCCTTTCCCTTAGGCAGATAGCCCTTGTGTGCTTTGCCATAATTAAATACACCAACATCACCCTAAGCAGATATCTATCGAATGATTTGCCATAACTAAATAAATCAGCCAACTATTTGAAAGATAACCAGTGGCGAAAGTCACGAAACGCTAAAAGTTCGATATTGGCTTTTGGCTGCATGGGTGTTTTCTTGTTTTGGCCCATCTGTAATGGGGATCCGATCAAGATTCCCTAAAAAAAGTTACCATTACAACGCTGCCATTGCTCGCTTTGAAATCCTTGAGTTTGTTAATCAAAAATTCGTTAAAGTTTTACAAAATATGAAATCGATAATAAAACAAATTCCCAAATTTTAAATTTGGGCTTCCAGATGCCCATATTCGGTGGAAGATTACATTATTCAAAACTGCATGGCTCTAAGTACCGTTGATTTATCACAACGCGAGAAACATACATACATTTAGACAGATTCTTCATTATTAATTTCTTTAAATATAACACGAGGCGATAATATTTGGTGGCAACAATTTGAAAAATAAAACGGACATTTAAAGTTTTCAACGAAAAATGCCAAAGCGAAATTAATAACCCTTCTGGGCTAACGCCCTTTGGGCTTATAAATTTACAAGGGAAAATTTACGTCAATGAAATATTGTTTTGGAGCCCATTCTTTTTGATTAACCAGAAAAGCGTAAAAAACTACAATGCAAATTTACTCAGAAATTGATGGAGTATTGTTACGATGAACTAATTATAGTCCACATGAAATTAAAGTTTTGATCGCTAATTACCAGAATTACCAGAATGTAATGTAGGCCTCTTTCTTGCAGGAAAGCGAAAGGAAGTTTAAGAAATTCGAGCTAATTATGTATACGAAGGGATTTGCGGGAAAAAATAATACTTTTGGTTGAAAAGATGTTAATTATGCCTTATTTGAACCGAAAAGTCTATAATTATGTTTTTATTCGAACGTATTGGTAGGTAGAAGATCCCGTTTAAATTGTTTTTTCAACCTATAAATCTGAATTTATTTTATGAAATCCTGGAACTCCCATTTCTAGCTTCCGCCCGAAACAGTTTGCAAACTTGATTGTTTCTCTGATTTTTCCGACCAAAACATACCACTTTAGAAGAATTAAGAAAGCGGTCAGAAACGATACTTAATTATTGGAATTAGACATACACACGCACGTAACATTTTCGACAAAAATGTATAACGCAATTATAAAAGAAAATACTTTTCCGTTTAGGAAGTTATGCAACGGGCTGCAAAACCACTGGCGGAGGGGAATAACAAATTGCATCGAAAAAGGAACCTATCACAAAAAAAAAAAAAAAAAAAAGGGTTTTTACAGCTCGCCTAGCACGGTGTACGCGTAAAGGACATCCGCACTGGTTGTGATGCGGGTTCCACATCTGCTTCCACTTCATATGGCTAGTGTGCTATCTCCCCTTTTCCCTGCTACGTCAAATCCTCCTCCCACTTTTGGAAATGAGTCAGAAATATTTAGGGCAATCGCATTTTTCCCAGGACCCTTCCACAGCTGCCCTCTTTGTTAAGACGTAGGGGCAATTGCCCTGCCAAAACCTCTCCAATGTCATCGGACCCGGGTGACAGAGGGGCAAGGAAAAAGAAAAAATATGACGCAAAAACAGCACGTGCAGACTACCCAGAATGGGCAAGGGACCCAGAGGGAAGGACCAAGACGCACGCTTCGAGAACCCCATTATTAATACGGAAGCGTTCATGATGAAAACAAGCGCTAGGGTGGCACGTGTTAGATATAATGGCATCGGAGTGATTGGAGTGGGAATTAGGTGTCGCGCTAATTCGACCCCTTCTATAGTTCTTCTCTTTCCGTAGGTTATATGATCTGGGAACATTCACAACTATAGCACTCAATGCAATTTTAAATACTTATGATTCCTAATACATTCGTCATTCTTTAATTCAATTAAATTTTATAGCCTTCAAAACGGGACATCGTGTTTATTAAATACCCTGATTCCTCTTATTAATTCCTCTTAAAATTTAACTTGGAGATGATTTGAATTAAGAACTGGAGGATTTGAATTAAGAATTGGAGTTCTTGGTTTGAGAATTAAGAATTGGAGTTCTTAGCTTGAGAATTGAGAATTGGAGATGATTTGAATTAAGAATGGAAAACTGGAATTAAGAATTGTAGTTCTAAAATTTATTATGCTCTTGGAGATGATTTGAATTAAGAAATGGAGATTTGAATTAATGGAGAATTGAAATTAAGAATTGGAGTAATTAGAGTTTTAAAATTTAAAATGTTCTTGGAGATAATTTAAATTAAGAATTGTAAAATTGGAGTTCTTGGAGAAAACGAATTCTTGGAATTGGCATTCTTGGTTGATTTGTATTAAGAACTAGGGGATTTGAATTAAGAATTGGAGTTCTTGATTTGAGAATAGGAGATGATTTGAATTAAGAATGGAGAATTGGAATTAAAAACTGGAGTAATTGGAATTATAAAATTTAACATGTTCTTGGAGATGATTTGAATTTAAAAGGTTTTTCTCCCAATTTCCTAGCGTGCCTTCACGGTGTAGTGGTTCTGCACGCTGGGACGGTATTCCAGATGTCCGTGGGTCGATTCCCGGTGAAAGCGGTTGCTACTTTTTCATCTCTCTGGCTTCCAAAAAAAAAAAAAAAAAAAAAATCCTAATGACTTTACAAATTAAAAAATGGAGATTTCAATTAAGAATTGGAGAATTAGGAATTGTAGAATTGGAGTTCTTGGAATTGGCATTCTTGGATGATTTGAATTAAGAACTGGAGTGATCATGCATTTCGACAGGCATTTTGGCGATGTTATTCCTGAAAACAGAAGATCGTTTGACACTGTAATGCTGCAGAAGAAGGGAGTTTTTAGAATTATAGTTTTGTCTCGAAACGCACTGAGAGTTTTTATTTAAAATCATCACAATAACGATGAATTTCACTCTGTTATTAACTTAATCCACATTATGAAATTTATAAGACGTGCGCTGTGTTACATATATTGAGCTTACCAGTGGCTTAGTGCTAGAACTGCAGAACACTGGTAGTTCAATCCAGGTTTATATCTGAGTGAACAGACTGTGTGCGTGTGGCGTGTGTGTTTAATTGATTTTACGTATGTGTACAGTGAATGCGAGCCAATTTCACTTGAGCATCCTTTCCACAGGCATCCGTGACTCGAGGGTCATCGCCCTCCAGTGCTTTGCCGTAATCTAAACAATCCAAACCAATTCTCGTTGAATATGATTTCCACCAACTTATTAAAGGCTAGGCAATTTTGATACTGACTTGCATATTAAGACAGGTGAACTTTTAGAGAACATTATTTAAATTAGATTTTTAAAAAATGAGAAGGAGAGTAGACTATTCTTAATAAGCAAGGTTTTATACCATTTCAAAATATAGCTGTCCTCAAGGTCGGCTCCAGAGACGGTGCAACAGCGTGGATCAGAATTTAAGCACAGCAGAATTTGTAGAATTTGTGGAAAAAATAGAGAGGTTTTAGAATAGTTTTTTCTTTCTTTATTTCTTTAGCGAATGCTTACTCTTAATTATTCAGTTTGCTTAACCCTGATATGTGGAGGTAATTGCAATTAATTTGCAAAGGTACTCCGTAACCAAAATGCCGTAGTCCTTGGTCCGAGAGGAAAAAATTAGGAATGGCATTAGAATTTATTGAAGATTCTGGGCAACAGAATTTAGAACCCACAGAGTAGCAAAATACCTAGCGGCGGACCTGGCTGTCTTTCATAGAAGTGCATACATTTCTATAGAAAATTTTGCTGCAAGGCCTGAACCTATTCGAAACGAGTTTCTAATGACAAATGCGCTTCGAAGTAATTAAAACATTTCTGGGAATTTGATGAAGATAAAATAAAACTGTTGATTCACAACCAATTGTAGAAACAAACCTTTGTTGACTTATCCAATTAACTAACGTTAGATAACTAAGACATTTGTCACATTTTCATGAACTGGGAATCATTTAAAAGGGGAAGGAGAAGAAAATCTTTAATTTTAATACACATTTAAGAGCTTCGTCTTTCATTGCGGAGCTGAATCACCCGATCAGGTCTTGGATCCCGAAAAGAATGGGCAGGTTTCGTGGATGTTCCCGTTCTTTTTCCCATACATACTGCAAATACGAGTCAATTTTCTTTAGAAGTACCTACACAAAGGCATCTCATCCTTGGTAGAGTGCCTCAGCTGCAAATCCCTAATTAAAACTTGTAGTTATTTTGTTTATTCTTATTGTTTATATTTATTTTAACTAACATTTATTTTAAGCTATCTTTCCTGTCAAGCCTTTACTTTCCCCTGGAATTGCCAATGCCAGAGTATGTAAATTTTAGTAGAACGCGCAGAGTATTCAAATTTATAGCAGAAGTATTTTGAGTTAAATAGAAGGGAAACGAGTTTGTAGGTGTGCTTTCTTGATTCACGAGCGTGAAGGTTGCTAGGTAGAAATTTAAGAACCGCTCGTTTCGGCCTGTGTGCCTACTTCGGCAGTTAGTTGAATCTTTCAATCTTTCAACTTCTTATTCAGAAACTTTGCTGAAATCTCAGCTGTATCTTAGAACGCGGTTAAGGTAGTCACGTTTATAGAGTATATAATATATAAGTATACGTATATAAGCGTTTATAGAGCCTCGTAGGTAGTGACTTGTTATTTATTCATCCTGTTATTTATTTTTAGTTGTACGTTTCTATTTTTATTTAACCGCCGGGTCGGCATAGTTTGTGAGCGTCAAGTGAACGCATCTGTAACTTCTAAAGTGGAATAAAAAGGGAGTTAAACCCTTCTTAAGAGTTTGTGTAATTTCCAGTTCATAGCAGTCACTACTACTGTTGCGGGCAAGTTGGGGCCACGCAACACCACAAACTCAACCAATGTGGCATATTTAGTTCATTTTTTTATTATTTAATTAGTTTTTATCTCTTAAATTTTTTATTACTGAATGAATTTTGAAAAATTTGTAAAAGATTATTTATACTACTTAACATTAAATTTCTTGTTAAAGATCCTATTAAAGCATTTACCGTATTCATTTTTTTAATAAAGAAAGCCTTTTAGAGTTGTTCTGAACTATCGGGTTTTGTCCTTAATTATGTTAAATCTTAATTTATTTTAAATTTAGAAATCATACGTAGAACAATGCACATAAAACAATAGATCTCATTGACGTGCACAAACAATTGTGACAATGGAGTGCATGTATGTCACTCTGAAATTTTTAAGATACACGCAGACGATAAGTGGCAGAAAAAAATTAACAGTTATAGATTTGAAAATGTTAACGATTTTAACCTAGCAGACGAATTTTATTGACAAATTGCAAGTAGTTTAGCGTAGAATAAATTTTAGGCAGAAGGAAAAATGGAGTTGACGCGAGAACATTATCGTGCTATAAATTTCCGCGATTTAAATATGGGATTAAATCAAGAAGAATGCGTTCAACGTCTACAATCAGCATTTGAAATAAAGAACCTTTCGTGCTACTGTATTAGATGGTTTACAGAATTTCAAAGAGGTACAAACCCTCTTCAGGATGAAGAACACACAAGAAGGCCGTTGTTAACAATAATCCTGGGTAATGTGTCTGCCATATAGAAAATGTTAATCGATGATAATCGCTGCACCTACCTAATGACACAGAAGGAACTTAACACTATATCCGCCTTTATGAAGAATTGCATATGAAAAAACTAGTTTGCCGTTCGCTTCCCCGTAATTTAACTGAACACTTAAAAGAGAAGCGTGTCAGAATCAGTAAAGGAATCCTTAAATTACTTAAAGATAGTGACCACCGCATTATTTCTATAATCGTAATTGGTGATTATCATATTTTGACGTTCCAACATGCCAAGAAAGTAAGTATGGGTCTTTGGAAATGATCTCTCGCTCCGCCCCCCCCCAAAAAAAGTGCTACGAAAAAAGTAGTGTATATCGTTTTCTTCAGAAGTATAGGACTGGTCAAAGCCATTAAGCTGGAAGGACAGAAGACAGTCACAGCTAACTACTGCAACAGTGTCTTCCAGAAATTCTTCAAGAAAGGAATGTTAGAGGATTCATGTTCCACCCTAACAATGCATCTTCTCATTGAGCAAGATTGACAGTTGAGTTTCTTGAACAAAAACAAAGTGAAAGACCATTCATCCTACACCCCCGATCTAGCTATGTGAGACTTTTTATTATTTTTTAATCTAAAAAATCTGATGTGTAAACCGCATGACTTCCTTGTACGGAATATTAAATAATATGCATTTTTTCTTGCGATTCATTTAAACTTTATTGGATAGAATTAAATTTACTTCGTCGATAGCGCATAAACCACAATAGAATAAATGCACTCTTTCAGATTCACTATATTTGTTTACCATAGCGAAACTCTGGCGCTAGGTTCACTTAACAGCGTTATATTTCGTTCATATTATAACTCAGAATGCATATAAATTTATATCATTTGAAGAATTATCTTATCGTTACCACCATCTGATCGTTCTATTCAAATACTATAATAAATCTAAAACGATGTATAAAAGAAATTAAGCAAACAAATCAAAAAAGGAACAGTTTCCCACAGACGATTCAGTATTTCTCATTCAATTAATTCAGTTCTAACTTCCCAACAAGGCAAAAATACATAAAAACTCAAAATATCTCTATTAAAAATTACGAAGTAAATCTTAAACACTTATTTTCTCGAATAAATTCCAGAAAGGATTAAGCATGATTTTATTCGCAGTAATAAAAGAAGGCGTTATCTTTGTTGTTGCGAAGTTTAGTCTCTCTAGATTGGCAACAAATCCACTGGTCTGCTGTTTCAAATGTAAACAAACAATGGCCGCCATGTTATTTAAAAATTAGGCTTAACTGCACTTAAACAGCTTTTAAACTGTTGATAATAGCACAAATATTGCTTACAGATTTACTAAAGGCACATAACCTTAACCGGAAGATAAGAACAGCATAATTCAATCATTTTTAAAGCAAAAAATGCACAATTTACAAACATATAAGAGTAAAGAAACTGAGATTATTAAGTCGGTTAAGAGAGTGGATATATATATATATATACATACAAGGGGTGATCAAATGAAAAGGTACGAAACGACACGGTGGGTACAAATGTAGACTTTATTCAAAATATATACCATAGGCCTGAGCACAACGATCCCACTGATAAACAAGCCGCAGGATTCCTTGTTCACAGAATTCCTGTGGCCGTGACGAGACCCAGTCCTTTACAGCGTCCTTGAGTACGTCGTCCGAGTTGAAGCGCTTCCCTTTCAGGTGTTTCTTCAGTGGACCAAACACATGGAAATCGCAGAGCGACATGTCCGGACTGTAGGGTGGATGGTCCAACGTCTCCCACTTGAACTTGGCCAGTTCCATGTGTGTGACTGGAGACATATGGACGCGCGTTATCATGGAGCAGAACCACCCCCTCTGTGAGCAGTCCCGGTCTTTTGTTCTTGATGGACCTGCGTAGGCGTCGAAGTGCCTCACAGTACACATCGGAGTTAATGGTTTTCTGTGTTCGAGGAATTCCACAAGTAGCGGACCTTGAACGTCGAAAAAGACGGTGAGCAACACCTTGCCAGCTGACGGCTGTGAACTTTTTAGGGGAAGGTCACGATGCATCCCGAGATGTATCGCTACGTTCTCCCATGGCGAAATATGCAAATTTTTAACTGTTACGCTTTGACGTCGTTTCGTACCTTTTCGTGTGATCTCCTCTTGTATATTTATATACTTTTGGTGAGGCCGATTGCAACCAAATTACGAGATGTACATGTACATGTTATAGCAGTCCTATATACAAAATTTCAATGTTCTTAGGCTACTCGTTTTTGAGTTATGCGAGATGCGTACGTACGTAGAGACGTGGCGAAAAATTCTCTTTAGAATTCCTTTTAAAGCAGTTTTATAATTTTTTTTGGGGGGAAAAGAGTCTTTTATTCTGTCCTTACTTGCAGATGTCACGCAAAAACATCGTTAAATTGCATTCGATAGCGGTCAAAATGATATTTGCCTTGAAATATGATGCCTGAAAAATTTCACGGTTACATTACTTCCTTTTTGCTTTGTACAAGGAAGTAAAAAGAATTTACGTGTACGTCCCGTTTTCATTCCGAAGATGAGATTAATGAGACTATAAATGTATTTTTAAATCGATTCCAAGAAATGAATGGCCTGAGGCATGTAATCTTTGGAAAAGTCGCCTACAGAAGTACACTCATGCTGAGGAGATTACTTTGATCACTCTTAAAATTTCATAACTTTAAAAAACCTATGTGTATCTCAAAAATTTCAGAGTGTAAACAACTGTAATGGAAGTGTACTCAAAATAACTGTTTTACAAATTAGCACAATCTGAAAATTGCTTTCTACGTTAAGATTTTATATCTTTCTACTCAATTAAAATCTTGCAATACATTAAAATTAAGGTGATTTTTAATCATAAGATTTTTCTCTCCTAATGATCGAGACTAAAAGCGAACCACTTTTTCCATTATAATTTGTGATCTTCTCTAAGCACATGCTTGAATTAATTGCATAATTATACATTCATCTAAAAAGCGTAGTTTTTTTACTTCCTTGTACGAAGTAAAAAGGGAGTATTGTAATAGCGAAAAGTTTCAGGCAGCATATTTCAACGAAAATATCCATTTTGACCGCTTTCGAATGCAATTTAACGATGTTTTTGCGTGATATCAGAATAAAAGACTCGTTTCCTCCAAAAAAATTATAAAACTGCTTTAAAATGAATTCTGAACAGAATTTTTCGTGGCGTCTGTACGAACGTATGTACGTACGTATCTCGCATAACTCTAAAACGAGTAGCCTCAGAACGTTGAAATTTTGTATATAGGACTACTATAACATGTAGATGTGCACCTCGTATTTTGGTTGTAATCGGCCGCGCCAAACGTATATAAATATATTTATATCCACTCTATTACCCGGCTCAGTGATCTCAGTTTCTTTACTCTTATATGTTTGTAAATTGTACATTTTTTGCTTTAAAAATGATTGAATTATGTTGTTTTATCTTCCGGTTAAGGATTTTATGCCTTTAGTAAAAATGTGTGCAATATTTTGAGAATTATCAGCAATTTTAAAGTTGTTTAATTGCCGCTAAGCCTGTTTTTAATGGCGGCCATTGATGTTTACATTTGAAACAGGAGACTAGTGGATTTGTTGCCAATCTAGAGAAACGTAGCTTCGCAACAACAAAGATAACGTCTTCATTTATTATTGTGAATTAAATCATGCTTAATTCTTTCTGGAATTTTTTCGAGGAAATAAGTGTTTAAGATTTACTTCGTAATTTTGGAGTTTTTATGTATTTTTGCCTTTTCGCGAAGTGAGAATTGAATTAATTAAATGAGAAATACTCAATCGTTTGTGAAAACTGTTTCTTTTTTGTTTTGTTTGCTTAATTTCTTTTATACATCTTTCTAGCTTTGTTATAGTATTTGAATAGAACATGTGGCAACGATTAGATAATTCTTTAAATGATATAAATTTTGTGCATTCTGAGTTATAATATGAACGAAATATAATACTGTTAAGTGAACCTAGCGCCAGAGTGTCGCTATGGTAAACAAATAGTGTGAATTTTAAAGAATGCATTTATTCTATTGTGGTTTATGCGCTGTCGGCGAAGTAAATTTAATTAAATCCAATAAGTTTAAACGAAATGCAAGAAAAAATGCGTATAATTTAATATTCCGTTCAAGGAAGTAATGTGGTGTACACATCAGATTTTTTACATCTCATTTCAATGAAAATTTATTTTTTATTTAGGTGTTGAAAACACCACAATGAAAATTTATTTAAACTTTTTGTGGTAACGAATTGTACTTTGTCTTACTTATGTTTATCTTTCGTGATCCAACAATCGTTCCAACAATTTTATTTTTTCCCACTTTCAGCAGTAGTTAATTATTTAAAGCACAATATGCTCTCAGCAAATGTATTTAAATCTCTTGAAAATCATTAGCTGTTATCATCATTTTCTTTCAATTACTTACTTTCATTTCACATGTGTAGAACTAAAAGTAAATCCGAACGAGAATTACGAACATTATCTGCTCGAGGTATCTACCATTTTTTATGAACCGGAAGAGTAACGAAATGTCTTTATGGCCCTTATTGTCGTGTGCATCTCATTTGGGTGCGTTGAACTTCGCGTCGAACAGCAAGTTTCGACTTTCACTGAGAGAAAGCAGCTTTAAAGTTCAAGATTCTGCTCTTCTAAAAATAATGATGATAATTATATATATATATATACAAAACTATTGTTACTATTAATAAATAATAATTACCAGCTAAACGAGTAGTTGTTTATTAGTAAATAATAAACAACTACTCGTTTAGCTGGTAAATCTAAAATTAAGACCCTTAACAACATTAAATAAACATCACGTTTAAGCAGTTTCCAGAAAATTTGCATTACATACTACGAGACTTAAATTTTATTTGGAAATAATTGAATTAACATACATTCCAAACCGTACGAAAATTTTAAAATTGTGAGTCTATTGCAGGGCTGTGGAGTCGGAATCCGAGTCGGGCAGATTTTAGGGTAAAAGGAGTCGGAGTTGGAGTCGCTAAAAACAGGTCGACTCCGACTCCGATACCAGTTTTTGTTGGACAGTTTGAATTTGAAATGAAATTAAAATTAATTGAAAAAAATTAATGACAAGCTGAGTTATTATTTTTATTTATGAACCATATATATTAATAAATAGTTATTTTCTATTTTATTGACATATTAATAAATAAATATAAGGATGGATGTGATATTTGCCATTAGCAATTAAACTGATTCATTTAGTTACTTCATTTAGTTACAAATTTCGCTGGTAAATTTAGGTAAGCAGCAATAGCAGCAAGAACTCCCAAAATTGATGCCTTTCTTAGGAAGCGAGCAGGAAAAGGAGCAATTATTGATCAAGCAACCCGATAAGGAGTACATATTTGATGATAAAGAAGTTTTTAGAATTAAGGACTTTTTTAGAAGATATAGATAATCCTAATGTTTCACTAACAGAAAGACTGTAGAATGATCTTGCAGAATTCTAAACTCTTCTTTGTACATCGTATATAGCCACAAAAAAGCTGCAATATGAAGAATTGACAGGAGGCGAGAATGGAAGAATATGATGTTTGTTCTTTCTGAAATGGAGGGTTTATTGCAGAAGGAATCATTTCTTCAATGAAGAAAAGAGAAACTAGTTTGCTAGACAATGAGATCTTGCTGGGTTCAATGTATGTAGATCCGAAACACGGAATTTTCTTGGATGACGAACAAATTAAAGAGGCAAAGAAAGCCATCTATGAACTTTCATTAAGAATGAAATTATTCTCAGAACAATTGGAGAATTCGAATCAGGACAGTCAAACTGCAGACATTGCAATTGAGTCTCTATCATCCTCTCCCAGTGACGAATTAGATTTTGAGAAATATTTTTGTATAATACTGAAAAGGGTAAGGCAAAGTGAATGAAAATAAAGAACCAAGATCCTTTAGATATAAAAATGTGTGTGTATATTTAATTATGGCAAAGCACATTAGGGCTATCTGCCTAAGGGGAGGGATGCCTTCGTGGAGGGCTTTTTAAGGGAAACTGGCTCGTATACACGTTACACATGGGGAAAACCACGAAAACACCCATGCAGCCAGCCCGTTCGCGGGATTCGAACCTCGGACCGGTGTTCAGCGACTTTACCGCTCGGGCGCTGGTGGGCTTAGATATAAAAATGAAAAAATACAAACAAGATTTCTACACGGCTTTTGAAGAAATAGAGAAATATGATTGTGCTTTCAAGGCACCTCCTTTAGAACTTCTAAAAATCTATCCTGAAAAGTTAAAAGAAGTAGTCCTAACAGTAACAGTTCTTTCTCCTACTCAAGTCAGTGTGAAAAGACTCTTCTCAGCTCTGAAGTTTATCAAATCGGATCTATGGCCTTCCAACAAAGAAGATCTTGCCGAAGCTATACTGTTTCATAGATATAACTAATGCCAGTTTTTCCATTTTATTATAAGTGCTAATTAATATAAATAATTTGCTATGCCATCAGTTTTTTTCGGTAGCATCTATTACTTCTTTTATATTAAAAAAAAATAAGCTGTAACCCATTCATATATGTTTACACATACACACACATATATATATGTAATAATAAAATTCCATAGTCAAGAATACACTTAAAATTCTAACTGTATGTTCTTTTCATTTTTAATGGCAACGTTCTCTTATTTGAAAGTACGTGGAATTAAATCCACAGCCCCGTAGTCAAGTTGTTTTTCCCGCCTTTTCTACACCACGTACAGTTTTAGAATGTTCTCGAGATATTTAAAGCGAACTGGATTGGCTGACGTCATTTCTTGGAAGCTCCACCTACTCAGAGGCTATAAAAGGACTCGCAAAAGAATATCGGAGGCTTTTTTCTTAAATGTCACGATCCAGTAAACTTCATACAAAAAGTTATTAGTAATTCTTTGTATTTACTCCGGATATCTGATTTTTGTAACTGCTATTTCCCCTGAATAATAATAAATGGATCCTGTTTTTTAAAATTTATCGTCTGATTATTTAAGCTCCGACTAAAGCTGATACATCACACACATATATATATATATATGTAAACATATTATGATAAGTAAGGAAAGTCGCTGAACACTGGTAGTTCGGTCCGAGGTTCGAATCCCGCGAACGGTCTGGCTGCATGGGCGTTTTCGTGGTTTTCCCCATGTGTAACGTGCATATGAGCCAGTTTCCCTTAGAAAGTCCTCCACGAAGGCATCCCTTCCCTTAGGCAGATAACCCTCGTGCGCTTTGCCACAATTAAATACACACAAAAAATATTATAAGTAAGGTTGTAAGAACAAACAAAAAAAGACCAATTTAGGTCAAAATTTTGCGCATTGTGCAGCAAAATTAAGGAAATTAGAAGTTAAATTTTAGTAAGCAAGCCAAAAAGTTACCAAAAACTGTGGCTCCGAGAAAACTCCAACATAAGCATACTTAGTTACTATGAAAAGTGTGAAAGAGGAGGAAAAAATATTTGAATATTTACAAGTTAAATTAATAAAAAAGCTATATGCTAAACAAATTAGGAAATTTTTAACACATTAAAAAAACCAATCAATTGAATGAGGTAAAATAAAGATAGTAAGTAGGCTATATACTAAACAAAAAAGTAGATTATAAAACACAGTAAAATACTAATCAATTGATCAAGGGAAAATATTAATCAATTGATCAATCATATATATGTAAACATATATCTTCCATATATATATGTATTATATATAGAGAGTCCACCAGCGGCCGAGCGGTAAAGATGCTGAGTAGCTGGTAGTTCGGTCCGAGGTTCAAATCCCGCGAACGTTCTGGCTGCATGGGCGTTTTCGTGGTTTTCCCCATGTGTAACGTGTATATGAGCCAGTTTCCCTTAGAAAGACCTCCACGAAGGCATCCCTTCCCTTAGGCAGATAACCCTCGTGCGCTTTGCCACAATTAAATACACACAAAAAATATTATAAGTAAGGTTGTAAGAACAAACAAAAAAAGACCAATTTAGGTCAAAATTTTGCGCATTGTGCAGCAAAATTAAGGAAATTAGAAGTTAAATTTTAGTAAGCAAGCCAAAAAGTTACCAAAAACTGTGGCTCCGAGAAAACTCCAACATAAGCATACTTAGTTACTATGAAAAGTGTGAAAGAGGAGGAAAAAATATTTGAATATTTACAAGTTAAATTAATAAAAAAGCTATATGCTAAACAAATTTAGAAATTTTTAACACATTAAAAAAACCAATCAATTGAATGAGGTAAAATAAAGATAGTAAGTAGGCTATATACTAAACAAAAAAGTAGATTATAAAACACAGTAAAATACTAATCAATTGATCAAGGGAAAATATTAATCAATTGATCAATCATATATATGTAAACATATATCTTCCATATATATATGTATTATATATAGAGAGTCCACCAGCGGCCGAGCGGTAAAGATGCTGAGTAGCTGGTAGTTCGGTCCGAGGTTCAAATCCCGCGAACGTTCTGGCTGCATGGGCGTTTTCGTGGTTTTCCCCATGTGTAACGTGTATATGAGCCAGTTTCCCTTAGAAAGACCTCCACGAAGGCATCCCTTCCCTTAGGCAGATAACCCTCGTGCGCTTTGCCACAATTAAATACACACAAAAAATATTATAAGTAAGGTTGTAAGAACAAACAAAAAAAGACCAATTTAGGTCAAAATTTTGCGCATTGTGCAGCAAAATTAAGGAAATTAGAAGTTAAATTTTAGTAAGCAAGCCAAAAAGTTACCAAAAACTGTGGCTCCGAGAAAACTCCAACATAAGCATACTTAGTTACTATGAAAAGTGTGAAAGAGGAGGAAAAAATATTTGAATATTTACAAGTTAAATTAATAAAAAAGCTATATGCTAAACAAATTTAGAAATTTTTAACACATTAAAAAAACCAATCAATTGAATGAGGTAAAATAAAGATAGTAAGTAGGCTATATACTAAACAAAAAAGTAGATTATAAAACACAGTAAAATACTAATCAATTGATCAAGGGAAAATATTAATCAATTGATCAATCATATATATGTAAACATATATCTTCCATATATATATGTATTATATATAGAGAGTCCACCAGCGGCCGAGCGGTAAAGATGCTGAGTAGCTGGTAGTTCGGTCCGAGGTTCAAATCCCGCGAACGTTCTGGCTGCATGGGCGTTTTCGTGGTTTTCCCCATGTGTAACGTGTATATGAGCCAGTTTCCCTTAGAAAGACCTCCACGAAGGCATCCCTTCCCTTAGGCAGATAACCCTCGTGCGCTTTGCCACAATTAAATACACACAAAAAATATTATAAGTAAGGTTGTAAGAACAAACAAAAAAAGACCAATTTAGGTCAAAATTTTGCGCATTGTGCAGCAAAATTAAGGAAATTAGAAGTTAAATTTTAGTAAGCAAGCCAAAAAGTTACCAAAAACTGTGGCTCCGAGAAAACTCCAACATAAGCATACTTAGTTACTATGAAAAGTGTGAAAGAGGAGGAAAAAATATTTGAATATTTACAAGTTAAATTAATAAAAAAGCTATATGCTAAACAAATTTAGAAATTTTTAACACATTAAAAAAACCAATCAATTGAATGAGGTAAAATAAAGATAGTAAGTAGGCTATATACTAAACAAAAAAGTAGATTATAAAACACAGTAAAATACTAATCAATTGATCAAGGGAAAATATTAATCAATTGATCAATCATATATATGTAAACATATATCTTCCATATATATATGTATTATATATAGAGAGTCCACCAGCGGCCGAGCGGTAAAGATGCTGAGTAGCTGGTAGTTCGGTCCGAGGTTCAAATCCCGCGAACGTTCTGGCTGCATGGGCGTTTTCGTGGTTTTCCCCATGTGTAACGTGTATACGAGCAAGTTTCCCTTAGAAAGTCCTCCACGAAGGCTTCCCTCCCTTTAGGCAGATAGCCTTCGTGTCCTTTGCCATAATTGAATAATCCATCCATATATATATGATGGAGCCGGAGTCGTTAAAATTCCAAGAGTCGGAGTCGGTCATTTTCCCTACCGACTCCACAGTCCTGGTCTGTTGTGATTTCAACTTCAAGATAAATGTATGCAATTGTAATATTGTACATTGCTGATATTTGCGATTTCTCTACTTAGTAAAGTTTTTTTCCCAACAAAAAACTAAAGCAGATTAATTAACAAATTGCAAATTACCAAATTAATTAATAATTTAATTATTGATCTCTTTTCATTTATAACTGAAAAATTTGATCTCTGCTTGGGGTTGTTTTCAATATCTTAACTGCCGCGTGACCCACCGGTGAATCATGATAGGTTTGTGACGTCACGGGTTTATTTTTGGGGACTCGAGATCCACCGGTGGGTCACAGCAACTTCCACATCTGTGGAGCATTCCTGAAGTTTTATGTGGAAATATAAATTTCTTTCGCCTCCAAATCATTCTGCTCAAATTGGTCCCAAATTACGAACGTATATAATTTCATAAATGTATTTCCTTTTTACTCGTAAAAATGTGCAATGTTTTAAAATTTTGAAAATAATATTCATTTTGTTTTCTTGCAAAATAGTGTTCGAAATGTTTTGTTGCGTAATAGATTGAATGCACACAGAACCAATGGTAGTTTCATAAAATTCATTTTACCTAGAGTGGGCACAAACACATAAACTTACGATCTCAGCAGAAAAAACTACCGTGCTATTTATAGGACGTAAAAGAGCAATGAAAAGAAATCCTACCATTAGACTCAACCGTAGCTCAGTAAAATGCTCTCCAAACATAAAATACTTATAAATTTATCCTCAACAATAATCTCTCTTGGATTCCCCACTTAAAAGAACTCAGGAAAAGATGTATCGCACTCACAAACACAGTGCTACGCACAACAGGACAGCAATGGGGAGCACCACCATGGGTGCTTAAGAAGTGGCACCAAGCAATTACAGAAAGAATTGTTCTCTACGGCGTAGCGATCTGGGGAAATACACTCAACATAAGCATGCGTAGATTACTCCTGTCCATGCAAGGGCTGCAACTCTTGCTCATCTGCAAGGGCTACAGAACTACTTCAACGACAGCTCTGCAGGTTCTGGCAGGAATTCCTCCCCTAGACCTGCAAGCGGAAAGGGAGTCGTTAATTGCAAGAGTGTTAAGGCTAGGTGAGGATGGAGTTCTATGGGAACAACACCACTTTGCTGAAGACTTTGAAAAACACAAGCCAGTGACGCAAGGACATCCGGATAAAACACATCTAAAAAAGTGTATTCTAGGCCACTATGTGACACAAAAAGATAATCACACAGCTATATTTACAGATGGCTCAAAAACCGAGACGGGTACTGGCAGTGCCTTCTGCGTTTTATAAGGTGATACAGTGGTGTATAAATGGAAAAGAAGACTTGGCAGTAGGAACTCAGTATTCCAAGCTGAGCTGGCAGCACTTAAAGCAGCGGTTAATTATGTGAAGAGGAACAGACTTACCCACATTACTATTTACAGTGATTCTGCCTCTAGCCTTGACGCAATCAAAGGTTACAAAAGCAGAAGCCAGTATGTCCAAGAACTTAGAAAAATCCTCCTCTGTCTTCTACCACCAGAAAGGCCATGCCTCACGTGGGTTCCGGCTCACGTGGGCATTAAAGGCAATGAGGAAGCAGACACCCTGGCAAAAGAAGCGGCAAAGGAGGTCTCAAGAACAGAATTGCCAGATAAATTACCTAGGTCTCCTCTCAAAAAGATCACTCTAAAGCAACTGATAGACATATGGCAAGCCAGATGGGACACAGCAGATACAGGAAGGAGAACGTATATGTTCTTCCCAAAAACAACGCTAGAGTTAAATTGCAATAGTGGTAGTCAGACACAGTTTTATACAGGTCATGGCCCATTCCTGACCTATCTGCATAGATTCAACCTGAGTGACACAGAACGATGTCAATGTGGAGAGGTGGACGATCCAGACCACTACGTCTTCCACTGCACAAACACGGCACAGTACCATATAAGAAAGCCAAGTCAAGCTTACTGGCCACAATGGGCGGCAAATATGAGAACAAACAAAACAGCAAATAAAAAGCTACAAGCGGTAATCAGCCATTGTCAGAGAAAGTATTCTCTAATACAACGATAAGTGTCCCCAAATAGAAAGAATCAAATGCTTAGCGCTCTGAATCATAAAATGTATAAATCACACTAAATCAATCTGATAAGTATGCGGGGCACACACCTCGGACCTCTCAACCCAAGACTAAGTTAGATAATTAGGACTATGGCAACAACCTGCCTATATTCTTTAAAATGTTTACTTTTGCAATTAATGTACAGGTCTAGGACTCGCAAGACCAGATTGAGCCAGTAAAATCTTCAACAGCAATGAGTTGTAGGACAGAGATATCTGTATTTATGTGATCAATTGCATGTTTGAATCTCTTCTCTAGTGATCAGCATTACGTGCTTAATTATGTTTTTTATAAATTATGTGCATGTTCTAAGGTGATAAAAGTAACTATGGAATTAATGTAGGTAAGTTTCTCTTTGTAATTATGTATCAGCATTATGTATTCAAGTGTCTGGAATCAGATATCAATTTTACTGAGTATGGTGCTGTACTTTTCTGTTTATGTTCACTTTAAAGTACTCAAGTCTGTATTTATTCCTTCTCTGCATATACTATGAAGGTCAGTTCGTACTTGGCTAGGATTTAGACTACGTAGCATTACTTGATGATTAGTTTTATGTATTATGTTTATCAGTTTTGGTTTTAGTTTTCATGTATTACGTATGCATTAAGTGTTATGTATGCAGGCATTAGGGATCAGCTTTCTGTATTTCTGTATTCAGTATCATGTTAGTTTTTCACTTTAATATTCAGTTCTGTACTTATGTATGTATTATCCTGTTTGCAAGTACTACGAAAGAAAATGTAGGTGAATGGTTCAATTTGTAAAACAACTACACTTTAAGTATGCGCAAAGAACTAAATTATGCAGGAATTTGTTATCTTAATGATAACAGGTATACAATCTTTTTTAAATGTTCGTACATAAGAGTCAGGCACATGGAAAGTAATCTGCGTTAAATTATGTTTGGGCGTTAGGATTTTTATTTAATCATCTTTTAATCTCTCTCTCCCTCTCTCTTTTTTTTTTTTTTTTTTTTTTTTTTTTTTTTTAAGTTAACTATGTGCACAATAATTTAATAGGTTACAACTTTCCTCCATGCAGGGCCAACGATTTCACAAAAGCCCCATAAATATATGACAGTTGTGTCAGGATAAGCATCCGCATGTAGACATTTAGCAAGTGCCACGGCAGTTAATTTTTCAGGCAGAGTCCTTCTATCTTTACTTTATCTAACACAAGTTTCTGTCTATTCTAACAGCGATTCTTAACAGTCTTTTGATTGCTTCTTTGCTTAATTTTAAGTAGTTCCTAACAGGATACTCTTTCTCCGTACAACAACATCCAAGTTTACATGTAGACTTTACGAGGCTCTTAGCCGTCTATTCGGCTCCGTTCCAGGAGCAGGGTGGAGCAGAGAGTAGATGGTTTCCGCCAGGAAGATATCACACTGTGAGGCTAAGGCCAGGTCAGTGGTCTTCCTTGGTGGCGCTCACTCAGTATCACAGAGCGCAATCAGTAGTTACATTTCAAACTAGTAATAACGTTAAACACAACGCAATGCAAAGCGTAAGTTTACACGGAGATATCTCAGTGTATTGTATAGTCTACGCTGAGCAATAATTTAGACCAATCAAATTCCTGTGGCGAGCTCATGCAATTTATCTTTACGCATGTAGACAGTCAAACGTTTTAAATAAAAAGGCTGTTCTTTGTGATGTAAATAGATAAACAAAAGGGAGAACAAAGTGCGTCTGCAAACGGAGATCTGTCATTCCCCTTTCTTGAAATTAAACGAATCTTTTCATTTGAGATCATATCTGAGCAAAGGATGGATACTTCCAATTAATATTATGACTTCCATAGGAAATTTTTGCAATTTTTATGTTTGTGACTGCCATGTCTACTTAAATGAAGAATATATGGAAATGCTTTGTATGGAAATCGTCTTAGAATGGTATCGGCAAGGAAAAAATAAATAACTCACATATTTCTTCTCTTGGGATGTCTAGACATATCCTCACAACTGGTGGCCAGAGTCTGAAAACAAAGGACAAATGCAAGAGCACCTAAAGCTCTGAATTTTCATGTGTTTTACGATACAGGAATGGGGTGGGTACATCAACAGTAATAAAAAACATCGAAAGAACTGTGACGTCAGAACTCGAAGTATCCAAACTTTAACAATGTTTTTCTCTTGGTCAAAAAACAATAAATAGTTTTGTCTAATGATAGCTTGCTTATAATGAAATCGGAATATAACATTCGTATCGAAGATAAGGGTAAAACTTACATAACATTTAAAAATAATTTTTCCCTCTTTTCTGTGAATTTTGGGGTTGTTGTTTCCCACAGATTTCACATTTCTTAATCCAAACATGACTTCCGTTTTTCATTGCCGTTGATCGGCGAATTATAGCATTCTTCCCGTACGTCTCCGTTGTGGTCTAATGATTGATACACCTAGTTAAAAAATATAATGTGGACACCACATTACTTCTTTGTACGGCCTGTTAAATTATACACAAATTTTGCTGCGCTTCATTTTAACTTATTTCCTCAACTTTCATTAGAGATATATTCCTTATTCAATCAATTCAGTTCGCGGCGAGGCAAAAATACATAAAAGCTAAAAAATATCTTCCTTAAAATTTGTAAAATGCAGAAGAATCTAAAACACCAAATACAGTTAAAAAAAATTTTTTTTTATAATTAAACCGAGAGTTTCTACGAAAAAACAAGTAGTTCGGCCAACGTGCAAAGACAAAATTTTCGATGCAGAAAATTGAAAGTTTACTTTTGGTCTCACTGGGCAAAAAACATTGAAGTTGCCACACCAACTGGCTTAATTCACTGTACTACTAAGAATTTCAAATGTAAACAAATAGCCACCGCCTTAGGCTTAGCCGCCACTTACACTCTTAATACACTATTAAATTGTTAATGATTTTACAATTATTGCATGCGGATTAGCTAAAGGCATAAAAACCTTAACCAGAACATAAGAGCAACATAATTCAACCACTTTTAAAGCAAAGAATTTACAAATTTGAAAATTTCGTATAAAAATCGAATCTTTTACCGATAAGAAGGAATTTTGCATAACTGTTTGTATGAAACAAATCCCAAAACATTTCTTTTTATAAGCTAAATTTTAAATAAATATTCTTATTAAAAATATAGAAATCGTTATTTTTCTGTTAACGCCCTATAATTTGCTATTTATTCTAAAGATATAAGACAGGTCTGATTTGTAGAATCATAAGGTTTATGAAAGCAGGAAGCAAGAAAAATAACGCGTGCTTTCGCCTGTATTAGAACTCCATACCTCCGATTTCTAACAGGACATGCTTCCAATTACACCGGTAAGGAGGGAGAGAATTCCTTACATGCTTCCCTACTTAAATGCCGATTTGGAGGGGGTGGGGGAAGACTCAGTGGCCAAACTCAGGTGATGACGAAATATCGTCCACACATCGTTTTTAGTTTAAATGCCATTCGTAAAGTCTAAAATTTTTCCGAGTTAGAAAACATAAGAAAATTTGACATGACTTCCCTGGGATTCGAATTTTGCATGTTCCGATTGCTAGCTGGGCGCGCTTCCAATTAAACTACGAAAGCACGCATTCTTTGTATGTGTGTGTGTGTGTATTTAATTATGGCAAAGCACACTAGGGCTATCTGCCTAAGGGATGGATGCCTTCGTGGAGGACTTTCTAAGGGAAACTGGCTCGTATACACGTTACACATGGGGAAAACCATGCATTCTTTGTAACTTCATATTTTATATAAAAAAATCTGATGTGTACAAAACTTGACTTCCTTGTGTTGGAATATTAAATTATACGCATTTTTCTTGCATTTCATTTAAACTTATTGGATTGAATTAAATCTACTTCGCCGACAGCGCATAAACCACAATAGAATAAATGCTGTCTTTAAAATTCACTCTAATATTTGTTTACCATAGCGACACTCTGGCGCTAGATTCACTTAGCAGTATTAATAATTATATAACAGCTAACTTATATAATAATTATGTAACGGAAACTAAGTTAACTGTTATATAATCTAATAATTATATAACAGTTAACGTATATATTTCGTTCATATTATAACTCATAATGCACAAAATTTATATCATTTAAAGAATAGAATTATCTAATCGTTTCCACATGTTCTATTCAAATACTATAATAAAGCTAGAATGATGTATAAAAGAAATTAAGCAAACAAAACAAAAAAGAAACACTTTTTCACAGACGATTGAGTATTTCTCATTTAATTAATTCAGTTCTCACTTCGCGAGAAGGCAAAAGTACATTTAAAACTCAAAATATCTATATTAAAAATTATGAAGTAAATCTCAAACACTTATTTCCTCGAAAAAATTCCAGAAAGAATTAAGCATGATTTAATTGGCAATAATAAATGAATGTGTTATCTTTGTTGTTGCGAAGCTAAGTTTCTCTAGATTGGCAACAAATCCACTAGTCTCCTGTTTCAAGTGTAAACATCAATGCCCGCCATTAAAAACAGGCTTAGCGGCAATTAAACAACTTTAAAATTGCTGATAATTCTAAAAATATTGCACACATATTTACTAAAGGCATAAAATCCTTAACCGGAAGATAAAAACAACATAATTCAATCATTTTTAAAGCAAAAAATGTACAATTTACAAACATATAAGAGTAAAGAAACTGAGATCACTGAGCCGGGTAACATATACGTTTGGTGCGGCCGATTGCAACCAAAATACGAGGTGCACATCTACATGTTATAGCAGTCCTATATACAAAATTTCAACGTTCTGAGGCTACTCTTTTTTGAGTTATGCGAGATATGTACGTATGTACATACGTTCGTACAGACGCCACAAAAAATATTCTCTTCAGAATTCATTTTAAAGCAGTTTTATAATTTTTTTTGAAGGAAAAGAGTCTTTTATTCTATCCTTACGTACAGATATCACGCAAAAACATTGTTAAATTGCATTCGATAGCGGTCAAAATGGATATTTTCGTTGAATTATGCTGCCTGAAACTTTTCGCTATTACAATACTTCCTTTTTACTTCGTACAAGGAAGTAAAAAATTGATGAGATTTAATTGTGAATATAATAAAAAATAATGCTTTGCGAAATTTTGAACTATTTTCATATTAAACTAATTAACATTTTAAATGACATTCTCGGAGTTTAATATATTAAATAATATCATAACTTCATTTAATCTAGAATTTAGATTTAATACAGAATTAATTCAACTGTTGTGAATTGGAGTAAATAATTATAAATTCTTTGCTCAATGTTTTAAACATATCTCCAAATAGTATAAAATTGTGAGATAGTTGTAAATGCGACTGAAATTCTATCGATTTATATTTTCCTATATAGGACATTTCTTTCGAGTTATATCGATTCACTGCTGTGATTGAAGTCTCAAACAAATGAAATGATTTGTAATAATCTATTTTATTCTTACATTGTGAAATTCTAACTTCGCTTTCCTTAGCAACGTTTTATTTGTTTCGGTATTGCAGACGATTGTGAATAGGGAAAATGAATTAACAAGTTATTCTCTATTCTCTTCCTGGATTCAAACAACCTGACAACTCGTTAACAGCTTTAATGTCAACCAAACCACTTCCGGCAAGCTCTGTTAAGAGTTTTTAAGTTATAGATTATTTATGTTATGATTTGAAGATGTAAAAGTCTCAGTTTGAATGATAGGGGTTTTAATTATTCAATTGTTGGTGGATTTATGAAAAGAGACTAATTCTCCTTGAAAAGTCAGACTCTTTCTATGAAATTAGCAACAATTTTCTCGAAAAATATTTTTAATGGTGTTAATATTGTTATATTCAAAAATTTGTCATTAAAATTTTATATTTTACAGTTTTTGTTTTCCATAATACGCACTAGCTTTAATAAGTTTTGCATATATCAAAATCTCTCTTTTCAATTAAAAATCAGTATTTTCTTTTCATTTCATGGAGGATAATTAAATTAATTAAGTTAAATATATATATTTATTATTTTATATTTATATGTATTTATTATATTATTATTAAATATATTTAGTATATTGTATATTTTAAATTTAATTCTGTTAGTTTTTTAATTTATTACATTTTCTGTGCTTGGTATCTAAGGGTAGATCTTCCACAATGTAAGACTATTTGAAAAATAATTTTTCATCAAGAAATTAATTTACAGCGATTTATGTCTGTACTATCGAGTCTTATACTATCGAGATTAACGAAACATGTTGTATTGCACTCATTAGTCGTCCCGAATTAATGTTTTAAATATTTACCCCTTGAGAAGTTCTGTTGGAAACATTAAGCAAGGGTGATTAATTTATTTTTTAGTTCGTTCTTTAGTTTAAATATTATCACCGCTGTATAAATATTTTCGCTTTTCTAACAAATATATATATATATATATATGACTAGTTAAAAGCTGATAAATACACAAAATATCAGAATCACTAAGTTATTATACTCTTCTACAATACTGCAGTACATTTTTATGTAAATATTGGCACTGCTTATTTATATTTTGTTAAACGTCAATTTCTAGTAACTTTGTATTTTTTATATTTTTTAAACTGCTGATGAAACTTCTCCAAGGCGACCATCTACTGTTCCAGAAGACTTGTCTCCTGGGAAGGAGGTTGCCTTATAGAGGTCATTATAAATACCCATGTTTATTTATGTTGTAAGAAGTACTGGACACTTTCAGAGGTGGTCGTCTATGGGAGGTGGTCTTTGTGAGAGCTTTCGAGGCATATACTTTAACTATGAAATACTTATATCAATTATGATCTTTTTAACCTGTGTTAATTTATTTCCATAAAAAGAGGTAATAAAAATTAAAATAATTATTTTTTTAGTATCGAATTTTATAATTGATCTTTGTAGATTTCTGTAGTTCGAAGAGAGTTGTAGTTTCTGTAGTTCGAAAATATAATGCATTTAAAATGCTATGGTTTTAGAAGGGATCCAATAGCCTTTTCATTTAACATCTTGAATGAAGAGGCTATTGGAAATTTTGAAAATGAATTCAAATTTTAAAATATTTTTTTTTATTTAATCCATGAATAATGAAGTATCATTGATCTACCTGTGTTAATTTATTTCCATAAAAAGAGGTAATAAAAATAAAAATAATTATTTTTTTAGTATCGAATTTGATAATTGATCTTTGTAGATTTCTGTAGTTCGCAGAGTTAGAACATAACAAAATATAATGCATTTAAAATGCTATGGTTTTAGAAGGGATCCAATAGCCTTTTCATTTAACATCGTGAATGAAGAGGCTATTGGAAATTTTAAAAATGAATTTAAATTTTAAAATAATTTTTTTAAAATTTAATCCATGAATAATGAAGTATCATTGCTCTAATTCGTAATGCATTTTCCTACGGCCCATATTTTATCTCCAGAAATTAAAAATTAAAATTCTTTAAAGATGCCTGATATGTTCTTACATCGATGTTTTGATATGTTTTTAAATGCGAATCTTTAGTTCTAAATGGGCCCTTACAGGCCAATGATAAAGCTGTTCACTAGAGCAGGGGTTCTCAACCGGTGGTACGCATACTAATAAGTATAGTATTAAATTCAAAAATTAAAACCCCGACATCCTGGTTGAGTTTTTTCTTTAACACTCATAAATGTATGCGATCTGTAAAAAAAAAAAAAAAAAAAAAAAAAAAAAAAAAACCCCTTTGTTCAAGAGTGGTGGTGGTAGTAATACTTTGTAGTGGTGGTACTAAAGGTTTTTAATTTTTTTTTTTTTTTAAGTGTTACGCGTTAGTCAAAAGGGTGAGAACCGCAGCAGTAGAGGATAGACGAATTCTAAATTTTCTCCAATCCGAATTTTAAAAATTCTCGAACCATCATACAATATCAATAATAATAATGTTTTACCAAATATTAAAAGATTTTAATTTCAACCAAAATTTAAAATCTGCGTTTGAAGAAAAGAAAACTTCAGAATACAGTATTCAAAAAATTGTAATTTTCTGGAATGTTTTCAAGCCAAAGGAAGCGTTGAAAGGGAAAAATTATTTCAAAAGTTATCAGACATAAATAGTACACATAGAAGTCTAAGTTACCTTCAGAAAATCAGGCAAAGGCTAAATCAGGATAACTTGTTTATTTTAAGAAATTATAAAACACAATTCCGAGACCAATATCATAGGTTGCAACAACCACGATCTATAAAACTGTAGCAATCGTGGGGTTTACTTTTTTGTACAAAGTAAAACAAGTATTCTAATCGCGAAAAATTTCGGGTATCATATTTCATCGAAAATATCCATTTTGACCCCTCTCGAATCCACATGAGTGATGGTTTTGGGTAACATCTGTACGTAAGGTCAGAATAAGGGACTTTATAATAATATATACAAATAAAGGACTTAGTTGCTCGCATAACTCAAAAACGAGCAGCCGTAGAATGTTGAAATTTTGTATATGGACTGCTATAACATCTAGTTGTGCTTCTCCCTTTTTCGTTGCAATCGACCGCATCAAATTAGCACTTAATTCATAATCACATAAATTCAAATTTATGTCAAATATAATAAAGGTGACAATAAATGATGTATTTTTGATTAAGACACAATAACACGCCGAATAAATACTAATTCAGAAGTCAAACAACAAAAATCAGCGTTATATTTTCAAAATTTTCACAGGACTAGTTTCGATGGTTTTACCGAACCACCATCCTCAGCTGCAAAACCGCAAAATGGGGTTCATTTTGCGGTTTTGCAGCTGAGGATGGTGGTTCGGTAAAACCATCGAAACTAGTCCTGTGAAAATTTTGAAAATATAACGCTGATTTTTATTGTTTGACTTCTGAATGTATTTTTGCTTTAAAAGTGATTGAATTATGTTGTTTTTAAGGTTTTTATGATTTGACAAGCTCCTAATTATTTTGGTTAATCTGCATGCAATAATTTTAGAATTATCACCAGTTTGAAAGTTTAAGTGGCACTAGTCCTAACGAGGCTACCATGTGTTTACTTTTGAAACTTTTAGTAAAGTAAAGAATTAAGTCAATTTGTGCACCAACTTCATACTTTGGCCAGTGGGACCGAAAGTAAACTTTCAATTTTGTGCACCGAAACTTTTGTCTTCTTGCCTTCTGGCCGAGTTGCTTATCATTGCATACAAACTCTAATTTTAATTACAAAAATTGTTTTTCTTTATCTGATTTTATCTTTATTTGATGTTTTAAGTTTTTCTGTATTTTACAATTTTTAACGAAGATGTTTTGAATTAACTGAATTGATCGAATGAGAAATATACCGTGTCTAATGAAATTCGATGATAAATTTAAATGAAGTGCAGCAAGAGGGAAAAAAATGTATAATTTAATAGACCGTAGAAGGAAGGTCATGTGGTGTCCACATTTGATATTTTTTATAGGAAAACTTCTGTGAAATGTCAGAATCTCAAAACTTTACTTCCAAAGTTTATTGTAAAAACTTTCAACAATTTTCTGTATTAAGACTCGAAAGATACGAATAGCGGAGACGCCCGAAGATTTGAATATGTCATTCGTACTTTTTTATGATTACAAACTGTAATAAATATGTCATTGAATTAAATCAGTTCCAAAGGATAAATTTAATTTTTCTTCATGTTACATAAGAATAAAAAAATAACATTTTCCTGATTTTTTAAAAAAAATTCTGCTTTCGCATTTAATCATCAGGTAATAATATATTTCATAAAATTATACTAGAAAGCTATGAGATGTCAAACGAAGAAAAGATATAAGATCCGACAGATGCATACACTTGTCTTTTTACTTCGGTCTTTGACCTGAAGACTGTGAAATCTACCTCTCTTTGCTTCTCGTTAGTAGCAGTTCATTTCACTTCGTCATCAAATAGCAAATGGATGTCGACTGTATATCGAATTGTATAATGAGCTCCATTTTCTCTTACATAAAGTTTGATTATTTATTCTTCTGATTTATAAAAAGAAGTGAAAACACCAGTCGAATTTTAGGAGCTTGTCAGTTATTTTTCCTATGCTTCCAAAGAAGAGTTCTTGTATAAATATTTCAGAGCTACCATTCTTACATTACGCGAGATTAAAAAATTCAAATTTATGTCAAATATAATAAAGGTTTCGTTATGCAAATTTTCCAGTTATCCGAACATTCCCGTTTTGTTTTCTGTCCGATATTCAAATGGCGCCGAAGATGACTGAGAAGTTTTGTTGTTAAATAACTTTAATAAATTCAACTCTTAGTTTATACAAATCAAATTGTAAACACATGGTAATTAAATATCCCTATATAAACATCTAATAAAAATGTGATAACATAATTAAGTAAAAAATTTGTATTAAAACACTTATGGTCATTTAAGTTCTAGCTGCCGAATTCTATGGATGACAGTTCGAATGCGTGTTGCCAACGCAGGGCAACGAAAAGATGTAAATTAATTATGAAAAGCGTGAAAGTAAACACATTTCGAGATTTTCATCTCAGAGTAGAATTAATTAGAAATCAAATACTTGATTTTGCGTCGTGGGGATCAATTGAAATTGAATGGGATTATTACTGTCAAGACTGCAAAATGGTAAGGAAAAGATTTTAAGAAATCTCTATTATAATATCAACGAAACAAGTGACTGGCAAATGCTAATGTAAATGATTCTAGCTATCACACCTTAAATACTGCATTACCTCTTCAAGCTGAAGAATAAATGATTTAAAAAAAAAAAAAAAAAGATACACTCGCTATCAAATCTATAAACCTTCAAATACTTAGACAGCTGTATGTATTTATATACGTACATTCGTAATTCGATTTTTTTTTAAATTATTCACTTTTACTGCTATATATTTCATATTACAATCGAAGTTTTCTAATTATTTTTATTGAGTTTCATCAATTTAAAATTCTTATTTTGTCTAAACTTAATACTTTATACTAACAATATTTAAACTCAATTTTAGCCTTTGTTGCTGCACAATCGAATATATTTTTTCGTTTCAAAACTTTTGTTCCTTTTGTGTTATAGATGTTAAGAATTGACTCCTCTGTTTTTTTATTTTTTTTAGATAAAATTTTCTTTAATTTCATTATTTTTTTATACGTTGGATTACTTCTATTTTACATGTTTTTGGACTCGATCCACTCAAATTGTAAATTATTATTATACTTTTAAGCTTGTTTATGATTTATGCTATTACTTTTTTAACCCGTACGTTTTCCAACTTTGCCTATAGTTGTGTTTTTTCAAATATTGGATTAAAAATTTGCGTAAGGTTTTGTTTTCAAGTATTAGATTATTGTTTTTGCAAGTTTTGTTTTTTGACTCAGTCTACTCAAAATATTTTTTTTAGTTTGTCTTTTATTCCGCAAATTTTTTTGACTTTGTTTTATTTTAAACTTTAATTTGTGTCTTTATCGGTTCAGAAACTGGCCGTTTTACATATTTACTTCTATACTTGCACCAACCTTCTGATAACGATGCAGCCAAAGATGTAAATTTCATATTTGATTTTTGGTTTTGGCATAATGTAAAGTAATATAATATGATTTAAATAAAATATAAAAAGAAACGAAAATCTAAAATCTTTCAGATTTTATACTACGTTCAAAGAGGCTTTTTTTTTTTAAAGTTTCATGTGCTACTTTTATTCACTAAATATCATATTCTTCGCACTTAAACCATAAAATTCAGTTCAACAGCAATATCCCAAAATATTTAAAAGAGCATATCTTTAGCATTTCCGATGTACTGTACGCGGGAAATAATTTTTTTTTTTTTTTTTTTTTTTTTTCTGTGCTGTGTTGCCATTGCTCGCATTGAAATTGTCGAATTTGTTAATTAAAAATTCGTTAAAGTTCTACAAAATGTGAAATAGATAATAAAAAAATTACAAATTACAAATTTGGGCTTCCACATGCCCATATTCGAGTGGACTACTTATTCAAGATTTAATGACTCCACGTCTCGGTACCGTTGTTTTTTCAAAATGCGATAAACTTACAAACATTCATGCAAATTTTTCGTTATTTAATTTCTTTAAATATAATGCAGGGCTCTAATATTTAGTGGTAACAATTTGAAAAGGGAAACGCTGTTTATAGTGAAATGCCAAAACGGAATTAATAGCCCTTCTGGGCTAATAATATAATTTTAAATAAGAAACATAATATAATTTTTTCACTTACTAGTAAGTATATTTGTCACTAAAAATCGCCTTTTAGAGCGATATGCTTTAGAAAAAGTATGCTTGAATTGAGAGGAAGAAAGATAAATGTATTGTACAATGTTGTACAATACATATTTACGTAATGTACAATGAAAACGCCGTAAGATAACTAAGCACTGTTCGAAAATTGTGAATCTAACTATCTGTGGCCTTCAGTACGTTTATATTTTTAGAAATACCGGTTTTTAGTCTTAATCACCATGAAAAAACTTCAGGATAATTTGGTCTGTTTAATCGTTTTGTAATCTGGAAAAGACATAGCTGATTACTGTTTATAGATTGCTACACTACTGTGTAGAATTATGATATTATAAATACAAAAATGTGCGTTATCGGACATTTAAACCATCGATTATTTCTGTAAAAAGTTACAATGAAAGGCAAAACTGCATTTATGACTCACTTTGCATATCTAATCATAACTGGTGAAATTATTGTTAAGTTCAGCGTTTGGCGGGTAATTAGTATTGAATTCCGATGGAAACTGGGTCGAATGCTCAGTCATAATCTTATCAGATGATTAATCATATTTTGTAGCTTGGTAGACAATAAAAAGGATGGAAATGGTTAAACACAAAGGCTATTGCAGACATTACTAAAGTTTTGCAAAGTGTCATTAGCAGAAAGAAATCGATTCCAAAATGCATAAACGATACACAGAAGACAAGAACAAAGTCCTAAATCGTGAATTATCGATAAGAAGGACAGTCATTAAGGCTCTGTTCAGACAGTGGTACAAATGTCACTGAGGCATAGTCATAAGGCATAAAATGCGGGAGTTCCACTTACATCTGCGAGACAACGTCTAAGATACAGCCAACTGGAGAAGCTAAATTTGCTCTGGCGTGGATATGTCAACAGCTTTTTCACTCTGTTTCCCCGTTCAATAGGTTTTGCGCGTTCGCTCTGATTGGTCAACTCTTATACCAAGTCGGCATAAAGTAGAAAACTTCGTACTTTGTGCCAAAACCCCTAAACCAGGTTTTGTGACGTAGCAAAGTCTGGTCACCTAGCAACAAAGCTCGGCTTAAACCAGTTATGACATTTATACCACCGTCTGAACGGAGACTAACTTGCCATCTAATCATATTCACCGTGTTACTCGGATCCTTAAGCTCAGGTGTTTCTTATTCTTATATTTCGGTAAATTGTGCATTTTTTGTTTTAAAAGTGATTGAATTATGTTGTTCTTAGGTTCAGACTAAGGTTTTTATGCCTTTAGTTAGTCGTAGAATTATCAACAATTAAAAAGTGGTGCCAAGCCTAACGAGGTCACCATTCGTTTACATTTGAAACTCTTAGTGAATAGTGAATTAAGTCAATTACTGCACCAATTTCACTGTCTTTTTGCCGAGTGAGATCAACAGTAAACTTTGAATTTTGTGCACCGAAAAATATATGTTCCTGCCCGCTGGCCGAATTTCTTGTTTTGGCGTCGAAACTCAGATTTTAATTGTAATTTTTTTAAAAACTTTTTTTTAACTGTGTAGAGTCATTAGGTTATTTTGAAGCAGAAAATGTGAAAAATGTGCAGAGCTCTTGCCGGGAGTCGAACTTGGACCTCTCGATTATGCGCCGAGTGTGCTATCGTTACACCACGAACGCATTCTGGAAGGGTGGAAGGAAATATCTTATGAATTATATTTGGTGTTTCTTGTTTTCCTGTATTTTACAATTTTTAATGAAGATGTTTTGAATTCTTATTCATTTTGTTTTGCCGCGAATTGAGAACTGAATTGATTGAAGCAGAAATATATCTTTAACGAAATTCGAGGAATTAAATCTTAATGAAATGCAGCAAAAATGTGTAAAATTTAAGTGGCCGTACAAAGGAGTCATGTGGCGTTCCATATCAGACTTTTTTTTTTTTTTTTTTTTTTGAGACATATGATACCTGTTGCCGGATAACGCTTTATAAAACTGCCAACATTTTGAAAGTATAAGTGATCTATATGCAGGGAGATATCCATCTCGAGGGATGGATGTGTATTCTGATCTATGTATATGAACTCAAGAAATATCCAAGCAAAAAATCTCAGAATTTCAGGTTTCGAAATTACGATGCTTACTGATGCTGAAAATAGCAGCTTATCACTCAGTTTTCTGAAAGTAAAAGTTTTTACAGGAAAAAGAATACGAAATGATGCTCCATCCACCATTCAGAAGGAGAATCAAATTTAGAAGAAAGGAAACTATTGTATATTTATTTTTTTTCCTTCTAGATTCGGAAAATTATTATTAGACGACAAATTAGCGTAATGCTAATTTGTGAAATTACTGATTTTAAAGCATAACTGTATATTCAGGAATCCGAGATAAACCGTCATTTATATTATTGGTAGAATTATAAGTAAAAAATTAATAAAAAAATCTCAAATGTTTCAGATTTTGTATTACGCTTTATTAAATACCATATTCTTCGCCCATAAAATTCATTCAGTTCAACAGCAAGATGACAAAATAATTTTAAAAGGAGCGAATCTTCTTTAAAATTTCCGATACACAGTCTCGCGCGCTGAAGATTAATTTTTTTTCCCCCGTACAGTGTTGCCATTGCTCGCTTTGAAATCGTTGAATTTCCTAAAAAAAACTCATAAATGCTTTACAAAATATGAACTAGAAAACAAATTCCAAATTTGGGCTTCCCAGATGCCCATATTAGAATGGAAGACTGCGTTATTCAGAATCTGATACCTCTGATGATGTTTGAAACATTTCGTAAAAACTATTAATTTCGTTTTGCACTTTGCTTTGAAAACTTTAAATGTCGATTCACTTTTCAAATTGCTGCCACCAAATATTATCGATCTGTGTTATATCTAAAGAAATTAAATAATGAAGAATCTGCATAAATGTATGGATTTTTCTTGCATTGTGATAAAACAACAGTACCTAGAGGCATCCAATTTTGAATAACGTAATCTTCCACCGAATATGAAGCTCTGGAAACCTAATTTTGAATTTGAAATTTGTTTTATTATCGATTTCATATTTTGTAAGGCTTCAACGAATTTTTGGTTAACAAACTCAACAAATTCAAAGCGAGCAATGGCAACACTGTACGGAGAAAAAAACATTTTTATTTCCAGCGCGCGAGACTGTGTATCGAGAATTCTAAAGATAGGCTCATTTTAAAATTATTTTCGATATTGCTGTTGAATTGAATTTTGTGGTTTAAGTACAAAGAATATCGTATTTAATAAATGAAGGTAACACACGAAAAGGTTAAAAAAAGTCCCTTTAGGTGTAATGTAAAATCTAAAAATTTTCAGATTAAAAAAAAAAAAAAAAAAAAAATTTAAATTTCTTTAAATATAATGCAGGGTTCTAATATTTGGTGGCAACGATATGAAAAATGAACCGACGCAAAATGCCGAAACGAAATTAATAACCTTTTTGTGCTAATAATATTTTAAAAAAAATATCTCTTATTTTCACGCACTGTGCTAATTGCGTTAATATATATATGTGTTAAATTCCTTGAATTTAAAATGTTTTAAACGAAATTTTTAAATGTTTAACGACTTTATGTCAAACAGTAAAATATAACATTTAACACACAATAAAGAATATTCTTTTTCTATAAATTCTTTCCAGTAATTTAATTTCTCATAATATAATAACTTTATTTGAAGAAATAGAATAAAATTGGTATCCTAGTTCTGAGACAAATAATCCTTTGTACAACAAAATGAAAACTGGTAATTTAAAGGAAATCGTAGCGTAAAATGTAATTTCAATTGATGTGTGAGATCTTTTCTGAATATGATGATTAAAGCGAAGCAATTTTAAACTTGAGAATAGTTTTACAGTGCCGAAAGCTTTATAAAACTTATATAGATTTTTCTCACGATAACATTACTTTCAGCGACATTTACCGTTAAGAATTCATTCAATTATTATGAGTTTGACTATTAAATAAGTTTTTTAATTCATTAACATGAGCTCTAAAATTCCACCGTGAATGGTAAATTTGAACTGTATTTATTTATTTTATATTAGGCTGTTTTTTCTTGTTATTCCCATATCAAGTTATTTTATATCATATTGTTATTTTATACAATGCTGTTTTGAATACAATGAGTTATTTTGGAATTAAAAGGCGGCTCACAACTCAATAAAACTAATAGAGACTTAAACACTCAGTTTCATTAAGTTATTTCAGTAATATATAAACGATAGTTATGCTGTTATCTTATTGTCACTATAGATCAGGGATTCGCAACCAGGGGGAATTCTCCCTTGGAGGAATATCTGAATATCCGTTAAAATTTGAAAATTTTTACACTTTTTTTCCCTAGTCCAAAGGGCGTTAGCCCAGAAGGGCTATTTATTTAGTTTTGACATTTTGCTTTGATTCACTTTTCAAACTGTTGCCACCAAATATTACAGTTCTGTGTTATATTTAAAGAAATTAAATAATGTAGAATCTACATAAAAAAACCGCCCCTTTCGGCGTAATATATATTCTGGAAGTTTTCAGCTTTTTTAAACTGATTAACAGTAAGTATTATACACTTTATATGATGAAGCTAAAAGAAAAGTTATATAAAAAATATGTTTAAAAATAATATCGTTGAAAAACGCAGGTGTAAAAAAAATTATGTTTAATTACTTTTTATGCAAATTATCCTGATCTGACACGCCAGCATTTACTACTGTGCTACAATACTGTACTATACACTGAAGTGACAAAAGTCATGGGATACCTCCTAATATTTTGTTGGTCCTCCTTTTGCCCGGCGAAGTGCAGCATCTCGACGTGGTATGGACTCAACAAGTCGTTGGAAGTCCCCTGCAGGAATATTGAGCCATGCTGCCTCTATAGACGTCCATAATTGTGAAAGTGTTGACGGTGCAGGGTTTTGGGCACGAACTGACCTCTCGATGATGTCCCATAAATGTTCGATGGGATTCATGTCGGGCGATCTAGGTGGCCAGATCATTCGCTGGAATTGTCCATAATGTTCTTCTAACCAATCGCGAACAATTGTGGCCCGGTGACATGGCGCATTGTGCCTTGTTGACAACTTGGGTCCATGGCTCCGTGGGGTCTGCGCCACACTCGAACCCTACCATCAGCTCTTACCAACTGAAATCGTGACTCATCTGACCAAGCCACGGTTTTCCATTCGTTTAGGGACCAACCGATATGCTCACGAGCCCACGAGAGTCGCTGCAGGCGATGTCGTGCTGTCAGTAAAGGCACTCGAGTCGGTCTTCTGCTGGCATAGCCCAAGGAAGACAAATTTTGCCACACTGTGCTATCGGACACCGCATTTATACATTTTCTACGCGATACTACTGCCATCTGTATATTTGCATATTGCTATCCCATGACTTTTGTCACTTCAGTGTAAATATACTGTACTATAATCAAGAGACAGAAACAGACTTCAATAAACTCAGAAAACAGTCGTTCATTACCTTAAATAATATCGATGTGTAAATGTATTCAAATATAGATATGCTAGTAAAATTCTTATATTTTTTTAATTGTTATTTTTATTTCTCAAATAAAGTTATTAAGGGTTATCCGAAATATTGCGCCTTGATTATTTCCAAGAAAAGGAGTTATAATCTACGTACCAATTCTTACGTCCTTAACAGGATGCCAGGAAATCAGAATGTTTCAATTTGAGGAGTTTTTTTTTTTTTTTTTTTTCTTGCCCATCAACGGCTGAATGATTACTATCACTGAACATACTAGTCCGATCCGGTTTCAAATGCCGGTGAACTGGCTGTTTGCATGGGTATATTCGTAGTTTTTCCCATGTGTAATGTAAATATCGGCCAGTTTCTTAATAGAAAATCCTCCACGAAGGCATTTCTGCTCTCATACCCTTGTGTGCTTTGCCATATTCACATAATCTAACTTGATGACATAGATATGCAGGAGCTTCTTCTAATCGCAAATATACTTCTGAGATATATATGAAATTATGGTGTATGCTTCTGAAAATATGAATAAATTTTAAAATCTGCATTAGAATGTACCTTATAAGATATTCCTAGCGTGCCTTCGTGGTGTAGAGGTTCTGCACACTGGGTCGGTTTTCCAGAGGTCCGCGATTCGATTCCCGACGAAGGCAGGTTGCTAATTTTTCATCGCTTCGGCTTTCCCCCCCCCCAAAAAAAAAACTCTACTGTCTCTACAACCTTTTAATTCATATTTTAAGTACACTTAAAAACTTCACGAGATGTGGAATCACTTTGAATTATGCTTCCTGAACCACTTACCTAATTTAAAAGATATAAAAAAGGTAAAAAAATAAAATTTAAAAAAAAAAAAAAATAGCCCAAAAGAGTCAAAAGTTCCTTTGGGCTAATAACTATTTTTATATTATAGTAGCCCAGAAGGTTTATTATTCTCGAAACGGCATTTTCTGTTGAATCACTTAAATGCGATGTATCATTTTTCAAACTGTTGCCACCAAATATTACCGCCTGTATTTTATTTAAAAAACTAAATAATAAAGAATCTGCATGAATGTATGTATGCTTCCCGCATTGTGACAAAACAACGGTACCTAGATCCATCCAATTTTGAATAACGTAGTCCTCCACGTGAACATGTACACCTGGAAGCCAGTATTTTGAAATTGGAATCTTTTCATTGTCTATTTTCTATTTTGCAAAACTTTATCAAATTTTTGATTAAAAAAACTCAATGATTTCAAAGTGTGCAGTGGCAACACTATAGGGAATAAAACATTTTTATTCCCAGCGTTCCAGACTGTCTTTCCGCAATTTTAAAGATATGCTGTTTTCAAATATTTTTGGCCCAGAGTGTAGTTAGTCCAATTGCGTGAATGTGTCTGTGAATTAAAAAAATCTGATGTATACACCACATGACTTCCTTGTACGGAATATTAAATTATACGCATTTTTTCTTGCATTTCATTCAAACTTATTAGATTGAATTAAACCTACTTCGCCTACAGCGCATAAACCACAATAGAATAAATGCATTCTTTAAAATTCACTTTGTTTACCATAGCGACACTCTGGCACTAGGTTTACTTAACAGTATTATATTTCATTCATATTATAACTCAGAATGCACAAAATTTATATCATTTAAAGAATTATCTAATCGTGGCCACATGTTCTATTCAAATACTATAATAAAGCTAGAACTATGTGTAAAAGAAATTAAGCAAACAAAACAAAACGGAAACAGTTTTTCACAGACGATTGAGTATTTCTCATTTAATTCATTCAGTTCTCACTTCGCGAGAAGGCAAAAATACATAAAAACTCAAAATATCTATATTAAAAATTACGAAGTAAATTTCAAACGCTTATTTCCTCGAAAAAATTCCAGAAAGAATTAAGCATGATTTAATTGGCAATAATAAATGAATGAGTTATCTTTGTTGTTGCGAAGCTAAGTTTCTCTAGATTGGCAACAAATCCACTAGTCTCCTGTTTCAAATGTAAACATCAATGGCCGCCATTAAAAACAGGCTTAGCGGCAATTAAACAACTTTAAAATTGCTGATAATTCTAAAAATATCGCACACAGATTTACTAAAGGCATAAAATCCTTAACCGGAAGATAAAAACAACATAATTCAATCATTTTTAAAGCAAAAAATGTACAATTTACAAACATATAAGAGTAAAGAAACTGAGATCACTGAGCCGGGTAACAGAGTGTATATATATATCAATATATTTATATACGTTTGGTGCGGCCGATTGCAACCAAAATACGAGGTGCACATCTACATGTTATAGCAGTCCTATATACAAAATTTCAACGTTCTGAGGCTACTCGTTTTAGAGTTATGCGAGATACGTACGTACGCACGAACGTACGTACATACGTTCGTACAGACGCCACGAAAAATTAACTTCAGAATTAATTTTAAAGCAGTTTTATAATTTTTTAAGGAAAAGAGTATTTTATTCTGTCCTTACGTACAGATATGACGCAAAAACATCGTTAAATTGCATTGGATAGCGGTCAAAATGGATATTTTCGTTGAAATATGCTGCCTGAAACTTTTCGCGATTACAATACTTCCTTTTTACTTCGTACAAGGAAGTAAAAAAACGTCCATTTGGGCGTAATACAAAATCTGAATGCTTTCAGATTTTTTTTTTTTTTTATTCTTGCATCGCTTTTAAAGAATCTTTCGAGTTTTAAATCTTTTGAGAATTTTCGTACATTAAACTCACTACTAAACATTGCAAGCGCAGTGCAATTGCTGCGGCAATAAACGCTTTAAGATAATTCATATTACAGCAATAAAAACGTGCAGCGCCGAAGAGAAATGATCCTACAAACTGAGCTCACAATGACGGCCATAAAAGCGAAAACGTAAAACCCGGACGATTCTAATCTCGAAATTTATGAGAACATATCCGTTCAGAAAGGATGCGAATGACTTTCTTTTTAACTTCGAAACTTTTAAACTTTCTCTCGAAATTCGATTAAATAGAGCATTCGCGCTCTGCAGCTGGCAGTCTGCAAACACTTATAGAGTAGTATTCATTTGCATGATTTCTTCACTTCATTGCATCTGAATATTTTTCTTTCTTTTCCTTTTAGAGATTTCGAAGAAAAAGGATTCTAAAGCTACGTGGAAAGTCTCACGTTCTGAAAAGTCAGTCGGTGATTACGCGAGCTGTTCTGAATTGTTTTCCAGTTCAAACAGCTGTAATAGCTGGAGACAATAACAATCAACGAATAAAATCGATTAAAAAAAATCGAATTAAAGGAATTTTCACCTTCCTCACTGCGTGGTGTAATTGTTAACACATCAGGCTGGCAATCGGAAAATCCTGAATTCGAATCCTGGCGAGGGCATGCACAGTTTCCTACGTTCTCTGACATCAATATATTCTAAAATACTTTGCGATGAAAATAATTAATAATCAACCTGAAAATTAAGTTTAAATGGAAATCTCCACTAAAGAAGCGAAATTTGGTATGGTTTGATTTATTTAATAATGGCAAAGCACTCGAGGGCTATCTGCCTAAGGGAAGAGATGCCTTTGTGGATGAGATTCTAAAGGAAATTGGCTCGTATATACATTACACAACGGGTAAACCAGGCCCGCCAGCGGCTGAACGGTAAAGTCGCTAAAAACTGGTATAGTTCGACCGTCTGAAGCGCAACCCTGGTTGGCATTCTGCCAAAACACATAGACTCGTCCAAAAGGGGCGGTATTGCTTGCTGCGACGTGATAGGTCTTCTCTTCTCCGGAAAGAGCTATGCTGGATGGAAAGAAAGACCCCATCCTTCCACCCTATTTTGAGAATTATTCGATCCGAATGGCGCATGCGTATTTGCGCTCATGGTCGCGGATGAGGCGGACGAACTATAGTTCAGTTCCAGGTTCGAATCTCGCAAACAGGCTGACTGCATGGGCGTTTTCGTGGTTTTTCCCATGTGTAACGTGTATATGAGTCAGTTTCCCGTAGAAAATCCTCCACGAAGGAATCCCTTCTCTTAGGGAGATAGCCTCTAGGCTTTGCCAACCATGGGAAAACCGCGAAACACCCATGTTGCCAGCCAATTCGCCATTAAATAAACCAAACCATAGGGAAAGCCGCGAAAATACCCATGCTGCCAGCCCATTCGCCGAATCCCGAGCCGAACTACCAGTATTCAGCGACTTGGCTGCTGGCGGGCCGGAAAAAAAGGGAATGCTACTAATTGTAGCTGATTTTAATGTGCCAATTGAATTATAAAGAAACTGTATTTAATCGAAAATAAGTTCTTCGAATATAAAATCTTTAAATTTGAAGTTTAAATTTTAAGAAATATAGGTGATTGTTTCACGAGGACATGGTTTTAATTAGAATACAGTTATTTCTGATTAGAATAAAAGACAAGCTACTTAATTAAATGCAATATTTTACTATGGTATAGAAAAAAAATTAGAAAAAATTAATATTGTCTTATTAGTAGTTTGTTTTTAGGCTTAACAGTAACCACTACAGTGGATGCAAGAGTAAACTCATATCGTTCAACCATTCTTTGTTATTATAATTAACGATAGTTATGTAGTTTATATATACAGTCATTCAGTTTATATAGTAGGGTGTCCCATTCGAAAGGGGTCTCGGAAAAAGTGTGATAAAAATCTTATAAGAAGAGGAAATAAAACCAGATTTTTACATGGTATGCCTTTATGCTTGAGAAATTAAAGTACATTGCAAGAAATGTTGGAAGTGACCTCCTCCCCCACCTGTATACATATCAACACGGCGCTGCATTTTCGTGTATGTTGTGCCAGAGTACACTTGGTGTAGGGATGAATCGCGCTTCCACTTGTCAGGATACATAAACTAACAAAACACACGTTTATGGAGTAGTGACAACCAGTGTGCAGTCGACGAAAATCCTCTTCATTCACAGAAGATGGGTGTGTTCTGTGCATTATTCATTAGGCTAATTTTTTTTTACTTTACTATTACCAGTGAAGGGTATCATGCATTGTTTCATTAATTTATGAACCATTTGGTTGATGAGAAACTGCCCTCTGCCTGGTTCCAGAAAGATGGGGCGACATGCCATACGTCTATAGAGAGTATGACTGCGGTGGAATCATTTTTCGAGACTTTGTAGAGTCATTAGGTTATTTTGAAGCTGGAGACATGACGGGACTCGAACCTGGACCTAGTCGCCAAATCCTGGTAGTGAAGAATCATCATCCACCACCTTTTAGTTCGGGCGACACTGCACATTAGGTTTATTTTGGTGCTGTCATTAGGTTTATTTTGGCGCTGGAGGAGTGAAAAATGTGCAATGCCCTTTGGGACTCGAACCTGGACCTCTGGAATACGCTCAGAGTGAGCTACGTTTACACCACGAAGGCATGCAAAAAGAAGGGAAAAATACTGTTACGTAATGTCCAGGCGCGGTAAGACAGCTTCCCCGCAAATCCGATTTAGGGTTGCCAGAAAATGGCAGGGTTGACACATCTGGTGATAAATCGCCCATTTGGCGACAAAATTGGCGATGTGGCATGGACGAATGGAGAACCTTCTGGAACGAATTCTTACTGGTTTAGCCCAGAATGTTCTCGAACACAAGCCAAATGCTATATAAACCCTGCTATTACGGAGAGTCAGTCCGTGCGAAGTTAGTGAGAATCCATCGCGTTGATAGTCAGTCAGTGAGTGCCGAGTTTGTAGTCGAGTGCACCGAAAAAGTCTCTTAGTGTATCTCGAGTTAGTTTATCGTCGAATTTTATCTTAGAGTGTGTTGAGCTCCGGAACGACTGAACCGAGGAGTCGGGAACTGTACTGTAGTGTATCCTCGAATGCATCGCGAGTTGTAACGTGGAGAGTCTCGAGAGTACGTGGAGTTCCGAGAACGAGCGAGCAGAGTCGGGAGCTGTACTCGGGTGTTTTGCCCTGAAGCTGTCTCCACCGTTATAGTCTGAATACCCGAAAGCTGTGTCACTGATCGTTTCAGCGTGTTTATAGTAGTTCTTCGACGACTGTAAAACGTGATTTTGAGCTGTCTTGAATAATACTGGCGTCGTTATTCACTCCAAAATCTACGAACATGAAAAGAAGAAAAATATGTAACAAGATAACTTGATCCTTCTTTTTTTTCTGTGGGATCGCTTTAAACGTAATGCGTACAAGCAATAACCACGCACCATCGACGAGTTACGTCACAACATCCGCCGTTAAATCCAGGCAGTGACGCCCGATACTCTGGCAGGTACATGCACGAACATGCAGTGCCGTGCTGAACTGTATGTACAGCTGAGGGAAAATCACTTCTAGCATCTCTTATAATGAACAGCCGAGATCATATCGAACGAGATTCCAGATTATTTTTCGCGAAACTTTACGGTTCTTGGAAACACCATTAATATATTTAGATTTGGAAATGCATAAATCTTCATCAGATTTATCAAGTACTTTCTTTCTAAGTACACTTCAGATGTGTAAACACCGTAAAATTATAAACTTTCAGATCTGCAACAACAGTTTTACTGAATATTTACTGAACAGTTTTACTGAGTACTTTTAAGTACTATTTCTTAAATGAAGTAAGAAGTTATAATTTGATTCCAGATCATAGCTAAAAAGGAATTACAGCATTTTCTGCCTCGTCGGGAGAAGAAATTCGGTTATCATGACGGAAAGACAACTGAGCTGGTGTTTGAAATTGCCAAGGTGATTCAACGCTGACCTATTTTGGAAATATCTGTGTCGCAAAAATGGTCCGAATTGTCAATGTAACTTTTATTGTTTCCCCTTGCCAGGAGGGAAAATAGTATGAATGATACTTTTAATGCCACCGAAGAAGCATTCTGAGTGACATCTCTTTATAGAGGAAAAAATTTTCTTCTTTAATACCGAAATGTATCGTTAGATATTATTTCACAGGAAAAATAAGAAAGTTCCAGTTATTACCAAAAAAAATAAAATAAAAAAAAAAGCCTATATTAATCGATATTTCCAAGCATTTAATGCAAGAAATCTGAGTACCGTTTTATAAACTCAATAGACATGAACTCTGCGTGTGTCTTGAGATACACATGAATCAATTTATATTCCTTGTGATTTAGCTTTTTCAGCGAATGAGTGGTAAAGTCGCTGAACACTGATAAAGTTCGGCCGGAACTTAGTTCTGTTAGGTTAGGTTAGGTTATTTAATTACGGCAAAGCCTCGAGGACTATCTGCCTAAGAGGAGGGATGCCTTCGTGGAGGACTTTCTAAGGGAAACTGGCTCGTATACACGTTACACATGAGGAAAACCACGAAAACACTCATGCAGCCAGCCCGTTCGCGGGATTCGAACCTCGGACCGAACTACCAGTGTTCAGCGACTTTACCCCTCGGCCGCTGGTGGGCGGCACTTAGTTCTGACCAACGGGCTAGCTGCACGAGTTTTCCGCATGTATCAAAGGGAAATGAGCTAGTTTCTCTTAGAATGCCCACCACGAATCTATCCCATCCTTTAGGCAGATAAGCCTAGTGTGCTTTGTCATAATTAAACCCAAAACTAGAATCGTTGTGATTTAAATTTGGATTTTTTATTTGCGGTAAAATACGCTAAGGTTGTCTACCTCTAGTTTGTAATACAATGAAAACCACAATATAGGATGCAGGTCTTAATCATTACAGTACTGACAATTTTGTGGCGTGCAGAATGCAGCAGAAGATCGTGCAGCTCGTGTAAAAGTAAGATTCTGGAAGTCACGTGACTTGGTCACTCGAAAGAAGTCCTGCTTGCGTATACAGAAAAAAAAAATGCAGTCTGTCAAAGCAACAAACGTGAATTAATGCCACCCAAGAGGTATAGTAGTTAACGCCGCTGACTGCCGTGCCCGACGGCCCCGGTTCGAATTCCGGAGATGGCATGGATGTCTGTAAATGTATAGTTTCCGTGTGGCATGGGCGCACTCTACATATGCGGCGAACCGAAAGTTCTCTCGAGAGGTTGGTGGTAAGGAAAGATGTATGGGAGACCCTCGGACCAGGGTGCTCTCTATTAAAATTGGGGGGGGCGGAACTAAGCTGAATCGCACTGTTACCTGTAAGGTACTCAAGGCTGTTGCCACCGATAGGCGTATCTTGCGCTTCTTTCTACGAGGAATTTCGTGGGCTTGGGCTGACTATAGGTTAGACAAGTGAGCATTAGTCAATAACAATCAACAACAACATAAATTAATACAAGTAAAATAAAGTACAGTAGATAATATTAAACAATAAAAGTAATTATGGTACTCTTCTGTCATCGGGATTGGATTCAAAAATGTATGTATGTATGCACGTGTGTATGCATTATGAGCATATATGTGTGTGAATATACACAAACATACCTACGTACATACATGTATGCACACATGAACACACGTATCCATACACATATATATACACATATATGCATACATTTCTGAATCTGGTCCCGAAATAAGAAGAGTACCGTAATAATATATATGTTACGGTAAAACACCAAAATCTGGAGAATGTCGACTTTCACCGGTGAATGTCAACATTCACATAGTCTCTTGGTGTATGTCCGAAATATTTTCCAAATACTCTTATTTCTGACTTACACCGGTCAATGTCGACATTCACCATGTACTAATGGTGAATGTTGAACATATAACAATATTATATTTTCTTCTCCGTCATTCAGTCGCGAATAAACGCACTTGAGACTTGAAATAAGAACTTAAGAACATGAGAACCTAAAACACACAATACATTCAAAATGAGAAAGAAAAATAATAGAAGTTAAAAACTTACTTAATTATACAGTACGTTCTAAATGAGAAAATAAAATAACAGTAATAAAAAACTTACTAAATTATGTGATTCAAATCTTATTTATTGCAACAACTTAAACTATTATGGCACTTTATGACTTCTCTTTTCGACTTTCACCAGAGCATATCTGTGATTGTCGACATACACCGGTGAGGGTCCGAGTATACAAGAATGTAGTGAAATATTCGGTCTTTCACCGACGTATTTGGTGAATGTTGATATTCTCCGGTGAAAGTCGACATTCTCCAATTTCGGTCTTTCACGGTAACATATGTTTATATATATATATATATGTACATTATATAAAGTTCACAGCTTAAGTTCGCTAAAGCACAGAATCAAAGAGAAGGTCACGTGGGTGGTCACCCACCCAAGTGTTGACTGTAAGAGATGCTGCTTCATTTTGAAAATTGTGGCAGTTCATAACATTATAGATTGCAGAAATGCAAATATACACAAACATTAGCAGCATTTTGTGGGGAAATTCTGATTATCTTCTAAAGGAAATCGCGTCGTGTTTATATTAAACTAGGGAAAAGCCACGGAAAGAGTAAGAAAACGAACGTTAAGCGAACAACAGCGAAACCAGGATAATCGACAAGTCGCGCGGAAGAAATTAATGCTGAGCTATGCGAATATCGAAGTAGAAGGAAAGGTTAACAAAAATTCTAACAGTTTAATTTAAAAAGCATTCAAATTTAATTTGCCAATTATTTCTTATTGTAATTCACTTCTTTAATTTATTATTTGTTCAAAATTACCTGTAAATGCGTTTAAAAAGAGCTCAGCTATATTTAGTTTTTATTTTTATTGCATTTAAACTAGCTTCAGTATTAATAAGTGTTTCGACGGTGCTTCTGTAAAACCACCCTGAGCTCGTAGAACTTGAAACTTTGTCTTCGGCCCGTAAATCGTCCTTGCAAGTCGGAATGTCACGCTAGTCTGAGATTTCTCAATCAGGAGTATTTAAAACACATTTAGATCTTTGCACGGTGCTTATATTTTCTATCCATTTATTGTTTCTCCAACAATAAAATCATATTAATTGCCAAATATTGCTGATATTCTGAATTTTCGTCATGGGAAAATATCAGCCACTTCCTCGAGCTGAAAAATCTTGGATCAAAGAAATCTGAGCGTGAAGGTGCAGTTGCCCCTCGCTCCCTATTTTTAACTTCGCTAATTCTTTGTCCTTTGTGTTACATGTTTGATCAGATAGCCTGGCTCAGTAAAAGTAGGCGGCCAGTGTAACTCTGATTAAAAATCCGGTTATAACCACGTGCAGTGCTGATAAGGACCACGTGTTTCTGAGACTCCTTACCCTTTAGTTTTCTTCTTTCTAGGTATTTCTTTCTCCTGATGAGGAGGGACCTTTAGCTGCCCTCGAAATCGATTGAGTGTTTCAATATACTTACGCTAAATACAAGGTTGTTTTTATGATTTTGATTGTCACATTAGCGTGTTTTTCTTCTAGTCTAAATTCGTATTGATTTAAGCGGTATTTCTTTCACGATGTCGAGTTAGAGAGATTTTTCTTTGTAGCACTATATATCAAGCAAAATCTCAGGAAAGATCAAATTATCCGGAATCTTCATTCAGCATGGTTCAAAACAATGAAGCTCTTCTATACTACAACACTTCACAGTTATAACCACTCGACGGGTGGTGAACCAGAATTCCATTTTAGACAAACAAAACAAAGCACACTACGAAAGTTTCTTTTTCAAATGAATCTTGCTACCGGCAAAGTGTGAAATCTGGCATTCTATAGAATGCCTAAAACTAGCCGGCAATATATGAAACGATTCATATTTCACACATTTTCTAGCTATTCTATAGAATGCCAAATGAGAAACTGATAAAGTATAAAATACATCTCCGATTCGTGTATAAATACAGAAAAACAGCTAGAAAAAGTAACAGAAAGCGTCCAACCAACAGAAAAAGGTGAAACTAATCAAATTATGCAACAAAAAGAGCCTGTTTCAAAGAACGTGGATGAGATTATAGCCGATAGTGGATTAAACTAACATGCTGAAGAGATGCTTACCGAAGAGATTTCCTTTTCTGATACCTGTTGTGTGTGTTTAAAGGAAACGAGTAATGCACTTGCATGCAAAAAGGTGTCGTCAAAAAAATTCACACCTTCTGTGGTCATGCTAGTAAAGATGATGAAATGGATATTTTGTGCACTCTTTTGTTTCAAAACTGAAAATGCTATTGAAGGGAAAATAAATTCTAAAATCAATCTGGAAATGCAAGCCAAATAAATGAAAATAAATTCGGAAAAAAAAAATTTCCCACTTCTTCTTTGGGAACCACTTTGCCGAGTTTCTGACAAGGGGCGAGTTGATTCCGGCAATATATTGGCAGTTGGTAATGAGTGTGACAGAGGATGGGTTCTACTTTCTTGGAACTTCTGAAGGAATTTTAAAACAAGCATATGCGAGGTCACAATTCACTTCATTCGCTAAGGAACTTGCTTAGAATTGAAGTTACACTGACTACCAATAAGTATTTGGACACCTGTGATAGAAAAGAAAAACTAATTTTATTCAAAATCAATAGTTGGTAGAGCCTCCACGAGAGGTAATTACAGCGTGGACCCTCCGGGGCATACCTTCCACAAGTCTTTGTATGACAGCTAGTGGTATTTTCTTCCACTCGGCTTAAAGAAGACATATAAGTTCTTTCACCGATTTTGCACGGGTAGTGCACCCCCGAATATGGCGATGCAACTCGTCCCAGAGGTTCTCGATAGGGTTCAGGTCTGGACTCTGGGCAGGCCAGTCCATTCGATGAACTCCATTGGCACCATACCAAGCCTTGGTTAACGTCGAAACATGACAACTGGCATTGTCGTCTTGAAAGTAACAGGGGTCCAACCCGTAAAACTGCCACAACGTAGGAAGCACATTGTCATCCAAAATAGTGCAGTAGGCATCGGAGTTGAGCTTACCATAAATGGGGACCAAGGGTCCCAGCCCATACCAGGAGAAACACCCCCAGACCATAATTCCACTTCCGCCGAACTTGACTGTTGGCACAATGCATTCTGGCAGGACACGTTCTCCAGGTAGACGCCAGACCCAGACCCTGCCATCCGAAAGGTAAAGGATGAACCTTGATTCGTCACTCCAAAGAACCCGTTTCCACTGATCTACGGTCCAATTTCGATGTGCTTTGCACCACATTAACCGAGCAGCACGGTTGGACTTTGTGATCAAAGGCTTATGGGCAGCAGCAGACCATGAAAACCAAGCAGATGTGCTTCCTTACGGATCATTGAAACAATACTCCCGGATGCCTGTTGAAACTCCTCGCGGATGAGGGCTATCGGTTGGGTGCGGTTCTTCCGAATTTTTCTGAACAGCACTCGTCGCGCTCTATCCCCCAATTTCGTTGGTCTGCCGACTCGGGGCACATTCCGACAATCACCCCTCACCTTCCACTTCTTAATCACATAGGCCACTGTCGATATTGGGTACTTCAGATTGCTAGATATGTCCCTTAAGGATCGGCCCCATTTGTGATACCCGATAATTATACCTTTCTCGAAATCAGAGAGCTCCGAACTGCGAGGCATCTTGCATGCGACTAAAGCCGATGCTGTTTCCTACACGATATATACCGACGGAGTCCGTGGCGTACCTTGGGACCGCAGATATCGTCATTTGCATAGGTGTCCAAATACTTATTGGTAGTCAGTGTATTCCTGACCACAAAATTCCTTTCCGGTTAGTTGCAATTGCTCAGTCCAGTGGAAGCAGCCAAGGATTCATCAAATGAATGTTTAAAACAAAGTATCAAAATATGAAAAGTCTGCGTGAAAAATGTAATTAAAAATAACGCGTTTTTTCTTGTGGAGAACTGGCTCAAAACCACTTTCGTCACTCGAAGATGCTACTTCGCACTCGTTCAAAATTGAAATTTTGGGGAATACAGTGTAGTTGATGATAAGCTTTTGCAAGGATCGTTTTCTGGTTAGCCGCTTGTATTTGTCGCGGTAGCCAGACATACAAGATCGAAGCTCATTCCGGAATTTTTCTATCGGAAGTTCTTTCGGAACTGGTATCTACTGCAAGAAAATGGCTTTGCAATTTACTCGAAAGTTGAAGACCTGCATAGATGCCATTTTCAGTCATAGGATCGGGTTCTTCCTTGTCATCAGTAGGATCTGTTACTCAATTTATAATGTCACTGTCACTTGCGGGTTTGTTTTGAATCATTTCTCGTCAATATCAATTTCATTGAAAGAATTAAAACCTTCACCACCAATGTCATGTGCTAGCACAACGATTTCTAATATTGGGATGTTTTCGGTTGCATTTTATTTGCTAGCTATTTTATTTTATTCCCTTCTTTCCATTTAGTTTCCACACTTCTTATTTTAGGAATTAAGCCCTACTGGAGGAGATTTATGCCTAAATACTATCCGTGATAAAGGGACATAAAATTATTCATAATCTCTCTTTCAAATCACCGTGCAATATTTTTATCCCTTATCTTGTAAACAATTCAACAGATCTTTAAATATCAAATCTTATAAACTTCTCACTCAGTCGAAATTTTAAATCAGCATACAATTATTCTTTTACTACATTCGGTTTTTGTAAAGAGGCAAATATATCTCCGCAATGCAGTATTTTACTGAGTATACTCAAAGGTAAATATGATTTGGCCAGGGAAAAAAGATCTTTCTCGATATCGGAGGATTGGGGGGGAAGGCACCAGGTGTTTTTATGATAGAATATCAGCACTGCTTCTTTATCAGTTCTTCTGAAATTCTTCCATATCCGAAAATCCTAATTCTTTTAATTCATTTCCCCTTTGATCCGATGGCAAAGGCCAATGTCCCACAGTCTCAGTAAATTACATGTCTTTGATTAGTGACGACCCATGCTGCAACACTTGCACCCACTCCTTCCTCCGACGAGCTCTTTTCTCGCTCTAATGCGCGAATCTACATTCGTAATCGAAAAATAGAATCGTGATCAGAACGCGAACTGTGAAACTCGCTGTTTACTCCCCCCCTTTCCCAAACGATACGCCTGCTCGGGTGTAACTGTCGGTTTTGCCCAATGCATTTGCGCCTGGCGCCGAATTTTTTCGTTTCACACTAGATGGATATGCTTCAGTTACGATTCTCGTCTGAGGTTACCCCCCTTTTTTTCTTTCTTTCTGTAAGGGGGTATGATACATGTTTACAGAACTATCACTGTCATCTAAGGTGTTCTGTATTAGTTTGTATCTCAGACTGATCAAATATGCCGTCGCTAAATCATTCTGTCAGCGAAAGGAATAGTAAGAAGAAAATAGAGCCTCCTTAATCCTAATTCCTCTTCCATGGAACGGTGTACACGCCACGGTACCTGGGTGCGAGATCTTATCCTTAATCGAATAGAGTTGTACTTTCTTAATCAATGCCAAAAAACATAAATTAAATCCAAATAATAAACCTGTTTTTTGAGAAATAAATAAGCAAAAATGATAGCAGAACTGAAAAAATAGTAGAATGAACTTTGAGAGTAAGAGGTGTAATATAGAGCTGCTTAAACTAGAAAGACATCGAACTGATGTGATTGCTGAAAACATGTTAACAACTAAGATGCGAGAACTTTGGTGCTTTCAAGTAAGGTAGTATGAGAGAAGACGTACAGTAAATTAAACTGAGTTGAAAGTAGATATGCAGAGAAACTTAAGTGAAATATGAGCATACACATTACAGCAAAAATATACTAGCAGGCAAAAATAAACAGTAATTAATCATTGTTCGGTTTAGAATAGACATTGGTCTGCTGCAGGTCAGCGGGTCGTTGACATCGTAGTGACAGATTTTGATAACAGGATTATCTATCAAATTTTGATTTTCATAGAAGGTTTTAGCAAGCTGATAGTAACAGGTTCTTAGTAGTTCCATTTTCAGTTCCTGGTGAATTCTGTTGTTATGTACGTACCATGGCGAATGGCACAGAAAGCAGTTCTATGCTGTTTGGAGTTTCTTTCTATTAGTATGGCAAGAGTAAGCCCATACATGCTTACATACATACATAAGGGCATGCGTAACATAATATTGGACGCAAGATGGATTTGTAAATGAGTAACTTGTTGTCAATAGATAGAACGCTGTTGCGAGCAATTAAGGGGAAGAGTTGTGCTTTACGTGATCGAAACCTCTTTAATAATAGATGATAATCTAATAATAGATGCAATGTGGGGGGGTCTATGTGAAAGAATTACTGAGGATCTGGGACCTGCTTGGCCCAGGGAATAGATGTACCGTAAAATTTAAGGTTTTTCTTGAATTATTTCATTTTACTGAACAGGATGGCTTAGCTCTTGTCCACATTTACTAATATCTTCCGTTTTTCTAGCCAAGTCTCAAGTGTTTGGATGTGTTCTCAAGTGTCTGGATGTTTGGATGTGAGCCTCCTTTTGAAGAAATGAACATTACTTGGATCGAGGCTTTTGACAGCAGTAGATCATAACAGCATATTGAGAGGATTTTATATAAAGGCATATACTGAGAAAAAAAGACTAAAATTTATGTAATTCGCAATAACATCGGTCGTAACTGATATTACTGCATGTAACCAAACTCCGCTGTAGAGTAACTAAATTCTGCTCCGAGGATCTGTCTCCTGAATTTTTGTAGGATAGGATAGTTTCGCAGCGTTAGATCTGACCCGATAATCCAAAAGATTAATTCAGACCTCGGCAACCTATATGATCTGCAGGTCACAGAGCGATCCATTTCCTAATTTCAGGAGACTCACTTGAATTCCGAAAATATATCATTAATAAAAAAGGAGTCTGAAAGCTTTCAGATTTTACATTACGCCCAAAGGAGCATTTTTAATTTATTATTACTATTTAAAAACACGTATGCGTTTAGAACTTGGGATAATGTCTATTTGAGCTAAAAATATTAAAAAATAGCATATCTTTAGAATTTCCGACAGACAGTCTCGCGCACTGGAGATAAAAAAGTTTTTTTCCGTACAGTGTAGCCACTGCTCCCTTTGTGCCATCAAATGAGGAATGCTCTCGGCTCCAGGTGCCATCAAATGAGGAATGCTCTCGGCTCCAGGTGCCATCAAATGAGGAATGCTCTCGGCGGGACTCGAACCACAGACCTCTCGAATACGCGCTGAGTGTACTAACTGTTACACCACACCAAGGCATGCTGGAACGAGGGAGAAAATGCCTTTTAAAAGGCGACTGGCGATTAGGGGACCCAATCGCTGGTGGCGCCACTATAGAGATATTAGGTAATTTTGAAGCAAGTAGACATGAAAAATGTGCAATGCCCTCAACGGAACTCGAACCTGAACCTCTCGAATACGCACCGAGTTTGCTACCCGTTTCACCACGAAGGCATGCTGGAAGAAGGAAGAAAATGCCTTATGAATTATCAAACACATATATGAAACGAGCACTCGAAGAATACATTAAAAAAATTAAACGAAAATAAGTTATAATTTTTTTTATTGTGTGTATGTGTGTGATTATGGCAAAACCTCGAGGGCTATCTGCCTAAAGGGAGGAATGCCTTCGTGGAGAAAACTTTTTTATCCGACCTCGTACAAAAGACGATTTTCGGTCAAAATTTTGATTTTTACTTTATTACATTATCTTAAAGAATACACCTTTAGCTATCAAATACAAGTTTTTGCTTGTTGATAGGTTAATTAGAAATAAGATTATAAGCATTTTTCTGTAACGGAATAAACCGGAAGTTCCATAATTCTGGGCCGGAAGTGAGCGTTTAAATAGACATACCTATTTAGAAACCTTATTGATCATCAAGATTTCGTAAATTATAAACCTTCGTACTAAGTTTCGACATTTTGTAATACATTTTAAGAATGTGGCGATAGTTTTTTCCCTTAATTTCGTATTTAGTTTGGCGCAGAGGGTATCCGACGTTGATTGGATGTGTTGCTGCTTCGTCGATGAGCGTTAACAAAGTGCTTGGTTTCAAATTTTTGCATCACTTGCAACAAAATAAACAAAATGGAAGGCAATCTTCAGCACGACTTATGTAAAGCGTAACATACACTGGTGTGCGAAAATTAAGGACGAGACGGTTTTTTCAATATAACTTTGTACAAAAGCTTTCCAAATCAACACATTTAATACCGTAAGATCCCCAATACGTAAGGACATGAGTAATGTAAGCAACACTTACTAAAAGAGAAATCAGAGGGATAAAAAGAAGCTTTATTGAAAAAGTAGCATGGAGCGCAATGCGACTGAAGGCCGAAACATCCCTGTGATGGGTGTCCAGCAAGAAACATCCGGTCTTTAATACGGGATATTATCTCCCCTGACTGCTAGGCAGGTTTCACAGCGTCTGCCCATGCTAAGAATGAGGGTGTCAATGAGTTGTTGAGGCATTGCTGCCCATTCGTCTTGCAGCGCCAATCGAAGCTCCGGAATCGTTACTGGTGGTAAGGTACGAGCTGCCAAGCGTCTGCCTAGAAAATCCCATACATGCTCGATGGGATTGAGATCCGGAGATCGTGCCGGCCAATCCATACGTTCAATATCCTCACTCTCTAAGAGCTGTTCAGCAGCTACTGTGCGATGACATGGTGCATTGTCGTCCATGAAAAGGAACTGCGGACCCATAGCGCCTCTAAAAAGACGCACATATAGAAGAAGAATCTCGTTACAATAACGGGTTCCGTTGACTGAACCTGCGTCGAAGATGTGAAGATCTGTACGACTACCAAGCATGATGCCTCCCCAAACGAGAACACCACCACCTCTATACCTGTCCCTTTCAATGATGTTCGAGGGATGATTGCGGCTTCCCCGCTCTCTCCAGATGAGTATGTGATGAGAATCGCTACTCAGACTGAATCTGCTCTCATCTGTAAAGAGTACTCGTCCCCATTCATTGTCTCTCCAATTCCGGTGTTCCCGGCATCACAGAGAACGCCTTCTCCGAATGGCAGGCGTTAGAGGTACACACCGTACAGGGCGTCGTGCAAACAGACCACCACCGTGCAGGCTTCTGGCCACGGTAAAACGCGATATCGGTCGTCCAGTCGCCTGTGTCGGGTGTCTAGCGATTTCTCCCACTGTCTGCCGCCTGTTTCTTCTGGCCTGTAAGGCAATATACCGGTCATCTGCGGGTGTGGTTCCTCGCGGACGACCACTACTAAACCCCCGGATAGCTTGTCCTGTAGTTTGAAATTGTCTCCAAAGTCGTGAAACGATGCTGTGAGCAATTCGGAACTCTGCAGCCACACTTGTCATACTGCGGCCTTCCTCCAACTTCCCAGTGATTCGACCTCGGGTAAAAGCATCCAGATGTCGTCTAACAGATTGATTATTCGCCATTTCTCGCTGAGGCAGCAACTCGGTGTGATTTTAACTGCTATACGGCGTGCAATCTCTTTGCCAGAAATACTGATCTTACACCGACAACATGCTTTATACTACTCAGACACTTCTTCATTACGTCTAGCTGCATATCTGCGCATGTGCTACCGTACATCACCTTACTTAATCTCCTGATTGGTCTTTATGTCCGCTCTGCCTCTTCGTTCAGCTGATATGCTAATTTTTCAAATTCGTCTTTAATTTTTGCACACCAGTGTAATTGTTCTGCAAATTATTAAGAAGCAGCTTTGGGTATGGAAACAGTTGGTGGTTATCCGCTTTTTGAATGATCTACTACATTACGAAAGCTGAAGTACTTGGAGTATTATGTGGAAGGGGATACTAAGGGGTTTTTAATTGTGAAAGATATATATGGTAAAGAATCGGTCAAGAAACTGGAATGCATTGGACATGTACAGAAAAGTGTTAGTAGTAGACTACGAAAAGTAAAAAACTCCACTCCTATGGATTGAAAGGGAAAGGTAATCTGAGTGATTTTTTTTATTGATAAGCTGCAGAATTAGGGAAATCAACTAGAAGTAATGTTGGAAACTTAATTGAGATGCAACAGGCTGTACTAGCTGCTTGTTCCATTGTAGCTCTTCTTCGAAGGCAGCGCGCTCCTCAATCAACGAGTTGGCGCAACTATCAATATGAGATTGCGGAAACGAAAAAAAAAAAAAAAAAAAAAGCCAAATACTTCTGGTACATCAACATATATTTTGAATTTAATTAAACCTACATATATGGAGTTGACTACATAAACAAGAGTTATTAAAAAAGTGCATACATGGCAAAACTAAATATATCAAGGAATGTTTTAATGGCATTTTATCGCAAAATTTGTTCCGAAAGAAACATTCGTAAACTTAAGAACATTAATGTTTGGAGCAAATGTAAGTGTTGTGTTATTTAATGATGGATTTATAGGTTTGTTTGAAGCATTTTCAAGGTTAGGTATTTGTCTTGAATTTTACACTGAGCAGGGAATTCGAAAACTTGATAAAATGCAAAATCATGACTTTTGGCGGCATTCCACAAGTTTTACAGAAACCCAAAGAAAAAATTAGGCTTTGTTCGAAAGAAAAAGTACAATGTGTGCGGAAAAAAAACAAGGTGTCAGTTACAAAGCAAGGGAATTTTAATTATCAGGGATGTTTCTTTCACTAAGAAATTGTTTTATGAAAACTTTAAACTTGTTTTCTGAAAAATGTGTTTTTCTGTAAATATTGCCAATGGTAACAACCATAACTCAAAATTTTATGGATAAAATTAAATCATACTTTCTATACGTGTTTCATGTAATCTGATGCATGCTCTGAAGCGGAAGATTTTAGAAATATTAATTAGAAGTTGAACTGTTACTTTTTATTTTTAGATTTTGGATGCAATAATAGGAAAATATACAGTAAATACTATACATATTGACATATCTTAAGAATATATGAATATTTCTTAATTATTTTGCTTCATTGCATGCAAAACAAGTGTAAACATAAATACAAATTAAAAAAACTGCATATTTATGTATACATCGTTCACCATGGTTGTTGTTATAAAGACAAAATTTAAGCAAAACTTATCCCTTTTTTCATTATTTTTCAAAATTAAAATTACTTAGCATTCCGTTTTAAGCTGTTTTCACTCATTAACATGCTCTATCTTTAAATTAATATGTATATGATGTACCAGCTTTTCTCAGGAATAAATAAATCATAAATGTAGTCGTAGCTTAAATTATCAGACGATAAGTTTAAAAAAACAGGATACATTTATTATTGGTCAGGAGAAATAGCAGTTACAAAATCAGATATGCGGAGTAAATAAAAAATAACTATTAATAACATTTTGTATGAAGTTTACTGCATCGTGACATTTAAGAAAAGCCCCCGATATTCTTTTGCGAGTCCTTTTATAGCCTCTGGAAAGACGGAGCTTCCAAGAAATGACGTCAGCCTCGTCAGCCAATCCAGTTCGCTTTAAATATTTTCAGAACATTCTATAACTGTACGTGTAGAAAAGGCGGGAAAAACAACTTGACTACGGGGCCGTGGATTTAATTCCACGTACTTTCAAATAAGAGACCATCGCCATTAAAAATGAAAAGAACATACAGTTAGAATTTTAAGTGTATTCTGGACTATGGAATTTTATTATTACATGTATATAGTTAAAATAAAAACCATTTTTTAAAAAATGCTACTCGAACGATGTCGGATACCTTTTAAGGGAAACTGATTCGTATACACGTTACACATGGGGAAAACCACGAAAACGCCCATGTAGCCAGCCCGTTCGCGGGATTCGAACCTTGGACCGAACTACCAGTGTTCAGCGACTTTACCGTTCGGCCGCTGGTGGGCCTTTTTTTTTTATTGCAAAGTTGCAGTAAACATCATGCATTTTTATTTTTAAAAAATGAAAACTGTAACATAATTTCAAGTCAATAACTTTGGCAGAGGTGATAAATAATAATCCATAATTCCAAAAAATTGGTTTGCCATTTTGTCCGCATTCGGCTTAACTTATAAATGCGAGTAATATTTTCAAACCATGAAATTTATTTTAAGTAAGAATAGGAATAGCTTCACGATCAAAAATTCAGATGCTTGAATTCGTTTTAAGACGGCTAATTATAGGCCAGATTTGACTAAATTTACGTTACATATTCAGCATCAGGGCCGCCATTCATATTGAAAACAAAAATAAAGTTCATTCAGTTATGTTTGGTTTTATAATGATTAGAATTATAATTTTACGTTTGAACTGTTAAGCGTATTATATCTATTTTCTTAATAAAATTCGTTTTATTATTCAGCATGAAAGACTGTTCTAAATCAAAATAATCACTGACCCGAAACGTTTTCTTTTATACACACATTTTGGATGATTTTGAGCAGAAGCCAAAAAAGGATGCCGACGCCTGGATTAGTTCAATGAGATTCGATGCAACGAATGATCTTCCCCTTTCCTTTTTTTCCATTATATGAAGAACGTTTTCGAATCTTTAAAAGAAAAAAGAGTTTTGGATATATAATTAGAAATAAAGGCACAGAATTAGAAATCGTAAACATGTCTTGAGACATTCCCGTTTCAAATTTCGAAACTGCTGGGAAATGCAAGTTTTCGGCAATTAGAAATCTAAACAAAAGTCGTAATGAAAAAAGATAACCTAGTTTCTTAGAAACGCATTACTGCTTTCAAGAAAACTAACAGAATTACATGTGAAACGGAGAATAAGCGGTAAAGTCGAAAGGAGGCTATCACAAATTTATTAAATTCGTACAGAATATGAAATAAATAATATAAATAAAGTTACGCCTTTTCGACTACTCGTGTTTCGGGTGCAGGACTAAATATATTCAAAATTTGACGGCTCCAGTTGTCGTCGTTTTCCCACAATTTAAAGAAAATATACTTTATATAGAGATATATAAATATCAGAAATATATGCCTTCGTCCAGAATATTTTAAGGTAAACTAGGATATTGACTGTACACATGAAGAAAACCCCTGAAAACCAATTACGTAGCCATCCTATTAGCCGAGTTCGAACCCAAGTCGAACTACCAGCATTCAGAGGTTTTTACCACTCGGCTTCTAGTGAGGCCAAGGAGAAGAAGATATTTTGAGCGAATTTAATATACGTTATCGAGGAAATCAGTTTCCTTTCCAATAAAAATTAAATCATAACCATTAAAAAAATCTGAAAGCTTTCAGAATTTACATTATGCCCAAAGGGTCGTTTTTTTAAAAGTTTATTTGTTATCTTTATTTATTAAATGTCATGTTCTTCGCACTTAAGCCATAAAATTCAGTTGAATAGGAATATAGCAAAATAATTTTAAAAAGAGCATATCTTTAGAATTTCCGATACACAGTTCAACGCGCTGAAAATAAAAAGCTCCCCCCCCCGTAAAGTGTTGCCATTGCTCACTTTGAAATCGTTGAGATTGTTACTCAAAAATTCGTTAAAGTTTTACAAAATATGAAATCGATAAAAAACAAATTCCAAATTTCAAATTTGGGATTTCAGATGCCCATATTCGCACTAGGATTACGCCATTCAAAATTGGATGGCTCTAGGTACCGTTGTTTCATCACAATGCGAGAGACATACATACATATTATATCCAGATTCTTCATTTTTAAAATTATTTAAGTATAATACTTGGCGGTAACAATTTGAAAAGTTAAAAGGGCATTTAAAGTTTTCGACGCAAAATGCCAAAATGAAATTTAAAGCCCTTTTGGGCTAATAGTAATTTTAAAATTATTGTTTAAAACCTCGTGTAAAGAGTGGGATTATTTCAAACAGTGTTTTTTTAATTATTATTATTGTTTATACTTAATTTAAAGATACTAGTCACACTAAAAATTGAGCATTACTATGTACATATTTGCGAAACGCAATTTTTATTTACAAGAACATCTTTAAGACAATTAAATTAATTATTAAAATGAATACATATCAATAAATGCATCTGATTAGAAATTTATAATATTCTTGCGTACGTTCGGGTCCGTAATACACTCATGTCCATAAATTAAGGATAATTCGCAGTCACGCGGAAATCGAACTCTAAAATAAATATATCACTGTAAAATCACTACACACATCTTCAAGAATCATATGTAAATTTCAGGAAGTAATCAGATGACACCGAGGGTACGTCACAATGACGAGAGTGTAAGAGAGTTATATATAAGGAATACAGGCAAAGAAGTAAAATTGTTCGCAGGCGCTTTATAAGCATTTCAGTGTAATAACCGAATAGTTATGACACGAAGGACGTATTTGGATGATTTTTTACGTGGTAGAATTATCGGCCGTCTGGAATGTGGGCGTACCCAACTGGAAGTATCAGACGAACTTGGAATTGCCCAGAGTGTCATCTCCAGGCTTTGGCAACGATTCCAAGATGATGGTAATGTGAGTAGACGTTACAGCACAGGTCGTGCCAGAGTTACAACGCCGAATGAGGATTGGTATTTGGCAGTTACTGCCAAAAGAAACTGGCGGAGCACAGCCTCAGACCTGTCTCGTCAGCTCTCTTCAGCCACTGGTACGACAATTTCAAGGCAGACCGTGTACAGACATTTAGTGCAGATTGGGCTATATGCTCGTAGACCTGTCAGATGCGTTCCACTTACTACAACTCACTGTCGCCTGCGGTTAGCCTGGAGTAGAGAGCGTGCAATGTGGACACCGCAACAGTGGGCTTGTGTGATGTTTTCCGACGAGTCCAGGTTTAGCTTGCAGTCTGATTCTCGCCGGACTTTCATATGGAGAGCTCCAGGTACCCGTTACCACCAAGAAAACATCATTGAACGACACCGTTACGGTGGTGCAGAAGTGATCGTTCGGGGTGGAATTATTCTGGGTTCCAGAACTGACCTGCATGTTAAAATTGAACCATGACAAGCCAAATCTATCGCGACGTAATTCTGGAACAACATGTACGTTTGTTTCGGGGCGCCATGGGCGCACAATTTGTGTTTGTGGATGACAATGCCCGTCCTCACCGTGCAAACATCGTAAGCGAATGCCTTCAATCGGAGGATATCACCCGTATGGACTGGCCAGCATTCTCACCGGACTTGAATCCAGTAGAGCACGTGTGGGATATGCTTGGCAGACGAGTTGCAGCCCGTCAACCTCCTCCTACATGTCTACCGGAACTTCGGAGAGCATTGGTTTTTGAGTGGTGTAATATCCCCCAAGATCAGATCGATAATCTGATACTCAGCATGCCTAGGCATTGTACGGTCTGTATTGCATCGTCTGAGAGACATACAATGTATTAACAATCATACCAACCATGTAATATTGTTTTTTTGTAAATAGGTTTTTTTTTTTTTTTTTTTTTTTTTTTTGTAATTTGCTCCAGGAAGAAAAAATCGCTAAGTTTTTTAATAATATCAAACATATAGCATCTTTTTTTGCTCTTTACCTATTGTTTAATAAATAAGCTTTACAAATAAGTCAAATTTGTTTTGCTCCTAACTCTTCCTTTGCCTGATTTTGCATTATCCTTAATTTATGGACATGAGTGTAGATTGAATGCACAAAGAACCGACGATAGCTTGATAAAATCTACTTTACCAAAAAAAGAACACTTTAGTTTTAGTACTTTCCTCCAAAATACTCGCCCACATCATCAAAGTATCACAGAGCACAATCAGTAATCACACTTCAAACTACTAAAAACGTTAAACACAACGCAATGAAACTCAATTTCCATAGTCGAAGCTAAGGAGCTGATGCTTTGTCCGGTTTTATATTGTTCTCCCCCAGCCGTCGAGATACTTCTAGTACCCTCCATTTCTCGAAGTTATTAAAAGGCGTATATGGTTAAAGTTATATATAAGGATCGGATGCGGTTACAATTACATATAGGAATCAATGCAGTTACATATAGGGATCAATTACAGTATCATTTAGTTATACAAGGACCGGACAGAAATGTCGCCAATTGGTTGCCAATTTTGGCGACTTTGGTGATTTCTCGCCAAATCTTGAGAGAAAAATTAGTTGCTAAAACCGTTACCAGCTTGGCGATATCTCGCCAATTTATCTAGATAACCATTAAGTAGACTTACCCCTGTAATATGATTTTTCCGGCAAAGCTTCGACTCTTCAGATTTCGTGTTATACTCGTATTATACGAAAAATACTACAAATTTAAATATATGTTCACTAAAATTGTTCACAGATATACAAAAATTCGTAACAATGCATGAAGTAGAAATGTTGAGATGTAACTATTACACTGTTGGTAAATATTTGGAAATGTTTGGCAACGATTTGGTAAACCAGTTTCTTCCTGTTTTACGCTTCTTGGAATATTATTCTCTGTAACATAGTACTGAGTTATTCTGTCATGACTGAAGAAGGGAAATGTTGTTGATCAATGCTTCGCCATCTCCTTTCCTAGGGCTCACAGCAATCAGTGATGAAAGCAAATAAAAACCGTTGAACACTTTTTCCAGTTCTATTCATGTTCGACTGGTTATCGTTTATTTGAATACAGTACAGCACCCAAAGTGCTATCTTTATTACCTGTGGCATACCAAATTAGATTATATCGCTTTGGCCATGATTTTAAAGCATGTAATAATTTTTCTTGTGGGAGGGAGAGTTCTTCCCCAATAACATATTTCGATTCTACGTCTCAAATTATGGCAAACTGCCTAGTTTTGTAAAAATCGCACGGGTAGTTTTTAAAAATTAGCTCTCAAAATTTTAGCTTCTCAGTGTTAATTGAATTTGATATATATTTATTAAACTTATTTGATTCTTCCTTTCAAATTTCGAAATTTAGGCTCATTCTAAATAAAATTCGCCCATTTTTTATGATTTATTTTTAAAATTTGTATTTTAAGTTAATTTTTATAAATTTTTCAAAAAAAATTTGAATTATAGCCTATAAAATTTTGGCTAAAGTGCAGAATAGCCCACTTATTTGTTTGGTGCTTTTTACAAGAGGCAGAAGAATTGGATTTTTGTCAGTTTTCTTTGACTTTTTAAGTGAAAATAGGTCGATGTTTACATGGATAAAGTTAAGGCCATTTTTGTGCAATTCTGGGATTTTTTTAAAGTGAAAATAGGTCGATGTGTACATGGATACCGAGTATGTGCAATTCTTAAAAACGCGCCAAGCAGTGGGCGATTCTGCACTTTCTCCAAAATTTTTGCCATCACGTAAAGTAGATGTATTTCTAAGCATACCTGCAAAATATAGAGTTTTTTATTCGAAATTTCCGAAGATATACGTGAATTTTTTTGGCGTGTTTTGAACTTGGCGTGTTCATTATAAGCGATAATAACGAAATTGTGGTTTACATACTTTGTTCAAATTATTTGAAAGTATGAACGATGACTGTTTTTCCGTTCTTGGACAATGAAAAAAGGAAAGGAAATAGGTTAATATAAATTCAGAAGTTCGTCAAGTAAATTACTCTTGGCTCAAACTGAAGAAAAAAAAAAATGCGCTAAGATAAATTTTTAAATTTCTCACCAAAAATTACATAATTTAATATCTAGGCATAATTTGAGTCGTAGAATCGAAATATGGGAAAAAATTGGTCTGTTATTCTAGAAAAAATCCGATTTTGTGTCAAAATACCTATGCTAGAGCAATGCTATTTATAAATCTAATATATATCTTGAATCGCGCTTTTCAGACATGGAAAACGCAATCTGAGTTTCGTCAATCGGTCTAGTAGAAAGGGAGGTATCGAACTGTTCTCCCTTTTTTTTTTCTTTTATGCGTAGTATTATACCATTCATCAATAATAACATGATGCAACATCAAGACGCTTCAGCATCAACTTATGAAACTTTATGAACTGAATGCTTTCCTCGTCAAGATTAATTATTTGGTTGTTTTAATGAACCCAAAGCACTCGAGGGATATCTGTCTGCCAAGGAAGGATGCCTTTGTAGAGGACCTTCTAAGAAAAACTAGCTCACATTCACGTTTCCCATGGGCGCCTTAAAGGTTTTTCTCCGTGGATAACCTAAAAATGAGCCAGTTTTTCATAGAAAGTACTTCACAAAGGCATCCCTTCCCTTAGATATATAGCCCTCACTTGTTTAGCAGCATTCAGTTAAACAAGCAAACTGCTCTGTTAGAGTTATGGCAGCTGAAGGGGCTGGACTCCCTTTTTTTTTTTTTTTTTTTTCCTTTCCTAACAGTTTACCGAAAAACTGTTGGCACTGTTCTCAGACAGAAATCACACTGCACTGAATGATATTGTTGCGTGCGTACAGGTTCGTAAAAGACTGAATGCGCAAGTCCGATAAAAGGTTAATAAAATGTATTCTTGTATATAAAAGAAATATAACAAAATGCTGGGATTTTCTTGAGAGATATTCGAACAATATCACAGTATCACAATATCACGTAATGTAATCAGTAGTTATACTTTAAACTACTAAAAACGTTACAATACAGCGCAGTGCAGAGAGAAAGCTAATCCTATTTCACGCTGACTTCGCAACAGCAGTTAACTAAACGACTGAGTTGAGATGTCTCTCTCCAGCTTTCGATAGTTTTTAACCGGCCGCGCGAGATAGTTCCAGCTATTTCTGCTTGAGATTTCTGGAAAGCAATAAAAGGATGAAATTATGGTTACAGCTAACACAATAGTCAATTACATTTATTTAATTCAAATACAAATTACCGAGATATTCATTTATTCACTGTTAAAAGCACGCGCCCCTGTATTTTTCCTTTTTCGCATAGCTTTCTCTTAAAATTTGTTCCGCGCTGCATTGCATTGGGAAACATAACAATTTTAATTATAATTCTACTAAAAATATTTAACTAAATACAAAATTCGTAATAATTGCAATAACATAAACATTGTTTGAAGCTGTAGGAATAGGGGACCCACTGTTGGCCGAATAGATAAAATCATTCAACAACAATAGTTCGAGTGGGCTCGAATCTCCACCAGCGGGCATGTTGTATTGCCTTTCTCACTGTTTTCTCTCTTTGTGTAGCATAAATACCAGACACCTCTCCTTAAGAAATCTTTCACTAAGGCATTCCTTTGGCAGAGAACCCTCACGAACTTTGACGCAATTGAAAACTTGATTGGTAATTTATTGAAGTAAAGCACTGCGAAAAGCTACAAGAAACGTTTCCGAGAAACGAGCTTGTTCGTCTCCTACCATTGGTGGATTCTCAGCTGAAACATGTTTCGTCGAAACTTGTGTTCCGCCTAGCTGCGTAGGACGTTTTAAAACTGAGCTGAAAATGTTTTGCTTGAAGCTTTGTGCCTTGTACGATTCCTCTGAAGAACTGTTTTTCACCTAGCTCAACCAATCAAATATCACGAAAAAAAATTCGGGAAAAGGTTTCTTTCGACACGTTGTTGAGGGTAGCTTATAGACGTGATACCAGCTTAAGAGATCGATGCCATCTTGGAATTCTTTTGAGTTAAAATACTTCTTATTCATGTTCTAGGTAGAAGGAAAGGCTATAAAAACTCCCAAGAGCCAATCCTTTCCCTGGCAATTGGAAGCCGGATCCATCTTTCAGTGCTCGGGTCTGCACTCTGAACACTGAAATTGTTGAATAATTAATTACGCAGAGGATAAAATAAATCTTCAACAAAGAATTCATTAAGAAGGGGATGGAAATGGAAACTTCGCATAAACTGATGAAGTGATTTTGCATAAAGACGCAAAAACTTATTTAATCTCTTGCTTAATTAATTAATTAGTAATGCAAATGAAAATCGAACTTCGGCATACAGATAACCACACCCTTATGAAATTAGCTTTTTTTTTTTTTTTTTAAGATAAAAATTGATCTTCATGAGGGTGCGGTGATCTTCACACCGGGTACATTTATGAAAGTTTCTCTGTTTTTTCGAAAGAGTGACCTACATAAGAGTGCAGCAGCTTTATAACAGGCCATCTTTTATGAAGAGATTTCTTTGTTTCCAGCCCTGGCTGAGCTTTCAAGAGGATGAGAATAAATTATTCCAAAATACATAACTAGTTCTGTTTAAGGATCTTGAATATGTGTTGTTTTTAATAACGCTAGCAGTTGGGGAATCAAATAACTGAATAAGATATTGGGCTGTTGTGTTTTAAGCTAGATGTCAGAAGAATGGAATTCATCCGTGTTGGTGTTGCTGAATCCACTAGATTTGGTAGCCATCAGAAAGACTTCTCTCTAAAAACTGTTCATCTCTCTTGTGCACCTTTTTTACTTCCTTGTACGAAGTAAAACGGAAGTATTGTAATCGCGAAAAATTTCAGGCAGCATATTTCAACGAAAATATCCATTTTGACAGCTATCGAATGCAATTTAACGATGTTTTAGCGTGATATCGGTACGTAAGAACAAAATAAAAGACTCCTTTCCTCAAAAAAAAAAAAAAAAAAAAAAAAAATTATAAAACTGCTTTAAAATAAATTCTGAAGAGAATTTTTCGTGCCGTCTGTACGAACGTACGTACGTATCTCGCATAACTCAAAAACGAGTAGCCTCAGAACGTTGAAATTTTGTATATAGGACTGCTATAACATGCAGATGTGCGCCTCGTATTTTGGTTGCTATCGGCCGCACCAAACGTATATAAATATATTTATATATATATCCACTCTATTACCCGTCTCAGTAATCTCAGTTTCTTTACTCTTATATGTTTGTAAATTGTACATTTTTGCTTTAAAAAAATGATTGAATTATGTTGTTTTTATCTTCCGGTTAAGGTTTTTATGCCTTTAGTAAATCTGTATACAATATTTTTAGAATTATCAACAATTTTAAAGTTGTTTAAGTGCCGCTAAGCCTAATAATTTTCTGAATGGCGGTTGTTTACATTGCTTGTTTACATTTGAAATAAGTGGTCACACATAATAATAATTGATCTGGCACAGCACGCTGGTTTTTACAATCTAAGCTAAGCATAACGTAATGCAAATCTGTGTCATGGAAAAATCTCCAGAAAAATATTCCTTCAACGTCAAGTAGCTCTCGAATGTTTTTGCTGTACTAAACAAAATCTTATAAAATTTCAGATTTTACTTTTCTCCCAAAATGGTTTGTAAAGGTTTTTTACACTTGAGCTGAGCTCGTAAGCTAGCAGTCTGCTGTCACTTCTGTTAACTCCATTTTTTTATTGTCTTTTTAGTTTTATTATTAAGCAGCATTTGCTTCGCACTAACGCCAAACAAAATTCAACAGTAAAATCACAAAATTTTTAAAAGCAGCATATTCCTACTAAACCATTTTACTTACTTTCACTCCTTATAAACCTCATTTTTTTTTTTTTTTTTTTCCATGTTAATGTTTAGCATACTAAGATGGCTAAGATCATACTAAGATGGCTCTGCAAAATCTCATTTTTGTCTTTTTATTATTAACTTTTTTTTTTGTGTGTGTGTGTGTGTGTGTGTGCGTGTTACCTTTATTTATTAAACATCATGTTCTTCGCACTTAAACCATAAAATTGAGTTCAACAGCAGTATCACAAAATAATTTAAAAGAGCATATCTTTAGAATTTCCGATACACAGTCTCGCGCGTTGGAGATAAAAATACTTTTTCCGTATGTCGCTTTGAAATCGTTGATAATGTAAATCAAAAATTCATTAAAGTTTTACAAAATATGAAATAGATGATAAAACAAATTCAAAATTCGGGCCGCCGGGTACCCATGTTCGAGTGGAGGATTACGTTATTCAAAATCTAATGGCTCCAGTACCGTCGTTTTTTCACAGTGCGAGAGACATACGTAAATTCATGCAGATTCTTCATCATTTAATTTCTTTAAACGTAATACAGGGCGATAATATTTGGTGGCAACAATTTAAAAAGTGATTCACCGTTTATGGTGAAACGTCACAAAATACCGTTTTGAGACTAAGCCCTTCTGGGCGACCGCCCTTTCGGGCTAAATAGATATGCTGAATGTTTTCGAGAATCTGTCTGTAGAATAAAAGAACTTTGATCACAATAAGTTATATTAGAGAATTACAAACTTTTTTTTTTTTTTTTTTTTTTTTTTTTTTCCCCAGTGACGGGCGCTTAGTCGATTTAGACTTAGCCTCTATTAGGGCTGGAAGTGGGGACTGCTTTATTGTGGAAGCCCCCAATAGGTGGGCCATCGTTACCTCCTATGAGGAAACGAACAATTACAGCCATGCCTTTTCCGCTGTATAACCCAACTGCGCGAATCAAGGTCTCCACCCTCTTTTCTGCCCACAGCCCTATTGCAAGAATAAAGGTTTTGCTCTTTGTCTGCCGGAGAATTTAAATACCTCCCTTATTGGAAGAAGACCCATCTCTTTGAAAAAGCTGAGGGTTACTATCTAGTTTTACATTTCGAAGCCAAAAGCAGCCAACAGGATTCTAGCCCGGCCCCTTCGCAGTAGAATCCACTGTACCGCCTGGGCGACGAGAGTTACAGATTAGAGAGATATTTATTTCAAAATATTTTTCTACAAGAGTTTAATTGTTTTTTACATATTACTTGTTGTTCCTACTTTTTAGTTATTGTTTTTTCTCTTTTGTAAAGCTGATTCTATGTTTCATATTAAATCATGTAGCATGGCATTTGTACAAATATGTATGCCTATGTACGTATGTACACCAATGAAGCCTAATTTTTAAATAAGCAAATTTGATTCGAATCAAACATACATATTGTTATTATGCGCCTAAGACTATCCATTAGCAACTTAATTTTATAGTTAATTTTGCTTTCATACATTCTTATTTTTATTGAATTTATAACAAATCATTCCTTAGCTCAAAATAGACTACATTGCATTCAAAAGTCCTTGTAACCAACTTTTACGAGTACTAAGTCCCGCGTAACTCATCAATTTCCAAAGCAACAATTTCGTCAGGAAACTTTAAAATAAAAATCAAAGATATCTGTCATTCTAACACACATAATATATGCATAAATTTCTTTGCTTTTTTAATTACAAAGTTTGCGGACATTCATATATAAAAATATTAATATAAAAAATTTTGCTAATAGAAGTTGACCAAAAAAGTGTTTTCATTAAAGTTTAGGACTAAAATCTTTTGCGTTTACCAAAATGAGCTGTTTTAATAAAGACAAAGGTATTGAAATTGATGTTTAAAACTATTGCTAGAAGTTTTAATGAAGAAACTATAACTGACGAATGAAAATGATTTCCATGGAACTGTTCATGCAGACGATCGCTTTCATTTCAGTCTTTTCCTTTCTGTTTCGAAGAAAGTAACAGAAGGAAACTATTGCTCTCATGGAATCGAAATTTGAGATTTTTGATTAGATAACTCTTCTTACTTATTTTTTATTCTTTAGTATTAACTTTAAAGAATTAAACATGAATTCTTCTTTCGAAATCTTTTGACTTCAGTTTCAAAACTAAATTCACCAAAATTCAAAGGAAAGCTCTGTGCATTTTGAGAATACTCGAACTAGACTTCCTTGAAATATCCGAAGCATTTCCTCAAAACCGACGTCAATCTAAAGTTAAATTTTAGATAATAGAGATATATTTTTAGTAGCGGTATAAATAAAATATTTCTTTATCGCTTTATTATGTAAGGAAACACGCTGTATTGATAATATATTATATAGATTCAGTATACTAGGATGAAGATATACCGAATTCTTGCAAAACGAAAAATAAGAGGAAATATTTTTTTTTCCCCGTTCTGTTTCTTAAAAGAGAATAATGGCAGAAAACAAAAAAAAAAAAAAAAAAAAAAAAAAAAAATTATCAAAATGTTACAGAATCTTTTAAATTACGGATAATTTCTAACATTATTGCTAAATTCCATTCAATTGTATTCTAATTGCTCTTAGCTTTGCTAACAGTTTACTTGACGCTGCCCTAAACTTCATCCTAATTATTTACAGTGTCTCAAAAAAGTGATGGGACACTTGTGCTTTACAAAAGGAAACTGCAATAAAATAAATTAAAAAAACATGTAAAATTTTTTGTGGATGTGTTTCATACTTAAATTTAGTAACAATTGTTACATAACATACATTTTCTCAAAATATTAAAATATCAATTTAACAAAAATAAAACTGTTTAAACAAAAATAAACTGACTAATTTTTTTGTGATTTCTGGAGTGATTTTACCCCATTCTTTTTGAAGCACCGATTTTAATTGTTGTTTTGAAGAAATGGTGTGTTTGCGAATTCTTGATTCCAATTCTTGCCAAATATTCTCTATGGGATTTAATTGTGGAGATTGTGGACGTGTTTTTATTATTTCAGGACAGTTATACAGCAGCCAGAGTCTAACGTTCAGAGCACTGTGCTTGGGGTCCTGGTAGAATTTAAAATAGTTATGAAGGTTCAATTTTCGTGCTGAAGATTTCAAATTTTGATTTAAAATGTCAATATACTTTTACTGATTCATTATACTGTCAATAAAAACAAGATTACCAACTCCAGCGGACGACATAACCCCCATACCATAACTCCTCCTCCACCATGTTTTACTGTTGGCACCAAGTTCTGTTTGCGAAATTCTTCCCTGGGTTTTCTCCACACCAAGATTCTACCGTCAGAACCAAATATATTAAATTTACTCTCATCAGCAAATATAACTTCATTCCAGTAATCAGAATTCTTATTTATATTGGATTTTGCGAAAGCCTGTCGGAGTTTTCTATTCTTTTCACTTACGAAGAATTTCTTCCTGGCTGCTTTACCGTGATATCCAGTAGATCGAATTACTCTTCTAATAGTCTCAGAATTAACAATTACTCCATATAATGCTTTTAAATCAGCTGCAACTTTAGGAGCACTCATTCATGGAATTTTTTAAATATTTCGAACGATAATTCGCTTTATTCCATTGGATAGCTTTGATGGTCGACCAGGTCTTCTTTTATCCTGAATCATATGATTCTTTTTATGTCGTTTAATGATATTGAAAACTGTTGAATAACTGAAGTTAACTGTTTCAGTAGTTTCTCTAATAGATTTTCCACGTTCAGTATGCAAATTAAGTTCAAATAAGTTCAAAATAAATTCAAAATGCTGCACAGAGCTAAAAAACACAAAAATTCCGAAACAAATTGGAGAGAAATACTGCAGACGATTTTATAAATTATTGGCAATTGCTTTTGAGTAAAAATAAATACCCCAAAAGATATTTTTATTGCTTACTTCCGACGATTTTTGTTGCATAGTACGTAGTGTCCCATCACTTAAGTGAGCCATTTTCTGCTCCGTTCTAAACAATTTTATTTTTATTAAATTAATATTTTAATATTTTGAGAAAATGTATGTTATGTAATAATTGTTACTAAATTTAAGTATGAAACACACCCACCAAAAAGTTTACATGTTTTTTAAATTTATTTTATTGCAGTTTCCTTTTGTAAAGCACAAGTGTCCCATCACTTTTTTGAGACACTGTATTTATTATTCGAATTTATTTACTTATTCTTCACAAATTTTTTAAAACTTTTTCAAAAAAATATTTTTTTTCACATTTACACTACAACTTTCTCGATCGCTATATAAAAAAAAAAAAATTCTTTCTATATTAAACACTACAACTTATACCATTGACTTTTTTAATGTAACTGAATCGAAGTAATACTTCACTTGAGCTTAAAATTCTTTGGCTATTTCTATTAAATAGCTTTTAAGGTTTATAATCCAGGTAATTCAGCTTTTTTTTTTTTTTTTTTTTCCTTTTACAAATTATTAATTTTTATCCATATTTAATGTTACAAAAGAAATTTTTCTAATTACTATTATTAATTTTAATCAGTTTAAAATTCATAGTTTATCTAAATTCATTACTTAGCACATTTTAGGCTTAGCAATAGTATTTTTGCTATTAAATAGGATAATATATTTTTTAATTTCAGATCTTTTGCTGCTGTAATGTTACAGATTTTAAGAACTAACTAGCGGGCAAGCCCGCTTTTCATTGTTCAATGTTCATGAGTTCCCATGTTCAATTTCAAAATTCGTAAGTTGGACCGGTATTCGAAAGTTGGACCGAACTATCAGTGTTGAGCGGTTTTGCGCGGACGTCCCCCGCTTTATTCACGTATGCATCGAGAAGACACCGCATACATGTTACACATGCGTAAAATCACTAAAACACGCATGCACCCAGCCCGCTGGCCGGGATGCGAAAGTTGGAACGAACTACCAGTGTCCAGCGGTTTTGCGCGGGCTGCGCCAGCTTTATGCATCCAGAATGTATGCATCCAGAATGTAATGCATACACGACACACATGCGGAAAATCACGAAAACACCCATAGAGCCAGCCCGTTGGCCTTTATTCGAAAGTTGGTCCGAACTACCAGCTTTCAACGACTCTTTTTTTTTTTTTTTTTTTACTTTATATTGTTATTTTTTAGATCAAACTTTCTTTTTCTTCTTTCCTCCCCCTCCCATAAGTTGAATTGCTTCTGTTTTACATTTTTTTTTTAATTCGATCCAATTAAACTCGAAATTACTAGATTTTTAAGCAGTTTTGCTTGTTTATGATTTTAATGCTATATAGCTTTTTAAGAAAATTTTTAACTCGGTCTGTATGGTTTCACAATTTACTCATGCTTTTATTTATCCCCCCCATTTATCGGATTGTTTATATTTGTATATTTTGTGTTTATATTTGTATGTTGTGATAATTCGGTCTGCTCAAAGTAATATTTTTAAAAAATTGTTTATGTTTTTTAAGCTATAATTTTGCAATTTTTACACTGTTTACTTTAACATGAAGAGGTTGGACTGATGAAGATACAGATTACTTCGATTGTTTTCTGGACTTGTTTTAAATTTTAATTTGCCGCTTTATTGTAATAAAAATATAAATTTCTTATTTCATTTTTGATTTTGGCATGTTTTATCCCTTTTTCTTGCAGTTTGCCACTGGGCTTCTGGTATTTAGTTTTTCCGTATGATTTGTTCCAAACTGAATATGAGATGTATTTACACGTATTATTTTTTAATTTATTTTGTATTACCTGGATTAGGTTTTAAATTGTTTTTACTTTGCATTTTTTTCTTTTATATATATGTATATATATAAAAGAAAATCCACACTGTGTATATATATATATATCAAAATTTTGAGGGGGAGAGGCAATATATACGTTACATATCTGCATCTTGGCCACTCCTTAAAGAATTATTTTCGTTAGTCTGAAACTTCCTGGTTTCCTCAACCCTTTTTCAGGTCAAATGTAGGTTCAGATAAAAGTATCTGGTAAATGTTTACTTATCTTTATTTTAAATTACGCAAGTATTGCGAGTATTTCACTAACAGAAACCCGTCAAGAAATTTTTAGCGCTCAAAAGCTTCTCTAAGAAAACGCGGAAGAACAATATTTCACAATAGTCGATAATTCATGACTAAGTGGCCGGAACAATTTGATTTCAGACAACACACAACTAGCATTTGACAATTACTTTTCGCGAAGGTATCGTACACCTGAATGAACACTTTCCTAAGCGTGGTGACGTGTCTCTAAAGTTTCAACAACTGGCCTGCAAATTTATCTGGTGTTAATTATTTTTATAAACGTATGCAATATGAAGCATAACAAAAAAACTGAGAGTCAATAGTGAAGTACACAGACTGTAATTATCCATTTCCTATTTCAATATCTGGATTATTTCTCATCGATTTTTAAAGTTAAAAAAAAAAAGGTTATTTCCACCAGCTTTAAAATTGGGCATAACGTCACAGTTGCCTGAATTCATCAAATCTCTAAACCAAAATAAATGGTTTAACCAACAGTCGAGCTTTTAAGACCGCTAATTACTGGTGTCGCTTTTGAATCTAGTCTTTTTTTTTTTTTTTTTTCCCGAAGTTTTCCCTATGTGTTTGGGTGAATATAAGCCCAGATTTCCTAGAAAGTTCTCCATGAAGGCATCCCTCTCCCTAGCCACATAACCTCCGAATGCTTTGACGTAATCAAATTACCTGACAAAAGTAAATTCCATATAAATTTTTTTTTTACAGTACGTTTGATTCATATTAATTTTTAACAGTAAAATATAACAATTCAGTTAAAAATCAAATTAAATTGGCAAACTATACCATTAAACGGAAAGATTTTAGAAAATGCTCATGAAATTAGCTATTTGACGAGACCTGGTCCAGGGTGAGGCAGCTGAGGAATTTTCCGCCTCAGGTGAACAGTTGAGAAAGGAAGACAAAATTTAGCTGCTGAAGACAAAATATTAATTATAAAATATTGCAATAAACAACGAAATTGCTTGAAATAGTTCCAGCTGAATAAAAGCGGTCAGATTAGAGATTAATTTATTCTTAGGCATCCTGTTTTTCAGTGCTGCATGTTTAGTCCGAAAACATACTTTTAGAGCTAATTTTCTGAGGTTGGCTCATTATCGTATGTCTAGGAGCTATCTAGGAATAACCTATGCGGTAGTAATAATATTGTACTTTCTCTCGCGATCTTGTATAACATTAGTTGAGATATGTATACTGAGAGGACCTCGATTCTGTGTTCCTTTCCTACCTCACATCCCTCCGTGCGATAGTGCAGCGCGACCAATGTTTAGTATATCTTCTCTCTCTCTCTTTTTTTTCTGCCGTTATTGAAGAAAGAAGGCCCGGCTTCCCGTTTTCTCTAGATTCTTCTTTAATTCAGCTTTTGCGTAAAAATATACACTCTTAGAAGAAAAATAACGACGCACCAAGAAGGAGTTATCCGTATGGGACGAAAATCGGTAAAAGTGATGTACATGTACAGAAAAACAAATGCTTACAGTTTGAGAAAAATTAGATGATTTCTTGAAGTGATAAAGTCAGTAACGCGTTTTGTCCACTTCTGGTCCATATGCAAGCAGTTATTGGCTTAGCATTGATTGATAGAGGTTGCAGATATCCTCCTGAGGGATATCGTGCCAAATTCTGCCCAAGATCGTCAACATCTCGAGCTGGTTGGAGGGCCCTGCCCATAATGCTCCAAAGGTGCTCAATAGGAGAGAGATCCGATGACTTTGCTGGCCAAGGTAATGTTCGGCAAGCACTAAGGCAAGCAGTAGAAACATGTGCAGTGTAGGGGCGGGCATTATCTTGCTGAAATGTAAGCCCAGGGTGGCGTGACATGAAGGGCAACACAACGGGCCTTAGAACTTCGTCGACGTACCGCTGTGCTGTAAAGTTGCGACGGATGACAGCCAAAGGGGTCCTACTATGAAATGAAATGGTACCCCAGACCATCACTCCTGGTTATCGGCCTGTCTGCCGGAAGACAGTCAAGATGGTATCACACCGCTGTCCGGGTCGTCTCCAGACTCGCCTTCGCTGGTCATCGGGGTTCAGTTCAAAGCGGGACTCATCACTGAAGACTATTCTACTCCCTCAGTGACATTCCAGTGCGAATGAGCCCGACACCACTGCAAATGGGCTTGACGTTGTACAGAGGTCAATGGTAGTCGGCGCAAGCGGCGCCGTCACCTCAGCCTCCTTTCTGTGAGCCGTCAATGAACGGTCCTTGCGGTCACTGAAGCACTAGTTGCACATACAATCGATGATAATGATGCATCTGGGACTGTGAGTGCCGCTCTGACGATTGCTCGGTCTTCACGTTCGGTCGTTTCTCTAGGCGTACCGCTTCTTTCTTGACGGCCATGCCTGCCAACACCGTCTAATTGTGGCATCGCTCCTGCTCAAATGTCGAGCTATTCGCCGATAAGACCAACCGGCTTCTTTGAGACTAACTACACGACCTCTCTCAAATTCTGATATCTGCGCATGTCGTTTGCGCACCTGTATGAGAAGGATAGTTACTGTCTACCAGAGTACACGGAAGGAAATTCGTAAAGAATTTATGACCTGGAATCGTAATTTCTCCTCTTAAATATCCTGCCAGTTGCGCAGATCAGATGCACTGTAATGACAACCGTTCATTCATTGGCAGCCAAAATGTAAAATTTTGCATTTTCCGTCAAAACCTGTATGCATATCAATTTGTGTCCAATTTGCTTTATATCTTCTCGGTTCGTCGTGGTGCTTTTTTTTTTTTTTTGTTTTTGTTTTTGTCTAAGAGTGTACATGTACATATTACTTATTCCTTTCTTCAATATTAAAGAAAAAAAATTATTAGATCTGTTTATTAGGAAAGAATCTCTTTTCGAAAAGAGCATCATACTTATCCCTCTTAAAACCGATTCAGTTACGGTAGCTTTACCCTTCCTTGAATGAATCGTGCGGACAGACGAGCATCTAAAATTTTCTCTAAACTTCATGAAAATGAAAACAATATTGTTGAGTGCGTACGGGTTCGTTGTAAGGTTTATACTAAGTTTTTAACTGTTAACTTTAGTTGAAGTTACTTTCCTATTCCTCCTAATTTCAGCTTACAATTTCCTACCAAAATGTGTTTTTAGAATCGCGGTTAAATGCAAATGAACGAAGAGCAGTACTTAAATCGAAGTTCCACTGACTTCGTTACAGAGCCAGAGATTCTGACTAGCGCACGTTCGCTCTTTCTAAGCTATTACTACGCTCGGCCGTATTGCAGGCCCTTAATAGCTTCGCCGTTTAGTTAACATTTAGAGGCCAACACCTATAGAATTTTGAAAGCTTCGGCTGTATGGTTTTAATTAAGCATTAGTTAAGTTTCTTAGTATTCTTAAGTTCAAGCCCACGTGGAGGCTTTTCTGTACGCCCTGAGAAAGGACCATCTGTAAAACCTTATTTTGAGCAATAAAGGGTAATTAACCCTTCTTGAGCTTACGTTGCTGTTTCCTGAGCTAAAGCGATTATTCGCTGACCAATTCTCAAGGTTCCACACACTTAGCTGTAAATTAAAGGTTGGAACCTTATATCGTAATGCATTGAATGCACAAGTCCGATGAAACTTTAATAAAATTTATTCTTGACACAAGAAATAAAACGAAATGCAGAAATTTTTCCTCACAGATATTTGTGCGATATCAGTTATATTTTAAACTACTAAAAGGTTAAATGGGACACGATTCTTAACGCAGAGAAAGCTAATCAGATCTCGCCGCGAATTCGCTTCAGTAAACAACAACAGTTATCTAAACAACTGAACTGAGATTTTTTTCTCCGGTTTTTATAAGCTTTTTAATCAGCCACGAGAAGCTTCTCGTAATTTCTCGAGGTTTCTGGAAAACAAAAGAGTAGAATTACAGTTACAGATAACACACAATTGTATGATTTCATTTTAAATATAAATTACGAAATATCTATTTATTAAATGAACGTACTCCTGTATTTTTATTACTTCGACGTAGCTTTCTTTTAAAACTCGCCACGCGCTGCATTACACAGGGAAATAAAACAATTTTAATTACAATTCTACCAAAAATAGCTAACTAAATACAAAAAAACCGTAAAAATATGATATGTAGTTGAATAATGCAGTAAGAAATAAAGAAGTTTATAATTATTTACATAAATATATTGTTTCAAAAGAATTTTAACAAACATGTATATACGTAAAAAGCAAATTTAAAGTTAAAATAATTAAAAATGTGCAAACATATAAAGGATTTAATTTTCGAACTAATCTACAATATCATTTAAATTCAGATAGCATAAGTAAATCAAGTGCAAAACCAAACCATGAAAATAAATTCACCAATTTAGTAAATTAAAATTAATCAAAATTTTTTTAAAAAAATGCATAAGTAGTGAATGACTGTTGACCAGGCAGGAGACAGACTTATCAAGCGGAAGTTGCCTCCAAACCTAACTCTACAATCATTCAATTCGTGTTTCGTCATTCATGCAGGCAAGGGTAAAAGTCAAAACCAAAAGTAAATACATAGTGAAGAATGTCCAAAACGAAATACCAATAAAGTGGTAATTGAAAAAATAGCAATTAAAATAAAGGTCTAAAAGGAAAATACCAATAATGAAGTATTTTGAGAATTCAGCAATGTAAAGTCTGTGTATTTTTCTGCATGCATCAAAGAGAAATGTTATACGTTGTAAGATATTTTCTCCCTTCTTTCTGTATGCCTTCGTGTTGTAGCGGTAGCACACTCGGCGCGTAATCGAGAGATCCAGGTTCGAGTCCCGGCCAGGGCATTGCCCATTTTTCATGTACTCCTGTTTCAAAATAACCTACTAGCTCTACAACGTAAAAGAAAGAGTTACAGATTCTCATTATTTATTCTTTTGTCCCACTTGAAAAGTTTTCGTAATTTGTTTATCTTAAGATAAAAGATAGATATTTAGTAGTTCATTGAACAGATTCGATTTATTTGAAATAAATGTCATTCGAAGAATCTTAATATTTAGCTGTCAATAAGAGAGTTACAAAGTGTAACCAAGAGAAGTTTTTGCAGATACTCGTATTAAGATTTCGAACAGAAAATAAACATAAATTGGTATTTTTTTCGCTTTGCATTATTACTGTTTATGTAATTTTTTGGTAAAGAAAATTAAAAATTTAGTTACATTCTTTTGTTGTTGTTTAAAAAAAAAAAAAAAAAAACTTTCATTTTGGAAAAAAAGAAAAAAAGAAAAAAAATCAGCCCCGTCATTAGCTTTGAAATCGAGCATTCGGCACATTTACAATTTGAGTTGTAGGCCGCTGGCCTAGGGGATGGAATGCCTTTAACAGAGAACTCTTTAAGGGAATCTGGTAGGTGTTTATGTTACATATTGAGAAAATCACGAAACCTTCCATCCAGCCAGGATTTGAACCCGGGCCGAATTACGATTTTACTGCTCGTTCTATAATAGGTCTTTTCCTTTAATAATATGATCAAGATAAAAAAGTGCAAAAGGCATTTATTTTTTTTTTAAGGTACGATGCATAATGGATCAAATAAATAAAGCCTTGTACTCACAAGCTACAACCGTAGGTAAAAAACTGAAAGTTTTCTAAGGCATTACTTAACTTTTACAAGCAAAAGATAAAAAAATATTTTGGATAAGGCGAAAATAAATTGAGTTTTTTTTTTTTTTTTTTTTTTTTTTTTTTTTTTTTTTTAAGTTACACGATAGCATGCTCCGAGCCATTTCCAGAAGAGATCGCTTTCGGTGCTATTCGCTTCGTTGTTTTACGGAATAAGAAAACCTAAAATGCTATTACTATCACTTTCCCATTACCTTTAAAATTGCTGGAAAAATATTGGTACATTTCCTTTTGTATTGTTTACATTCTTTTCGCAGTTTTCTATCTTATCATTGAGAGTTTCATTTATCATTGCATGAATCATAGTCACTAGTTGTTTTCTTTATTATTTTCGATATAAAGCACATTCTACGTATGCAACACTCAAAAAGTCATACATTCGCATGTTATAAGAGTGACGTGTATTGTGCTGACCTGTGAGGTGTCCTCATTTTGTATTAATTATTATTTAATTAATTGAACTCTTGATTATTAGCCTAAAAAGGCAATTTACCCAGAAGGGCTATTAATTGCGTTTTGGCATTTTGCGCTGGTTCACTATAAAATGGCATTTCACTTTTTAAATTGTTGCCATTGAATATTACAGCCCTGCATTACATTTCAATAAATTAAATAATGAAGAATCTGCATGAATGTATGTATGTTTCTCGCAGTGTGATAAAACAACAGTACCTAGTGCCATCAAATTTTAAATTACGTAATCCTCCACCGAATATGGGCATCTGGAAGCCCTAATTTGGAATTTGTTTTATTACCGATTTCATGTTTTGTACCACTTTAACGAATTATTTATTAACAAAGTCCATGATTTCAAACCGAGCAATGGCAAGACTGTACGGGGGAAAAAAAAAAATCTCCAGAGCGCGAGACTGTGTATCGGAAATTCTAAAGATATGCTCATTTCAAAAATTATTTTGCGATACTGCTGTTGAATTAAATTTTATAGTTTAAGTGCGAAGAATATGATATGTAATAAGTAAAGGTAACAGACAAAACGTTAAAAAAAAACATCCCTTTGAGCGTAATGTAAAATCTGAAACTTTTTTTGTTTTTTAACTATTATTCTCAATTCTTTATTTTCAATTCGTCATTTCCTATGTTTACTGTTTTATCTTAGTTAAAAAATATATATATATTCTACGCTTTTCTGTTCGCATAGTCTTCAGATAAACTAGTGTTTGGAACACTCTCCTATTCCGCCATTCAAGGAGGAGCACCACAGCGTTTGGAAATCATCCTGAAGTTTGCAGTTAAATATTTATATCGTTAAATTGAAATTATTTGAAAAGCTGAAGACTTAATCTTAAACTGAAAACTTGCATTTACTGAATAAACGGCAGGCAGATAGCCGTAGCTTACTTTGCTATTATCATAAACTAACCATCTTGAATAAATTGAAAAGAGTTAGTTCTTCTCCGCTTATATGTATTAAATTTCGTACTTAAATATAAAAATTAGTGTTATTTTTACATTATATTGCTACAAGCTGTTGGAAGGAATTTTAAAAACAACTTTTTCTTATTATTGATTAACAATTTGTGCAATATTTGCATGGAAATATAAAGGAATTATTTTTTTTAAAGCTCGAGAGGAAAATGTTTTCTTCTAACGAGTCCTGTTCTTTGAATCCAAGCAAACTGAACCTCCCAGTTGTCTATCTGTCTGACTTGAAACAGAGAGAGAATGGGAATGAGTGTCCCTAATCAGTAGACGACATCCCCTCGCCGCCAGTGTTGGCCCCGCGCGTTTCGAAAGCCCCCAGAGAGCGCTGACCGGGGTCGGCCTCGCTAGTGTGGGGAAACTGCTTCCTCGCCAACCACGGTCCACGGTTTACCAGGCCGAGGTCGGACACGGGAAAAGGGGGGAACGAGTGCGGAGTTGAGTGGCCTCGCCGTGAAGTGTAACCCCGACGACAGAAATTGAAAAAGATGGCGTTAATCCCACTTGCAGGTAAAGTTTCCTGGCCAGTTTTTGCAGACGTTAGCAGTAGAAAATTCACTTCATAATTTACCATAAATCAAACAAAATATTAATGTAACTAAGAAAATCTGTCTTCAACACACTGCTATAGGTGAGAGGGAAGAAATCTTTCAGATTTTATATTACGCTCAAGGTTTTTTTTTTTTTTTTTTTTTTTTTTTTTTTTTTTTTTTAAACGTTTTGAATGGTACTTTTATTTACTAAATATCACGTTCGTCGCACTTTAAATAAACATAAAATTCAATTCAACAGCAATATCACAAAATATTTAAAAACCAGCATATGTTTAGAATTTCCGATAGAAAGCCTCTCACGCTGGAGATAAAAATGCTTTTTTTTTTTTTTTTTTTTTTTTTTCCGTACAGTGTTCCCATTGCTCGCATTGAAATCGTCGAATTTGTTAATCAAAAATTCGTTAAAGTTTTACACAATACGAAATAGATAATTAAATAAATTCCAAATTCGGGCTTCCAGGAGCCCATGTTTGGATGAAGGATTACATTATTCAAAATTTGATGGTTCTAGGTACTGTCGTTTTTTTTTTTTTTTTTTTTTTTTTTTTTTTTTTTATAATGTGAGAAACATGCATAGTTTCATGCAGATTCTTCATTATTTAATTTCTAATTTCTTCAAATATAATACAGGGCGATAATATTTGGTGGCAAAAATTTGAAAAGTGATTCAGCCTTCTACAATGATTCAACACAAAATGCCATTTCAAGATTAATAGCCCTTCTGGGCAAACGCTTCTTCGGGCTAAAAAGAAATGCTAGGTGCATAACCAATTTTTGCACTTTACAGATTCTTGACTTTTTATTTTCTAAAGGTGACAAATTATTTTCTTATCGTTTATGGGAAAGTTTATTTGAAAGTTACAAACAGCTTGTTTCGAGGCACTGAATAATTATTTTCAATAAAATACATAAAAGGAATGACTCTATATCTTCAATAAAATGTCTCGAATTCCTCTACTTTGAATAAAGCAATACAATTATTTTTTTTATGACTGACAAAGCATTTTCTGTACCTCTGCAGAGCGAATGCGGCTATTTATGCAGGCATTTAAAATAAAATTTCACGACTACCTAAGATATTGTGAATTTTTGTTAACTTGAATAAATTCAGATCTATGATCAAGGGCTCAACTGCGGTTCGAAAGCTGAATATGCACCGGCATTTGATCGGCATAATCAAAATCTCATTGATTACCAAATGAAATTATTAATAAATTTGATAATTAATTGATTATTGATATAGAGCTACAGTGTCTCACAAAAGTGATGGGACACTTGTGCTTTACAAAAGGAAACTGTAAAAAAAATAAATAAAAAAAGAACGTGTAAAATTTTTTTTGGGTGTGTTTCATACTTAAATTTAGTTACAATTATTACATAATATACATTTTCTCAAAATATTAAAATAAAAATTTAATAAAAATACAATTGTTTAGAACGGAGCAAAAAATGGCTCACATAAGTGATGGGACACTTAATTTTCCATCAAATATTTATCCAAAAATTTTACTTTTTAAAAGGTTTTAATATTTTGTTGGATATCCTTTTACTTTTAAAACATGATTTAAATTTCTTGGGATGGTTTCGACTAATTTTTTTGTGATTTCTGGCGTGATTTTACCCCATTCTTCTTGAAGCACCGATTTTAATCGTTGTTTTGAAGAAATGGCGTGTTTGCGAATTCTTGATTCCAATTCTTTCCAAATATTCTCTATGGGATTTAAGTCTGGAGATTGTGGTGGTGTTTTTATTATTTCAGGATGGTTATACAGCAGCCAGAGTCTAACGTACAAAGCAGTGTGTTTGGGGTCGTTGTCCTGGTAGAATTTAAAATCGTTATGAAGGTTCAATTTCCGTGCTGAAGATTTCAAATTTTGATTTAAAATGTCAATATTCTTGTACTGATCCATTATACTGTCAATAAAAACAAGATTACCAACTCCAGCGGACGACATACACCCCACACCATAACTCCTCCACCACCATGTTTTACTGTTGGCACCAAGTCCTGTTTGCCAAATTCTTCCCTGGGTTTTCTCCACACCAAGATTCTACCGTCAGAACCAAATATATTAAATTTACTCTCATCAGCAAATATAACTTCATTCCAGTAATCAGAATTCTTATTTATGTTGGATTTTGCGAAAGCCAGTCTGAGTTTTCTATTCTTTTCACTTACGAAGAATTTTTTCCTGGCTGCTCTACCGTGATATCCAGCAGATCGAATTATTACTCTTCTAATAGTCTCAGGATTAACAATTACTCCATATAATGCTTGTAAATCAGCAGCAACTTTAGGAGCACTCATTCTTGGATTTTTTTTTTAATATTTCGAACGATAATTCGCTTTATTCCATTGGATAGCTTTGATGATCGGCCAGATCTTCTTTTATCCTGAATCATATGATTCTTTTTATATCGTTAATGATATTGAAAACTGTTGAATGACTCATGTTAACTGTTTCGGCAGTTTTTCTAATAGATTTTCCACGTTCAATATGCAAATTAATAACTAATTTTCGAATTTCAGGCAAGGTTTCTTTTCGTTTAGCATTCATGGCTGCACAGAGCTAAAAAACACAAAAATTCCAAAACAAACTGGAGTGAAATACTCCAGACGATTTAATAAATTATTGCCAATTGCTTTTGAGTAAAAATAAAAACCCAAAAAAATATTTTTATTGTAGTACGTAGTAAGTATGTAATGGTGTCCCATCACTGATGTGAGCCATTTTTTGCTCCGTTCTAAACAATTGTATTTTTATTCAATTAATATTTTAATATTATGAGAAAATGTATGTTATATAATAATTGTTACTAAATTTAAGTATGAAACACAGCCACAAAAAATGTTTACATGTTCTTTTAATTTATTTTATTACAGTTTCCTTTTGTAAAGCACAAGTGTCCCATCACTTTTTTGAGACACTGTACATCAAGTGATAAGGAAAAAATCACACAAATAAAGGAAAACTATACAAAAATCATTTCGCATATTTTTAAATCAATAATTTAAAAAATATATATATACATTTTTATGCAATAAATGCGATATTAAAAAAACAGCCAAAAATAATGTACGAAGAATGCAAAACTCTTTCGGAAGATATATTGTTACATACTGATATGTCGTGCATTTAACACAGTTAAGGTATTTTAGTACACTATCTTCTATTTAGTACAGTTTTATTAAAAGAATTTTAAGTTGGAATATAAATCAAAGTTAACACTCTTTACACAAGCATTTAAATTGAAGTGAAACTTACAAAAATACTTACAGAACTTTCAAGATACTGATTTATAAGTTTTAAATAGCTTCGGGCTCACCTATTAAGCAATGCTATCAGAAGTAAATTCCATAAAATAAGGTAACGTGCTGAAAAGAATGAAGCACAAATATAATGCAAGTACAAAATCTTTTTTAAGACTTCTGTATCAGAACCATAGGTAGAATCTTCTCTCACCAATATATCGTTTGGCGCTCTCGTGTTTTTGACGTTGCCGAGTTTTGTTACGTAAAAGTGACGCTGATTTATTCTAACATATACAAACGACTTCAAAATTTTAAAAAATATTTTAATGTTCACTTCCAAGACATTGAAAATTTGAAAATGGCAGCATGACTCATAGAACTGGCAACTGATGCAAGTGTGAGGTATTTTTGTCTTAATAATATTATGATGCAAGAAGAATCGATTGGATTGAAGGAGAGTGTTCAAAAGCGAGTCTTATTCAAAACACTTTGGCTAAGTTTTGGAATTAAAAATGATCCGAGAGAAATATCCAAAAATAAAAATTGTTACCGAACCAGTATTATGATTAACTTGACAAAAATAATTCAACTGAGTAAAATTTTGAACTGAAGTCTTCAAGAAGCTGATTTCACGGCGGCCGGGTGAAAACTATATAACAGCAGAGGGAGCATCTGTGCAAAATGCACAATAAACGCAGCTTGCAGCAGAACTTGGAATATGGAATTGCCGTCAGTTATCAGCACAGAGTTGAAGTCGGAGTTTTGAGATATCAGAGAGAGTTTCACCTTTTAGATGTGTTTAGCACTGCGCTGTGTTTAACGTTCTTAAAAGTTTTAACTGTAATTATTGATTTTATTCTGTGATGTTGAGAAGAGTTGTACGAATATTTTTGTGAAAAGTTCTAGAAGTGTGAAGTGTTCCTTTTGGTAAAATAAATTTTATCAAGCTAGCATCGGTTCTAATGTGCATTCAATCTATTACGAACATGTATAATATTTGATACACTATATTAATAAAATTAGAAGAGTCTTGAAATTTCGCACTAAAGACCTTGATGATCATGTTCGCAAAAAGAAACATAAATCTTCCGCTGCCCATTTCTGCTAGTCAAAACAATTATATTTTTTGTTCTCTCTGAAGATCACAATATTTAATAAATAAAGGTAACACACAAACACACAAAATAATGAAAAAACGCTCCTTTGGACGTAATTTAAAATGTAAAAAAAACTTTCAGATTTTCTTTGACGTTTTTTCTTTCTCTCTCTCTGTCTCTCTCTTTTTTCCTCGTGTATAGGCAGACTTTTCTTTTCATGATTTTCACTTCCACAGCTGAAGAATAAGTTTCTGTTTACATTTCAGAATTACAGTATTTCAAATTTACTAACTATTCCTCTTTCTTCTTATTAATATCTTTTTATTCATTGGCATAGGGAAAGTCTTTGAATATCTTATCGTAGTTCTGATTTTGTGTCATGACACATTGTGTAATATGCTTCTCCATTCCATTTTCGTTCTTGTTTTTCCAAATATTATTACTGAAACACTTACAAAAATGACACTACATTGTGAAGAAATTTTACAAGATTATTTGAAAATCGTGGCTATTGAGATTCCATAGGCTGCTTAAGTAAAAAAAAAAAAAAAATGCGTTCGAGTAACTAAAAAATAAAATAAATCAAATGACTTTATCTGGGGGGGGGGATTTCGGAAGAATCTAGGTTTATTAAGAATAATAAATTTGTAAATATTTACTAATTATAAATGAATAATTTTAAAAATGTTTATAATTTTATCTACTGTGGCTTTCGACATCAGAATAGCTGTATAACATTCTGTACAATGTTATCACCAAATTAAAATCAATATTTATTTTTAATTTCATTTTTCAAATGAAAATAACGAAATTCAGGAACAGGAACAATTTGCTATTGATATTTATTTATATATGGTAATTATATATATTGATAATTATGTATAATATGGCTCCTTTTTCGTTTCGCTGTTACCATATCACAAATGCACGTGACGCTAGAGGTATAAAAGCAATCAAAGTAGGTTAAATCCACAGATATATTCCACCTTGAAAACTGATTTCATTTAAAAGATATTAGAATTAATGATAAAGGTAGGTGAATTAATAATAAGGGAAGAAGAAATTAATAGCAATAAGGGAAGAAACAACGAAGTTGAGATGAAAACGGTTTCCGCTGGAAATGTAACTATTTTCATTAATTGTCTATTGTTTGGGATTTATAGAATTGTATTTTCCCCAACAGAATGTATTGATTACTGTTATTTTTTCCTCTAAATATTATGTTCAGCACGGATTCCAGTTCTGCGCTTTTGTCTCGATAAAAGAGCGAAAATGAGACTTTGTGAGCCTTCTGTTCTGTTTTCTGCACGAGATGAATCCAGAAACGATAGCTTTTGGCAAAAAATAATGCACTTTACTCGCAAAAAGCATTTCATAATTTATTTTTCACGTGACATAAACTGGTTTAAAAGAATTCATATGTACTTCTTTTTTTTGTTTGCTTGTTTGTTTTTATTCCATCTTTCTTATTCTTTCTTCTTTTCTTCCTCTTCTTCTTTATTCTTAGCTTTAAGAAATTTGCTGCTAAGCAACCATACCCGTATCGATCGAATATACTGAGGTTTATAAATTTTCTGTCACCCCGAGAAAGGTACTGTTTACCAAAGAAATAGGCAACAAACTTGCATTCTGTTGTATTTTATTAAAGAGTTAGATGATGAGTTGGAAGGATTAAGGAAATGATAACCAAACAAAAGAAAAATCTGAAGTGAGCACCACGTGATTTCCTTATATGGTCTATTAGACATTTGTTTGCTGTATTTCATTTAAACTTATTTACTGGAATTTCATTAGAAGTATATTTCTCATTCAATTAATTCAGTTCTCACTTCGCGGAAAGGCCAAAAATACACAAAACCTCAAAATATCTTCATCAAAATTGAAAATATAGAAAAGCATAAAACACCAAATAGAGTCAAAACAATTAATTTTTTTTTTCTTACATTTTAAATTAGAGTTTCTACGCAAAAACAAGTATTTCGGCCTGCGGGCAAGAAGGCAGATTTTTCGGTCCACAAAACTGAAAGTTTACCTTTGATCCCACTCAGCAAAAAGACACTGAAGGTGCAAAAAGACTTAATTTACTATTCTTCTAAGTTTTAAATGGACACAAATTTTGCTGCTATGGTAAAAAATTAGCCTTACCGCACTTAAACAACTTTTTAAATTGCTAATAATTCTACAACTATTGCATGCAGTTCTCCGAGAATCGAACTCAAGCCCATCGGTCGACAATTAGCGTCACTAACCAATAGCGTTTGGGCGCTATTACAAATCCAGCTAAGTTTTGGTTTCTTGATTTAGTCAGTAAGCTTTGTTGGATAATGAGCAGCGTAGTACAATGATTACCTGAAAAGGCACTAATATATATGCATGTATTATTAATGTATACAGTTATAATCTGCATAATGTGCACTGATACAGCTCTGCAATATGTTTGTAGAGTTTAGCAAATTTTATTATTGTATGTACGTATTAATATATCGAGTGCACTATTAATGTATTATGTATTATGTATAATGCATTGATATATCGCGAATGCACCTTTCAGGTTATGTATGTATCAATGTAATGGACGTATGCATGTGTTATTAATGTATAATATACTTATATAGGTATAAGATGCATAATGCGTACTGGTATTGCTCTCCAAAATGTCTGTACAGTTTAGGTATATTTATTTTTGCATGTTTTAATATATCGAGTGCACTATTAATGTATAAATATATCGAATGCACCTTTTATGTTATCTATGTATTAATGTATTGTATGTATGCATGTAATATTAATATATAATATATATAGTTATAGGTTATACAATGCGCATTGATACCACTCTGCAATGTCTGTAGAGTTCAGGAAATATTCTTATTGCGCGTATTAACGTCGACTATTATAATAGTGCACTATTAATGTATAATGTAAAACGATGTATTACTACTGTGATAATTCAACATAGTAAACAGCCCTTTTTGATGTACGTATCTCTATATTGTCATATATTGTATAATAAGCATTGGTATTGTAGGAATCCGCAATACCCCTGTTTTCCTCCATTTGCCCTGTTTGCAATATTCTTTTTCTGGACAGTTGCGGGATTCGGATGATACCCGCAAGTCAATAGTCAGTGAAAGCCGCCCGGGTGTCCGGACCCTGCTCTCACCTGTCACCTGAAAAGGCGCTAAGAAAAGAACTGAAATGATCTTTACAATGGAAATGGTTCATGCAACCATGAAAGATTTATAGCTTTAAGAGATCAATTTCTTAGCACAGAAAATGAAGAAGACTCAGGTGCTGGGCACTTCTACAGGCTCCTAGGCTGCGAAGCCACATCCTGCGTGTAGCGTCGTGATCTTTCCTATCATAACATAGTGTAGTTCATTACTGAGAGAGAAAAAAAAAAAAAATTCTCGTGATAAGCAATGAATGAGCCTTACGTATACACAGTTCTAGGAGTCAGTCGAATCATAAGCTGGAGATGTCAAGAGCAATAAATGGCAATACTGTAGGAAAACGCATATCTTAGGTGTCGCATGCTACTGTCACGGCTTCCGGCGCTCATATGAAGGTAGGATGAATTGAAGAGAAGGTCACTGAATTTTATGGTTTAACTGCAAAGAATATGATATTTGATGGTACTTTTCCGTTTTGCCGGCGCAAGCGATAAAGTCGCCAATAATGGTACAACCGATGCCAAACGAAATATTCTCGCTGGTAACCTTTTAAGCCTCATTTTCAAAACAAGTCGCAGCATTTTCTTATCAGATTGATTGTTTCTTTCAATACTGGCATATAATTACATAGAATTTTTATCTGATAGTTCAGTTTTATGTCTAAGGCCATTTTCGGTAATTAAGTCAATCAGGATGCAATCACAGCACTTAACCCGAAGCCGAAAATATAGAAAAGGTAAAATCAAGGGTTAAATTCATCAATTCTAACGAGAATGCATTAGCGAAGTAAAGCACTGCAGTTTTACATAATTTCTGAGTAAGCTATTCGTACGAAATGAAGTATTTCTTGCATTTAAACTTGTGTTCCAAATTAAGATTTAACGTGAAATTGATGTAGATAATTACTGAGAGCATTAGATTTTTGTAGAGTAGTTTACGTGAGATGAGATCGCTTGAGGTCACGTGATATAAACCGGCGAATCAGGATGTTGAACCATGAAAGCATAGTAAATTCTTAAATTAATGTCTTTTTATAAACTTATTGTCTTTATTTATTGGCTTTTTATAAAATTTTATTCGATATTAAAATGTTTATGCCTTCAAAAAAAGAATTCTTAGAACTAACGTTTTTTTTAATATTTTTTATGTGTATACTGTATGTTGTCGCCAATAAAGTCTGCTTGGCGAGATTTGCGCCGGCGAAACGGAAAAGTACCTATTTAATAAATAAAGGTAACACACAAAACGTTAAAAAAAACGCCCCTTTGGATGTAATTTAAAATCTAAAATCTTTCAGATTTTTTTTTTTCCCGTACCGTTGTTTTATCACAGTGCGAGAAACATACATATATTTATGAAGATTCTTCATTATTTGATTTCTTTAAATATAACACAAGGCGATAATATTCGGTGGCAACAATTTGAAAAATGATTCAGACTTTTAAATTTTCGACACAAAATGCCAAAACAAAATTAAAAGGCCTCTTGAGCTAATAGCACACCTGGCAGTAAAATTACCTCATCTGTAGAAGTAAACTTAAATCTTACTTTTTGGCCATAAAAAAAGTTACTTAATTTCCCAAAGTGAAATTTGGGAATAAATTATAGTCTTCTGTCTCCTAAATTATTATTGCTGGGAGATACAGCTAAGCAAACGAGTTTTTCTTAAATCTTTTTCATGTGAACCGAATCATGTCTAACCCGTAATCTGCTGTCGGATTTGGCAATACTTCTTAAGATTACTCTGAAGTTAAGCAAACGAGTTTCGATGACTTCTCTGATGCAACGCATTTGTTTAACCTGTAATCTGCTTCCAATACGAGTATTAGTCAGGTCGAGTTAGCAATTTTAGAGTTAGTTGAGTTCGGTCAAGAAGTTCATGAACGTGAATAGCTCCGCTTCTTTTTATTACTTCTTGCCAAATATTGAAACAAACCTTTTGAAATTGTTTGTTAAAATGTAAAATTGTCCACTTGTTGCTGATCAGAAATTGCAAGGCTTCTTTGTTTACAAATATAAAATATTTTCTTTAGATATGGCTTTAAGGCTTTTCAAATATTTTTGATATGTGAAGTGCATAACACACTACAATATAACGTAGTGTTATATAGTGTAGTGTGTTATATAACGTAGTGTTATATTGTAGTTTGTAACTTAGTGTTATATTGTAGTGTGTTATGTGTATAACGTAGTGTTATATTGTAGTATGTTATAACGTAGTGTTATATTGTAGTGTAGTGTTTATATTCGAGTGGGGTACACCCTAAGTGTTATTATTTCCTAAAAACGTGTGATTTTTAATTTATCTTCTACGGGACCTGGCAAAGAGGCTGTTTCCAGAATGCTGTTGCTCAACGTGATATAAGATCTTTAATAGTTGATCTTTCAAATTATAAATGCTTAACAATAAGGATGATTTAAAATCAATAAACGCACTTTTTGATAATTTAAATCTTTTTATTACTATTATTATTAGCCCAAATAGGCAATTTGTCCGCAAGGGCTCTTAATTTCGTTTTGGAATTTTACGTCGTTCACTATAAAACCGTGATTCACTTTTGAAATTATTGCCACCAAATATTAGAGCCCTGAATTATATTTAAAGAAATTAAATAATGAAGATTCAACATGAATGTATGTATGTTTTTTGCACTGTGAAAAAACAGCGGTACCTAGAGACATCAAATTCTGAATAATGTTGTCCCCCACTCGAATATGAACATCTGGAAGACGAAATTTGGAATCTGGAAGTTGTTTTATTATCTATTTCATATTTTGTAAAACTTTAGCAAATTTTTGATTAACAAACTCTACGATTTCAAGCAGGCAATAGCAACATTGGGCCAGGTGAGGGGAGGGAAATATCTCCACCATGCGAGACTGAGTATCGGAAATTCTAGAGATATACTGTTTCGAAATATTTTGTAATATTGCAGTTGAAATGAATTTTGTGCTTTAAGGGCGAAGAACATAATATTCAATAAACAAAGGTAGCACACAAAACGTTAAGAAACGCTTCTTTGGGCGTAATATAAAATCTGAAAGCTTTCAGATTTTTTTTAATAATAAATTATTTGATTTTTGCAATTTAAAATTTGTTTCTATTTCTATATATCCATTTAATAATTATAAGTGTTTACAGCAAAAAAATAAATAAATAAAATAGATAATAAAATTATTAATTAAAAATAAAGCAATTTGAAAGCTTTCAGATTTTTCATTACGCTCAAAGGTTTTTTTTTTAACGTTTTGTGTGTTACCTTTATTTATTAAATATCACGTTCCTCGAACTTAAACCATAAAATGCAGTTCAACATCAGTATCGTAAAATAATTTTAAAATGAGCATATCATTAGAATTTTCGATACACAATCTTGTGCACTGCAGACTAAAAAAAAAAAAAAATAATAATAATAATAATCGTACAGTGTTGTCATTGCTCTGTTTGAAATCGTCGAGTTTGTTAATGAAGAATTCGTTAGTGTTATAAAATATGAAATCGATAATAAACAAATTCGAATTAGGGCTTCCAGATGCTCACATTCGGTGGAGGATTTCGTTATTCAAAATTAGATGGCTCTAGGTACCGTCGTTTTATCACAATGCGAGAAACATACATACATTTATACAGATTCTTCATTATTTAATTTCTTTAAATATAACACAGGGCGATTATATTTGGTGGCAAAAATTTGGAAAGTGAAACGGACGTTTAAAGATTTCGACGTAAAATGGCAAAACGAAATTAATAGCCATAAATTGATTATCTCGGAAAAGAATCGAAATGTTTTTCCTATCTCTTAAAATTATTTCTTTCTTCATTATTTATCAGAAACTTTAGGACGTAACGTAACTTTCGAAGAATATTGAAGGTTTAGTCTTCTGATGACTGGCAGCATCAAGAACTGAAAAGACTTCTAAAGGCTTGTTTTAAATTTGTAGAAGTTAGGTATATATAGAATCATCTTTCTTTCTCCATTCTGAATAACACTTACCCAAACCCCATATTCTTGCTACCGAAAATGAAGCTGTTGGTCCTGTTGGATTTTACTCTCATTGTTTGTTGTAACGCTAATTGATCATAAATGCTAATTGATTGTTTCTAAGAAAAACCCAATTTACCATCCAAGTCTTCTTAATAGTTTTTATGAATATTTACAGTGCCGCGAAGACTTCTTTTATTTTATATTAAAGAATGACTTCTTTTATTTTATAGAACCAAATCACTTCCGCTTAATGCTAAATATTACAAATAAATAAAAAAAAATCAGTCAACTAATTGAGAAACTGTTCTTTAGCTTGCTGCTAATGGATATCTTTAACATCCAGGTAGATAATCATTGGTGAAATAATGGTAGAATACCAGTTTTATAATTACACAACTAACAAGAAATAATTCTATCCTGATATTAGCAGCTGAAATATGATTAATAATAATAATAATAAGAAGAAGAAAGCAATTTTCAACAGTAAGAATAAATTCTTTTATTACTTGCTGCCAACAATTTTACAAATAAAAAATTTTGATGTGGACACCTCATGATTTTCTTGCAGAGCCTATTAAATTATACATATTTTTTCCAGCACTTTATTTAAACTTATTTCCTCGAATTTATATTTTTTCATATATTTCTCATTCAATCAATTCAGTTCTCGCTTCGGGGCACTGTAAATAATCATCAAAACTAAAAGCGTCTTCATTAAAAACTGTAAAATACAGAAAAACCTAAAACACCAAATGCAGTTAAAAAAAAATTAAACAATAATTTTTACAATTAAATTTAAAATTTCTACGCGAAAACAAGCAACAGGCGAGAAGATAAAATTCTCCGTAAACAAAAATTTACTTTTGGTTCCATTGAGTAGAAAAGCGCCGAAGTTGGTGCACCAACTGACTTGATTCACTATATCACTTTTCAATCCCTTTTAAAGCAAAAAAAAAAAAAAAAAAAAAGGCACAATTTACTAGCATATAAACATAAAAAGCAAAGCTTACCTAGCCAGGTAAGAGAGTGAATATATGTGTAAGAGAGTAATATACATGTGTTTAGCGCGGCCAATTGAAACAAAAAAAAAAAGGTATATTGGTAATACGGCAAAGCACACTAGGGCTATCTGCCTAAAGGGAGGAATGCCTTCGTGGAGGACTTTCTAAGGGGAACTGGCTCGTATACATGTTACACATGGGGAAAACCACGAAAACGCCCATGCAGCCAGCCCGTTCGCGGGATTCGAACCTCGGACCGAACTACCAGTTTTCAGCGATTTTACCGCTCGGCCGCTGGTGGACGAAACAAAAAAAGGAGGTGCAAAACTAGATGTTATAGCAGTCTCATACAAATTTCAACGTTCTATTGCTAATTGTTTTTGAGTTATCCGAGAGATACATACATACGTCACGGGAAAATCCCTTCTGAATCCATTTTTAATCCATTTTACCATCCATTTTGGAAAAAGTAATCCTTTATTCTGAAAAAGTAATCCTTTATTCTGAAAAAGTAATCTTTTATTCTTTCCGTACGTACAGATGACACACACAAAATAAATAACATTCAAATGTACTCGAGAAAGGTGAAAATGGATATTTTCTTTCAAGTTTGATACCCAAAATTTTTCGAGAGTACAATACTTCCTTTCCTCGTACAAGAAAGGGAAAAAGAAATTAAATACTGAGCAAGTAAAAAAGAAATCAAACATTAAACTTTGAAAAGTACAGATAAAAAAGAAATCAAATGATGAGCTTTGTTTAAGACTAACTTCTACCCCTCAAGCCTGTGTGTTAATTATTAAATAAGTTCGAAGGGAGATTGGGGAGAAGAGGAAGTATCCGAAGTTAAAATTCTAAGAGTGAAAATCCTCATTTATGCAAATTATGTTTGAAAAAGTTATTTCGGATAACACATTTCATCGGATAATCCATGAGAACTCGTTTCGGCGTTAAAAGTAGAAATCAGCATACATACAAGGCACGTACAGCACTTTTAAACAAGAGTAAGTGGTATAATATATTTATATTTTTATTTTATTTAAGATAATGAGTCAACTTTTTGAGTTTTTCTCGCAAGAATCAGTAGCTGTATCGTGCATTGTTTGATGAGCAATGTACATGACTAAGCTTCTTGAAGAGAGATTTCATGCTCCCTTTATTTTGCAAATCATAACATGAGCTCGCTTATTTTCGCTGAAGAATGTACATTCACTGCTAAAGAATGAAGAAACATCAACAACAAAAAGTATATTTTGAGAAATACTGAACACAAGTGATTTCAGTTCTTTCGGTTAACAAGGTGTAGAGAAATTAGGTATTTATTTTTTGGAAGCAGGAAAGATGCAAAATTAGCAATGTCTTCGCCGGGAATCGAACCGGGACCTCTGGAATACCGGCCCAGCGTGCAGATTCACTACACCACGAAGGCTTGCTAGGAAAGCGGGAGAAATACCTTACATATTACCCTTTTTAAGAAGCGACTGGGGTTTTTAGAGGACCCAATCGCCAAATCCTGGGTGAGGAGAATCATCATCCAAACATCCTTTTTTTTTAGTTCGGGCGCCACTGTAGAGACATTAGGTATTTTGGAAGCAGGAAAGATGAAACATTAGCAACGCCTTCGCCGGGAATCGAACCACGGACCTCTGGATTACCGGCACAGCGTGCAGAACCACTACACCACGAAGGCACGCTAGGAAAGCGGGGAAAATACCTTATAAAGGTTTGGGTGAAATGAAGTTTGCTTAAGCAAGGATTTATTTTACTAAGAAAAGAATGAATAGAAATTTTCTGCAGAAGAGAAGATAACCTGAAAAAATATTTATTTTCATGAAAAGTAACGAATCACAATTGAAAATAGCTAAAGTAAATTATCTTTGTTAAAAGCCAATTATTTAACACCCACATACTGATTAAGTTAAGTTATCAAAGAGATTCTAAGATCTACGTATTCCATACGTAGCTACTTCAGTTAGTTTACAATAATATTATAGACGTTTTTCAAATGAAAAAATCTGATGTGGACACCATGGTGCAACCAGAAAGGGAGGTGCACAACTACATGTTACAACATTCCCATATACAATACGTTCTGAGGCTACTCGTTTCTGAGTTAAGATACGTACATAAGTACGTCACGAAAAAATATCTTTTGCATCCATTTTAAATCCACTTCACACTCTGTTTTGGAAAAAAAAAAAAAAAGAGTTCTTTATTCTGTCCGTAACGCAAAAACATCGTTTAAATGTATTCGAGATCGGTCAAAATGGATATTTTCGTCGAAACATGATACCTGAAATTCTTCGCGATTACAATACTTCCTTTATTCCGTACAAGGTAGTAAAATGAGAATACTGATTGCAAATCTAAAAACTCTAGATTACAGTACAGCACCTCGAAGAGTTTACCTTTAAAATTTATAAAAGTTTAAAAAAAATATTTCGAAGATTAATAAGATTAAAAAGAATTAGCAATCCCTCCCCCCCTTTTTTTTTCTCTTTTTCCTTTTTTTTTTTTTTTTTAATTTAATTTAATTTAATTTTATTTTATTTTATTTTTAAATTTTTTTATTTGCATATGCGTGTTTGTGTGTAGATTTTAGTTTAATCTAAACAATTTTAAGCTAAGCAGTTTTATCCCAGCGATTAGTTTATAAAAGAATTTGTCCCTAGAATGATACTTAAAGTTATTCATATGAAATAGTCTATTCAAAATGGCAACACTAAATTTTGTTGAAAAAAAATTGCTTTCATATTATTTCATCATAAATAATATCAATTGGAGACTTCTTCACTTATTTAAGAAAGAAAAGGCATATAATTTTTCAGGACGAAGTGTGCATTTTTTTCCACTGGATCGTTTGTGATAAATATTTCCTTCAAGTGGCTACACTTCCTCTCTTGCCGAGGCTCGAAATCCACGAACTGAATGAATAAGCACTACCAAGAAGCATCTTCGAAGTGTTTACAAAAATATGTGGCCTTTAATTTTTTAAAAAGAAATTCTTTACTGCTGACTGAGATCCTTTGTTTCTTCCCTTAGTTTAGCGGTTCCCAGTTCTTTTTACTTCCTTTTACGAAGTATTGTAATCGCGAAAATTTTCGGGCATCATATTTCAACGAAAATATCCATTTTGACGGCTATCGAATGCAATTTAATGATGTTTTTGCGTGACATCTGTACGTAAGGACAGAATAAAGGACTCTTTCCCCCCAAAAAAAAATTATAAAACTGATTTAAAATGAATTCTGAAGAGAATTTTTCGTGCCGTGTGTGCGTGCGTACGTACGTATCTAGCATAACTCAAAAACAAGTAGCCTCAGAGCGTTGAAATTTTTGTATGTAGGACTGCTATAACATGTAACGGGACATCTCGTATTTTGGTTGCAAAAGGCCGCAACAAAAGTATGTAAATAAATAAATATATACATAAAAAATGATTGAGTTACGTTGTTCTTATTTTCCGGTTAAAGTTTTTATGCGTTTAGTAAATCTGCATGCAATACTTGTAGAATTATCAACAATTTAAAAGTTGTTTAAGTGCGGCTAAGCCTAAGTATTTTTACCATGGCTGCCATGTTTGTGTACATTTGAAACTTAGCAGAAAAGTGGATTTGTTGCCAATCTAGAGAAACTAAGCTTTGCAACAACAAAGATAACGCCTTCATTTATTGCTGCGAATAAAATCATGCTTAATCCATTCTGGAATTTATTCAAGGAAATAAGTGTTTAAGATTTACATCGTAATTTTTAATATGGATATTTTGAGTTTTTAAGTAATTTTGCCTTGTCGCAAAGTGAGAACTGAATTAATTGAATGAGAAATACTAAATTGTCGTAAAAAAGCTGTTTCTTTTTTTTTTTTTTTTTTTTTTTTCTTCATTTCTTTCACACATCGTTTTGGATTTATTATAGTATTTGAATAGAACATGTGGCAACGATTAGATAATTCTTCAGATGATATAAATTTTGGGCATTCTGAGTTATAAAATGAATGACACATAACGCTGTTAAGTAAATCTAGCGTCAGAGTGTCACTATGGTAAACAAATACAGAGAATTTTAAAGACTGCATTTATTCTATTGTGGTTTATGCGCTATCGACGAAGTAAATTTAATTCAATCCAATAAGTTTAAGCGAAATGCAAGAAAAAATGCGTATAATTTAATAGTCCATACAAGGAAGTCATGTGGTGTACACATCAGAATTTTTTAAATAATAATAAAATTCTGTAAGTTCAGTTAATAAACAGTTACGTTGTTAATAGAAGTTATTCCAGCAAATAAAACTTCATATTTCTTCGTTCAAAACAAATGGAATGAAAAGGTGATTCACTTATAGATGACTAAACATCATCAAAATCATGATATAACCTGTAAGAGGCCTTTCCAAGGATAGGGACTGAGGGAGAATCTTGTTGACTTCGTGGCATACGCCCTTGTAAGGTGATGAACAGAGCAGGAGAAGGGGTAAAGAGGAAACCTTAGACATGGCGCCATTCATCTTGACTGGACCGGGTCCAAAAATGTCTGGTCGGTCTTTGCTCTTCTAATACCGAGTTGAGAACAGTTCGAACTTGTTTGAAAAATGTGTCACTTTTGATAACGAAAGAAAGTAAAAAAGAAATTAAACTTTATTTTGTTTAATTACTTTGGATTGCACTTCCGAGTGCTTTGATCAAAAGAGCCGTCTTCCTAGCAATTAACAACAGTATAAATTTTTCCCGAACAGCAACTTTAAGAGTCTCTTCTATTCTACTTAGAGATCAAAGTATTATTTAGCGTTTCATTCCGCTCAGATTTATGGATAAATTACGCGCAGGTTGTAAATACTTTCGATACTTTAAAAACAAACGACTTTTTTTTAAGCCCGGCTATTAATTTCGTTTTGGCATTTTGAGGCATTTCACTATAAACGGCGTTTTACTTTTCAAATTGTTGCCACCAAGTATTATCGCCCTGTATTATATTTAAAGAAATTAAATAATGTAGAATCTACATTATATACAGTGTCTCACAAAAGTGATGGGACACTTGTGCTTTACAAAAGGAAACTGTAGTAAAATAAATTAAAAAAAAACATGTAAAAATTTTTTGTGGGTGTGTTTCATACTTAAATTTAGTAACAATTATTACATAACATACATTTTCTCAAAATATTAAAATATTAATTTAATAAAAATACAATTGTTTAGAACGGAGCCAAAAATGGCTCACATAAGTGATGGGACACTTATTTTTCCTTCAAATATTTATCCAAAAATTTTACTTTTCAAAAGGTTTTTATATTTTGTTGGATTTCCTTTTACTTTTAAAACATGATTTAATCTTCTTGGGATGGATTCGACTAATTTTTTTTTTTGTGATTTCTGTAGTGATTTTACCCCATTCTTCTTGAAGCACCGATTTTAATCGTTGTTTTGAAGAAATGGTGTGTTTGCGAATTCTTGATTCCAATTCTTGCCAAATATTCTCTATGAGATTTAAGATTGCTGGAGATTGTGGTGGTGTTTTTATTATTTCAGGATAGTTATACAGCAGCCAGAGTCTATCGTTCAAAGCAGTGTGTTTGGGGTCGTTGTCCTGGTAGAATTTAAAATCGTTACGAAGGTTCAATTTTCGTGCTGAAAATTTCAAATTTTGGATTTAAAATGTCAATATACTTGTAATGATCCATTATACTGTCAATAAAATCAAGATTACCAACTCCAGCGGACGACATGAACACCCCATACCATAACTCCTCCTCCACCATGTTTTACTGTTGGCACCAAGTTCTGTTTGCGAAATTCTTCCCTGGGTTTTCTCCACAACAAGATTCTACCGTTAGAACCAAATATATTAAATTTACTCTCATCAGCAAATATAACTTCATTCCAGTAATCAGAATTCTTATTTATGTTGGATTTTGCGAAAGCCAGTCTGAGGTTTCTATTCTTTTCACTTACGAAGAATTTTTTCCTAGGTGCTCTACCGTTATATCCAGCAGATCGAATTACTCTTCTAATAGTCTCAGGATTTACAATTACTCCATATAATGCTTGTAAATCAGCAGTAACTTTACGAGCACTCATTCTTGGATTTTTTTTTAATAATTCGAACGATAATTCGCTTTATTCCATTGGATAGCTTTGATGGTCGGCTAGGTCTTCTTTTATCCTGAATCATATGATTATTTTTATATCGTTTAATGATATTGAAAACTGTCGAATGACTCTCAAGTTAACTGTTTCAGCAGTTTCTCTAATAGATTTTTCACGTTCAATATGCAAATTAATAACTAATTTTCGAATTTCAGGCAAAATTTCTTTTCGTTTAGCATTCATGGCTGCACAGAACTAAAAAACACGAAAATTCCAAAACAAACTGGACAGAAATACTGCAGACGATTTTATAAATTATTGCCAATTGCTTTTCAGTAAAAATAAAAACCCCAAAAAATATTTTTATTGTAGTACGTAGTAGTATCTAATGGTGTCCCATCACTCATGTGAGCCATTTTTTGCTCCGTTCTAAACAATTGTATTTTTATTAAATTAATATTTTATTATTTTGAGAAAATGTGTGTTATGTAATAATTTTTACTAAATTTAAGTATGAAACACAGCCACAAAAAATTTTTACATGTTTTTTTAATTTATTTTATTACAGTTTCCTTTTGTAAAGGACAAGTGTCCCATCACTTTTGTGAGACACTGTATATTTCTCGCATTGTGATAAAACAACGATACATAGAGCCATAAAATTTTGAATATGGGCATTTAAAAGCCCGAATTCGGAAAATTTTTTTATTATCTATTTCCTCTTTTGTAAAGCATTGATGAATTTTTGATTAAGAAACTTAACGATTTCAAAGTGAGCAATGGCAACACTGTACGTAAATTTAAAAAAAAAATTATCTCTAGCGTGAAATTATTTTGTGATATTGCTGTTGAATTGAATTTTATGGTTTAAGTGCGAAGATCATGATATTTAATAAATAAAGTTAACATACAAAACGTTAGAAAACGACCCTTTGGGAGTAATATTATTTATTTAATAAAAAGGAAGCACGTAATAATTTCTATGATCGCTATGTTACAAAGTTCTGAGACTTATTATTTCCTTGTACGAAGTAAAAAGGAAGTATTGTAATCGGGAAAATTTTCAGGCAGCATATTTCAACGAAAATATCCATTTTTACCGCTATCGAATGCAATTTAACGATATTTTTGCGTGACATCTGTACGTAAGGACAGAATAAAGGATTCTTTAACTCCAAAAAAACTATAAAACTGCTTTAAAATGAATTCTGAAGAGAATTTTTCGTGGCGTATGTGCATGCGTACGTACGTATCTCGCATAACTCAAAAATGAGTAGCCTCAGAACGTTCAAATTTTGTATATAGGACTGCTATAACATGTAGATGTGCACCTCGTATTTTGGTTGCAATCGGCCGCACCAAACGTATATAAATATATTTATGCATGTATCCACTCTGTTACCCGGCTCAAAGATCTCAGGTTCTTTTCTCTTATATGTTTGTAAATTGTGTATTTTTTGCTTTAAAAATGACAGAATTATGTTGTTCTTATCTACCGGTTAAGCTTTTTGTGCCTTTAGTAAATCTGCAAGCAATATTTGTACAATTATCAACAATTTAAAAGCTGTTTAAGTGCCTAATTTTTAAATAATATGGCGAACATATTTGTTTACATTTGAAACAGCGGAATAGTAGATTTGTTGCCAATCTAGAGAAATAAGCTTCGCAACAACAAAGATAACGCCTTCATTTATTATTGCGAATTAAATCATGCTCAATCCATTCTAGAATTTATTCGAGAAAATAAGTGTTTAAGATTTACTTCGTAATTTTTTATATAAATATTTTGAGTTTTTATGTATTTTTGCCTTGGCGGCAAGTGAGAACTGAATTAATTGAATGAGAAATACTCAATCGTCTGTGAAAAATTGTTTCTTTTTTGTTTTGTTTGCTTAATTTCTTTTTTACATCGTTTTATATTTATTATAGTATTTGAATAGAACAGATAATTCTTTAAATGATATAAATTTTGTGCATTCTGAGTTATAATATGAACGAAATATAATACTGTTAAGTGAACGTAGCGCCAGAGTGTCGCTATGGTAAACAAATAGAGTGAATTTTAAAGAATGCATTTATGCTATTGTGGTTTATGCGCTCTCGGCGAAGTAGATTTAATTCAGTCCAATAAGTTTAAATGAAATGCAAGAAAAAATGCGTATAACTAAATATTTCGTTCAAGGAAGTCATGTGGTGTGCACATCTGATTTTTTTTTTTTTAATATTCGGATTTATTTGATTCACAGTGTTATCACATCTGCCACGGGGAAAAGTAAACATGGTTGAAATACATAAGACAGCTCTAGGATCATTTCAACCTTCGCACGTGTTTGTTAATGTATAAACAGCTTCAAGTGGAGACTTCAAGGATATCTCCACTATTTTCAGAGCTTCGAAAGCTTCTAAAGCAGAACCGTTTTTGAAATCATTTATGCTAAGGCAAAAATAATTTTAAATGAAGATGTAGAGAAGAATATTTTATTTGTTGGTACTGAATATTATAGATAAAAGAAATAAAGATTTATGCTTTCACGTTTTCTATTATAATAAAAGATCTCGACGAACAAAATTTTTCTCTATCAGAAAAGTTCGTCAATAGTTACGAACCAATCAAATCTTAACTGAAAAAGATAGTTATTCAATGACGTGTTTAGTTCTTTAATAAGGAAATACAGGACTAGCATACAGTATATAGCACTTGCATTTTGGCTGCGTAGCATCATTGCAACTCAACTCGGGAAATGTAACGAAATCTAACTTTTAACGCGCTCTTCTAAATCATATACTTATATCTGGGGTAGTTTCATACTCGTTATGAAAAAATAAAATTAGAAGTTTGAGTACCGTACGACAATATTTAATTTTTTTAAAAAAATTTCAGTTTTCGATGTCATTTTCAATTTGTCTTGAGGGATCGGCTAATTAAGTTAAAATAATTCGAGAAAATATGTTTAAATGAAGACTTTACGGAAAAGTATCACATCAGATTTTTTATGAAACTGTTTTTTTTTTTTTTTTAATATGTAGCTTTGAATATTTTTCGATATTTTATTTTTCCGTTTTTTGATTTTCAGTCAGTATTGTATTCAGCATTTTAAAATTATTAAGGGTCTTAAAAAGGAATTTCTTATAGAATTTCGAGATCTTCCAGATCATGAATTTTGAAATATAGATGCGACTAATATATATGGGAATTAAAAAGGTGTCAAATTTACGTGCGGGATCAAGAAGCACAGTTTTTTTGCTTGTTACGTGCTTCGCCCTTACGCACTACACGGAAAGGGAGGGATGCCCCGTGGAGGTCTTTTTTTTTTAAGAGAAACTGTCTCGTAGGACTCGACCGCCGGATCGAACTACCAGTGTTCAGCGGCTTTAACCGCTCGGTCGCTGGTGGCGTAAGAAACACAGTCTGACATCAAAATTTTCATAGTTTTAGAATGGCTCTAATGAAAGGAGATGAGTGAAAAGAAACAATTGAGTCTCGAGCATGAGACCACCTCAGAGCGTGGGCGATACAGACAAAAGTCTATAGAACACAGATTTGCGAAAAGCTCCGGCTTATATTGTTATCATATTTATAATTAAATAAAGTCATTTTGCTTTGAGTTAATAGTATGTTTAATTTACACTCATGTCCATAAATTAAGGATAATGCAAAATCAGGCAAAGGAAGAGTTAGAAGCAAAACAAATTTGACTTATTTGTAAAGCTTATTTATTAAACAAAAGGTAAAGAGCAAAAAAAGATGCTATATGTTTGAAATTATTAAAAAAAATTAGCGATTTTTTCTCCCTGGAGCAAATTACAAAAAAAAAAAAAAACCTATTTACAAAAAACGAATATTACATGGTTGGTATGATTGTTAATACAGTGTATGTCTCCCAGACGATGCAATACAGTCCGTACAACGCCTAGGCATGCTGAGTATCAAATTATCGATCTGATCTTGGGGGATATTACACCACTCAAAAAGCAATGCTCTCCGAAGTTCCGGTAGACATGTTGGAGGAGGTTGACGGGCTGCAACTCGTCGGCCAAGAATGTCTCACACGTGCTCCACTGGATTCAAGTCCGGTGAAAATGCTGGCCAGTCCATACCGGTGATATCCTCCGATTGAAGGCATTCGCTTACGATGTTTGCACGGTGAGGACGGGCATTGTCATCCACAAACACAAATTGTGCGCCCATCGCGCCCCGAAACAAACGTACATGTTGTTCCAGAATTACGTCGCGATAGATTTGGCTTGTCATGGTTCCAATGTGAACATGCAGGTCAGTTCTGGAACCCAGAAAAATTCCACCCCAAACGAGCTCTCCTGCACCACCGTAACGGTGTCGTTCAATGATGGTTTCTTGGTGGTAACGGATACCTGGAGCTCGCCATATGAAAGTCCAACGAGAAACAGACTGCAAGCTAAACCGGGACTCGACGGAAAACATCACACAAGCCCACTGTTGCGGTGTCCACAATGCATGCTCTCTACTCCAGGCTAACCGCAGGCGACAGTGAGTTGCAGTAAGTGGAACGCGTCTGACAGGTCTACGAGCATATAGACCAATCTGCCCTAAGCGTCTGTACACGGTCTGCCTTGAAATTGTCGTACCAGTGGCTGAAGAGAGCTGACGAGACAGGTCTGAGGCTGTGCTCCGCCTGTTTCTTTTGGCTGTAACTGCCAAATACCGGTCCTCATTCGGCGTTGTAACTCTGGGGGAACCTGTGCTGTAACGTCTACTGACATTACCATAATTTTGGAATCGTTGCGAAAGCTTGGAGATGACATTCTGGGCAATTTCAAGTTCGTCTGATACTTTCAGTTGGGTACGCCCGCATTCGTGACGGCCGATAATTCTACCACGTAAAAAATCACCCAAATGCATCCTTTGTGTCATAACTATTGGGTTATTGCACTGAAATGCTTATAAAGTTCCTGCGAACAATTTTACTTCTATGCCTGTGTTCCTTATATATAACTCTCTTACACTCTCGTCATTGTGACGTACCATCGGTGTCATCTGGTTACTTCCTGAAATTTGCATATGATTCTTGAAGATGTGTGTAGTGATTTTACAGGTGATAAATTTATTTTAGAGTTCGATTTCCGCGTGATTCCGAATTATCCTTAATTTATGGACTTGAGTGTACATGAGCCACCTTAGTTTCGGTCGCTTAGGGAACCGGAAATGTTGCAAATGGGTCTGGTCTCGATAATCTAAGGTTGATGGGCACTTGCATCCCTTTGGACAGCTGAAAACTTGCATATAATAAGTGCTTTGGATGAAAAATTACAAGCGCAGAAAAAGCTAATCCGATCTCAAAATTACAGCAGCTAGGTAAACAACAACAACTGAAGTGAGATGTTTCTGTCCGGCTTTTTAAATCGGCCGCGCGAGACAGTTCTAGCAGTTTCTGGAAAGCAAAAGAGTAGAATTACGTTCACTGCTAACACATAGACAATTACATTTATTCAGTTTAAATATAATTTACGAGATACCTACTTATTAATTGCGCGTGTTCCTGTATTTTTACTTTTTCGGCGTAGCTTTCTTTTAAAACTCGACGCGCGATGCTTTGCACGGGGGAATAAAACAATTTTAATTAGAATTCTACTAAAAATAGCTAACTAAATACAAAATCCATAACAGTATTATGCAAATTTAAGGGGGTGTACTGTTGTATCATTTTTTTACTTTTCTCTCATACTTCAGTGCAGTGTTTCTCAAAGTGAATTTACTGCTATATAATCCAAGGTGATATGATGTATTAACAGACTTCATTTGGATTTAACGTTTCGAGTAGCAGTAACTTTTCTTTTCTTTCATACAGCCGGCCCACTTAAGGAAGGTGCTTGTCGGCTTCTTGTTGACGATCATAATTATTTCTTATCTTTTAGATAATGTTTCTTAAAGTCTATCTTTGCGAGAGAAAAAGAACGAAAGAATTAAAAACTGGAAGGTAAATTATAAAGAGAGTGACATTTTGAAGGGGAGATGGGAGCAATGTGCTACCTACGTGAGAGTAATTATAAAATAATATCATAATAAAATATTAAATAAAAATATTTTCAACAAACTTCTATATATTATATAGTCCCATTAGTAGCCAAGCCATTAAAGACTCCTGAACACTGGTAGTTCGTCCTAGGTTCGACCTGGCTGCACGATTGGTTTCGGTGTTTTTTACCATGTGGCAACCCTTAGAAACCCCACCGTAAAAGCATCCCTTCTCCTAGATAGATACCATTCCTGTACTTTGCCATACTTAAACAACCAAACCAAATCAGCATATTACATAAAGCATAGATACACACTTTGCCGTTTTTTTACTTCCTTGTACGAAGTAAAAAGGAAGTATTGTAATCTCGAAAAGTTTCAGGCAGCATATTTCAACGAAATATCCATTTTGACCGCTATCGAATGCAATTTAACGATGTTTTTGCATGATATCTGTACGTAAGGAGAGAATAAAATACTCTTTTCCTTCAAAAAAATTATAAAACTGCTTTAAAATTAATTCTGAAGAGAATTTTTCGTGGTGTCTGTACGAACGTATGTACGTACGTATCTCGCATAACTCGAAAACGAGTAGCCTCAGGACGTTGAAATTTTGTATATACGACTGCTATAACATGTAGTAGATGTGCACCTCTTATTTTGGTTGCAATCGGCGGCACCAAACGTATATAAATATATTTATATATATATCCACTCTCTTACCCGGCTCAGTGATCTCAGTTTCTTTACTCTTATGTGTTTGTAAATTGTACATTTTTTGCTTTAAAAATGATTGAATTATGTTGTTTTTATCTTCCGGTTAAGGTTTTTATGCCTTTAGTAAATCTGAATGCAATATTTTTAGAATTATCAACAATTTTAAAGTTGTTTAAGTGGCGCTAAGCCTTTTTTTTTTTTTTTTTATGGCGGCCGTTGAATGTTTACATTTGAAACAGCAGACTAGTGGATTCTTTGCCGATCTAGAGAAACTTAGCTTCGCAACAACAAAGATAACGCCTTCATTTATTATTGCCAATTAAATCATGCTTAATCCTTTCTGGAATTTTTTCGAGGAAATAAGTGTTTAAGTTTTACTTCGTAATTTTTAATACAGATATTTTGAGTTTTTATGTATTTTTGCCTTGTCGCGAAGTCAGAACTGAATTAATTGAATGAGAAATACTCAATCGTCTGTGAAAAACTGTTTCTTTTTTGTTTTGTTTGCTTAATTTCTTTTATACATCATTCTAGCTTTATTATAGTATTTGAATGGAACATGTGTCAACGATTAGATAATGCTATTCTTTAAGTGATATAAATTTTGTGCATTATGAGTTATAATATGAACGAAATATATAAGTTAACAGTTATATGATTATTGGATTATATAACAGTTAAGTTAGTTTCCGTTGTATAATTAATTATTATATAAGTTAACCGTTATATAATTCGCAAGAGTGTCGCTATGATAAACAAATACTAGAGTGAATTTTAAAGAATGCATTTATTCTATTGTGATTTATGCGCTGTCGGCGAAGTAGATGTAATTCAATCCAATAAGTTTAAATCAAATGCAAGAAAAAATGCGTATAATTTAATATTCCGTTCAAGGAAGTCATGTGGTCTACCATCAGATTTTTTTGTTCAGAATATCATTGCCAGCGTCATATTTAGAGGAATCGTTTTAATGATTGACAACTTTTGATAAAATTTATTAATATCTTTAATAAAATGTTGAACCCGGAGATTAGCAACATCTGTTAGCACATTTTGATATTGATAAGCTATTAAATTTCTATCAAGTTATCTCTACAGATTAAATAGTGTTAAAATGTTATTGTTACCGTTGTAATAGTAATAGTGTTTGCAAAATAAAGGGTAATAATATTGTTGTAAAATGAAATAAAATAAAGGGGATTAGCCAAAATTATATAAAAAGTTCTCATTGCCTTATTATATTTAATACAGTATAACCTATTCCCCCGCAAAAAAATGAAGAAAAGAAAAACTATACGTTCATACTAATTTAGGGGCCTTATCTCATCTTAACTTCTAGATTCTTCTCATGATAAAAGAGAGGGAATGTTTTTTTTTAATTAACTGATTACTCGAAGACGCCTTGATACATGTGCTTATTCATAATTACAACCTGCAAAATCGGTTTCTGAGTTCATAGTTTATTGTTCATAGTTTATACAGCTAATATTTACAATAATATTACGAATGAATGAGGTTATGTAATTTTTGTAATTACGTGTTGTACGAGCTATAAAAATACCACATAAATGTGCTTTCCGCCAATTAATTTTTTTCTCCGTTGCGTGGAAAGGACTTAATAATTAAGATTATTAATTCACTTATTTCAACCGCTATTGGAGAATTATTAAAAATTAGATTTGCTTAGATATCGAGGGAGAAAAAGGCCCAAGACAAAGAGTTTCATATAGTCTTCCATGATAGAATTCTAACGCACTTAGGTTTGCATAATATTACGGATTGGATTGGATTATTCAGTTATGGCAAAGCACACGTGGGCTATCTGCCTAAAGGGAGGGATGCCTTCGTGAAGGACTTTCTAAGGGAAACTGGCTCGTATACACGTTACACATGGGGAAAACCACGAAAACGCCCATGCAGCCAGCCCGTTCGCGGGAGTCGAACCTCGGACCGAACTGCCAGTGTTCAGCGTTTTTACCGCTCGGCCGCTGGTGGGCCATAATATTACGAAAAGGTATTATTAATACCTTAAATATTAAATGTAATACATAATATTACATTTAATATTTGTTTACATTATTTATTCACTTTTGTTTAATTATATGCTATTAAATCTAAAACTTTTATTAGTATTTTATTACTATACATGCAACTCTATAATATTGTTACGAAATGTAAAGGCGCGGTGGGATGGCTTTCCCGCGAAGCAGTTTTAGGGTTGCCATAAAATGGCAAGGAAAGGTATAGTTGCCACATTTGGCGAGAAATCGCCCATTTGGCGGCAAAATTGGCGATATACCACGGGCGGTTGGAGAACCTTCTGGAACGAATTCTTACCGGTTTAGCCCAGAATGTTCCCGAACACAAGTCATAAGCCCTGCTGGTCCGCATGCAGACGACACAGCTGTTCTATGCAAATCTATGAATCCCCACATGGCCTTAGTTAAATTGCAAGAATCCACCAACAAATTAATAAGCTGGTTTACAAAATGGAAAATAAAAATCAATACTGAATCAACAGTCGTTCTTTTCAGCAAAAAAACTCTCAGAGGAAATTTCCAGGGTATCAAAATCAATAACGACATCATTACAAGAGAACCTCATGTTAAATATCTAGGAGTTTTCCTTGATAAGAAATTAACCTTCCGTCAACAAACAGACTACGTGAAAGAGAAAGCTCAAAAAGCATTTATGGCGCTTTATCCTCTATTAGGGAGAAAATCGCAACTCCAGTATGCTACCAAAAGAATAATTTATTTGCAATCCATTCGTCCAATAGTTCTATATGCAGTTCCAGCTTGGGCTGCTACCGCCAATACCCACAGATCCAAATTACAAAGCCAACAAAATATTCACTTACGAATTATGCCAGACTCTCAATGGTTCGTCAGGAACACCGTCATAAGAACAAGTTTCAAGATTAACACCATCAACGAAGAAATTCTCAAGTTATCTAAACATTTTCACTCCAAATGTGATAATCATCAGCACAATGTCATTAGATATCTAGGAAATTACGATCACCGCATTAACCACCCCTTCAAACGTCCTAGGACAATTTTCTATAATAATAATTGAAAGTAGTCAAACATCTATGTACGCATTTGTATATATTTACTCAAGAAATTTCGCTATTTATCCTGCTATCTATCCCAGAAGATCAAGTTTAATTAGAACTCGTAACGTGTTGTAAAGAATCTTTGCTAAATCTTTTTAGCTCAAATTGCTAATATTGATCCCAGAAGTTCAAGTTTTATTGAAATGGTATCGTGTTGTAAATAATCTTTGCTCAAGTTACTCAGAATGTGTTTTCGTCAGATGACTATTGGACATCATAGCATTGATCAAGGCTAAGTCCCGCCCACAATTTTTTTTTCATTAATTCTACTTCATCTTTTTTAAAATTTTGGTATTTTTCCATGAACTTTGAACATTTATCTTACGAAAAATACAAAAACTTTATTACTCGGACAATTTTTCGTTATTTATCGTGCTATCTATCCCAGAAGATCAAGTTTAATTAGAACTCGTAACGTGTTGTAAAGAATCTTTGCTAAATCTTTTTAGCTCAAATTGCTAATATTTATCCCAGAAGTTCAAGTTTTATTGAAATCGTATCGTGTTGTAAATAATCTTTGCTCAAGTTACTCAGAATGTGTTTTCGTCAGATGACTATTGGACATCATAGCATTGATCAAGGCTAAGTCCCGCCCACAATTTTTTTTTCATTAATTCTACTTCATCTTTTTTAAAATTTTGGTATTTTTCCATGAACTTTGAACATTTATCTTACGAAAAATACAAAAACTTTATTACTCGGACAATTTTTCGTTATTTATCGTGCTATCTATCCCAGAAGATCAAGTTTAATTAGAACTCGTAACGTGTTGTAAAGAATCTTTGCTAAATCTTTTTAGCTCAAATTGCTAATATTGATCCCAGAAGTTCAAGTTTTATTGAAATGGTATCGTGTTGTAAATAATCTTTGCTCAAGTTACTCAGAATGTGTTTTCGTCAGATGACTATTGGACATCATAGCATTGATCAAGGCTAAGTCCCGCCCACAATTTTTTTTTCATTAATTCTACTTCATCTTTTTTAAAATTTTGGTATTTTTCCATGAACTTTGAACATTTATCTTACGAAAAATACAAAAACTTTATTACTCGGACAATTTTTCGTTATTTATCGTGCTATCTATCCCAGAGGATCAAGTTTAATTAGAACTCGTAACGTGTTGTAAAGAATCTTTGCTAAATCTTTTTAGCTCAAATTGCTAATATTGATCCCAGAAGTTCAAGTTTTATTGAAATGGTATCGTGTTGTAAATAATCTTTGCTCAAGTTACTCAGAATGTGTTTTCGTCAGATGACTATTGGACATCATAGCATTGATCAAGGCTAAGTCCCGCCCACAATTTTTTTTTCATTAATTCTACTTCATCTTTTTTAAAATTTTGGTATTTTTCCATGAACTTTGAACATTTATCTTACGAAAAATACAAAAACTTTATTACTCGGACAATTTTTCGTTATTTATCGTGCTATCTATCCCAGAAGATCAAGTTTAATTAGAACTCGTAACGTGTTGTAAAGAATCTTTGCTAAATCTTTTTAGCTCAAATTGCTAATATTTATCCCAGAAGTTCAAGTTTTATTGAAATCGTATCGTGTTGTAAATAATCTTTGCTCAAGTTACTCAGAATGTGTTTTCGTCAGATGACTATTGGACATCATAGCATTGATCAAGGCTAAGTCCCGCCCACAATTTTTTTTTCATTAATTCTACTTCATCTTTTTTAAAATTTTGGTATTTTTCCATGAACTTTGAACATTTATCTTACGAAAAATACAAAAACTTTATTACTCGGACAATTTTTCGTTATTTATCGTGCTATCTATCCCAGAAGATCAAGTTTAATTAGAACTCGTAACGTGTTGTAAAGAATCTTTGCTAAATCTTTTTAGCTCAAATTGCTAATATTGATCCCAGAAGTTCAAGTTTTATTGAAATGGTATCGTGTTGTAAATAATCTTTGCTCAAGTTACTCAGAATGTGTTTTCGTCAGATGACTATTGGACATCATAGCATTGATCAAGGCTAAGTCCCGCCCACAATTTTTTTTTCATTAATTCTACTTCATCTTTTTTAAAATTTTGGTATTTTTACATGAACTTTGAACATTTATCTTACGAAAAATACAAAAACTTTATTACTCGGACAATTTTTCGTTATTTATCGTGCTATCTATCCCAGAGGATCAAGTTTAATTAGAACTCGTAACGTGTTGTAAAGAATCTTTGCTAAATCTTTTTAGCTCAAATTGCTAATATTGATCCCAGAAGTTCAAGTTTTATTGAAATCGTATCGTGTTGTAAATAATCTTTGCTCAAGTTACTCAGAATGTGTTTTCGTCAGATGACTATTGGACATCATAGCATTGATCAAGGCTAAGTCCCGCCCACAATTTTTTTTTCATTAATTCTACTTCATCTTTTTTAAAATTTTGGTGTTTTTCCATGAACTTTGAACATTTATCTTACGAAAAATACAAAAACTTTATTACTCGGACAATTTTTCGTTATTTATCGTGCTATCTATCCCAGAAGATCAAGTTTAATTAGAACTCGTAACGTGTTGTAAAGAATCTTTGCTAAATCTTTTTAGCTCAAATTGCTAATATTTATCCCAGAAGTTCAAGTTTTATTGAAATGGTATCGTGTTGTAAATAATCTTTGCTCAAGTTACTCAGAATGTGTTTTCGTCAGATGACTATTGGACATCATAGCATTGATCAAGGCTAAGTCCCGCCCACAATTTTTTTTTTCATTAATTCTACTTCATCTTTTTTAAAATTTTGGTATTTTTCCATGAACTTTGAACATTTATCTTACGAAAAATACAAAAACTTTATTACTCGGACAATTTTTCGTTATTTATCGTGCTATCTATCCCAGAAGATCAAGTTTAATTAGAACTCGTAACGTGTTGTAAAGAATCTTTGCTAAATCTTTTTAGCTCAAATTGCTAATATTGATCCCAGAAGTTCAAGTTTTATTGAAATCGTATCGTGTTGTAAATAATCTTTGCTCAAGTTACTCAGAATGTGTTTTCGTCAGATGACTATTGGACATCATAGCATTGATCAAGGCTAAGTCCCGCCCACAATTTTTTTTTCATTAATTCTACTTCATCTTTTTTAAAATTTTGGTATTTTTCCATGAACTTTGAACATTTATCTTACGAAAAATACAAAAACTTTATTACTCGGACAATTTTTCGTTATTTATCGTGCTATCTATCCCAGAAGATCAAGTTTAATTAGAACTCGTAACGTGTTGTAAAGAATCTTTGCTAAATCTTTTTAGCTCAAATTGCTAATATTTATCCCAGAAGTTCAAGTTTTATTGAAATCGTATCGTGTTGTAAATAATCTTTGCTCAAGTTACTCAGAATGTGTTTTCGTCAGATGACTATTGGACATCATAGCATTGATCAAGGCTAAGTCCCGACCACAATTTTTTTTTTCATTAATTCTACTTCATCTTTTTTAAAATTTTGGTATTTTTCCATGAACTTTGAACATTTATCTTACGAAAAATACAAAAACTTTATATTACTAGGACAATTTTTAATGATATTGGAAGTCATTATTCTTCACTTGACTACTCTGCATGTTCAATCAAACAGAATGAACTAGGTGTTGTATTTAATCTCGCCGTCATCTATTGCTTCGCCAAGGAAGACGTACAAATTGTACTGTTTAAGATTTTCACTAAGACTGCCCATCAGTAGGGATACTAATTTTTCGAGTAAAGGCCGATAGGCCGAATACTTCAGACTACCGTAATTCACCGTAGTCAGTTAGTGTGCTTCATCGAGAGGAAGAGTGTGCGTCTCTCATCGAGTGAGTGTTTCTCGTCTAGCGAGTCAATCCCTGCGGAGTCGATCGAGTTGACAGCCGGGCAGCGAGTGCCGAGTGGGTCGTCGAGTGCACCGAAGGAGTCTCTTAGTGTATCGTCGAGAGAGCGTGTTGAGCTCCGGAAACGACTGAACTGAGAGTCAGGAGCTGTGCTCTGTGTGTCGTCGAGTGAATCGCGAGTCGTAGCGTGGAGAGTCTCGAGAGTACGTGGAGTTCCGAGAACGACCAGAGTCGGGAGCTGTACTCCGGAAAGCAGAGTCGGGTGCTTTGCAGGAAATTGTCTCCACCGTGATAGCCTGAAGGCTGTGTCGCTGATCGTGTCAGCGTGTTTATAGTAGATTTTCGACGACTGTAAAAAGTGTTACTGGAGCTGTCCTGATTAATATTGGCTAAATAAAGTGTGTTTCGATACTTCATCAAGTGTCGTCGTTATTCACTCCAAATCCACGCGAACCCCGTACGAACGTGCAGGAAGAAAATAACGTAACAACTGGTGTCAGAAGAAAAAAAGAGAAAAACGTAACAATATTACAACAGAACTCCAATTATCCGAATCAACTGGGACCGGACCCCATACGGATAATCAAAAAATTGGATAATTGGATTTTTTCCGAAGAAAGTGTCTACATACACTTTAATTAATTACTGTATATATTTCATGTTGAAAATGTGAGAAAAAACTTATTTTTAAAGAAAATGAGGTTTTAATTAATTAAAATGAAAAAGCAGCACTTTTACGTATATGTTATATAGCGTACTGTACAATAAGTGCTGAAAGTTATTGCTTGCTGAACATCTCGGTCAAAGAAGTTGTTTGACTGTCTTCATCGTTTTCGGGCAGCCAAGTCTTACATTCGCTTAATAATAAGAAGTTGCATGTGGTCACACTCGGGCTGACGCTTCATCCACTTCAACACTGTTTCAAGGCCGGCAAACGCTTCACTACGTGATGGTCCTGTGTCTTCAGCTTCCATATTAAGGTCATCTTCTCTCACACTTTCAATAAGTTCATCATCATTTAGAATTTGAAACCCAGGGTCTGACGAATCGCACATCTGCTGTATACTCAGTACTAACTGCTGAACATTCAGAAATTTCCAAAAGAATGTTTCTTTATTCCTCAAGTGACAAGTCATCCTCATCTTGTCCTTTCTCTTCCCTTTTCTTGAGCTTCTTTTTCCTTTTTCTCCTTTTCCTTCTCTCCTTCAGTTGATTCTGAAAAATTCTGAAAGCGATTCGGATAATCAGCAATGCAGATAGTAGGAGTTCGGATAATTGGAAATGGACTGTACTTTTCAAACGCTTAGCACTCTAGATATCTTAACTGCTACTTGGCATCCAGTTAATACTGTGTATTTGTGTATGACGTAAGCAAAATGAAAGTATAAATGTTTTACAGTCATTCAAAAATAGAATATGAAAGCTTTCAGATTGCGAAGCCATGAAAAGTCACGGTATGACGTCACCACTTATCATTTCCGCCTCCTTAAGCGAACTTCCGGTTGGTTTTTTTACATATTAATCGGCGTTGTTTACATATTAGCCATTCATCATTGAATGCTTATCAGTCTCCCGTTCTCATTTTAATACTTAACATAAAAGATTTTATATTTAGTATACAGAAAAATCACAAGGCCTGAAAATAACTTTTTAAAATTGAACAAAATCTAGGTATATGAAAATGTATAACTATAACACGAATGTATACATGGAAGATCAGTGGAAGTTTCAATAGCATTTTATGCAAAATATGCTTAAAAACACTTTTCTGAGACTGTGGACGTTAATATTTGCTTTTAAATTCAGTGTAATTTTATTTCACACTGTATGGCGACCAGAAGTCTTGACTTCACGTTTCCTTCGCTTCCGTTTTGTGGCATCATGCTTACTTCATCTATTCTAACATCCATGTTTCAGTTAGACAGTGCGCTTGAGATAAAAATGTTTATTCCCTAATTATTCTTTATTATTTTATTATTTAAAGCAATCAGTGTTGCCACTGATTGCTTTAAAATCTTTGAGTTTTTTAATGAAAAATTCATTAATGTTTTATAAAATATGAAATAGATAATAAAACAAAAATCTAAATTACAAATTTCGGGCTGCTAGGTGCCCGTGTTCGGGTGGAGGACTATGTTATTCAAAATTTTGACTCGAAGTAAGAAGATTTTTTTTTAATATAACACAGGGCGATAATATTTTGCGGCAACAATTTGAAAAGTGATACATCGCATTTAAATGATTCGACGCAAAATGCCGTTTCGAGACTAATAGACCTTCTGAGCTAATGCGCCTTTGGGGTAAAAAGAATCACGAAGCTCTCTAATGTATAAGTTAGGTGAAATTAATCACAACTAAAAATTTTCTGGTGGTAACTATGGTGAGATACAGTAATGTAAATAATGAGAGATTTTATGTATAATTAATTATTATTTAAAATTGAGAGTTTGATTGTCGTAACTTTTGTTAAAATATTCATATGTTTCCTAAGTATTTTGAGGAAGACTAACTTAGGGGTTCTGGAAATATTTATTTACAGTTCTTTTGTATAAAAGACTCACGTGAATATACGGTTGTGTTTTGCCTAACGCTTTCAAATAGCATGCTTCTCTTTTACCTATTTAAGAACAATACGCTACATATTTATTAGTCATAAATTCCATTCCAGCGTGCTGTCAAATCATAGATTTTAAAAATCTCATAACAAACAAACAAACAACAAAAAAAAAAAAAAAAAAAAAAGAAGAAACTTTTTCTCTTGTTTCATTTTACTTGAAGTTTTTCCTCGTGGCTTGTGCAGTTCCTTATTATTGGTAATATGTAGTTTGAAATTAACCGATTGGTAAGAGCACGTGCGTTCAGTCATGCAATGGCTAGGAATGAGTCATTCAGTTTCGAACGCAGAACGAGCGCCGAATGACAGCTTTCTTGGTAATTGCGAGTTCAATTCACCGATGATCCAGTTTGTGTGTGTGTGATTAGAGTTTACAAACAAAATCGTAATTCTTATTTATCTTTCTTTCCAATGCATTATACATTTCAGTAGTTTTTTAAATAGGATGACAACAGACCTTATTTGAGCTGTTTAACATTAGCAACTGAATTTCACAAAAATTGTGCGTGATATCAAAAATGACTTAAATATATATGTAAGGATGAAACATTCAGTTTTTCTTTCTGACATAATTCTATATATAGTGGCTCCCAAAAGTATTCGTACATTTACGAGTTTCAGTGAAATATAGTTTTTTTTTCATTAATAAAAATTAATATTTTAGAGTGAGAATTTTTAAATGATATCTATAAATTTCTCTTAGCTAAACTACATTAATTATTTTATGAACATGGCAAAACTCTTTTTTTCTTTGAAAATCAATAACCAGAAACGTTTTCGTACGCTTTAAAGAAATCTGCACATATTAGTAAATATTGAAGTATTTCTGTCAGTTAACAATTTGTAGGATATCATGCAGTACATATGACAGCTTTCAAATGTCTGGGCATAAAGTTCATTAATTTTTTTTCTAATATCTGCATCAATGTTCCTCCATTCTTCCATCATTACTGTTTTTGTTTTAATGTTGTGTTTTCGTACACTTGTAGGGACAGTAGGTATTTTTTCGGAAGCAGGAGTGATGAAAAATGAGCAACGCTTTCGCCGGGAATCGAATCACGTGTGCAGACCACTGCACCACGAAGGCACGTTAAGAAGGCGAGAGAAATACCTCATACTCTAACCTCTAATTTTCTCCAAATGTGTGCTTTTGCGTTTAAATCTTGTAACTGACGTTGTGTTTTCAGAACTTGTGGACAATTATAAATTCACAAAAGACTAATTAATGTTGGGGGCTGTGTCGTTATTCTGATAAAAAAATAAAGTTGTTTCCAGTACTCAGATTTTGGGCGTATAATTTTAAATTATCGTTTTTAAAATATTTAAATAAAGAGCATGGTTCTAAATCATTTAATCCTGATGCTGACATGCACCTCCACCATCATGCTTTACTGTTCCAACCAATGTCTTGAGATTAAATTCTTCATTTTTTTTTCCTTGTAATTATACGCCCAACGCAGAACTAAAAATTGCGAATGAAATCATGCTTAATCTTTTCTGGAATTTTTTTCAGGGAAATAAGTATTTAAGATTTACTTCTTAATTTTTAATGTAGATATTTTGAGTTTTTATGTGTTTTTGCCTTGTCGCGAAATAAAAACTGAATTAACTGAATGAGAAATACAGAATCGTCTGTGAAAAACTGTTTCTTTTTTGTTTTGTTTTCTTAGTTTCTTTTATACATCGTTCTAGATTTATTATAGTATTTGAATAGAACATGTGGCAACGATTAGATAATTCTTTAAATGATATAAATTTTGTACATTCTGAGTTATAATATGAACGAAATATAACGCTGTTAAGTGAACCTAGCGCCAGAGTGTCTCTATGGTAAACAAATAGAGTGAATTTTAAAGAGTGCATTTATTCTATTGTGGTTTATGCACTATCGACGAAGTAAATTTAATTCAATACAATAAGTTTAAAAGAAATGCAAGAAAAAATGCGTATTATTTAATATTCCGTACAAGGAAATCATGTGGTGTACACATCAGATTTTTCCTTTAAAGCATTTTATCACATACTGCACCGTGGAATGGGATACATTTACTAATTTAGCGATATCCCGAGACGAATTTCCATCCTTATGATGAAAAATTATAAATTTTCAAATTCTATTCGTTGTTTCCTGACGACTACGAGCCATTTTTAAACATTAAATAAAATATATAGAAGTAAGCAAGCAAAAAAAACAAAGCTAAAATTTTTTTTGAACATCATCAAAATGTAAAAATAAAAAAAAAGTGGCAGACGATAATTTTATTTATGAAATTTTACGAAAATGTTTCTGTGTACGATCACTTTTGTGGCGTGTTTTATCTATGCTTCCTTACATTTTCAACTTTAGGGGTGAAATATATAGAAGTAATGTTAAAAAGCTTTCGAAGCTTTTTAATAGTATTCGAATGAATTAGCCAATCTACTCACCAGACTTAAATGCTGATTCATTATGGGTGGGATGCCTTAAGCTGCTGAATTGCAACTTCTGAAATCCTCCTCAGACCCTCCAAAAAAATCTGAAAAGTGTGCATTCAAAAGAATGGCTTGAAATTCCACTCGACAGTTCAATAGTTCGTTACATTCTAGGAAATCAATGTGTGAAATTTGAATTCTTATCAGAAATGACTATTCAGTAGGTCATAACAAGAAATATCAATTTAAAATTTTCTTCATAAGGAAACTTTTGAATTTCCTTTATCACTTTTAAACTTCCTTACATTTCTCTGTCGCTTTTAGATTTCCTTAAGTTTGACTTTAAATTCAACAGTTCGAGAATTTTAATTGGCAGACATGGTAATTTATGTTAAATAATGGTTTAGTGCAATTTACTTTTAACTATTTTTTTTCAATAAGTAACAATTAAGTTTCATTTTCGTCAATATCCTTTAATTTTGACGAGAATGTAATAAAGTTGTTTAAAATAATGCAAAGAGAGCTAAGCAATATTTATTTATAACCTTAGAGTACAACCAAAAATAATGATCACCGAAATTTTTTATTAAATCATACTATCGAAATTTTTTATTTAATCATACTATCTATACCTGATAATTTCTTTTTTCATTTCTAAATAGTTATCGTAATTACTATTCTTCTAACCAACCTGTCATTTGCCTTTCTTATTTTCGGCTTACTTCTTTTGCTCAGCTTGCTGAAGACCTTTATATGTGGACAAAAAATTTAAAAAATAAATTTAAAAAAAATTTGAAATATTTCAGATTTTAAATTACGTCCAAAGGGGCGTTTTTTTAACTTTTTGTGTGTTACTTTTATTTATTAAATATCATGTTCTTTGCACTTGAACCATAAAATTCAGTTCAATAACAATGACACAAAATAATTTTAAAATGAGCTTATCTTTAGAATTTCCGATACACAGTTCCGCGCTCCGGAGATAAGTTTTTTTTGTTCCCTCCGTAGAGTGTTGCCATTGCTCGCTTTTAAATCGTTGAGTTTGTTACTCAAAAATTCGTTAAAGTTTTACAAAATATGAAATCGATCATAAAAAACAAATTCCAAATTTCAAATTTGGTTTTCCACATGCCCATATTCGTAGGAGGATAACGTCATTCAAAATTTGATGGCTCTACGTACCGTTGTTTTATCACAAAGCGAGAAATAGACATACATTTATGCAGATTTTTCATTATTTAATTTCTTCAAATATAACGCATGACTCTAAAATTTGGTGGCAACAGTTTGAAAAGTGAAACGGACATTTATAGTGATTCAACGCAAAATCGCAAAACGGAAACAATAGTCCTTCAGGGACAAAGCCCCTTTGGACTAATAAAAAAAATTCCGAAAGCTTTCAGATTTTATACTACGCGCAAAGGGGCGTTTGTTTAAAGTTCCATGTGTTACTTTTATTTATTGAATATCATGTTCTTAGCTCTTAAACCATAAAATTCAGTTCAATAGCAATGTCGCAAATTAATTTTAAAATGAGCATATCTTTAGAATTTTCGATATAGAGAACCGCGCGCTAGCGAAATAAAGGTTCCCCGACCCCGTAGAGTGTTGCCATTGCTCGCTTTGAAGTCCTTGAGTTTGTTAATCAAAAATTCGTTAAAAGTTTTACAAAATATGAAATCGATAATAAAACAAATTTCAAATTTGGTCTTCCACATGCGCATTATTCGTAGGAGGATTACGTCATTCAAAATTCGTGGCTCTAATGTACCGTTGTTTTATCACAATGCGAGAAATAGACATAAATTTATGCAGATTTTTCATTATTTAATTTCTTCAAATATAATGCAGGGCTCTAATATTTCGTGGCAACAATTTGAAAAGTGAAACTCCGTTTTAGAATGAACGACGCAAAATGCCAAAATGAAATTAACAGCCCTTTTAAGCAAATTGCCTCTTTGGGCTAAAAATAGAGTATATTTCTTCATTTAATGTTCCAATGCTGTCATGTTTAGTAATAAATTTGCTAAAATTTTATCCTTATTTTTTGCTTTACAGCTATTTATCAGTGGATGAGTGGCTAAAGACTGCTAAATACAGGTAGTTCAACTGGGCTTTCATCCTAGAGCAACGGGCTGACAGTATAATTCATTTTCAGGGTTTCCCTTATGTGTGACGTGAATAAGAACCAATTTTCCTTAGTCCTCCACGAAGGGCTTCCCTTCTCTTAGGCAGATAGCCGTCATGTAGTTTGCCATTTTCTAATAGCCAGTTTAGTTAGCCATTTTCTTATGTAACTTCACTTTTTGCTATACAGCAAGATGAAATGAAATTAAATGCAACTTTTAACATTTAAATAATTATTCTTTATAGATTCGAATGTTAGTTACTGGCAAATTTTTAGAAAACAGTGATAATTTTGAGCTCAGGATAAGTAGTATTTAAAAAGTTATGCAGTTGGAATAGAACAGAACAGAAGAGCACAACAGAGTAGAACGGAATAGGAGCAGAGTAAAACAGGATGCTTAATTAGTTACGCATTTTAGAAAATAGCATTATAGTTCTAGATTTTAATGAGAGGATATTAATTAAGTTCTTCCGAGACATTGTTTTAAGTTTTATCTCAGAAATTCTCCCTACAGTAAATCCGGTTTCTCCATGGAAGACGGATGATTTCTTCGAATAAAAGCGTGTCCGTAATGTATGTTCTTGAAATGCATTGTCTTTAAAACATTAGAATTTAAGATGTGGCATTGATTGACGTGTAGGTGCTATTTAACGCTTTGGGAAGGTGTACAATTCTCTATAAAACGCAGAGGCTGTCTATTTAACAAATATAATATTTCTTAAATATTGTCACTTTCGACCGGCAGGGGTCGCGAAAGACATTAAAAGAGAGAAACCGAAATGCTAGCAACCGGACGATTTTCATGTTCTACATCCCATATGGAACACGTCGTGTTCGAATGCTATATGAACAAAAGGGAAGAACTGAATCGTGCCTCACTCGCCAATTGGAGTGCGAAAAGTCGTAAAAAGGGACGGACAATGACGAGAGCCCCAACTAAAATATGTCCATTTAAAAAAATAAATTACCGCGAAATGAGCGAAATAATGTGGAGCGCTTCAGAGTAAAAATGGGTTGCGGAAGCTCCCGTATTGTTTCACTGTGGCCACTGGGCTGATTTCTGCATGCTATTACGCATGCTCTCCGATTCGTTTGCGCAGATCTTGTGCAAAGTAGCAATATTTATCTACAGAGATAATTCCCTTCTTTTATGAATACTGCAGGAAGTGTATCACAGCAGCTGCTGCGACATGGAAATGGAACACCAGTTTGCAAACTGTAAATACACAAAAAGATATTGTTGCGAAATATCCCTACATTAGAACAGAAAATGATAATGAGGAATCTATTGCAATGAATTTTTTATTATTATTAGCCCAAAGGGCGTTAGCCCAGAAGGGCTATTAATTTCGTTTTGGCATTTTGCGTTTGAAATCTGAATCACTTTTCAGATTGTTGCCACTAAATATTAGAACCGTATGTTATATTTAAAGAAATTAAATAATGAACAATCTGCATATATGTATGTGATGTATCAGCTTTTGTCCAGAATAAACAGATCGTTGAAGAAATATAGATGTAGTCGTAGCTTAAATTATCAGACGATAAGTTTAAAAAAACAAGATCCATTTTGTACGTATCCAAATGATCAGAAGGTTGTTGATGCTTGTTCCTTGATCTATTGCACCAAGATATTTTACTGTACACTTATTTACAATTTATTTACAAGTCGTATGCCACCTGGCATGTTTACAAGCGTTATGCCTCCTGGCATGTACATGATAGACATATTCTGCCACCTGGCATGTGAATTGATACATCATATTAGTTTTCTGCCACCTGACAGATACGATGCAATTACCTCAATTAGCGGTACTACGCCCGACATTTTGGCGTGTCCGCTTCCCTTACGTTCTGTAACGCAACTAACTTTTTGTGCGGTGCGCCCTCTGGGCACAAATCACCGCAATCACCGAGGAGGCCAAAACATCCTCCCCCCCCCGATGAATTACATTCATCTTAATACAATCTTCAATATATGCAAACAAGTAAATGAAAAATATAGAAACTGAAAACATACAAAAACCTTCAAAAAGTATAAAATTACATATCACACTTACCAATCTTCTAGCAAAACATCTTATATCTTACTATATTGAAACGTTAACTATGAGGGTTAAACTAGAACAAACAAATAAAATTATTAGTACAATAAGAAATGAAAATAATAATAAAACATATTCAATATAAACCAAACACTTAAGTTAATGTTCTTCAACTGGTAAAAGACACAGTTTGGTAATAGGACGTTTAATGTCCCCGTGCACAGTTTTTAGTCTAACCACTCGGACATTATTGTCTCTTCCAGGAAACACTTCTATTACTCGCCCGAGTTTCCAACGTAATGAAGGCATATTATCTTCTTTAATGATAACCAAGTCATTTAGACGAATATTTCTGCTAGGTTGTCTCCATTTGCTACGCTGCTGTAGTTGGCACAGGTACTCTTTAGACCACCGCTTCCAAAACCCTTGGAACATCTGCTGTGTTAGTTGCCATCTTTGCAATGGAGACACTCGTACTTCGGTTAAATCTTGTTCCGGAACAGCTGTTAAAGAAGTCCCTATAATAAAGTGTCCAGGAGTCAAAGCTGTCAAATCATTGGGATCACTGGAGACCGGTGTTATTGGCCTCGAATTTAAGCACGCTTCAATTTGTGCAATTAGAGTTAGAAACTCTTCATAAGTCAAAATTTGAGTTCCAACACATTTCTTTAGATGCAGCTTCATAGATCTAACAGCTGCCTCCCATATACCACCATGATGTGGAGCAGCAGGCGGGTTGAATATCCACCTTATGTTTTCATTTGCTAACCACCTTTGAAATTCTGAAGCCTTCCGTAACTCATAGGCGGTAAGCATACCAGATTGCTTTTCACGAGCGGATTTACAGTTGTTCACGAAGCGCAGAACATAAGCCATTATTCCCAGTACTTTGGTTAAATTTCCGTACAGTTTAAGATTTAGTAACGGTTCTGTAGACTCCACAAGTGTTTTCAAAGTAACACATTTCCGTTCTTCACTAACGTTTTGCAAGTCAGCTTCGGTATTCATTTCGTTTATGTGATGTCGAATATCTACTTCTGAAAGCCAGGGTAGCCCAGAAAACCAATCACTATCATTAATTAGAGCTTCAGCATCCATGCCCCTCGTAAGTTTATCAGCAGGGTTTGTCTTCCCACTGCAAAAGTACCAGTTGTTTAAAATTGTTTTCTCCTTGATTTCTACCACACGATTTCTAACAAATTGTTTCCACTCGTTGGCAGATCCCTTGATCCAGTGAATGCAAATTTGGGAATCAGTCCAGTAAAATATATTTCCCTTATCCAACTGCGGAAATATCGATTGCAAATACGAACCTAATCTTGCAGAAATTAATGTTCCCAAAAGTTCAAGCCTAGGGAGTGTTACCCTTTTTAATGGAGCCAAACGGGATTTCGACACTATGAAACTTGTTTTACATTTATTTTTCTTCTTAAATCTAAAATATGCTACGGCACCATAACACTTGGGACTGGCATCAGAAAATATGTGAACTTCTATTAACTTCCAACACATATCACTGAAGTACTGTCTGAGAATTTCGAAAAACTTTATTTTTTCAACTTCTTTTAACCATTCCTGAAATATGAATTCTGTATCAAGGGGAACACTTTCGTCCCATTGAATACCCTTTTCCCACATAGTTTGCATTAAGAGTTTAATTCGAACAGTAAATGGATTCATAATTCCTAAGGGATCAAAGAGCATACCACATGCTGCTAAAATGATGCGTTTAGTTACTTTGAGATTTTGTAACTTCTCAAACTGAGATACATCTATTTTCAAATTATCATTGACATTGTCCCAAATAAGACCTAAAACTTTCAACGGTACCAAAGAGTCTTCAGATGTTTCACGAGAGTCAATTCCATTAAGTTTCCATAGTTCATTCAGCTCAAGTGAGTTTGAAACCCAGCTACGTAAATTCATACTGGCCTCGCTAAGAATGAAAATCATGTCCTTGCTTAAATGTAAGGCCTTTGCTACATTAACTGTCCCAGAAATTAAATCATCTACGTAAAGCTCTTTTAACATACTGCATGCCTCTTCGTAGGCATCTTCATACTTTTTTAAATGCAGTCTTACTGTAGCTGTTAATAAATAAGGTGAGCACTTGACCCCGAAAGGAACTCGATTGTGTTGAAGAACTTGTAAGTTGGAATTACTGTGATCGAGATTTGACCCTTCTTCATTTATCCACAAAAACTTTAAAAAATCCCTATCTTCTTTAGCTAAGCCTACCTCTAAATATGCACGCTGAATGTCGGCACAAAACGCAATTGAATGTACCCTGAATTTAATGATAATCTTTAGCAAATCAGGATTTAAATTAGGTCCGCTTTCCAAACAATCATTAAGTGATAAATTTCCCTTACTTTTAGAAGAAGCGTCAAAAACTATTCGAAACTTAGTAGAATCCTTCTGCTCGCGCACTACCGCGTGATGAGGCATGTAATACCCCGTTTTCAAACTACTATTTAAATACGTATCTACCCGTTCCACTATACCATCTCTCAAGTGCTCATTAATTATCTCATTATATTTTAAATATAGCTCGCTATTTTTCTGAAACTTATTATTTAAAAATTGTAAACGCTGTTTCGCGATTTCATAATTGTTATTTAAACCTTCAACACCCTCTTTCCACAATAATCGAGTTTCATACCTTTTATTCTTGTAAGTTGTATTTCGTTCAAATGACTCTAAAATTTCTTTATCTGATAGAGATATTTCTTTATCCGAACTTATCCCAATTGCTTCTAATTCCCATAATTTTTTAACTCTTTCATAATCTAAGTCCTCATTTACAACGGTTATATGATTAACTCTTGCGTCCTTACACTTTGATCCTTCGTCCTTGCCTTGAATTACAAAACCGAAAGTGCTTTCTGTTGCGACTAATTTTTTACAAATCTTCACGTTTCGTTCTCCTAAAATTTCCCAAATATAATCCGAACCTATTAATACTTGAATTTCGTCATTCGTACCAGCATCTGCTAATTCTATTCCCTTCTCAAACGCCATCTTTCGTATCCACCGAGAAGGAACTTTTACTTGCCCTAGTGTTATAGAATCAATGACTATTGCGTTAACTTTTATCTTTTTACTGGGATGGCTTACATTTTGCAATACGATTTCTACGATATCATACAAGCGCTCTTTTGCATCTTTGCATCCAAATGTGAAAATAATAAGCGCTTCTTTATTAATAATTTTCAACCCCAGTGAATCAACCACTTCTCGTACGATGAATGACTTTGTTGACCCTGAATCTAGCATACAACGTAATACCTTTTCGTTCCCCCTTTTACACCTAACTGTTGCCGAAAACGTCTGTAAAAGAACGGAAGTCGGTGGTTTAATTTTGTTATTATTTTCATTACATAAGAGCGAAAGAGAAGCTTCAGGGATTGGCGTTTGTTTTGTCTGATTGGAAGTATGCGTCTCTAAATCTTTCGATGCGGCGTCACATATTAACGAATTATGTAAACCTTGGACATTGCACAGTCTGCATTTTTCATCTTTATGAGCACAGAAACGCCTTGGATGCCCTTTCGAAAAGCAAATAAAACATAAACCTCGATCCATTAATGCCTTTCGGCGAGCCTTTAAATCAAGTGCGCAATCATGATTCATATGACAAGCAGATAAACAAAATATACAGACATTTTGATTCTCTTTCTTAGGCGGGGTAGAGAACTTTCGATTTGGATTAAAATGTGATTTTTGAAAGTATTTAGAGGGAGTTTCGCTTTGACTAGTTAATACCGAAGCACCTTGCTTATTCGTACTGTAATCATTTCTTTTAGAATGCATGTAAGATTTATTTTGATAACCTTGATGGGAACTTTTGTTTCGTATTGATGTTTCATTTACATCAAAATTCTTAGAACGCGCTAACATCATTGATGTTTCCCTACATTCCACTTCAGTTTTCAAGAACGTTAGTAGTTCATTAACATCGAAATTTTGTTTATCACTTCTTTTCCTAGTGAATTCTAGAGTTAAATTCTCGGGTATTAACTTTAACAAAATAGGGGATAATAAATGTCCATAAGAACCACTAGTAACATTTAAAGAATTTAAATTCCTTATTTGTATTTCTATATCGTCATAAAGCTTCCTCAAAGAAGCCGTATTTCCGGAATATTTTACAGGTTCTAAACTCAACAATTTATTCATATGCGCATTAATTAGCAGGTCATCTCTGCCGAAACGGTTTTTTAGTATATCAACAGCCACCGTATAGTTTTCACTAGTAAATGTTAATCCACTAATAGCATTTAAAGCTAAACCTCCCAAAAGCGATTTTAAATAACAAAACTTGTCAACCGAACTGAGACTTTCGTTTTGGTGAATGGAATTACTAAACTGATTCCAGAATTCAAGCCAAGAACAAGGATCACCGTAATATTTTGTAATCCTTAATTTTGGCAATTTTAAAGTATTAACTTCACAAGTTTTCAACTTCGGGGATATAGTTTCCTCACTAGAATTTCTAGATTCAACTTTACACGCGTTTTTTCTTAATTTTTCCTGAATTTTACATTTAAAACTTATAATTCTTTCCTGATATTCCTGCGCGGAAATTACTTCTGTTTCTAACTCCTGTTCCGTAATTATAAGTTTTTCAATCTCAGAATCGTATTGTTTCAACAACTGCGATTTTTCAAGTAACATTTCGAGTAATTCTTTTAATTTCTCATCCGCGGTTTCACCCTCTTCTAACAATGCAGAATCGATTTTACTCATCAACTTGGTAGTTAAGTTACGCGTCACCGTACGCAACTTCTTTGCCTTATTCATAGCCTCCATTTTACCATTAGATTCTATCAACTATAATAATCACCAAGATTTTTATTCAACAATTCTATTCAAAACTGGAAAAATGAAAAAGGGCCTACCTCGAATTTCTTCGCGTTAAATCCTGGCTTTTCAGTCATGAACTCACTAATTTTCTTCGTCCATTCTTCATCTCCACAAATCAAGTCCGGTGTCACCAGAAAAAATGTACGTATCCAAATGATCAGAAGGTTGTTGATGCTTGTTCCTTGATCTATTGCACCAAGATATTTTACTGTACATTTATTTACAATTTATTTACAAGTCGTATGCCACCTGGCATGTTTACAAGCGTTATGCCTCCTGGCATGTACATGATAGACATATTCTGCCACCTGGCATGTGAATTGATACATCATATTAGTTTTCTGCCACCTGACAGATACGATGCAATTACCTCAATTAGCGGTACTACGCCCGACATTTTGGCGTGTCCGCTTCCCTTACGTTCTGTAACGCAACTAACTTTTTGTGCGGTGCACCCTCTGGGCACAAATCACCGCAATCACCGAGGAGGCCTAGTCTCCACAAATTGGGACAACTTTCGGTATGTCTTGGAAAATGGTATTCTCCCCCCTATCAAAATTCACGATAATCAGGAGGTTGATTTTGCCATTGACAGGCTCAACCAAACCCTAGGAAGCGCATTTACGGCTGCTTCCAAACCCAAGTTCAGGCAAAATTATTATAAATTACCTGATCACATTAAAGATAAAATCAAAATTAAAAACCGCCTTCGCAGAGACTGGCAAAATACACGTTTGGAAAACTTTCGAGTGCAACTGCGAAGGATCCAGAATGAGATCAAGTCTGACATTAAGAAATACACAGACGAAAAATACGCAAACTATCTTAAGTCCTTAAAGACTTCTGATAATAGCCTCTGGGTTGCTAGCGCACGGCTTCGCAAACCAAAACACGACATTCCCCCCCTAATGGGCACGGTCAATGACCGGATGGCATTAACAGACACCGAAAAGGCTGAACGCATAGCAGACAGCCTTCAAACACAATTTTCACCTAACACTGGACTCATGTTCGATTCCTGTGCAGAGCACACGCATGAAGTCCAACAACAAGTTGAAGAATTTCTCTCCTCAGATACAAATTCTGAAGATCCCATCACCACAACAATGACTGAGATTACTGCTTTTATCAAAAATCTCACCCCCGCAAAAGCACCTGGCCTGGATAGGATTTCTAATCGCATGATTAAAAATTTACCAGTTAAATTCATATTTTACCTAGCAGTTTTGATAAATTCAATGCTAAGGCTAAAATATTATCCCCATAGCTGGAAGAATGCATTAGTCATTCCTATTCTAAAACCTGGAATGGACCCAAAGGTCCCTCAAAATTATAGGCCGATCAGCCTTCTGTCTTCACTTAGTAAAATTTACGAAGCTATACTGCTTAGATTCCTGAATGATTTCTGCCGAAACCGAAATATTATTATTCCTCAGCAATTCGGCTTTCGTGCTAAACACTCAACTCAGGCCCAGCTACTGAGGGTAGTTGAAATCATTCATACAGGATCTCGCAGTGGAAAGCCTACAGCTATTGTTTATTTAGACGTAGCAAAGGCTTTCGACAGATGTTGGCATATCGGAATTTTATTCAAGCTCATGCGACTTGAAATTTCGGCTAATTTTGTGCACATAATGCACTCTTACCTCACTAATCGTACCTTTTCTGTCAAAGTAAAATATTCTGTCTCTTCTCCTCGCCCTATCTTGGCTGGGGTGCCTCAGGGAGGAATTCTTAGCGCCACGCTCTTCAACTTGTATGTAAATGACATACCACAAACACCAAGTGTCGATCTAGCACTCTATGCAGACGACACAGCCATCATTTCACAGCACTCAACATTACATGCCACTCTCAATCACCTACAGCTGTATTTAACAGACTTGGAGTCCTGGCTCATTACCTGGAAAATCAAAATTAATGTCGCAAAAAGTGCCGCCACAGTTTTCTTTTCCAGAAAGAGGAATGTCCATAGTCAGCTCCCTCCACTCAGACTATTTGAAGAAAATGTACCCTGGGTGGAATCTTATAAATATCTGGGAGTTTATCTAGATGCGAAGCTGCTCTGGAATACCCACATCAATTACGCCATCTCAAAAGCAAGAACTACCAGAACCCAACTGATGTCTCTCCTCAAAAGATCCAGCAACCTCTCCCTCAACAATAAGATCCTTTTATACAAGAGTACCATCCTACCCATCCTGACGTACGCTGCTGTCGTCTGGTCAACTGCTGCCAATAGCCATCTAAAGAAAATCCAAGTATTCCAGAGCGTCACGCTTCGTATCCTGACAAATGCTCATTATTTCGTCCGTAATGAAGTGCTTCATAACGACCTCAAAATTCTTCCCCTTGACGCCTTTTTCAGGCAAAATTCGGCCAAATTCTTTAATCGATTAACACAGATCGAAAACCCAGTCTTGCATTCACTTCCTGCTTATGATCCAGCTGAGCCCAGCTCAGCTAAGCGACCTAGGAGCGTTCTTGATAGAACTTATAACATCTTTCCTAGGAAGCCGAAGCGGAGGTGTCTGCTTGACTAGGAATTCTTTCAAAAAATTTTTAAATTAACAAGCACTTCACGGGCCTAACCCGACGACCCTTAATTAATTCCATACTTCCACATGCCCGCCGGACCTAATTCGGCCTCGTTTCTCGGTTTTATATCCGTGCTGCTATAGGTAACATACCCCTCCACTTGCCAAGACCTCATCTTTTCATAAAACACGGCCCAGACAACTTTAAATCAGATTTGCAATAGTTTTAACGTTTCTCTATTATTTTATCACCTAACTTAATTATTTAACTTAAACTGCCTAATTATTGAAATTTAAATTAATATTCTAATCTTCCAAATCTAACTCCCCCATATGCTACTCAAAACACTTTTATTCCATGAATTTTTGTTCCAGCAACCTGCATATGTACAAGCTTGCATATCTTCAAACACCAACTACAATCAGGTAATTTTGGTTAATTCTGTCCCCATTTTTATTTCTTTCCACTTTTTTAATCCACCTCTCCTCTCCAACTTATAACGTTTTTCTTTACTTCCCTTCCCTTTAACTATCCTAAAACTTCTCCGTCTTTTCTACAGTTAACTTTCTTCACGGTTCCTTCCGCTCCAAAAGTTGCTCCTATTGTACTCTCGTCATGGGCGGTAGGAGAACTTTTTCTACTCTTGAATCCTTTCCCCCCTTCTTTTCGTTCCACCATCCCTTGCTCTGCTTTAGTCGTAAGACTCTCTTCCCCCCAGCCCATCCCCAAGGCATTAGCGATTACTGCGGTTTTCCGTATTACCTAATATACCTTTCACGAGCCCTGGAAAATTATGATTCCCGGCTAATTGTCTTTCAATCTTTGCGATTCCATTAATGCAATGCATTCAGGAATTCGCCTTTATCCATCACCTCTCTCTCTTTCAACCTAGTAAAACAGGTTGAAAGCAGAAAGAATGTATCGTCCATAGAATGGACTCCTTATTCACTTCCTCCCCCGTAAACCCATAACGGTCTCCTTCATTACCCTTCAGCCAGTGCTTTGCCTTAATCACCTCAGTTTCCCTTAACGAAGTTGTGGAGGTAATTGCATTAAGTTGCAAAGATACTCCGGAAAATATCGCCTTGGGCCTTGGGCCGAGGAGGCCAAAACACATTTATTATTGGTCAGGAGAAATAGCAGTTACAAAACCAGATATCCGGAGTAAATAAAAAAGAACTACTAATAATATTTTGTATGAAGTTTACTGCATCGTGACATTTAAGAAAAAGCTCCGATATTCTTTTGCAAGTCCTTTTATAGCCTCTGGAAAGGCGGAGCTTCCAAGAAATGTCGTCAGCCAATCTAGTTCGCTTTAAATATCTCCAGAACATTCTATAACTGTACGTGTAGAAAAGGCGGGAAAAACAACTTGACTACGGTTCTGTGGATTTAATTCCACGTACTTTCAAATAAAAGAAGGTCGCCATTAAAAATGAAAAGAACATACAGTTAGAATTTTAAGTATATTCTTGACTATGGAATTTTATTATTACATGTATGCATGTTTCTCGCATTGTGATAAAACGACGGTACCTAGAGCCATCAAATCTTGAATAACGTCATCTCCACCCGAATATAGGTATCTGGGAGCCTAAATTTGTAATTTGTTTTATTATCTATTTTATACTTTGTAAAGCAATTAAAAGTGTTTTATTAACAAACTCGACGATTTCAAAGCGAGCAATGGCAACACTGCACGGTAAAAAAGAAAAAAAATATATCTCCAGCGCTTTAGACTGTGTATCGGAAATTCTAGTTAAGTATTTTGTGATGTTGCTGTTGAATTTTATGTGGTTTAAGTACGAAGACTATGATATTTAATATTAATATGATATTAATTAATTAAGGTAACACACAAAATTTCGAAAAAAACGCTGCTTTGGGCGTAATATAACCTGAAAGTTTTCAGATTTTTAAAAATTTTTGATTCTGCCTATTTTCATGTTTTTTTATTCTAAAAATTACGGAAGGTGTCTTAAGCAGGTTTCCTTATGAAACTAACGATCGCACGTTAAAAAAAAAAAAAAAAATCAGTTTCCACTAATAATGACGTATATATTATTCATATTTGCAGTGAGATATATTAGCTGAATAGAAACTTCAAAGATCCGGTTATATAAATTTTACCAAACCAACTGGACGTCACGCAAATGATTAGATCCCTTTTTTAAATAAAAATAATACCCGTTGTTGCCTTTTGATAAAAACCAAGGTCGTAAACAAAAATTTAAGGAAACTAAAATCATATAAACCAATTATTCCTAAACTGCAGAACACATATCCCAGATACATGAACGAAAACATGCCTGAATAAGCGAAATAACTGAATAGTAGGTGACAGCTCATGCGCTCAACATTTTAGATTACTAATAAATAAAAGGGAAAATGAAATATATTAATTAAAATAAATATATTAATTAAAAACTAAAAAAAAAAATCTGAAAGCTATCGGATTTTACATAAGCCCAAAGCGGCGCTTTTTTAACGTATTGTGTGTTACCTTTATTTATTAAATATCATGTTCTTCGCACTTAGCCACATAAAATTCAATTCAACAGCAATATCATAAAAGACTTTAAAAAGAGCATATCTTTAGAATTTCCAATAAAAAGTCGCGGGCGCTGGAGATCAAAATATTTTTTTGCCGCACAGTGTTGTCACTGCTCGCTTTGAAATCGCTGAGTTTGTTAATCAAAAATCTGTTAAAGTTTTACAAAATAGGAAATCTCTATGTGTAATAAAAGGAAGGGTCTGTATATTTGTGTGTGTGTGTGTCTTTCGTTATTGCTTTTTGGGCGAAAGCTAATAGACCCAGGGCTACGAAATTTGGTGCGTAATGTGCATCTAGACAAGAGCGAGTGAACCTCGAAACGATTTTTTCTTTTTTTTTTTTTTTTTCTAAAATTTGAAAGACGGTTTTTATTTTATTTTTTAATTTTTTATTTTTTTACTTCCTTGTACGAAGTAAAAAGGAAGTATTGTAATCGCGAAAAGTTTCAGACAGAATATTTCAACGAAAATATCCATTTTCACCGCTATCGAATGCAATTTAACGATGTTTTTGCGTGATATCTGTACGTCAGGACACAATAAAAGATTCGTTTCCTCCAAAAAAATTATAAAACTGCTTTAAAATGAATTCTGAAGAGAATTTTTCGTGGCGTCTGTACGAACGTATGTACGTACGTATCTCGCATAACTCGAAAGCGAGTAACCTAAGAACGTTGAAATTTTGTATATAGGACTGCTATAACATGTAGATGTGCACCTCGTATTTTGGTTGCAATCGGCCGCACCAAACGTATATAAATACTTTATTTATATATATATCCACTCTGTTACTCGGCACAGTGATCTCAGTTTCTTTACTCTTATATGTTTGTAAATTGTACATTTTTTGCTTTAAAAATGATTGAATTACGTTGTTCTTATCTTCCGGTTAAGGTTTTTATGCCTTTCGTAATTCTGGAAGCAATATTTGTACAATTATCAACAATTTAAAAGCTGTTTAAGTGCGGTTAAGTTTTAAATAACATTTCGGACATATTTGTTTACATTTGAAACAGCAGAATTGTAGATTTGTTGCCAATCTAGAGAGACTAAGCTTCGCAACAACAAAAATAACGCCTTCATTTATTATTGCGAATTAAATCATACTTAATCCTTTCTGGAATTTTTTCGAGGAAATAAGTGTTTACGATTTACTTCGTAATTTTTAATATGGATATTTTGAGTTTTTATGTATTTTTGCCTTGTCGCGAAGTGAGAACTGAATTAATTGAATGAGAAATACTAAATCGTCTGCGAAAAACTGTTATTTTTCTGTTTTGTTTGCTTTATTTCTTTCATACATCGTTCTAGCTTTATTATAGTATTTGAATAGAACATGTGGCAACGATAAGATAATTCTTCAAATATAAATTTTGTCCATTCAGAATGTGGCTATAGTAAACAAATAGAGTGAATTTTAAAGAGTGCATTTATTCTATTGTGGTTTATGCGCTTTCGACGAAGTAGATTTAATTCAATCCAATCAATTTAAATGAAATTCAAGAAAAAAGTGCGTATATTTAATATTCCGTACAAGGAAGTCATGTGGTGTACACATCAGATTTTTTTTTTTTTTTTTTTTTTTTTTTTTTTTTTTTTTTATGAAATCGCATCAAATCGATGGCACGCAGCTGATACATCAATGTTGCCATTTCGATAATATCAGCACTGTTGCCGCTCGAAAAAATCAGGACGATAATTCTGTGAAATTTTTAAATTTAATGTGTCTCTTGGATACTGGACGTTTGTCGAGAGGTACTTGGATACGACGTTTATCGAGAGGACGTTTGTTTTTCGGTACATTTAAAAGCCAGGCGAAGGCTGGCCACATAGCGGCTAGTAGTTAATAAAACAAATTCCAGATTCAAAATTTGGGCTTCCAGATGCCCATATTTGAGTGCAGGACTACGTTTATTAAAATTTGATGGCTCTAGGTACCGTTGTTTTATCACAGTGGGAGAAAGAAACATACATACATTTATGCAGATTTTTCATTATTTAATTTCTTTAAATATAATGTAGGACTCTAATATTTTGTGGCAATAATTTCAAAAGTGAAACGCGGTGCAATATAGTGAACCAACGCAAAATACCAAAACGAAATGAATAGCCCTTCTGGGCAAATTGCCCCTTTGGTCTAAAAACACCAAACGATTTTTTTTTTTTTTTTTTTTTTTTGTTATTATGAAGGGTATATTTTTGTTATTATGAAGCGTATAATGTACAGGAATAAACGTTCAAGTGATATTAAAAGTTACAAAGTTGGTAATCGCTAATACTGACACTGACAGTTCCAGTTAGGTTTAATTTTTGATCTAGAAGAGTTATAAATAATTATAATAGCCATGTTTAATGACACTTGTTGTCATCGAAAAAATATGCAAATTCTTATAAATTACGTGTCTTATCGATGAGTCTGTTACACTGACGGGAATGAATTGTTTAATTCGAAAGATAAATTACAGATTTTACGCCTCATGGAATTGGAAAACTGTGCCAAAATGATTATCGCCACGTGAACTGGCAACTTGCCCGACACATGGACGATCTGAAAGAAAACAAGTGTCCGTTGAATATCATATTAATTTACGAATTAACGTTTCCCTGCAGTATTTAGGTAATTCATTTTTTGTATACCAGAAAATTGATTTGTTTCTATAAAGATGATTTTCTTCACCATTTCTTTTTAAATCTTCCTACGCCTCCCAGTAGAGAAGCGGTAAGATAGCTGCCTCCTAGTTCGACCAGGGTCCAAAATCCTGGTGAAGGGGCTTTCTCTTCTTCGAAGTTTTCGTGAGATCCCCCGAGCATGACACGAATATTACGAATATTAACCAGTTTCCTTTAACAAGGCTTTCACTAAAGCATGTCTTGTTTTAGCCAGAAGGTCCTCATGAGCTTTGCAGTATTTCAGTAACCAATCATACCCAAAAATTTCATTTAATACCATAAAAGATTATTATTCTTAAACAGTCAAGAAAAAACATCCTCAAGGCAAACTTTTATTAAAAAGGGAAAACGAAAAAAAAAAAAAAAATCTGAAAGGTTTCAGATTTTAAATTAGTTCCAAAGGGGCGTTTTTTTAACGCCTTGTGTGTTACCTTTATTTATTAAGTATCATGTTCTTTGCACTTAAACCATAAAATTCAGTTCAACAGCAATATCACAAAATAATTAAAAAAGAACATATCTTTAGAATTTCCGATATACAGTCTCCCGCGCTGGAGGTAAAAATGTTTTTTTCCCTCCTACATATTGCCATTGCTAGCTTTGAAATCGTTGCATTTGTTAATCAAAAAATTCTTTAAAGTTTTATAAAATATGAAACATATAATAAAACGAATTCCAAATTAGGGCTTCCAGATGCCCATATTTGGGTGGAGGATTACGTTATTCAAAATCGGATGGTTCTAGGTACCATCGTTTTATCACAATGCGAGAAACATATATACATTCATACAGATTCTTCGTCATTTAATTCCTTTAAATATAATACAGCACGATAATATCTGGTGGCAGCAATTTGAAAAGTGTTCAACGCTTTTAGTGATTCGACAAGTGCCATTTTCAGACTTAAAAACCCTTTTGGACTAACGCCTTTTTGGGCTAATTCTAAGGACCGGAAGGACACTTAAGAAAGTTAGGTTTCATAATTTTTACATATTTGATTTTTAAAAATTTGAAAATGCCAGGACATGAATATTTGCCTCATTTAAAGCACTTTTGTAACCGGAAGTTTATGTCTAGGACTAATGGTTGCAAAATTAAAATAATATTATATCAGTTTAAAAAATATTCTATAAATATTGCATTATAGCGATATTGTGAAACATTTTGAATATTTCCATACACAGTTTTTTTGCAAACGTATATTCGAAAATTTTCTTATACTCAATAATTTTATATTGTTAGTTTAAACATTGTTTTAGACTTTTTAGACTTCTGTTCTTAATGAAATATAAAATTAACATCGTAAGCAAAGCATTAGATTTTTATTACAGATTATATATTCATTATTACTGTTAATGTTTCTTAAAAAAATGTCAAAAACGTCATCATAGCAAAAATATCACGCTTAACTATTCCTAAACTAATTTTCCCATTAACGGAATACAGTAAAAAAACGTAAAGAAGGCAGTTTACGTGTCACTTCTATTGTATAATTTTTCTTAGAAATTTCAGCTAAAGCGTTTTCATTTTGATAAGGTCAAGAAACGACAAAATCCTCAGTTGCGAAATGAGTTTTCTGTTACAAGAACTTACGCAAGATATCACACTTTTTTACATACTTACAAAGGGTAATAAAACTAAATTCAATTTGTTCCTACAGAAATTCTTTTCTATTGAAAAATAAAATATTTTCACCACAGAGTTTATTTCGTAAGAACAGCGCCAATCTAATAACAATATCCGTTTTGTACCTGGCAACGATATTCAGAAGCTTCACTATGGTTACTCGCTGTGACGTCATAGACAAATCATTTTCTTTAACCTACGTAAGGTGCTTGTATTTTGCGTAAAACAATTATGTAATAAATATATTTTTAGTTTGTCCTTAATTTTCTTATTGCACTAATTATTTCACGTGAATAAAATTTACAAATGGCTTACTGATTATTGTGCGAGTGCTGAAAACAACTGTTTCTAAATAGAATTTTTTTATTCTTTTAATAATCAGGAATTGAGAAACATAATTTTTAGCAAAAGAGAGGAAATATAAATTGAATTTTCTGAAAAACAAAATTAATTTATGCAGAAAAAAGGGTGTTTTATAATAAGAAACTAAGTAACAGGAAAACTATGAGAGAACAGTAAAAACAGAACTGATGTATGTGATTTCTAGAGCTGTGGTGTTTGGTGTATTTAATTATGGCAAAGCACACTAGGGCTATCTGCTTAAGAGGAGAGATGCCTTCGTGGAGGACTTTCTAAGGGAAACTGGCTCGTATACACGTTACACTTGGGGAAAACCACGAAAACGCCCATGCAACAGCCCGTTCGTGGGATTCGAACCTCGGACCGAACTACCAGTGTTCAGCGACTTTACCGGTCGGCCGCTGGTGGCCTTCTAGAGCCGTGGAAAAATTACGTTATGAACGAAAATAAAATGCCGTTGTTGTTATTGCAATTATTATTTTGATTACCTTGATAAATTCATTTGCCTTATTTTTCATACTTTATAGTCAACTGATAAAATTCAGACGAATAGAAAATCTTTAGTATACTTACAGCCTTCGTTAATTTTTGGAATTAAAAGCACAATTTTCACTGTCCCAAAATTCCATTATTACTCCAAAATTATTGGCAACAGAAACTGTTCAGTTTTCTGCTGGAAAGCTGCCAAATATTTCCAAGTAATAATAATTTTCGATATATTATTTCGAAACATTTTTCGATATCTTATCAAATTTCTCCTAGGTCATAATAAAAGAATGCTATGATATGAGAATTTTTATCACATTTAAAATAATGCTTGATATAATGGGAGACTGCAGTTTTTTAGTTTTGTGTCTGAGTGCCTGCAAACTTTCTGCGAACGTAAGCAGGTTTGAACTTAGTTTAGATTCTAACCTCATTCATTCTATGCATATTGAGCAGAGACAAAAGAAATTTCCATATTGTTGAAAAAGCATGAATTAAATTGGTAATGGCTTCGTATTTAATAGCACCGAAAGACTTAGTGTTTTTTTTTTTTTTTTTTTTTTTTTAAATCTCCTTTCACTGACTTCGCAATTCAATTTTATTTATCAAAAAGTTATCATTATTCAGCACTTTTCGATTAAATAAAAAAAAAAAATTCTGAAAGGTTTCAGATTTTAAATTACGTCCATTGTTAAAAAAACTGTTATTAAAAAAACGGTTGTCTGTTATCTTTATTTATTAAACATCATGTTCTCCGCACTTAAACCATAAAATTTAGTTCAAGAGCAACATCGCAAAATAACTTTTAAATGAGCATATCTTTAGAATTTCCAATAGGCAGTTTCGCGCGCTGGAGATAAAAAGGTTTTTTTTCTGTACAACGTTGCCATTGCTCGCTTTGAAATCCTTAAGTTTGTTAATCAAAAATTCCTTAAAGTTTTACAAATTTTTGACATCGATAATAAAATAAATTCCAAATTTCAAATTTGAGCTTCCAGATGCCCATATTCGCAGGAGGATTACGTTATTCAAAACTGGATGGCTCTAGATACCGTTGTTTTATCACAATGCAGATTCTTCATTATTTAATTTCTTTAAGTATATAATACAGGGCGATAATATTTGGTGGCAACAGTATGAAAAGTGAAACAACGCAAAATGCCGTTTTGAGACTAATAGCCCTTAGGGTCTAACGCTCCCCTTGGGCTTAAAACCTCTTAACTCGTTTAAGTTGACGTCATATTCTAACCGAAAAGTGCTCGGTTGATTCCATTTTCAAGAGCTCGCATTTCAGCATCAGCATCAAGAATCAAGAACGCGTTTTGTTAAATTCGTGAATATTAGTTATAAATGTTCTGTAAATATTTATCTCCGTTTATCTGTCCACAGTATTATAGCGGTTTTATAAATCCGGATTTGACAATTTTTCTTGATTAAAAATGATTTCCTTCCACATTTCTTGCCAAAAAATGTGCATACATTCCCTTATTAACAAGATTTTTGTCTCAGTTTAACAAGACACAAAATTTTAAAGTCTTTCATTTTCAGTTCAAAGGGCGCTAGCCCAGAAGGGCTATTAATTTCGTTTTGGCATTTTGCGTCGAATCGCTATGAACGTCGTATCACTTTTCAAATTGTTGTCACCAAATGTTAGAGCCGTGGATTATATTTAAAGAAATTAGACAATGGAAAATCTGCATAAATGTATGCATGTTTCTCGCATTGTGATAAAGCAACGGTACCTACAGCCACCGAATTTTGAATAACAAAATCTTCCACCCGAATATGGGCATCTGGAAGCCCTAATTTGGAATTTGTTTTATTACCTATTTTATATTTTGCAAAACTTTAACGACTTTTTTTTTTATTAACAAACTTAATGATTTCAAAAGCGAGCAATGACAATACTGTACGGAAAAAAAAAAAAAAAAAAAAAAAAATATTTGTAGCGCATACGAGACTGTGTATCGGAAATTCTAAAGATATGCTCTTTTTAAATTATTTTGTGATATTGCTATTGAACTGAATTTTATGGTTTAAGTGCGAAGAACATTATATTTAATAAATAAAGGTAACATACAAAACCTTAAAAAAAAGCCCTTTTGGGCGTAATATAAAATCTGCAAACTTTCAGATATTTTATTTAAATTAATGTATTTTAAATAATTTTTTTCCTGAAAGTGTGAACCTGTTTTTTAGCCGTCTTTAAATTGAGTTTTGTTCTTAAATAAATTAATCAGCCATACCATCATTTCGAACGAGTTGTTTGAAATCTGCCCTTTTTTTCCACTAAACTATACGAAGGACCTGCAGAATTGGGTATCGGAATACAATAAAATATAGAAAACTATTATACAGACAACGATTTGGACACAGATCCATGCACTGAATTATTGTATTGTATAGAAAACGACATAATGTAATTCTTTAGTTGTTTAACACTGAAGTAATTTGTTGCATTGATTAACGATGAATTACTTTTCAATAGAGATTAGGTGAATCTTTAAAGATCTCGAATCGTTCTTATAAAAATAGGTGTGCGGTGGCGTGAGGGAATTGATATTTAAAAGCATTTCATTAAAGCAAAACTTGAAATCTTCATTTAATGAAAAACCAGTTTAATTGTACAGTTTTCAGAAACACACTGGTATTTATTAAGAAAATAAAAGCGAAATTTAGTACAAGAAATTACGTATTAAGATTCTTGAATCTTGAGTTTCATTTTCGCAATATAATTTTATAAGAAATAGCTGAAATATTTTACAATTTTCCGAACTGTTCCGAACAAATCAAAGTAAATGAAGATGCGGAAGATTATCTTGAATTAACACAGATAAACACCTAAACATGAAGCATTAAATTTCCTTCAGCAAACTAAGAGTTTGTAAAAATTGTTTATTTTACGTTAAACTAAAAAATTGTTTATTTTACGTTAAACTAAAAAATTGTTTATTTTACGTTAAACTAAAAAATTGTTTATTTTACGTTTTCATAAAATCAAATTTGTATTTCAGTTACTCAGGGCCGACTCATACAACTGAAATATTAACCTTCACATTCTTGTTATTTTTTAATGGACACTAATATTGGACATCATTAAAACTAATCTTTCCATACTTTTAACAGTTTTCTAGATTAAGACTTCTGTGTTTGTGGATTTGAATATCTCATCTCTTCTTTTTGTGAAATAGAGTCTGTGCGCACATTTTTTAGACGATTTTATTTTGCTATTAAAATCAATTACCCGCTTGGAAAAACCTTTTTTAACTGCAGCTGTATTTCTGAAAGTAAACATTTTCGTTTACTACTTGACAATTTTAGTTTAAAGCAAAATGGTGCTTTTAAAAAAAAAGCAACGGGCGGAGGACTATATTTGTGCTCCTTCCGAGGAAAATTTTTCGCTTTCAGTTATTAAAAAATGCTGTGGAAGCTATGATTTTTCATTATCTAAAGCGTCGATAGATAAAATTGTTAATAAAAAATATCTGATGTGCACCACATGACTTCCTTGTACGGAATATTAAATTATACCAATTTTTTCTTGCACTTCATTTAAACTTATTGGATTGAATTAAATCTTCTTCGCCGATAGCGCATAAACCACCATCGAATAAATGCATTCTTTAAAATTCACTATATTTGTTTACTATAGCGACACTCTGGCGCTAGGTTCACTTAACAGCGTTATAATGCGTGTCGTTGCCATATGTTCTGTTTAAATACTATAATAAATATAAAACGATGCACAAAAGAAATTAAGCAAACAAAACAAAAAAGAAACAGTTTTTCACAGACTATTCAGTATTTCTCATTCCATTATTTCAGTTCTCACTTCGCGACAAAGCAAAAATATATTAAAATTCAAGATGTCTGCGTTGAAAATTATGAAGTAAATCTTAAACACTTATTTCCTCGAATAAATTCCAGAATGGATTAAGCATGATTTAATTCACAATAATAAATGAAGGCGTTATCTTTGTTGTTGCGAAGCTTAGTCTCTCTGATTGGCAACAAACCCACTATCCTGCTGTTTCAAATGTAAACAAGCAATGGTCGCCATCAAAAAAATTATTAGGCTTAGCGGCACTTAAACAACTTTCAAATTGTTGATAATTCTAAAACTATTGCATACAGATTTACTAAAGGCATAAACACCTTGACCGGAAGATAAGAACAACATAATTCAATCGTTTTTAAAGTAAAAAATGCACAATTTACAAACATATAAGAGTAAAGAAACTGAGATCACCGAGCTGGTTAACAAAGTGGATATATATATAAATGTATTTATATACTTTTGGTGCGGCCGAATGCAACCAAAATTCGAGGTGCACATCTACATGTTATAGCAGTCCTACATACAAAATTTCCACGTTCTGAGGCTACTCGTTTTTGAGTTATGCGAGATACATACGTACGTAAGTACGTACATACATACGTTCGTACAGACGCCACGAAAAGTTATCTTCAGATATCATTTTAAAGAAGTTTTATAATTTTTTTGGAGGAAAAGAGTCTGTTATTCTGTTCTTACGTACAGATGTCAAGCAAAAAAATCGTTAAATTGCATTCGATAGGGGTGAAAATGGATATTTTCGTTGAAATATGCTGCCTGAAACTTTTCGCGATTACAATACTTCCTTTTTACTTCGTACAAAGAAGTAAATAAGGGAAAAATGTCAAAATTTGTCTTCAAGGAGAAAAATTATTTAAAATATATATCCAAGGAAAAAGAGTATTTCGGATGCTGGAAAGGTAACAACTTTAACGTTAAAAGAAAAATCTTCGAAGTGAAAGGCAAGTTCCATAATCATTAAAATACTCAGCGTCAACCGCAAACAAAGTGATTAATGCTGATTTATATCTTAAAAAAAAAAAAAAAAAAAAAAAAAAAAAACGTAATGCGCATCGTCTTTCTCCACGACATATCACCGAAAGCAGAACGCGCTGCAGAACTCTCTATGAGAAACAATTATTCGGGCAAAAATGGAAAAATATTGTCAGATTTTAGATGAATGTTGGGTATATTTAAATGACCGCAATAAAACGAGATCCCTTTATTATCACCAAAGAGAATTAAAAAAATCTTAGAACATGGTTCAAAGAATCTAAAGAATGTTTTTCACAGGGATTTATGATTGTTGCAGCTGGTTTTTGATAAAATGGCTAATAAAATGTAAAGAAGTGCAGAAAACTCTTAAAACCAACACCACATACTATCAGGAACATATTTTATATCCAATTTTGAAATAAGAAATACCTTCTCTTTATCCACAGTACCATCGATCAGTAGAACTGCATCAAGACAAAACAAGCCGCCCCACGTCAAAATGCATTGTTAATTTCCTGGGGGGAGATGCAACAAGAAACTTAGATCAAGGTCATAACTTTTCTCATACGCCTATTAAATCTCCTCATGTTTTTTCAGCCACGGAATTTTGTGCTTTTGGACTATTAAAAAGCATATTGTCCAGACATCGACCTACAATCCTTTTTGGACTTTGGAAAGTTGTTCAAGAAGAATGGGATAAAATATCTCTTCCTCTGCTAAAAAAGCTTTATTAGTTTGGAAATTACGGTGTAGAAAGGTAGTGAAGAATACGTTTTAGCAGATGGAACATTTAAATTACAAAACGTTAGGTCAAATATTTCTGTAATTACAATGAAAGTCGTCTTAAAAAGTGTGCGAACAGCTTTTGCAATCTTCATCAAAACTGAGTTTCGTTTATAAAATAAAATCTCTAATTAAATCTTTGCAAGTACGTAAAAGTAAATTATTTTTCAGATATGCATAATTTTAAAATCTCTGTCTTGCAGTGATAGAAAAAAAATAAATGATTTCGAAATAGCAAGCAGAATATCGTCAGGAATATTCGAAAAGTAAATTATATTCAAATTTCTCTTCGATGTTTAAAGAAACAAATATAGTACGACATAAGCATTTTCGTATATATGCTCCAACGGCTAAGCTCTTTGAATGCACAGTTTCTAGATATTGTTTCATTGTCTTTGATATTTTAATTAATTTTTGGCCGTTGCGCCTTCCATTGTTTTCGGTAAAGAAAAACAAACTTATCAAGTCCATGTACTGCTTGGATCAAAGTCCATTAAGAACTTATCCGACAGGTTTATTCAACCCTTTTAAACGCAAGTGAACTCTTTAATGTTCCACACGAGCTTAATAAAAATTCATTTATGATTAAAATGCTATTTTTTTTTTCACGCAAAGAGTTCATTGAAAATTCAAAACCAGTTAGATCTGTAGGAAAGAACCGGTTAATGACTGGGCAGAGATATTAAATATTTCTCTTGTCTTTACAATTTCTCATAGCATTTAGATATTCTTTATTATATAATTCAGAAATAGTATCTAAAAATTATAATTAATTTAATATTTATATGGATTTGAATTTTGAGGGCAGTGCATCTGTACACTTCGTACAAGTACTAGAAACCTAAGAAAGAAAATTCACCTTTTATCAATGAAATTTTTATCTCTCAATCCATACCATATTCCAAATATGTTACCTGAGCCATTTATTGTCTATATCTATAACAATGCAAGGGTTTTCAACCTCTAGGGAATTCCTCCCAAGGTAGAAAATTTCGTGCTTTTCGGAAAGATGCGATAGACAAGTTTCTTTATTAGTACTTATCAAATATGAACATAATTTATGTTCTAATAAATATATGAATAACACATATTAAACATAACAGGCCTTAAGTTTATTAGCCCAAACGAGCGTTAGTCCACAAGGGCTGTTAGTCTAGAAAAGGCATTTTGCGTCGAATTACTATAAACGGCTGTATTACTTTTCAAATTGTTGCCACCAAATATTATCGCCCTGTATTATATAAATTAATTAAATAATAAATTAATAATTAATTAAATAATAAATAATAAACAATTAAAATTAAATAATAATTAAATAATAAATAATAAACAATTAAAATTAAATAATAATTAAATAATAAATAATAAACAATTAAAATTAAATAATAATTAAATAATAAATAATAAACAATTAAAATTAAATAATAATTAAATAATAAACAATCTGCATGAATGCATGTATGTTTTTCGCATTGTGAAAAAACAACGATACCTAGAGCCATCAAATTTTGAATAACATAGTCCTCCGCCCAAACATGCGCACCTGGAAGCCCGAATCTTGAATTTCGGATTGGTTTTATTATTAGCCCAAAGGGCGTTAGCTTAGAAGAGCAAAATTTCGTCTTGGCATTTTGCATTGAAAACTTTAAATGTCTGTTTCACTTTTCAAATTGTTACTACCAAATATTATCGCCCTGTGTGATATTTAAAGAAATTAAATAATAAAGAATCTGCATAAATGTATGAATGTTTCTCGCCTTGTGATAAAACAACGGGGCCTAGAGCTAATCAATTTTGAATAATGTAATCTTCCATTGAATTAGGGCATCTGGAAGCCCTAATTTGGAATTTGTTTTATTATCGATTTCATATTTTGTAACACTTTAACGAATTCTCGATTAACACACTCAACGATTTCAAAGCGAGCAATGGCGACCGTGTACGTGGGGAGGAAAAAAAAAAAAAAACACTTATCTCCAGCGCACGAGACTGCGTATCGGAAATTCTAAAGATATGCCCATTTTAAAATTATTTTGCGATTTTGCTGTTGAATTGAATTTTATGGTTTAAGTGCGAAGAACATGATATTTAATGAATAAAGACAACACACAAAACGTTAAAAAAACGCCCCTTTGTGCGTAATGTAAAATCTTAAAGGTTTCAGATTTTATCTATTTCATATTTTTAAAATTTTAACGAATTTATTATTAAGAAACCCAAAGATTTCAAAGTAAGCAGTGGCAACCCATTGTACATAAGATTTTTATCTCCAGTGCGCGAGACTGTCTATCGGCAATTTTAAACATATGCTGTTTTTAAATATTTTTAGCGCAAAGGAGCGTTTCCGGAATGCTCTGAAAACTTGTGTGTATGTGTAAATGAAAAAATGCACCCCTTTGGGTGTAATATAAAATCTGAAAGCTTTCACAATTGTTTATATATTTTTATAGTATATTAAAATATGCTATAAAAATATATAAAACTTTCTATTTAATATATTACTTAGAATGCACTACGTGAATTGAAATATTTTAGGCGGGGGGATGATATTCCATTACAGTATGAGAAAGAAGAAAATGAGATAAAAAAAGACCGAGAATCATTGTCCTACACCAAAAAATGTATCTCTCGTAGCAAAATAATAATATTATATTTAAAAAATTAAACATTTATACTTTAAAATAAAATTCCATCATTTTATAACCATAGGCTTGCATAAATATTTCTCTTAAATGATGAAAAATGTCAGGAATTTCAAGAAAACTATTCTTATAGTTTAGATTATGTTATAATCCAAGGAATCTGCCCTCATAGATTTATGTCTCATTAAAATTCAATAAAATTCTTGGGAAAATTTTCTGCTCCTGAAAAAGTGTTCTAAAAAATTTTGGGAAAATTCCGTTGAAGTGGTTTCTTACGTCAAAATGACGATATTGAGTTAAGACGTCATACTGTTGGAATAAACGTCGTTACAATTATAAAAATGTCATTAAAGTTAAACATTCATCATTCATCATAGCTTGAATGAAATTATTCATTTGCGATCATCTTAAATAAACTGTACATAAACTGAAATGTGACTAACTGACAATGATACGATGTAATTGTCATGCCCTTATTATATGGGAAAATGATTGCCAGAGCCCCCAGGAGAGGTTGGACTTCTACTTTCCACCCCAATTTTGAGCCTCTTCCTTTAAAAACACCGATAGGACTTTCGGCTCGCTGCATATTTAGAGTGCCCACATGCCGCACAGATACTATACGTTTAAAAACATCCATGTCTTCTCCGAGATTCGAACCCGGGCTCTTCGGTACCGCAGTAGGCTTCCCTAATCATCATTTTACCGTCTGGGCGACTACTTATATACGTATTGTATGCAAAATGCAAATACTTTTTACAAGCGAAGAACTTTGTTGCAAACTTCAAGCGCAGAAACTACAAGAATATCTCAGGTGTTTGGAAATTATTCCGTTTGAGTCGAGGCCCACCAGCGGCTGAGCGGTAAAATCGCTGACCACTGGTAGTTTCGTTCTGGGTTCGAATCCAGGCGAACGGGCTGGCTGAATGGGCATTTTTGTAGTTTTTCCCGTGTATAACGTGTATACGAGTTAGTTTCCGTTAGAAAATCCTTCCCGAAGGGATCTCTCCGCCTTAGGTAAATAACCCTAATGTGCTTTGCCATTATAAACTAAAAAAAAAAACAGAACTTTTGAATCGGATTTCGAAAATGGCTAATCCATAGATCTACGAAAGTTGTGCGAATTATCATATGTTGTTATGAAATAATTTATTATCACAGAAAAATGGGCCTTCGTGAAGAATTTACTTAGTGGATTTGTTCATATTTACGTTACACGCAGAGAAAACCAATCAAACTTCGTGTAATTTCTTCACTGTGTAGAATTATTTGGATCAGCTTTTCTCAAACTCTGACACTGTAGCGTTCTGGGAAAAATTATTAGTGGTCCCAAGAGAAACTGTGATGATTAGACTACAGTGTGAAAACTGAGGCGAGCTCTATCCACTGGCAGCCGAACGGTTAAAGTCGCTGAACGCTGGTAGTTCGGTCCGAGGTTCGAATCCCGACGATCGGGCTGACTGCATGGGCGTTTTTTGTGGTTTTCCCCATGTGTAACGTGTGATTGAAGAAAAAAAGTCACCCGAAATAAAAGAAACGGGAAGAAGGGCACAAAAAGGAAACGGAAAATAAATCACCATTGTTTTGTTATGAGAAAACTAAGGCATGTTTAGAAATGTCGCCAAACTAGGACCAACTAGGAGAGTAAATTTTTATTACGGCCACCGTAATTTTGAAATAAGAGTTCTGTTTTAGAACAAGTGGGGGAGAAATGCGATCTTCCCAGAGGCATCTTGGAAAAAATTTCTTTTCCGGTCCTTTTCCCGAGGTCCTTCTTTCCGCTTCATTTTTTTTTCGCGCACCGTAACGTGTACAAGGACCAGTTTCCCGTAGAAAGTCCTCCAAGAAGGCATCGTCCCCCCCCCAGATAGCCTTGCGTGCTTTGCCGCAATATAATAAACCAAACCGCACCGCGAACTACAATTGAAAACTCCAGCATTTGTTTCATGGCGCATAATTATTATTTTCAAAATTTTCGCATCAGGCAAAAAAGTTTAAAACTCTGAGGGTCTTAATTTTCATTGTCATTATCAAGGATATTTAAATTGTATCATACATGCTTAAACTTAATTGCTCTATCAAATTACAGCTGCACGTATAACTTCTGCAGGAAAAAAAAATTCAAAACAACAGGGCAATTAAAATTACCGGTTTTTGAATTATTATTTTATATGAGTACATATGCAAACATTTTTAGTCTCAATTCAAATTATAAGCAAGATCTTGAAAACGTACGGTACATACACAGGGGGATGACCTTTTGCAATTATCTGCAAGCCAAAGTAAGAGACACTGTTTGAATTAGAGACTTCGCGTAATGGATATAGCTCTGTGCCGTTTTGTTGTACTTATCTCAAAGCTCCTTCCTATCAAAGCTTCAATCAAAGCACTGGACAAAACATTAGCCCAAAAGCGGGCGAACATAGAAAAGCACGCCATCCTAAAAACATCATTTCTTTCGATGGTCCAATGGAGTCATTATGGTGGGAATGACCCCTCTTCGACCCCCCACTGCCGCAGGGTGCGAACTCCTCCCTATTGTTCCGTCGGCTATCGTGATACAGAAAACTGGGTGATCAGAACATCAGAATATCGGACAAGGTGGGTCGAAGATCTACTGGCGCCTACCTGACGATGACATACATTTTGTAGGAAAGAACACGTCGATTTTGAAGGATGGGCACTGGAGGCGATCGTCCGATATTCTAGCCAAAACTGGTGCCTTAATCTGAAATTTGCGTGGATTACGAAATCTTTCTATTGTTGACAAGAATGTAGTTCTTTCCTTTCTGATTCTTACGCGTCTGTGAGAATTTTCTCATATTCCAGGATATCACCTGATTTTTGACAATGGTAAATAGCCAAGTTCAGTTATACACTATTCAAATTTTGCCGTCGTATATTAAAACTTACACTTCGAACTGGAAATACGGGAAATGGCTTAGAATTATGACGTTAATTTCTTGAATTTTGATTCTTTTTATTTTATTACGCTCGAAAGCACGTATTACTGGTCAAGAACAATTTCGAATCTGAGATTCTGAGAAAAATAGACATGTTTCCTATTCAGAATTTTGTTGTTATTACTTTTATTGTTTTTGTCTGTCATATAGTAATACAGTAAGACCCCGCTTAACGCGGGGGGATACGTTCCATCAATATAGAGCGTAATGCGAAACTGCGCTAAACGAGGCTATCTTTACATGTAAATATTGGGCTTAGGGGAAGATGGCTAGGAAATTGGTTAGGTATTAAATTTAAAAAGTATGTTTTTTTAATAAAAATAAAACCAAACATTTATTTCTTAAAGCCCAAATTAATACCACATTATTATTTCTTGCAAAAATAAAAACAAAATATAAATAACAAAACGAATATTCTTAAAAAAAAAAAAAAAAAAAATTCTCAGTCAGTCATATTTAGTTAGCCTTCCGCGTTTTCAGTGTTCTGCCTTTTTGTGACAAAAGCATCTAATGTTGTTTGCCTTTTTCTTTTGCGTTGTTCTCTTAAAAATTCTTCATAAACGGATAGAGCATCTCTAACACCACGCCTTACTTTTGAGCTCCTGTCAAAATTCGGATCATTTTCAATGAATTGATCCATTATTTCAGTTATGGTAGACAAACTCCTTTTTACAAACGCCATCGAAAGTTCTTTTTGCTCTTCTTCTGAATCACTGCTGTCAACATTTTTGTTTTCTTCTTGTTCAGTTAATTCCTTGAGCTCATCATTAGAAAGACTAGCCGCTGCTTCTTGAATTATTTCTTCGACATCTTCCACATTTACCCCTTCAAAATATGTCTGTACAATACCGCACCAAACAAGAAATACAAGTACACTCTTTCGGATATGTATTTGAAACCTATCGCTGCATAATATTTCGGGGAATCCCCGTATGCTGCGAGCGATTTCGTGGAATCCCCGGGTTGAAATAAAAGAGCGCTAAACCGAAACAGCGCTAAACGAAACAGCGTTAAGCGGGGTCTTACTGTATTACTGAAGTTTTCATGAGTAAATAAAAAAGTGAATTCAGTTGTTGTGGTAGAGGGAGGGGGAGACAAATTCCAGACCACTCCTGCTCTAAATTGGAGCTTAAATCAATTCCTTTCTATATTCAAGAATTGTATTCTTCAGAATAAAAATAACTCGAATATAAAAGTTCCTTTCTAGATTCGAGAACATAGAAAGGAACATAGTTTAGAACAGTGCTCCGCAAACGGTGTGCCGCGGCACACTGGTGTGCCATGAGTAGGATATAGGTGTGCCGCAATCAAATACATGTATTTGACATTTTGCAATTTTTTATCATGTATTTAAAACACAATGACAATTTTTTTTCCTTAATAATGTCTATTTTAAATGTTTTTATATATTTCACTGTTGTGTGGTTGTGTGTGTGATTGTAAGTGTGTCAGCATTTGAATATAAAACTTTTGTGTTCATTGAAGCAAGCGCAGGTATCACATTGATAATTATTATGATTGCATATAAATAAATATGTTATGGTTTTATAATTGTATATTTTTCAAATTAAAAATAAAAATTTATTGTAAATTTTGTGTATAAATCAATACATATATACATTATCTTTTGGTGTGCCACGAAATTTCAGAAAGATTTTTTGTGCGTCGCAGGTGAGAAAAGGTTGTGGAGCACTGGTCTAGAATATAGTCTTCAAAATAAAAATAGATTATTTGTACTTTAATAAAACTGAAAATGTATTTGATGATACATAAACTGGAAGAGAACTAGAAACTAGAAGAGTAAACATAACTAGAAAGATGAGCGGAAACTTCGTTTTTTTCTTATTCTTTTCCCCACAAATAGAAAATTCGAGAATAGGCAAGATCAAAACAAAATAGTTTGCAGCTAAAAGGTTATAAAAATGATTCCACCGTCGCGTCAAAACAAAATCAACATAAATTATTTTACGCAATCAGAACCAACCTACACAGAACAAGAATTAAATACACTGTTTTTGATAAATAAGAGTAAATACTTAATGAAAATTTTTATTAAAAAAAAATCTGAAAGCTTACAAATTTTACATTACGCCCAAAGGGATTTTTTTTAACGTTTTGTGTGTTGTAAGGATCTTAAGTTTTACTAACGTTTATTTTATTTTAAATCTTTACTATCACTTCTTATTTTTTACTTTCGGCCAGAATTATAAGCGTTAAAGTTTTTATGCAAAGTTTGTCTGGCGAACGCCAAGTATTTAAGTTGTGGCTTTTTGCCAAGCGAGAGAGAGGAAGCAGTGAGTCGAAGCAGGCCGCTTACCTTAGAAGTTACGCAGTTGCTGTTTGCCTTCCAGGCCAGAGGTTTTAATCCTCTTGATAAATTTTAAACGTATTGTAGTGTTCACAGTTCTCTGTACTACATACGCTTCCTATTAATATAAGACCAATCTTCCACGTTTATTATTTTAAAGTTAAAGTAGAGTTTAGTTTTATTGTTATACTTTTACGTTTTGACCCCAAGTAGCGGGTCGGTGTATTCCGAAGTACGGAAGTCATTGTAAATAGAGAAAAATAAAGGGTTTTGTATAGCCTTCTTGTGTATCCTGTTTACTTCCCACAGTTTTGAACATAGCTTTAGTAAGCTCACTGTTCTGAGTCAGGTCCTTGCATGTTCCCGAAGAAGGTAAGAAGGAACATTGACCCTGATAGTGGCGCCCAACGAAGAAGAATAACCATGGCCGAGTTTCAAGAAGAACCTGTGCTACCTGCAGAAACGGCTCAGAATCCAGAAATGCCAGCTGCCGCCCTGGAAGGATTTGGTTACATCGTCCAGACCATGCGCGCTTCGATGAAACCAGAAGCAACATTTAATGGAAACTCACCGGTAACCAGTTTTTTGGAAAAATTGGATGACCACTTCATGCTCTACCCCGTGCACGAATTTCAAAAAGTTACCTTAGCTACCAGCGCTTTGAGGGGCCAAGCGCTTAACTGGTTCAAATGTATAGGCAGAAGTCTCTTGGGTCAAGCAGGAAGTCCCACCTATACTTACGAGAATTTCAAGACTGCCCTACTAAAAGCCTTCCCTGTTGTAAGGGATCGTGCGAAATTAGAAACGGAACTTTTTAGTATATATCAACAAAGAATCGAAAACTTCTCAAGCTTTATTTTAAGAAAAATTCACGTCTTCAAACTCTTGTATGGAAACCGTCCGGATCCTGAAATAATTCAAGTGATTTTGCCGAGGTTACTGCCCCAAGTGCAAGACTTTATTGAATTAAGAAATCCGACTACACTGGAAAAGTTATTTGAGCTAGCAATCCAGTTTGAAAGTAGAAGAACGCCGGACGTCGAAAGAAGACGCCAATATCAACAGCGAAACCAATTTGGTACGCCAAGACTACAGCAAACTCAAGCACACGGCTACGGAGGCAAAGCGAATCAGTGGGCAAGGAAACCCGAGCATTTAAAAACAGCCGGCGAACGTCGACAGTTCAATAGCAACCCAGGAAAAAAGTCTCAAGGCCAGTGGAAAAAGAAGGAAAGCATGGAAACAAAAAAGGATTTAAACTAAAACGGATTTCTGCTGACGGGAGGGTGCGGAAATCCGAAGGCCACGAAAACCCCTCTTCCTACAAGTTAAATACAGTAATGGTGAAAAATTTGACTCTTCCGAAGATTGAAGTGTTGGTGAATAATATCCCAGCCACCGCACTCCTGGATACAGGCGCGCAGTGTTCCTGTGTGGCAGAAGATTTTTTTAGGAAGTATTTTCGGAAATACCGCATATATAATTCGGATAATACGACAGTGTTAGCGGCGCAAGGAGAACTATGTAAGTGCATAGGTAAATTACCACTATACATCCGTATAAAGGACGAACAAGTAAAGGTGATGTTTTTTATAGTAAAGAATCTGCTAGCACATATAATCTTAGGAATAGATTTTCTTTCAGACGCACAAGCAACACTGGATTTTAATGAAGCGTCCCTTAAGCTGACAATGAAACCAGTTCGTGCAGAAAAGGCTGAACCGCCGATGTTAAATCTTGACCACCTGCCTAATGACGAGCAAGGAAGAATCCGACAAGTGGTAAGTGAATTTGCTTCGTTGTTTAGTGATATTCCAGGATTTACTCAGGTTACTAACCATAGTAACCGGAGATTCAATGCCAGTTCGCCACAAAGCATACCGGTATGATAAGAATAAGGAAAAAATTATAGAATGGCATATCACCGATATGCTACGTAAAAAGATCATAACGCCCATCTCAAGTAGTTATGCTAGCCCGGTGGTTTTATGTATGAAAAATAATGATTGTCCTTTGACACATCCAAAAAGGTGGAGATTCGCAATCGATTACCGTAAATTAAACTCCATAACTAAATATACGGTATATCCGTTACCTATAATTGAAGAAATTCTAAGGAACATAACATCCACCAAATATATTACGACTTTAGATTTAACGACTGGTTATTTTCAAATAGGGGTTAGGCCTGAGGACATGTCTAAGACTGCTTTTATAACCAAGTCTGGCACTTATGCATTTTTGCGTATGCTGTTTGGCCTTTCAGGGGCCCCGGCAACATTCCAGCGATGTATGGACATTATGTTAAGACCTGTTCTTGGAAAGTCCACATTTATCTATTTAGACGATATCATTATTACTAGTGATAATCTCGACCAACATGTACAGGATTTAAGACAGGTGTTTTCTTTATTAAATGAGGCCGATCTAAAAGTTAATGTCGAAAAGTGCAAATTTGCAGCCCCTGAATTAAAATATTTAGGTTACAAGATATCTCAGAAAGGAATAGAGACAGACGAATCAAAAATAATCGCTGTACAAAAGTATCCGACTCCAAACACGGCAAAGAAGCTCTCTTCTTTTCTAGGACTTTGTTCATATTATAGGTCCTTTATAAAAGATTTTGCAGCTATCGCTGAGCCATTGTTAAAATTAAAACGGAAAAAGGCAAGATTCTCGTGGACGGCCGAAGCCAATAGTGTTTTCGAAAAATTAAAACAAGCATTAACGCAGGCCCCTGTGTTGAAATTTCCTGAAAAGGATGAGAATTTAGAAATTTCAGCGGATGCTTCGGATTATGCGGTAGGAGCGGTACTTTCGCAAAATCAGCAGCCCGTGGCATTTTTTAGCCGAACTTTAAATCAAACACAAAGAAACTATTCCGCGACCGAGAGAGAGGCACTTGCAGTTCTGTTAGCAGTGCAAAAGTTCCGAGTCTATTTTGGAAAGGCGCCAATAACAGTGTACTCTGATCATGCTGCGGTAACTAGATTGTACTCAGGGAAAAATTTATCCCCAAGGTTAATAAGATGGGCACTCAAGCTGCAAGAATATAATCTGGTAATCAAGCATACCCCTGGAAAGGAAAATATCGTAGCAGATGCCCTATCAAGAATTAAAATAGATGAACAAGGTAATACCGTAAAGGTGGCAATGCTCACAGCATGTACAATAAATTCCCGAGAAACTGTAATAACCGAACTGGGTAAGGATCCTGAGTTTGGAAGCATTTATGAGTATTTAAAGGATCCTGAAAATTTTAGCCACCAAGGTATTGTGGCGATAAGAAATAGGGCGGCCCATTACGAACTAATAGATGGTCTATTATTCTATACAAAAACTACGAATTCCAACAACGAATTTCGACCTGTTATCCCAGCTAGTCTTAGATTAAATATCCTGCAGGAGCTCCATGACAACCCTTTAGCTTCTCATGCTGGTATTCGAAAAACTATCCAACGCGTACGCGAGGCAGTCTACTTTCCTGAACTGCAGAAGTTAACAAGGGCGTATGTCCAGTCCTGCCCAACATGTCAAGCAGTTAATTATATTAACTTCCGCCCGGCCGGATTTCTAAATAGTATTAAATCCGAATTTCCAAATGAAATAATTGGCATCGATTTATTGGGCTCTTTCCCAAAAAGTCAGTTAAATAAAAGTCGCTATCTCCTTGTTATGGTTGATCATTTTAGTAAATGGACCGAAATTGTTCCCTTAAAACGAGCCTCCGCGAAATTAGTTACTGATTCTATTTTAAATAAATATATTTTAAAATACGGGGCGCCCCTAAAAGTTATATAGGATAATGGTCCTCAATTTGTAAGTAATATATTTGAAGACATGTGCCAAAAACTGGGCATACGTCATTTAAAAATGGTCCCGTATCGGCCGCAATCAAATATAGCGGAACGGGTCAATAAAAATATAGTGAAAATTATCCGTAGTTATGTTAAAAATTTTCATAAAAGCTGGGATAACTATGTCAATGAATTTGCTTTCGCCCTTAGGACCGCAAAACATGATACAACGGGCAAAACTCCTGCTGAGTTATTTTTAGGCAGAAAGATTATAACGCCGTTAGATAAATTATTTTATGTGCAACAAAGAGCCCCAGAATTTAAAATGGGTGATATAGAAAAACTAATAAAAGAAGCAAAAAAGAATACGGAAGTAGCACAAAGAAAACAGAAGCTCTATTATGATTTGAAACGACGGGGAGTAACGGGATGAAGTTTTAAAAATTAAGCATTCACTTTCTTCAGCACCAGAAGATAAGACTGCCAAATTTTTTCCACGATTTGAAGGACCATATGTTATAGAAAATATAACTCACGCTGTAGTAGTGTTAAAAGCCAGAAATGGTGAAACCTGCTCCGCAAACATTGATCAAATCAAACCCTACTTTGATCGTAATAAAATGCAAATATTTTCAGATCTTTTGCAGGATCCGGCACGGCAGACACCGCAGGCACAAGCTCCAGAGGTGGAAAAACGACAAGTACAAGGGCAAGCCATTAAGAGGCAGGAGCAAGTGAAAAGAAAATTTCCCCGCGGAAAAATTGAAGGTAGCAAGAAAAGAAGCCGTTCCACCGTCCAGAAAAGAGAGTTCACGAACACCCCCAGAATGAAGAAGGGAGAAGGACGACGTATGTGAAGAGAACCAGGAGAAATGACGGCAACTATAACCCGGCTCTAAAACGGAAGATCTACTCATCCGACAGGACTCTCCGCAGCAAATGTCGCCGAACTGCGGAAGGGCCATCAGCGGCGGAGGAAAAGTTACAAGGAAAATTTGAACGGCCAGCAACGAGGTCCAAGCAGGAACACGACAGAAGTTTACCGGTTCCGCCAAGACCAGCTGCTATCAAACGGCCAAGACCACAAGCAGAGGAGAAAAAGAAGGTATTCAAGGGTGACCGAACTGGTGAAAAAAGGAAGCTTCCAGAGGAAGGCACTGAAGGGCGAGCCCGTACAAGAAGGAGGATAAATCAAACAACTATCTGCAATACCTTTAAGGACTGGGCCCAGAAAAGAATGTCCGAATATCACAAAGATAAGTAAAATTTTATGTTACTTTGCAAACTTAAGTTAATCTTTCATTCTTACTGCAAGTGGCAGATTTCAAGAAGTTTTACCTCATGCGAGGTCTACCTTTATCGCCAAAAGGGCGAGAAATGAGTTGTTACCGATTTTGGTATTACGTTTTTCAATTACTCGCGCGTAAAACTAAAGTTGATGTATAATAGCGTTGTGTAAAGACTTAAATATTGTAAAAAGTTATTGTATAAATTTTATTTAAAACATTCTAGCAAGAAAGAAGTTTTAGTCTGAAAGACTTTTTGAAATGTAGTATTTCAATGTAGAAAGAATTGGCACTTGCTTTGAAAAGAATAGAAGTTAACAATGTACTACTAATGTATGTTTTCAAATGTGTAAAATTAACGGCATGTTGATATGTTCTTATATACAATGTGAACTGTTATTTTAAATGTTAATAAATACCGTGATATGGTAAAAGTGAATGTTAAAATATTTTTATTCGTGTGACTGTAAAAAGACTAAATCATGGTGAATATGTGTTAAAGCTTGAATGATGTAGTTAGGCTCTCTAACGCTACACTTTAGAGTTAGCCACTTTCAGAATAGTTCCTCAGGGTTTAGAGTTGAAATTAGGGTGTGTTACGAGGTCTTGGTATGTTGAATTTTAACACGTTAGTGTTTTGATTGTAGGAGGAAGTGTTGAACACATAGACATAAACATATTAGTGTTTGGTGTTCTTTTACAACACATGTCAGAGAGCACGGATCATTCCAGATCTCTAGAAGGAACCAGATTTGAATAAAAGCTCCTGTTTAGATGCAGTACAGATGAAAAAATTGTGTCCTGGGAGCTGCTATTGTAAAAACAAATTTCTTTCTTTTAAATTTCTAGTTTCTAGCGAAAAATGTTTGTAAAAGATTGGCCTCGCGTTAGATTCTAGAGCTAAAAGTTTTCAACAAGGTCGTTTTAGACTTCAGTTTCAAACTAATTAACTCTGGCGGGAAGTATGTAAGGATCTTAAGTTTTACTAACGTTTATTTTATTTTAAATCTTTACTATCACTTCTTATTTTCTACTTCCGGCCAGAATTATAAGCGTTAATGTATTTATGCAAAGTTTGTCTGGCGAACGCCAAGTATTTAAGTTGTGGCTTTTTGCCAAGCGAGAGAGAGGAAGCAGTGAGTCGAAGCAGGCCGCTTACCTTAGAAGTTGCGCAGTTGCTGTTTGCCTTCCAGGCCAGAGGTTTTAATCCTCTTGATAAATTTTAAACGTATTGTAGTGCTCACAGTTCTCTGTACTACATACGCTTCCTGTTAATATAAGGCCAATCTTCCACGTTTATTATTTTAAAGTTAAAGTACAGTTTAGTTCTATTGTTATACTTTTACGTTTTGACCCCAAGTAGCGGGTCGGTGTATTCCGAAGTACGGAAGTCATTGTAAATAGAGAAAAATAAAGGGTTTTGTATACCCTTCTTGTGTAACCTGTTTACTTCCCACAGTTTTGAACATAGCTTTAGTAAGCTCTTTGTTCTGAGTCAGGTCCTTGCATGTTCCCGAAGAATGTAAGAAGGAACATTGACCCTGATAGTGTTACCTTTATTTATTAAATATCATGTTCTTCGCACTTAAACCATAAAATTCAATTCAACAACAATATTGTAAAATAATTTTTAAATGAGCATATCTTTAGAATTTCCGATACACAGTTTCGCGCGCTGAAGATAATTTTTTTTTTTTTTTCGTGCAGTGTTGCCATTGTGTTCGCTTTGAAATCGTTGAGTTTGTTAATCAAGAATTCGTTAAAGTATTACAAAATATGAAATCGATAATAAAACAAATTCCAAATTAGGGCTTCCAGATGCCCATATTCGGTGGAAGATTACATTATTCAAAACTAGTTAGCTCTAGGTACCATTGTTTTATCACAAGGCGAGAAACATTTACGCAGATTCTTTATTATTTAATTTCTTTAAATATAATACAGGGTGATAATATTTGGTGGTAACAGTTTGAAAAAGTGAACCGACATTTATAACGTGAATCAGCGCAAAATGGCAAAAAATTAATAGCCCTTCTGGGCTAACGCCCTTTGTGCTAAAAACTGAAAATATAATTGATGACATAGAAACTGGAAGAGAACTAAAAACTAAAAAATTATATATATGTAATGAAACAAATTTAGATAGAATAATATTGTAGGAAGAGTTGATGACGTAGGTGGAGAAATATAGCATATCGCCATTATGATGAAGCAGATACTCATTGTAATAAAGTAAATTTAGATGTAATAATACTGTAGTACATTGTAATAAAAAAGACTCCAGCAATATTGACGGAGTAGAACCTAGCTAGTATAGAACGTTGAATCCGTAATGAATAGCGAGAATTTTGATTGCGCAAAATGTTGATCCGTAGTGAAGCAGCCGAGGCAGGACAAATAATCTTCTTTATTTTAAAAAACAATGCTGCGGCTACAACAACTTAGCACATTACTTATGCCTATTTCAAAATGTTTACTTTCTGATAGCTAAATACATTTCTGATAGATAAATGGTGCAATAACAAGATGTACTTCATTAAAATTGAGAATTTAAAGGGCTGTTGCCATTTAAGTTCTTCATTAAAATCAAGAATTTAAATGACTATTGCCAATTAAGTTAGAAATATGTACTAATTAAATTTAATTTGTTAATAATTTCCCTTTATATTTTTATATCTTACAAATATATAAGTGTGTGTGTGTTATGATTTGGGAATGTAAGTTGCGATTTTTATCCATATTTGAATAGCACACATAGGAGATCTATAACAAAGAACAAACTTGAAGTCAAGGCAGATTTAATAAGCAACAGTCCTAACAGGTTAAAAATTCCATTTTTATTTTAATTGACATTTGCGGAAAAAAAAACTTGACACATTCATCGTGCTTGTTCCAGAACACTTGTATGAACTTGAACACTTTATATTGTAGTGATAAAAAGAAACCAGTGCAGCAGTGAGGCAACTTAGGGCGAGCAGCAGGAGCGAAGTGCGATGTTTTCACGACGAAATCTTAATTCAGAGCGAGTTAGTTTCGGTTTTAATACTTATTTGAATGGATAATCAATGTTTCTGTATTTGCTGACAAAAAGCACCTTTTTTTTTCTCTTTCATTTAGTAGAAATACAACTATCTGAATTAGAGCACTGTTTGAAGTATATCAGTATTTTCCTCCCAAATTTTCCATAGATGTATTATGAAGGAATCTATGAATCATTTTCGGACCAGAATTCAATGTTCTTCTGACGTCATACAAGGAGCCCTGCCTCGTAGCCTATCTTTTCAATCAAAACGACCTCTCTAGATAAAAGTATTCAAATAATAGAGAATGGCTCCTGCAGAGTGCGAAGGCGTAAGTCCTTTACAAAAATGGAACCTCTCTTTTTCGACAGATATCAAAGAAACATCTGCCAACCACGGCCTTTTCCTTCAATGCTCTCAGCTACAGTTTTGGTTATGCGGAGGAGTATTTTGTGTGGAGGAGAGACATAGCAAAACAGGATTGATAATAGTCCTCATTATGTAAGAAACAGTCTCTTTTCACTGCTAGCCACATGCAGACCGCATAGAAAGCAAAATGGAGCGAGATCAAAATAATGATATTATAACTCTTTCTATGTAAAGAAATGGGATCAGAAATGATCTGCCTTTTTTTTAGTCATCATTTATAAATAAATAATACCATATTTCCTGTTTTTTTTTGTATTAATTTGCAATATTTTTTTGGATAGCTAATCAAACTGGAATTAGCTTAGACACTGTGGTCCATTACTTAGAATTGTTTCAGAGTTCATTTTTATCTGTTTTAATTTATTCATCTTGGGAAACAAATCTTGGAAAGGCAAATTGAATTAATATGTGAAGAGAACTTGCGTTTTACTACTTAAAACTATTAGTATATATGTTACCGTGAAAGACCGAAATTGGAGAATGTCGACTTTCACCGGAGAATATCAACATTCACCAAATACGTCGGTGAAAGATCGAATATTGCACTACATTCTTGTATATTCGGACCCTCACCGGTATATGTCGACAATCACAGATATGCTCTGGTGAAAGTCGAAAAGAGAGGTCATAAAGTGCCATAATAGTTTAAGTTGTTGCAATAAATAAGATTTGAATCACATAATTTAGTAAGTTTTTTATTACTGTTATTTTATTTTCTCATTTAGAACGTACTTATAATTAAGTAAGTTTTTAACTTCTATTATTTTTTTTCTCATTTTGAATGTATTGTGTGCTTTAGGTTCTCATGTTCTTAAATTCTCATTTCAAGTTCCAAGTGCGTTTATTCGCGACTGAATAACGGAGAAAAAAATATAATATTGTTATATGTTCAACATTCACCATTAGTACATGGTGAATGTCGACATTGACCGGTGTAAGTCAGAAATAAGAGTATTTGGAAAATATTTCGGACATACACCAAAAGACTATGTGAATGTTGAGATTCACCGGTGAAAGTCGACATTCTCCAGATTTCGGTGTTTCACCGTAACATATATACAATGTAGTGCAAAATTCTTTATACACGAAAGTGGTGCAGTGAGTGTTTACTTACGACAAAACTCAAACTGTAAATAGAAAAAAAAAAAAAAAAAAAAAAAAAAAAAAAAAACTGACATCACGTCTTCCTTGTGTGGCCTATTAAATTATACACATTTTTTGCTGCATTTCATTTAAACTATTTCCTCGAATTTCATTAGAGATATATTATTCATTCAATTAATTCAATTCTTTCTTCGCGGCAAAGCAAAAATACATAAAAACTTAAAACATCTTCATTAAAAAGTGTAAAATACAGAAAAAACATCAAACAGAGTTAAAACAGTTAAAAACAATTTCTACAGTTAAAATTATTCCCAAGCAAAAACAAACAATTCGGCCAGCGGGTAAGAAAGCAGAGTTTTCGGTGCACAAAACTGAAAGTTTTTTTGGTTCCACACGGCAAAAAAAAAAAAAAACAATGAAGATGCAGAAATGACTCATTTATTTTCAAGATCTAACTTCCAAAATGCATTCCCAGTCATACTTGCACACTTTCTAAATGGGGTAGTCATGATAAAAGAATCATTATTTAGTTACCATTTAATAAAAAGATATGTGAAACCAAGTACTCCAGTAACAAGACAAAACCCAGAATTCCATTGTCATCTCCGCTGTCATCCTAATTTAGTTATGACAAAATTGCTAAAAAATGATATATTAATATTTAACATTTTATAGAAGAATGAATAAAATCCTGAATTACTGTAGGAAAATAATATTGTATAAACTTTGCCGTGCTACATTACTAACTGTTCTGGGCCACGGGAGAGATATGCTTGGCCCAGATAAGCATAAAATTTACTTAAGTTATTCGGCTATTACAAATGTTTACGTTACTAGTTCCCAGCAATCTAAATATCGAACTTGCTATTACCCAACTTCTCTGATCACATTGTCAGACAGACATTATTATCACCATATGATCTGATTGCTTCCGTGCAAAAATGCAGACGATAAAAATTTCATTGTTGGAAAAACAGATGGCGTGCAGTTTTTCATTTTTATTATTTACAAGTAATGATAGACGAAGCCGTGCATCATTTTAGTTTTTATATGTTGTGCATCTAAATGGAAATCTCTGAAATAACAACTTTGTTGTCATGAAAAAAATTATCACCCATAATACGTAATACATTATTAAGGTTTAGTTTCCAAAACATATTCAAACAGACAAAAGTGTTGCGCATAACCAGAAAACTATTTATATTTGAGTCAACGTAAATTATAAAAGTGAAGAAATTAGTTACTCGTTTTGTAGGGTAAACGAAATGAAGGGAAAAAAACTGTTTCTTATTGGTTTTCATTTTGTTACTTAGCTTATCTTTTTTTCAACCATACTATGTAAATTGTATCTAAGACATTCTTACGTACTAGTTCTTATTAGGCAATTCTGTCTTAAATATAGACCGTAATATAAAAAAAAAAATAAATAAATAAATAAATAATAAAAAAAAAATACCTGATGTAGACACGATATGACGACCTATTAAATTAGATACATTTTTTGCTGCACTTTATTTAAACTTATTTCATTAAAGATATATTTTTCATTCAATCAATTCAGTTGGACTAAAGGGACGATTTCTGCTTTACGAAATTTTATTCTAAATTTAGATTACTGAGAGCTCTTTAATTTAGTTTTATTTTTATTCTACTTATTAGCCCAAATGGGAATTAGCCCAGAGCTATTAGTCTTGAAACGGCATTTTGTGACGAATCACTATAAACGGCTGAATCACTTTTCAGACTGTTACCACCAAATATTATCGCCCCTGTATTATATTTAAAGAAATTAAATAAGGAAGAATCTGCATGAATGTATGTATATTTCTTGCACTTTGAAAAAACAACGATACCTAGAGCCGTCAAATTTTGAGCAACGTAGTCCTCCACCCGAAGGGACGCCCGAATTTAGAATTTGTTTAATTATCTGTTTCGAATTTATAAAACTTTAACGAATTTTTTTACTAAGAAACTCAGCGCTTTTAAGACGAGTACGGAATAAAATATTAATACATTATTAAATAAAATAATTAATATTAATATAATAGCGCGAAATAAATACGGAATAAAATATTTTTATCTCCAGCGCACGAGACTGTCTATCGAAATTTCTAAAGATCTGCTGTTTTTAAAATATTTTTAGTCCAAAGGGGCTAATTCCCTTTATTACACTAGGGATTTATTACACTAGGGGAACATTAGGGATTCGAAACGTGTTTGTATGCGTAAATGAAAGAAACGCCCATTTCGGCGTAATATAAAATCTGAAAACTTTCAGGTTTTTTATTTATTTATTTATTTATTTTTCAATAATTTTCCCCCCATTTGTAATGTTATGGTACATTTGTGTATTTATTTTGTTAGTGCTATAACTTACTTGTGGAACACGAGGAGATGAAATTAGAGTTAACATACCCCGTCCTCCGAAAAAAAACTTGAGTAGTTATGTTTTAATGCTATGTTATTAATATTCATCAAAAACCAGTAATAAAATATATAAAAGAAACTTACCAAAAAAACAAAAAAAAAAAAAAAAATTTTTTTTCACTTATGTCAAGAACATTACCACCTTTGAATGTAGGAAAATTATTCACTTTAACAAAGGTAACAGATGTCATCGTTTACTTTAATCTGCCGTTCTATCCTACGAAGTATTTATCTATATCCGACAATTAAATTCTCGTTTAATTTACAAATCTGGTTTTCATTATCCCTAAAATTACTCTGGTCTTTTATAGTTTTCAACCGGCCGCCGAGCTGTTTCTAATACTTTTTGCTTCTCGAAATAGCTGGAAAATAATAAAAGTGTGGGATTATGGTTACAGCTAACATAGTGGTCAACTAAATTTATTCAATTTCAATACATATTACGGTAATACAGGGACCGGACCAAACTGTCGTTAAATCTACTTGGAGATGTCTCGCCAAATTTGGCGATAAAATAAGTCATTAAAACTGTTGTCAGCTTGCCTACATCTCGCCAAATTACCGAGATACCCATTTGCTCAATGTTAAATGTACTTGCCCCAGTATTCTTACTTTTTCGGCATAGTTTTCTATTTAAATTTGTCTGGCGCTACATTACACCGAAAAATAAAACAATTTTACTAATAATTCTACTAAAATTACCTATCTAAGTACAAAATTCGTAACAATATCTGTCTACCTTTCTCTGTATATATAATTTAAACTGTGAAAAATTCGTTTAGTTTTGGCTAAGTTTATAAACTCCTCGTTACTCTTTGAATAATTGAATCTTACTACGATGACGAGCTAATCAAAAATTGTTCGTCTACCGACATAAATGCATTTTCAATATTTTTTAACTTTTGATTTCTGAAATTGTGTCTTTTCTTTTTTTCTCTTTTGGAAGCCTTAATTTTTATGTCACAAAATCCCAAAGTTCCTTGGATACAATTTCAGGAACGCTGCTTTATACAGTCTATGGGAGGTTTCATCGTATAAATATGGTTGCAACGAATTTTTAACCCAGTGGCATATTTCCATTCAAACAGAGACCAAAAAAGTTAGCTTCTCTGCAATATATATGTTAATAAACATGGGAAGAAATGATTTTGCTATATCAGGGCCTATTCGTTCCTGCATAAATTTACGGGCAGACAAGCAACAATCCCTTCCCTGTGGGGTTCAATGTGCGAGGAAAGATTTATTTGTTTTTCTCGAAAACACATAAGCAACGTTGACGCCTACGAACCCTAAAGCCCAATAAAAAGAAAAGTCCCCTACAAGTCCTTTTTTTCCCTCCCTCCTATTTGCTTATTACTTACTCTGCATTTCTCGCTGATCCATGGAAAATTACCCCCCGCCGGTTAGAGTGCGGCAGAATATCCGACTTGCGCTTATCGTTATTGCATCCCTCCCCCTCTTTTTTTTTTTTTTTTTTCTTTTTTTTTTTCTTTTCTTATTTTCGTTTCAGTCACCACCACTTTCCGAGTACCGCGGAGTTTCCAAACCCCTGTAGATAGATAGATACCTTGAATCTAGATTACAACCCAAAACAGGGGACGTATGAAAAGTGCGCGTTTGTGGCGTTACTCAGAATAAACCTTGTTAATTAATTTCGGTAACTTAACAAAATCAAAAATGGTAACGCAAATGAACGTTTCAGGGCAGGCTCCAAGCATGAGCGACAAAGACAAGTCACTCAGGGCACCGATTTTTGGACAGCGGCAGCTGTTTTCATTAGCGATAACTAAATAAAAATGTATTTCACTTTGAATTAATTAATGTGTTTAATTTATTACTGGGTGTCATTTGATCGCTTTGGAGCCGGTCTGGTTTGTTTAATAACGCTTTAAAATCCCAACAGTTTTCTAGGATTGCTTTTTTCCATACAAGATTTTACAAAAACGAAAAACACTTCTCAATTAAATAAAAGATAAGAAAGAAGATATTTGTTACTAAAAGAAACATGGATGTCTTTCAGAAATATACCCAGGCGGATAATATGGTTTTATTAATTCAATTAAGATTTTACAATAACGATTCACCTTATAAAAATGCACAGTTATATCCTTTCCTAATTCCATCACAGATTTCGTATGTATGTAAATAATTTTAGTTAAATTATACGTAAAATTGTAGTACCTCTTGTGTAATGTAATATGAAATGCCTGAAAACAACGAAGCTCTGCCGGAAAAATAAGGTTACAGGGGCAAGTCCATTTAGCATTAAGGTAAATAGCTTGCCAAATTGGCGATGGTTTTGGTGACTAAATTGTGTTGCCAAATTTGGCAAAAAATTGACAAATATCGCCAAACTTTGCGACCATTTGAGTTTGCATAATTGTAATTGTTACTGTAATTGATCCCTACCGGTTACCATTACTTGATAATAATAGCTTTATTAAATCGCTTTGTTCTACAGATCCGTGGATTTGGGGTAATTGATGATAACACTTGATAAAGAATCAAAACACAATTTATTCATCAATAAGCACTATTACACAGGACAGTTCCAAAGACACGTTTACACCGGTATAGTGTTTACCCGTATATTGTATCCGACGTTTACAGTACAGTATTTCCGTAAAGACCGTTTACACCCGTATAGTGTTGCTACTGCTCGCTTTGAAATCGCTGAGTTTGTTAATCAAAAATTCGTTAAGTTTCACAAAATATGAAACAGATAATAAAACAAATTCCAAATTTGGCTTCCAGATGCCCATATTCGGGTGGAAACGTACGTTATTCAAAATTTGATGGCTCTAGGTACCGCAGTTTTATCGCAATGCGAGAAACATACATACATTTATACAGATTCTTCATTATTTAATTTCTTTAAATATAATACAGGACGATAATATTTGATGGCAACAATTTGAAAAGTGAACTTACATTTATAATGAATCAACGCAGAATGCCAAAATGAAATTAATAGTCCTTCTGAGCGAACTGCCCCTTTCGACTAAAAAAATATTACTTATATAGACTTCAGAAAAATATTTCTGTATAACTGAACTTTGAAATAAATAATACGTAAAGAATTTTTAACAGTTGGGAAACTTTCACCTTTATTTTGGGTTGATTAAAATAAAATGCTTAAATCAAAATAAAATTTCACGGGTTTGCATTTTATACCTAGGAAATCAAAGAAAATGATTCAAAGAAGATTTTAAATGATTTAAAGAACTAAATGATTCAAAGAAGTGGTATAGTACGATATTTCTTCAGCCGAAACTGAATAGTGTGCTACATATACCACAGAAATTTTAGCAAATCTTTTTAGATAGTGAAAATGCCTACCTCCTCGAATTATCAAAAGATCGCCCAGGTTCTCTGCATAGATTTACTTTTGCATCATTTTGTTCTAATGATAAAACGCATAGTTAATTTTTTTTTTTTTTTTTTTTTTTTTGCTTTTATTAGTTTGATTTTTTTTTTGAGAATTTAAGCAAATTTTATCACTGTGGTTTAATACATATCGGCTGAAAAGGAAAGAACTCTGCACTTCAGCATTAAAGGTCATTAAAAAGTCGAAAAAGAAGAATTAACATATTCTTCATGTATATAGTCATTCAAGAACATTCCTTACCCCCTTCCTCTAAATAATTATCTAATTAATGCAAATACCTTCTTCATATGATCATATATCAAATTTCTTTGAAGCCATGCACATTCATCAGAAGTTCTCAATTTTAGTTAAGAATTATAAATTTAATTTTTACTATCAAAGAAAGAAACAGATATATATATACATATATGTAATAAATAAGATTAAAATGTAATTTTAACATTTAAGTAAAATTCAAACACTAATTGGTATTCATTTCAAATGAAAAGCTCAGTGCATTTCGAAGAGTGCATAAATAATATACAAATAAACTTATGACTTCTATTTTTTTCTCAGAAAAAGCAGATCACTTGATTTGGCTTTGGGAAGGTTACAGTGTCGTTTCATCTGAAATTAATGGAAATGAAAGGACGAATTTTATCAGTTATCACACTACTTGACATTATCAGCAATTTTTTACATAAGAAAGCGATAAGAAAACTCCATCATACCTAAACCAATACGATAAGAATGTTTCATATTTTTTTTTCTATTTATTTACATTGATAATGATAAATTGATAAGCAGCTCATGTATTTGCTTACACCCAGGAAGGTATTTCTCGCAATGCATAAAACAAACGATGTTAATATTTATAATTCATGGAACGAAGCAATGAAGTTTAAAACATTAATACCGAAATATTATCAGATCAAAATCTTCATTAACGATACACAAACAGATGTATTCAAAACGTCTTTGACATGGATTTCATTTGTCTAATCAGTGATAGTCAAATGGGCATAAAAAGATAACTTCATCACACCCATCTTGTTGATGGACAAGGACGTTGCATTCGTAAAACTTCTTGAACTTTGAGCAGATGTACTCAACCCTTTCGAAATAAGAAACATCAGTGATCAATGCATATTTGATCCAGTGATCGTCTAACGCAAATCCTAATCAAAGCACATATCAAAAGGAAACATACGACAGTATGCTTAAATCTTCGAAATTAATGCCAGGGCGAGTACTAAATATATTTTATTTCCTAGAAACTTTTAATTATTAAACATATCAATTATTCGATATACAGTGTCTCCCAAAAGTGTTCGCACACTTTAAGAATTTGCAGGAAAAGCGCTATAACCCGGATTTGAATTCGAATATAAACCCAGTACTTTCTTCATATCATCTCCATGTGATTTAATTTTTATACTGATTTATTTTCTTTTTATAAAACTGAAAATATAAGGAGGCATACATAAAACACGCTAGTTCTATCTAACGTTTGCTTATTACCTAACCAAATCTTTTACTTTTTAATACCGACTTTTTTTAGTCCAAAGGGGCAATTTGTCCCAGGAGGACTATTAATTTCGTTTTGGCATTTTGCGTTGATTCACTGCAAGCGTTGTTCCACTTTTCAAATTGTTGCCACCCAATATTATCGCCCTGTATTATATTTCAAGAAATTAAATAATGAAGAATCTGTATAAATGTATAAGCAAGATTATTTCAATATAAGCATTATTATTTCTTAAATATATTTCAAGAAATTAAATAATGAAGAATCTGCATAAATGTATAAGCAAGATTATTTCAATATAAGCATTATTATTTCTTAAATATATTATATTTAAGAAATATAATATAAATATAATAATATTTAAGAAATATAATATAAATATAATAATATTTAAGAAATATAATATAAATATATTATATTTAAGAAATGCCCAAATTTAATAATTGCCGAATTTAATAAATTTAATAATTGCCAAATATAATAAATTTAATAATTGCCAAATATAAATATATAATATAAATATATTATATTTAAGAAATGCCCAAATTTATTAATTTGGGCATCTGGAAGCCCAAATTTGAAATTTAGAATTTTTTTTATTATCGATTTCAAATTTTGTAAAACTTTAATGAATTTTTGACTAACAAACTCAAGGATTTCAAAGTGAACAATGGCAACGTTGTACAGAAACATTTTTATCTCCAGCGCGCGAGATCGTGTATCGGAAATTCTAAATATATGCTTATTATGGTTCTCGCTCTGTGATAAAACAACGTTATGTAGAGCCATCCAATTTTGACTGATATAATCCTCCTGCGAATATGGGCATCTGGAAGCCCAAATTTGAAATTTAGAATTTTTTTTATTATCGATTTCAAATTTTGTAAAACTTTAATGAATTTTTTATTAACAAACTCAAGGATTTCAAAGCGAACAATGGCAACGTTGTACAGGGACATTTTTATCTCCAGCGCGCGAGATCGTGTATCGGAAATTCTAAATATATGCTTATTATGGTTCTCGCTCTGTGATAAAACAACGTTATGTAGAGCCATCCAATTTTGACTGACATAATCCTCCTGCGAATATGGGCATCTGGAAGCCCAAATTTGAAATTTAGAATTTTTTTTATTATCGATTTCAAATTTTGTAAAACTTTAATGAATTTTTTATTAACAAACTCAAGGATTTCAAAGCGAACAATGGCAACGTTGTACAGGGACATTTTTATCTCCAGCGCGCGAGATCGTGTATCGGAAATTCTAAATATATGCTTATTTTAAAATTATTTTGCGATATTGCTCTTGAACTAAATTTTATGTTTTAAGTGCGTGTGTGTGTGTGATTATGGCAAAGCCTCGAGGGCTATCTGCCTAAGGGGAAGGATGCCTTCGTGGAGGACTTTCTAAGGGAAACTGGCCTGTATACACGTTACACATGGGGAAAACCACGAAAACGCCCATGCAGCCAGCCCGTTGTTTTAAGTGCGAAGAACGTGATATTTAATAAATTGTGGTAACACGCAAGAGGTTTAAAAAACGCCCCTTTGGGCGTAATTTAAAATCTGAACCCTTTCAGATTTTCTTTTTCTTAAATTGAAAATGTACGGAGGTATAGATAAAACCCGCCACAAAAGTGATCGTGCACCGAAACAGTTTCGTAAATTTTCATAAATAAAATTATCGTCTGCCATCTTTTTTATTTTTGCACTTTGGTTACATTGAAAAAATTCTTTGGCTTTGTTTTTTGCCTGCTTACTTCGTTATATTTTATTTAATGTTTAAAAATGTCTCGTAGTCGTAAGGAAACAACGAACAGCACTCAAACAACGAAAGGTTTAATGCATTTCCAAATTGTTGTTTTTGAAATTTTGTGTTCTTTGAAGAACCTTGAGAGTAAAACGTAGTAGTATGTGTAGAACCGATCGAGGTTCTCTGCTGTAAAAGTACAAATTGCACCAAGTTGAAAACATAAGAGTAAATCGGTTACTTTCTTTCCGTTTAACATAATAGATGAACATATCACACTATGATACTGTTGCGTGCGTACGGGTTCGTTATGAAATGAATGCACAAGTCCGATGAAAAATGAACAAAAATTTATTATTATCACAACAAAAATGCTTAAATTTTCTCAAATTATCATGCAGTATTACAATATCTCACAGTAGTTATCTTTTAACTACTCAAATGTCCAATAGAACGTAATTCAAAACAGCTAAAGAACGCCAATCCGCGAATTCGCTACAATCAACAACAGTAGTTTTCTAAACAACAACAAACTAAGCAACTACTACAAACTGAGATGTTTTCCTCCTTTTCTAAGATTTTAAAATCACGCGCTAGAATTTTCCAGGACTTTCTCGAAATCAAAAAGAGATATTTATTTATTTAATGCACGCGCTCTTTATGTTCAATTTTCCGGCTTAGCTTTCTTTTAATATTCGTCACGCGCTGCACTGCGCGAGAAATAAAACCATTTAATTTATAATTGAACTAACATTAGCTTTTTAAATACCAAATTCGTAACACTGCCCCCTTCCCAAGGACTGCACGTCCCGGGCAGTACAATCCCTGGACAGGAAGCTAAACTTACAACTGTGGCATAATTGCAACTGAGGCATAAACATTACATTACAATATCAAACAACATAAACAATAAATGCAATAACTAACTTAAACAAATCAAATGCTATCAAATACTAAATACAAAACAAATACTAAATACAAATAAAATACTAAATGCAAATCAAATACTAAATACAAATCAAATCAAATACACATTTAAAAACAAAAAGGACCATGGTCTGATACTATTTACAATTATTTACATTACGTACTATGGCCATAGTAATGAGCTAACCTGTCGTAAGAGTTCGAAGACTCACGGATCCGAACCACGGCGTCATTCGTGTTCAGTACTGTATATGGACCATCCGAAGGTGACTGTAATTTAGGACTCAGTCCTTTTCGTTGAATCGGGTTCCACAACCATACCTTGTCTCCTTTGTTGGATCTATGTCTAGTAGCTCTTGTGTCGCATCTGGTCTTCATTTTCTCCGTCGCCAAGTTGACTCACTTTCGTGCAGAACGGTGCATCCCCTCAAACCGGGCCTGGGCATCTTGGATGTGTTCCTCAGGCGATGAAGGCGCATCCGTAGGGCGACTAAACAGGCGGTCACAAGGCAGACGAAGGTCTCGACCGAAGAGCTTCTGGGATGGAGAATAGCTGGTAGTCTTGAGTTTCTTTTCGACCCTGGTATGATTTCGGCAGCTTCCCAAGCTCGATCTTTCGGACAAGGCGTCGACATTTCCAGGCGAGGATCCCTTTTGAGGATGGATAGTCATGCCATCAGATGCTGAAAGCAGCTTATTGTTTTTGAAATCTAAGGAAAAATTGTATTTCCTTAAAAAGTCCAATCCGAGTATGCATGGATCTGTAATATCCGCCACATATGCCGTGTGATGGTAGGCGGCACTTCCAAACGTGATGTTTACGTTTAACTTCCCAGTTATGTCGATCTTGTCACCAGACGCAGTCTGAAGGGTAACACAGGATGGCGTCCAAATAAGTTTATCTTTAAACTGTTCAGCTAAATCTTTCCTAATGATGGTAACATTAGCTCCTGTGTCAATGATCATATTGCAATGAACTCCATCGATATTCCCATTGATGGACAGTCCGTTATTGTTGCCACTCACTATAGAGATCTTAAGCGCTTTAAAACAGGATTTTTCATTATCTGGCAACCTCCGTTCCTTGATATGGTCATTAATTTCTTTCCTGCGTCGTTGCTCAGAAATTGTCTCAATTTTCGTACCCTGGGGTGTTCTGCAATTCTTTCGTACGTGGCCTTCAGCTCCACAGTTCCAGCACTTTGGTTTCTTGTCAGTCCTTTTCCTTCCCGTGGCATTTAATTGTCTGTTTAAATCGTATGCCTTATTTTCCGTGCTCTGGGGAGTTCTGCAGTTCCTTCGTAGGTGGCCTTCAACACCGCAATTCCAGCACTTTAGGGTCGGTTTTGTTTCACCACTATTCCGTCTTAAAGCATTCACTGGTCTTGTCAACTCATCCGTTTCATTATCCGTGCCCTGGGGTGTTCTGCAATGCCGTCGTAGGTGACCTTCAGAACCACATCTCCAACATCTTACAGCCACTTTGTTCTCACTGCTACTCCGTATCAAAGCATCGACTTGTCTGGATAAATCATCTAAACGAGCCATCAATTGGTCCCCTGGGTCGTGGACTCTCACAGCTCTGACTGGGTAGCGATCCCTAAGAGTTGCTTGCTGGGCTGCCTTCAATTTCACGGCGTACAACAGAGCGCTTTTTAAATCTTTTACATCCGCCATTCGAAGAGCTTTCTGTATTTCAGGATCCCGGATGCCGTCGATGAAATATTGCAGCGACAGGATTTCTCTTGTTTCTGTCGGGCACTCCGAAAAGGCGAGGTGGGACAGCCTTTCAACATCCGTGGCGAGCTCCTGAAGTGTTTCTGTAGGCTTCTATTGACGAGATTTTAATTGGAGCCTGCTGTAGTCTTTTAAACACTTCTCCCCAAAGCGCAGCTCCAAGGCGCCGGACAGAGCTTCGAAATCTAACCTTTTGTTTTCGGGAAGAGTCTGAAGGATATCCGCTGCGTCGGCTCTTAGAGAAGCGGCGAGATGACAGGCCTTAGCTTGGGAATCCCATCCATTCGCATCCGCCACGATAGAAAATTGTGTCCTATACACCTGCCAGGAGGTCTTCCCATCATATGTAGATAGTTTCAGAACGGAACGAGCAGACATCGATAAAAATTTGAAACCTTCAGAATTGTTTCCTACCGTCGCTATGCACTTCTTTAGGCTGTCAACTTCTTTGGCGACGGCAGCAGAAACCCTATCATCAATTTGTTGTTCGACGGCAGAAACTCTTTCTTCAATTTGTTGTTGGAAGGCCGAAACTCTTCCTTCGACTCGTTGCTCCACAGCCGACACTCTATCTTCTATTTCATCTTTGACAGAAGAAACCTTTTCTTCAATTTGCCCGACTTTATTTTCGACAGCTCCTATTCTGTCTTCCATAGCCTCAAATTTACTTTCTATTACGCAGGTTATTTCTCTTTTCACTTCGTCTTGACCTGCTTCAATCTTTTCTTGTACAGCTTTTATGTCTTCTTTAAAAGTTACTTGACTAGCTTCCAACTTTTCGTGAACGGCTTCCATTTCCTTTTTAACGGATCTCATCTCTCCTTTAACGGAATCTTGGCCCAATTTCATTTCTTCCTTAACGGATTCCTGGCCCAATTTCATTTCTTCCTTAACGGAGTTGACGGCCCCTTCCATCTTTTCTTGGAAAGCAGCAAATGCAGTCATCATTTGCCTGAATTGTTCTTCCATCGCTCTTGTTATTGGCATTCAAATCCCACTTCTGACACCAAAAATTGTTGCGTGCGTACGGGTTCGTTATGAAATGAATGCACAAGTCCGATGAAAAATGAACAAAAATTTATTATTATCACAACAAAAATGCTTAAATTTTCTCAAATTATCATGCAGTATTACAATATCTCACAGTACTTATCTTTTAACTACTCAAATGTCCAATAGAACGTAATTCAAAACAGCTAAAGAACGCTAATCCGCGAATTCGCTACAATCAACAACAGTAGTTTTCTAAACAACAACAAACTAAGCAACTACTACAAACTGAGATGTTTTCCTCCTTTTATAAGATTTTAAAATCACGCGCTAGAATTTTCCAGTACTTTCTCGAAATCAAAAAGAGATATTTATTTATTTAATGCACGCGCTCTTTATGTTCAATTTTCCGGCTTAGCTTTCTTTTAATATTCGTCACGCGCTGCACTGCGCGAGAAATAAAACCATTTAATTTATAATTGAACTAACATTACCTTTTTAAATACCAAATTCGTAACAATACATTAATGAAATTATACGATGGATAACATAAGAATGTACTTGACTGGTATAACATGATTTCAGCCTGTTTAACAGTTCATTTGGACAGGCAGGTACTTGGCGATGTAGAAAGATTATCCGGAATGCTTGTATAGATTCCTGTTTATATCATTTATATCATTTAAAGAATAGAATTATCTAATCGTTGCCACATGTTCTGTTCAAATACTATAATAAAGCTAGAATGATGTATAAAAGAAATTAAGCAAACAAAACAAAAAAGAAACAGTTTTTCACAGAAGATTGAGTATTTCTCATTCAATTAATTCAGCTCTCACTTCGCGAGAAGGCAAAAATACATAAACACTCAAAATATCTATATTAAAAATTACGAAGTAAATTTTAAACACTTATTTCCTCGAAAAAATTCCAGAAAAGATTAAGCATGATTTAATTGGCAATAATAAATGAAGGCGTTATTTTTGTTGTTGCGAAGCTAAGTTTCTCTAGATTGGCAACAAATCCAGTATCCTGCTGTTTCAAATGTAAACAAACAATGGCCGCCATCGAGAGAAGTATTAGGCTTAGCGGCACTTAAACAACTTTAAAATTGTTGATAATTCTAAAAATATTGCATAGAGATTTACTAAAGGCATGAAAACCTTAACCGGAAGATAAGAACAACATAATTCAATCATTTTTAAAGCAAAAAATGTACAGTTTACAAACATATAAGAGTAAAGAAACTGAGATCACTGAGCCGGGTAACAGAGTGGATATTTATATAAATATATTTATATACGTTTGGTGCGGCCGATTGCAACCAAAATACGAGGTGGACCAAAATTTCAACGCTACTCGTTTTTGAGTTATGCAAGGTACGCACGTACGTATATACGTTCGTACAGACGTCACGAAAAATTCTCTTCAGAATTCATTTTAAAGCAGTTTCATAATTTTTTTTGAAGGAAAAGAGTATTTTATTCTGTCCTTACGTACAGATATCAAGCAAAAACATCGTTAAATTGCATTCGATTGCAGTCAAAATGGATATTTTCGTTGAAATATGCTGCCTGAAACTTTTCGCGATTACAATACTTCCTTTTTACTTCGTACAAGAAAGTAAAAAGGAAAAGACAAAAAAAGCAAATTTATCATACAAGTTCTATAAAATTATGAAATAATAATGAAGGTCGAAGTTTCTTGAAAAACAAGAAAATCGTTTGTTTGTCTTGGAATGCATTGAGTCTTCCTTTCTGTATTCAACAAACCCATCTATAAACCGTTAATAAGCTTAAATACTATCATTATTTTTTGAGAATTTTGCAAATTATTAATAATTACGTTAGATGGAGAACACATATCTCTTAATACTCACACCCACATAGGAATACGAAGTTTTAATTACTTAGCAATAATAGAGTGTTAAAAATAGATAAGCATATCCTCAGTTGAAAACTTTGACAGTTACGCCTAATGCTAAGAACAGTTAACTATTAAAAAAATTCAAAAAATATTTTAAAAAAATCATCCCATTAGAAAACTTCTCTCGTTAATTAAAAATTCTATCTAACTTTTGGGTTAACAATCATAATTTAAAAAGAGTATTTTAGTAGAATCACAGCTTATATGTGAAACTTAACTGGTTTTCCTAAAGCGCATTTTGGGGGACAACAAAAGAAGGCTTATTGTATAGTAAGACTGAATATATTACACATATTACAAAGAGATTCAAATACATGATATTTTGTTCAATGATTTGAATAAGTTTTGCATTTAAATTCTTATGTTCGGCTGTCTAACCTAAGTGAAAAAAAAAATATATATATATATATATATATATATATATTAAAAATTATTTTGGCTTTTTTTTTTCTTTATTTTGGCTTTAAATTTGCTTTTTTAAGCAAACGTGTTTGTTAAAATTTAAATTTAAATTTGTTTAAATTTATATATATATCCTTATCCTTTGAAATTAAAAACTTCAGAAAACTAATGATGAAAAAATGCATCATTTGAAGCATATTCCTTTTTTCACTTTCAGATATAGCGAAAGTATTATTAAATTCTTAGATGAAGGGAAAAAGAAGAAAATGGAAAGCGTTAGCAACGATACAGCAGAGAATGAACGGTGTTCATGATAAAGAACATCATTTCAAGTATTTTTAGAGAAAACTTATTGTTCAGAATGTCAAATAGAAGATTCCAAATATATCTGAATATTAGGAAGGAAAAGAACATGCATTTTGAAAGCGGATAAAAGGAAAAAAAAAACTCGATGCTGTTTTGGTTTTCGATTTAAACCTATAAAAACCTTTTTACTTTAAAAAAGATTCCTCCCATGTTTTCAAACATTTATTTTGTCATTTTTTTAATAATTTGTATCTCACACTTTTATTCATATAAAGACAAGGGGGGGGGAAATAAGACTATTGTTTCTTACAGCTTACATAACTACAAGTAATAAACTACAGTCCCTCTGCCCAAAATGTTTCTTTGCTTAATATGAAAACCAATTTCTTTACTAATGAACGTTCTTAATTAAGCATAAATGAAACTCTTTGTTTCATTTTACACCCGACTTTTGCTGGCTGCTTAATAAAGTATAGATGATATACAAGTCATCCGACAAAAATCGTTGCAACGTTCGTTTATAATCTGTTATAAATTATAAATGTATAGCGTGACGATTTTTGCTCCTTTCTTATAAAAACAAATCTGGTCTTTTATTTAAATAAATAAATAAATAAATAATCTGAAATGCTTCATATTTTAAATTACGTCTAAAGGGGCGTTTTTTTTAACGTTATGTGTGTTACCTTTATTTATTAAATATCATGTTCTTTGCACTTAAACCACAAAATTTAGTTCAATGTTGCAAAATAATTTTAAAATGAGCATATCTTTAGAATTTCCGATACACAGTTCGAAGCGCTGGAGATAAAAAGATTTTTTTTTTTCCCCGTGGAGTGTTGCTATTGCTCGCTGTTAAATCGTTGAGTTTATTACTCAAAAATTCGTTAAAGTTTTACAAAATATGAAATCGATAATAAAACAAATTCCAAATTTAAAATTTGGGATTTCAGATGCCCATATTCGCAGTAGGATTACGTCATCCAAAATTGGATAGCTCTAGATACCGTTATTTTATCACAATGCGAGAAATATACATACATTTATGAAGATTTTTCATTATTTAATTTCTTCAAATATAATGCATATTACATTTTATGGCAACAATTTGAAAAGTGAACCAACATTTATAAGAGTCTAACGCAAAATGCCAAAACGAAAGTAATAGTCCTTCGGGACTCAAATCCTTTCGACTAAAAAAAGAAAGAAAAAAAGTCAAAATTAATAAAATGAAATTAAATTGATGAAAACTAAGTTTTCTTTCCATATAAAAGCATAATCTGTAAGTCACAAAAATAAGAGCGCTTCTAGAGTTCCTTGTTCAACTTAGTGTCATTCTATGATTATATATACCGTATCATCTCATTACATTATACCATACATAAACGTATCAGCGTAAAAAATGCGCATGTAATGGGGGCAGCAATATTTGTAAATATAAAATACATGCAGCAACATAATTTATAAGCCTTAAGACACATGTAGTGAAATGTACATATATAGCGGCATAATAAATATAATTCTAAAAAAGAATAAAAGTAATTAGTGTTAGTTAAAGACAAAAGTCCCAAATTTGAAACGTGTTTTATTTAATATTATAAAAATAAATTTTTCATTTATCATTTCAGGATTTGATAATTAAGTAAGCTTTAATTGATGAGGTCATAATGAACTTCATGGATCCAAAAATCGCGCGACCTGGATGTTAAGATTGGATTTCATGGCCATATCCCTAGGCACCTGCTAGCGTCCTTCCCCTGTCTAATCCCCCAGACGGCTTCCCCACATAGGTCACGTGAGGGGAACCGTTCCCACGATACGTCACAACATCTGTCGGCCAAGTAGTCAGCTGGAAAGGCAGACACCCGGTCTAGGAAAGTAAAGAACAAAAACAAAACCATAACAAAAACACGACGGATCAGCTGGATGCCCCATTCAGCAGGGTAGGGAAAAAAGCAGCCAATCAGAAACCTAGTTTCAGCATCGACTGCCTGTTGCCATGCTCAGTAGCAACGCATGGTCTCTGCTGCGGCAGTAATGCGAAAAAAAACAGTGGGCATTTAATTGGCATATAAGTATATAGAAATTCTTTTTCAGGTAATAAAATTTTCTTTAGCATATGCTTTGATGCCGCAGACGATAGATGTTCTTCAGATTACATAATAACTAGCGTTTCGCTATTCAATTACTTCTGACACTTAACCACTAACTTGGTGTCTCTAGTATTAGAATTATTAGATTAATATACAGAGAAAAAAATTAATTAAAAGAGAAAAAATTAATATACAGGAATATAATGAAATCTATTATTTAAATCCGACAGGACCAAACGTATTCACAGGCAATTTGAACAATCCTGTGAATTGAACAGGCAATTTGAATCATATCCTGACAATGGTATGGTGAGAAAAACATCAGCAGTTAAACTGTCCCATTTAGCTATTAAAGAAACATTGACTAACAATTGTATAAAAGCTTACGTACAAAAACTGCCTAATGCCTTTATATCTGTGTCCGGATCGCTTAAGTTATTAACGATTTAAAATATTTACACGTGTGTACACAAATGCATATTGTAAATAGTTATAAAAACTATTACTTAGGTCCAGAAAAGTTAATTGGTTTCAAGAATTAAATCTTTAGACTAATCTTCATATTTACCGAAAGCTATGCAGAGTTAAAGTTTAAAAGTTCCAAATTGAGCATACACATTAATTAATTCTTTCGACATTTTTTTTTTTACTTCTAAAAACTTGAAATGTTTAATTACCTTTATGAACCGAAAAATAAGAACTTGCATTAATTCCATTAAAAATGGCACATCTTTTACGTACAATTTCCATTATAAACGATAAAGTCAAAAAAGATCGAAGGTCAAAGCTGTGAACAATAAGAGTTTTTCTTGTGTTCTGTTTCTAAGCGAACTGCAAAGAAGTTTTCTCTTGAGTAAAATAAATGAGAGACAATTTCCTTTAACAAAGTTCTCCACGAAAGCATTCCTTCCAGGACAAAAAGCCCTGGGATACTTTATCACAATTTACTACCTAATCGCAGTAACTATTATTCTTATTTATATATACTATTTATTCTCATTCGTGCACACTTGTTGGGGGCGACGAAATGCACTCATTACATTCTAAATACTATTCTATACTAAACAGTCTAACCGTTAAAATTTTCAGTTAATACGCAAATAAATAAATAATAAATGAAAAAAATACACATTAATAAATGCAAAATTTTGTATTTTAATTTGACTCCTGAAACAGTTTTAAACTAAGCAGTTGCATTAGGCTTTCTACTTTAAGAATTAACACTAAAACATTCAAGACACAAAGGATGAAATCGTATGTAGTCTAAAATGAAGACAATCAGCAACATAATAATTAGCACAAGCAAAAATTTTATTCCTGGCTGCAGTTTCTTTGGTACTTATGCCAACATTATCAAAAGCATTGCTGTTTCGGTAGTGCAATCGGTGGAAGTGCTTGTTTCTACGCTTGAAGTAGAAGTTATAGTGCTTGGTCGAAAGAAAAAGAGTGGGAGTTCAGATTAAGGTTTCTTTTTTCCACTCTTCCGATAAAAACGATAAAAATAATACAAATTACGTACAAATTTGATGCCCGGAATCATTATGATAAATTTCCTAGTTTCAGAATTAATTCCCAAAAATTCAAGATACAAAACGTAAAATCATGTACAGTAAAAAATGAAGAAGTTTCAATGTAATAATTAACACAGTATTAAATTAAGAAAGAAAATCCACGTGTTCCAATAAACAAATGAGACACAGGCATTTATTATTCTATGGGAGGGAGAAGAGAGGGAAAAAAGACCTTAAATTTTTTCTATATTTTACTGTATTATTATTAGCTTTCGAAGATATAGTTTAATCTTTCTTGTTTAGATTTAATCGTTATTTTTATTATTTTTCTCTTCATTCTGCATTACTAATTATTGTTTTAAAGAAATACTTTGTTTTCGGTTTTTACATACTCCATACATTCTGCCAAATGGTTTAAATCTAGACCCTGAAGAGGAAATTTGAGCATTTCAGGAATAATAAATATCAGCCAGAGCAACACATTGATCACAGTGTGAAGTTCATTATTAGGTGGAATTTGGAATTAGTTTACAGATTAGATTTTATGCGGATGCTTTCAAATTTCAATTTAAAATACCATTATATTTGTACTGATACATTTATAACATCATTTGACTTACGATTACAGACTCAAGGAGCAACTTACATCCTTATGTCATAACTCCTCCACTACAATTTTCTACCTATGTAGCTAAAATCAGTTGTTGTTGTTACCAGTCTCACTTGTCTGACAAATGTCTACATTAGTCCTCGATATTCATCGTGGGAAAGAGTGATATTTACCTCTTGTAGGCTAAGGAATTCATCATACAATTATTATCAGAAAATTTTGAAACTGATTACTCAATTTGATATACTTCTAAAAGCTCTCGGCAAATTTGCCAAAGCATCTAGTCCCCCTTTCCCCCCAAAAAATATTCGACCTCCCTCAAAAGTTTCTTTAGGTAAAATAAATACAGCTAGACAAAGCACAAAGAATAAATAAATAATGACGACGTTGATAAACCTCACCTCCCTGGCCTTCTGCAGCTACCCCAGACATGGCTTGCTGATCACCGAAGCTCAGGGCTTCACTTCTCGATTACTTTTACATGGCTATCTCAACTGGAGAAGATTGTTTTTTGGACTTTTACATATGTCAGGGCCCTAAGGGGAAGCGGGAGTAGCACATTTCCCGCTGCATGCCAGAATAAACATCCAAGATACATCTGGTTGAAGAAAAAGTTAATAGACGGCTTGCAAAAAAGGTGAGTTAAAAACCTAAAACGTAAAAAAAAAAAAAAAAAAAAATCTGATTAAAAGCCAAAGGCAGAAAACTATGAAATAATCTTATAACGAAAATCATGCTTAATTTGGGATATACGAAAGATGGATTTTATCTTGAAGCAACCTACAGTGAGCCAGAGGAAAATTACACTAGTTTGGATACGGATGCTTTTTATTACAATCTGACTCTTTTAAAGGAAAGGAATACTACTCATTATGTGGATAAAATTAAAGTGAATGGCTTCTTCTTTTTGTAAATATGAAATTAATTTTCAAGAAAAAAAAATATTACCTTTAAAGAATTCCTTTTCTCTGGAAACTCTGATAGACATGCATTTGATAAGAAAGATGGTACAAATCTGCGCAGTCGAATTTAAAAAATATTTTACTATTAAAATTTCAGTTATTACTTTGAATTTAGAAATGTACGTTAATAAATTAACAATATGTCTTAATTTTGCCAGAGAGCTAAAGAAATTAAATTTTCTTGATGGACGTCCCAAAAGGGAATGGTTTATACGGAAGTCAGTGAAATTTTTGAGATACACGCAAATGATACGCGGCAGAAAAAATTAACGGTTAGATTCTGAAATAGGAACTATTTTAGCCTAGCAGACGATTTTTTATTGGCCAATTGCAAGTAGTTAGCGCAGAATAAATTTTAAGCAGAAGGAAAAATGGAGTTGACGGGAGAAAATTATCGCGCTAATCCTTTTCTATGATTTTAAAGTTGGATTAAATCAAGAAGAATGCGTTAAACGTCTACAATTATCATTTAGAAATGAATGTCTGTCTCGTGTTACTGTATTCAGATCGTTTACAGAACATCACAGAGGTCGCAGCTCTCTTCAGGATGAAGAACACATAGGAAAGCAGGCGTCAGCAGCTATTCCATATAATATGTCTGTTACACGGAAAATGTTAATCGATGATAATCTCTGCCCCTACCAAATGATACAAAAGGAACTAAACATTGGATCCGCCGCCAAACATAAAATTATTCATGAAGGAATGGATATGAAAACTCTAGTCTGCCGTCGGGTTCCCTATAACTTAACTGAGCACGAAAAAGAGGACCGTGTCAGAATCAGTAAAGAAATATTTAAATTACGTAAGATGATGGCCACTGCATTATTTCTAAAATCTTAACTGGTGATGAAACGTCCATACCATTTTTCGACGTTCCAACATGTTAATAAAAAAGTATGGGTCTTTGGAGATGATCCCATGCCCACAATGGTGAAAAGACAACGTGCCATGAAAAAAGTAATGTATGCCGTTTTCTTCAGAACTGGTCAAAGCCATTAAGCTGGAAGGACAGAAGACAGTCACGGCTAACTGGTACACCACTAAGTGTCTTCCAGAAATTCTTCAAGAAGTTAATGTTACATGATATGCAATGCATATTCTCTTTCAGCATGATTGACAGTTGAGTTTCTTGGACAAAAACGCATCAAAGTGATAGAATATCCATCCGATCTACCTATGTTTGACTTTTGGCTATTTTTTAATCTAAAAAAGAACTTGCGTGGACGTCGTTTTCATTCCGAAGATAAGATGAGGCTATTAATGTTTCTTTTTCATCGATTCCAAGAAATGATTGGCTAGTTTTCTTCATCGACCTCCTTCACATTCTTCTCAATAATATATAGCATACAGCATAATCATAATGCAAATAATTGCACATACATAAGATAACAATTAGACAAAGAAGATGCACAAATGTTTCGAATAAGTCGTTTATTAGATTTTTGTTTTATTATTTTTTGTATCACTATTGTTTTTAAAATTCCAAATATAAAGAAGTTTTCAGACACAATATTGCAGATTCTGACTGTCCAAATTTTCGCTTTTAATTAATGTGATGGCTGCGTTTGACATACTGATGCAATTATTTTAACGTTTGGCATAAAATTGCTTAAATCATCTCGTTCAGAAATATTTAACCAATTGTTTTCCGTTGTAACTTACTGACTTAACTAGTAACTAGGTAACTTAACTAGTAACTAAGTATGAAGTTCCCAATCAATAGTGTTTTTTCGGTAGCAACTTTTATTTTGGGATATTTCTCTCGGATAAATTTTAAATTCCCAAACTTAAGAGTTTTGGACAAGACTGTCTTATTTATGCGATAAAAGCTATATATTAATGAACAATTAATTATCTATTTTATTAATGCTTTTTCTTGTAATGAATAGGGTTTTGATTATTATACTAATCAATGGCCAATACGTATTCGGCTATGTATCCCTTAATCATCATAGTCCCTCTTTAAAATTTCATCCGCCTGTATGGAATCCCTGATTTATATTTAGTTAATTATATATTAGGAAGAGTGTAGAGACTCTACGTGAAATTAATTCTTTTTTTTTATTGCTATATTTTAGATTCGGGAGAAAAATATCTATATTTCACTCTCAGCCACTAACGTGTGCATAAAAATTAAAATACAGGTTATCAATTCATTACTGCAGGAATTGAGTATCACGATAAATGGCCCAAGGCCATATGCACAATTTCATTGTATAGCACAAGCCTTACGCTTTTTGTACTAGATCGTAGACGTTACAAAATCTATCATTTTTTCTAGGTTCCTTTTAAGTTACTCCACCTTGGTAGTTTCGTTAAAGTAGACCAAACGGTAAAGCTTTCTTAAAATATATGTGCTGCAACTAATATTTAAAATCTCACATGAAAAAATTATATACTTAATTAATTCCATTAATTACTTTTGATTCAACAATATTAAAAGAGCACTTTCAGTAAAAATTAAAATGAAGCTACGGAGACGGCTCTCGTTATTGTTCTTTACTATAAGCCAGGGGTTCCCAAAATCCAGATCAAGTGACAATTGTTATGGGCTGCGAAAAATTTTGAAATCTTGTTTTTCTTTTTTGCATTATTAAGCAGTTTATTAGTGTTAATATGTATTTAAATAACATATATTTATCTGCAATTACAAATAAAATTATAATTATCAATTGCTTTATATTTATTAACATTTCATTACATTATTTTCTTTAAGAAACTTCCTTATTTTTTTTTTTTTTTGGTTGGGGGGGGTGCCAGAGAAACTATATATATATATATATATATATATATAATAGCTTGCAAGGCTAATACATTTCGGAAACTCTGTGTACTTGTGATATTACTGAGATAAGCGACCTTTGAAGATAACACTCAGACTCAGGATAATCTCTTTGTAAAAATGTGCACGTATGGTTTTCTACTTTGAAAATATGTATCCATGTTTGTCTGACCATTTCTGAATCCTGTTAAGAGCAATCTACAGTTGTCGTAGGAAGGGCAGGTAATGACTTACAGAGAGATGCTTCAGCATTTCGTAACTCCTGAAACCCGACTAGACCCAAGTGTCAGCATTCTTTTTAGCTCAAGCATGGTGAAATCGCCCTCATATAGCTCCTAGTTGGAAGAGTTGAATGCAGTGGGAATATCCTCTAAATAATGCTTAAGAGAATGCAAGTGAATAATTGGTGCAGCTAGAGACAACAGAAAATGTCTCCCCAACTGTATTCGATATTCCTTCAGTGGTGCTAATCAGTCGGCCATTTTTTACTGTAAGGAAACTGAATAATCTTTATATAATCCAGTAGCTTTTCTAATTCTTCCATATCTGCTCTTACTCAGCATAGATGCTATTAATTAAAACACATATGATATCCAAGAATCTCTCTGGTTTTGCAGTCGTACTCTTCGTGTATCTGCTTTGCCTTTTTAAAGAACAGGAGATTCGCCAATGTGGGGTACCAGTGAAATTTATCTCAAGCTTTCCTCTGTTGCCACTGAGTCTCTTGGTACTGTCGCTTCCAACATTATTTAGGATATTTCAAAGATTTTGCAGATGACATTGGAATACAAGATTTAGCTGCTTGCATAATAACCTCAAATGATAGCTTCCACTGTATGTCTATTGCATGCATATTCCACTGCACGTTACATTATTCACCATGTCTTCTATGATCTCTGAATAGATGGATAAAAGATCAAAGTTTGTTTTCTTCAGGAAACATGGGGGGCTTGCACATGGGAATTATTTCCTTAACTGCAAAATTAATAAAAATAAGAAAATCACAGTTATGTAGATCATTCCCGACTTTTGCAAAACAGCAGCAGAGATGTTGAACAGATGGCGAGATTAATGCCCTTGTAGGATGGAAGAAATAAGTTTGCTCTCCGCTATTAAGGAAGAGAGAGAATGATCACTGATCAATTGTTCAATCTGCCAACCATATAGGTTTTTATCTCTACTCCCCCAAAGAGGACTGTGGCCACTGAAATAACCTAGGAGAATAAAGTTTAGGTAACTGCTCTATTAAATCTTCCAGTTCCTGCTGTTCATTACATTCATTGGGAGGTAGATATATGGAACATACTGAAATCAACTTTTTAATATTAACTCGCATGGTAGCAGCTTGGATACCAACTCCAGCACTGACAGATCATTAAAAATACTCTCTTTCTTAACAAAATTTTACCTCCAAAGCTGCTGATAAGTTTTAAAAGCGCGTCTTGTGTTACAAAGCGGACAAGATGATATTTGGCAATGAAGTCTTTGATATGAACAAGACTACTTTTTAATTCAAACCAACAGAGTGCCATTATAATGGATTGCCTTGCGCCTGTGCTGCTTTTTCATTTTTTGGAGTAGAAGATGCCTAGGATATTCATGTTTGGCTGTGTTTACATGTCTGAATCCATGCTCTCTAATGATTAAGTTTTGGTCCCCCCCAGCCTTTTTTTTTATATCAGTTTATATACTTTACTGAGTTGCTGGCTGTTTAGTGAAATAAGGCATTGAGATAATCAGGACAAGTGAACAGCCGACTGATACTACACTGGTTATCATAAATTAAGGAAAAATCACAAAAATAGTGATAACTCGCTCAAAAATAAGCCAAACTGTGTAAAATTTGAATATGTTGCCAAGTAAGAGTAGTTGAATAAAAATGCGATATGCAAATTAGTGGCGCTGCTTTCGGAATACGTCATCTGCGAGGAGTATAAAAGTTCATTGTGAGAGCAAGCCCACATATTTCACTGTGACAGTTACATCAGAAATCTGAGATAGCCAATTCGTGACAATGACCTCCAGGCATCATCTGCCTGCAGAACTGCGATGGAGAGCCATTAGGAGACTAGAGGCAGGACAAAGTCAAACAGAAGTGGTCAGATGGCTAAATGTGAGTCCTTCTGTGCTTAATAGACTTTGGAGGCAATTTTAAACCACAGATTCGGCATCTAGGTGGTTCAGCCAAGGACAGCCAACTGCTACGACGAGCGCCGATGACCAATATTTGACATTATGTGCATGCAGGAATAGAACCGCTACTCCGACTCTTCTTAGATCCTCCCTTGCTGCAGCCACCGAAGGTTCGTGTCAACATCAGCTGTGCGTAGGCTTCACGAAGGTGGTCTGTATGCGAGGCGACCGGACATTTTTGTGCTGCTCACGTCATGCCACAGGTGGGACCGTTTTCAGTGGGCATGACAACATGTCCACTGGACATCTGATCAATGGAAGGCGGTTCTCTTTACAAATGAGTCCAGGTTTAGTCTAGAAAGCGATAGTATGTGATATTTGATATGGAGAGAACATAGAACCCGTTATCATCCGTCAAACATCTGTGAAAGAGATACATATGGAAGGGGCAGTGTCTGTGTTTGGGGGTGGCATCTCTTTGGGTGGACGCACAAACCTCCATGTCTTTCCAAGGGGAACCGTGAATGCTCAGATTTACAGATATGACATCTTTGATGTTTATGTGCGCCCATATGCCGGGCAATATGTGATGCTTTCCTGTTACAGGACGACAACGCAAGACCACACAGGGCTCGCATCGTAGATGATTATCTTCAACAGGAAACAATTATGCGCATAGAGTGGCCAGCTCGATCCCCGGACTTGAATACTATCGATCATGTTTGGGATGCTTTAGGGAGACATTTAGCTGCTCTCAAGATGCACCCTCAAACCCTTGTCATGCTTGCAACTGCTTTGCAAGAGCAACGGCTCTTGCTTCCTATGGAACTGATAGACCGCATAATTTAAAGCATCACACATCGCTGTATTGCTTCTAGAGGCGATCATATTCCATATTGAAGGTACTTTTCCTATAGCAAACTGACACCTTCGATTTGTTCATTTTATACATGTGCTAATTTCTATACAACCACATTTGTCTGGTAATTTCATTTTATGTTATTTGATACCTTACTATGTGTTGTATATTGTGAGTACGTTTCATTAAATTCTACATGTAACTTTTTCAGTAATCGTGATTTTTCCTTAATTTATGATAACCAGTGTAGTAGGGACAACTAGTGCCTCCAGTTTCAATCTCAAGCAGAGGACAAAGCAGTGCACTGGGTGCAGTACCTCACCCCCCAACTACCAGGACTTCCTTTCCAGCCTTATAGGTAACAACACATGGCAAACACCTAGACTTTTTCTGAGAAACTAGAAACATAAGGATGTAACAGTATCTCAACTATGAGCTCAAACCTCCGAAAAAGAAACCACACGAGAGAAAAAAATGGATAAAGGAACAGATAAGGAGAGTTTGAAAAAGGAAAGATCACTAAGGCTCCAGGATCATTACCCCATCTCACTACGACAACAATCCCTTGAGGAGCTAGGGTACCTTAGGATTGCCACCCCAATACTTACATACAGTTTCACACACAGTGAAGCTCATTCTCATTAGGTCAGACATATCAGAATGGCCACAACAATACATCCAGTGTAATTATTTCTAACATACTATACCTATTTTGCTTGAAGCTCTATTCCTCATACGTTTCCCCCAAAGAACTGTTTTCACGTCTCAACCAATCAGATATTTCAAAAGGAAATTCACGGAAATGTTTCTTTCGATGTGCTATTGAAGTAGCTACTACATGTGATACTGATTTTACATTACTAAAATAACATGCATTTTACCTGCTTGAAATGTGCTTTATTGTAGAATGATCTTATGATTCAAAATTGTTTACCAATCCAAAATAACGAATGAAGTTAGTAACAGTAAATATAATATCCAAAATAATGAACAAACAATGAATCATGCCCATACACCACTTTATACACATTAGAGGTGATTACAAAATGACATACTGTGCAATTATTTTTTTTTTACATGCTTGATCTTTTCAGTAAGTTTCATAACAGATATCATTGAAAAGTCTGCTTTAATACTTAAAAGAACACTTTACAAGTCATAGCTTTCTTTGTAAATGTATTATTTAATCTTCATTTTATACAATTCTACAACAAGAAACCTTCCCCCTCTATTTCTTGAAATGAAAGCAAAAGTGTTTGCAAGAACCTCAACTCACAAGGAATCAAGTAACACAAATGGAAGTATGATATAAATTATCTAAATATGGTGTTCAAGAAAAATAGTTATACAGGTTTTATTTTCTAAACTTCATATGGTAAATATGTCCAACAAAAAAGTTTTCTTAAATAGAGTATTTTGCGAGAACAACTCACAAGGAATCAAGTAACACAAATGGAAGTATGATATAAATTATCTAAATATGGTGTTCAAGAAAAATAGTTATACAGGTTTTATTTTCTAAACTTCATATGGTAAATATGTCCAACAAAAAAGTTTTCTTAAATAGAGTATTTTGCGAGAATAGTTACAATACAGGAATGAAATTTAAATTACAAACTTACAATTTTATGTGATCCCTTGTACAGCAATAACACTGTTAATGCTTATTATTATTTATTTAATGAATTTTAATTTTTTTGCAAGCACTCTAGAGATGCATAAGGATGGAGTCACCAGTTTATTCACAGTTTTTTGCCTTTTTAACTTAGAATTTCAAAATGTCTTGATTTTTTTCACGAGTAAACTGGTAATGTCAGAAATGCAGCTAATGGAATTGCATAAACCTCTCCCCAATGAAACATACATTTTCATTTTCACACTGCTTTTCCTTCTACTTTTTAAATTAAGGAAATATGTTAATTTTTTATTTATTACTATGCAATAATGATGTTACTTCAGCATCCACACACCTTTACAATCTGATGTAAATATTCCATTTTGCCTTCAGTTTTTCCATTTTGTTGTGTATTTTAATTTTCCTCACATTTTCATTATTTTTATTTTTCTGTTTATGCATAGTAATAGTTGTCAAAGTAGCTTAGGTAAGGGAAGTCCATATTATTTAATACTATTTTTAAACTTAAATAAATAAATCTAAATCTGTATTAACTAATTTATATTACTGCAGCTTTAAGTAAATTTTAAAGTCAGTTATGTATTGCATTTTTACTTTTGCTTTCCTCTTAATATATAATATATATATACACATTTGATGACTATATATTATTATTATTATATTACATGTATTATATATTGATTATTAAAAGACAGAAAATAAAAATCATCTTCATGTAGCAATACAATCAGGTGACTAGCATACATCACTCATTTTCCATTTACTGCATTTCAACTAGTATTTGAAAAATGCTTTTTTAAAATAAAATAAATGAAATTCGAGAAAATGTGAAATTATTGTTTGATTACAAGATATTTGAACTTTTGAAATTTAATGTTAGCTCATTTAGATATAAAAGGCAATTGTAATAAAACTGAAAATAAAATTTCTTATTTGAAAGGAATGCCACAAATATTCACAATACAGGTTGTGCTGATTGCTCTTTCATAATGCAGAATTTCAAATTACGTATATATATAAAGATGCGACAGTGAGAGAAAACAATAGGAAGCTAAATAAAGGAATGCAAAACTCAGAAGATGATTCATTATAACAATTGACAGTAGATGAATGATCATTTAAGAAGCATTAAAATTCATATATTTTCATCCAAAAAAAAAAAAAAAAAAATTTGTACTGATGGAAAAATATTTACATTTAAAAATCTGCATTCTGATTAAAAAATAAAACAAATACTTTGTAAATAAAAGCTTTATTTTTAGATTAGTTTTTATTATAGTCAGCTTTAGTTACAACTTTTGTACACTCCAGAACAAGATGGTTCGTTGGAGTCTTCACCAGGCCTTTGGTTGTCAGCACATTCCACAACACAGTTGTCTTCATATAATTAAAATTCTACATCTATTATTTTTCACTTGTTAGGTACATACACATGGAACAATAGAGGATGTTTCCATACTAATTTACTCATATATCTCTTCAGCTGACACCACTTCATGAGTACCTAGCACCTCGCTCACTTAAGCATTAAAATTAAAAATACATTTCAAAATGAAATTGGGGAAAGGTTCCATGCCATAAAAAATGAAACATTTATAATCACAGCTTACATTTTTTTTTCAATAACAAGCCATTAAACAAGTCATTGCAAATGACTGAGCACTACTAACATGCTTTATACACATGGAAAAATTCACTGAAGAAAACTGGGAAAGTTAAAGATCTTAATTCATATTTGCCACCCTCAATGGCAAAACACCAAATAACAGTGCCAGGAAAAAATAGCCTTAACTTCAAGGCATATACCATATGCACCAAAACCAGACGTCCAGTTTATAAAAACATAAAGGCATTCTAAATTTAATGCATGCTTATTAACTCAAAGTTGTATGTTTTATTACCAGGATGAAAAATTATGAGCAAAGAAAATAAATAAATGATACAAAATTTAAAAGAACCATAATATATTTTACCAAATCATATATTGCAACAAAATGGCCCCTTACTGTAAGAAAAAAATGGATTAGTCATTATCTCAATGAACATTAGAAAGGATTAAGAAAAATATGGCTTGAACCATTTTCTCTTGGAGTTCATAACATTCATACATAAGTATTATAAAAATTATTTATAACTATTTCAACAATCTTAATGAAGCCAAAATAAGAGGCCTCTAATTTTTCTCCCAACATGGCTGAAAATGATACTCACTAGTTAAAAATTTATTCTGATACATGGCTTATCCTTCATATTTCAGCACACATACACAAATATACAGTTTTAAGTTTATTGTCCGTGGCAGTAATATAATCCTACAGAAAAATTTTTTTGGACGTGGGGGTCTCGGTGAGTCATTCATCAATTTCATCCCATAACTTGAGTTTTCAGGAATTTTGAAGAGTTTGGACTCAAATCTCAGTCAATGTACTCCCACCAATCTTTCTCATAACCTTCATGGACATGTTCAAGCAAGGCTTTGCACCGACTTTCACAATACCTAAAGGGAGGAGGGGAGAAAAAAAAAAGTGGAATTAAAAAAGCTACAAAAATACTACTTCGTATGTCACATAGTTAATAAAAATGCTTTTTGAAGGAAAGACCACAATATAATTTTTTCCATATCTAAAAGTCCTTGTGCTTTATTTCATACATCAGTACTAGTAAAACATGCATTTAAAATATTTAATAAAATTATGCCTGAATTTGTAACTATTTTACATTTTTAACAGAAAAAAATGAAAACTTTGATTTAAATTTATATATTAGCTTTTATTTTAAACTTATAATTACTACAGGGTTTCTTAAACTTTTTCAGTCGCGACCCCTTTTTATAACTCATATTTTTTTGCGACGCCCAGGACCCCATAAGTACTGCGCAAATCCAACAAACGTATGAGTGAAAATGTCAGTGTTTTCACTTGTACTGTAATACAGTACAAAGTCTGTTATCTGGACATCCATTATACAGAATGATCTATAATCCGGACCTCAAAGCCGCATGCGCGTTTAGCGCAAAAAAACGAAGCAACTTACATTGGAAAATGTTTAATAAAGTAAACAAATAAAAATTAAGCTTTTCTTGTAAATTTTGATAACCTTTACAACATAATTGCTCTTTATTTCATAAATTACAGTTTCATATTTTTAATTGTATAATTTCTGCTTGCCATCTTACCAGATTTAAATTGATGTTCTATAATCCGGAAAAACCCTTAATCCGGAATCGCCGAAGTCCCGACGAGTCCGGATTACGGACTTTGTACTGTATACTATTGCAGTTTTAGGTCATTAACCTTAATTTCTAATTTTAAGACATAGAACAATGTGAGAATTTTAAATAAGTAACAGACGAAATGACAGCGTCCCGTGCAAAGCAAAAAAAATGAACGTTTATATTATAAAAAAGAATGCGTCAAAACATTTTCGTTTTTTCTTTATCTATTTTCAGTTAAATTGTGTAAAAATATTTGGCAATTACTATTATAATATGTTAAAGAAATATCAAAACTGCTAAAATTTTTGGCGACCCGGTGCTGTAGGTATGCAACTCCCAATGGGGTATTGACCCACAGTTTAAGAAACCCTGAGCAACTAGAAGAAAATAATTTATGATACAGTTTAATGAAAACAAGTTTTATTCTCATTTATTTTAGTTTAATTCCTTTTTGAAAATCCATCCATCCGAGCAATAAATTTGTTGGCCTCCCTTACTAAATTTATTAATTTGAAGTTTTATATTTTTGACAATTCGATTTCGTTATTTAGGTACCTAAGCTTTTATTATTCGTCTTATAAAACCGTAAATGAATTTTGTAAAGAGAATTATTTAATCTCTTCTTTCCATTACACTATAAGATAAATTATTCTTCTTTAAGTTCACGAATGATTTTTGTTTTCATTCTTTTAGTCTCAATACCACATTATCAATCATATTATTCAATTGAAAATCATTTTTCAGCAGCAATGAATAATTAACACCTTTTACTTCCAACAATTCTGTTATGTCAAATAGTCGAAACAATCCAGCGATTTTGTCACAAAACCAGAAACTTTGTTACAAAACTTCATTTACACTATGGGAGCAAGAAACAAAATGTTACCTAATGGCATCATAACCTTGGAACTATGTTTCACAGCAATGCTGAAACAAGAAGCAATGCTTCTCAATTCCATTTCACACTACTCACACATTTTTTAAAAATGTGTAGAAAATCCTAAACTTTAAAACCCTTTTTATCATTCATTTTAAAAGAGGGCAAAAGTTAGTTTTATAAACCATGAAAATTCAAAAACCTTGCAACCAATATATATTCAGATGTTGAAATTTTAAAATCATAGATGTTAAATAGTTGGGGAAAAAATCTAGTGATTTTAAAAAATTCACTCAAAAAATCCAAAATTATGTTAAAAATTTGATACAAATTTCACTTACATTTTTTTTTCACTTTATTTGATGATGCAAACAGCAAATTTCTAAGACTTTTAGCTTGTTCATTAATGAAGATGTGCATAAAAATTTGTTTAAACATTAAATATAAAAACAGGGAAAAAAATAAATAGATAGAATTGGGGGGGGGGAAATCACTTCACCACATTGTACTGCCACCCATAAAGAGTATGTGTACAAAATTTGAATGACAGATTATCAGGAAGTATGTTAAAAGCCAATGGCAAACTTTTAGTGATAAATGCGATGAATGACTTAATTATTCAAGGCAAAATATCTTATTTGTAACTATCAAAGCTTTTAGTAATTCATTTGTTTAAGATACTGTGGACCATAGCTTTATCATTCAGGTTTATAATATTAAAATAAAATGGGTTTGACCAAAAACTTTCTACAACCTGGTCCCTGTATACTTGAGATACTGTTTTCAGAGTTCTTGTCCACACTGAACTCAATGGGACAAAGCTTCCTTATCTTAAAGTTAACAGAGGGCTTCTCCTCGAATACCAGCAGAGATGAAAGTGGTGATGCTACTTATGCATTCCACCTTTTAGAGTTTCCATACTCAAAATCTTCTCTTTGGGATAGACTCATTATGTTTATTCACTGAGAGTCACAAAAAATATTTGCTATACATTTATAGTCTTTGAATGTCTTAAACTGTAGGCTGTAGAAGAAGCAAAGAAATCATTGGTCATGCCTATAATCTTGAAGATGCAGATTAGACCAGGCATAATGGGCTAGCTATCTGCTGGCCAGAAACCCAAATTTTGAAATTTCAATAAATTACTGGAAGAAGCATCCTTTTAATTTGTTGTGTGTTCACATAAAAAATGCCAAGCAAAAGGACTTAAGAAAAAGATAAATTGTTAAAAGATTTTGATACTAGTAATAATTGCAGCCACAGGAAAACATTTAAGCACAGAATTTCCCAAGCAGCACTGTGTAATTTGCTTTAATAAGGGATTATAATTAATAAAGAACTGATAAAAAATATAAATACCTCAAGGAAACATGAAAAAGGAAGTCAAAAAAAGTTAAAACTACTTTTCCAGAATGGTTTTAATTTATAAAACTAAACAGTGTTTCAGGAGCTTTTTTCACTAAATGCTACGAAAAAATTTTGTATCTGCTGACAGATGGCTCACAAATTGGTGAAAGAAAAATCCATCATTGTTTATCAGCAATTGCATGATGAGAAGAAGAGAAAGATTATCATGTACCTGAATAAATGACATTTTACTTGGGCTGATAAATTAATACAAACTACAAATTTATAATGTAGACAGAACTGGACTGCATTACAGAACATTATCCACAACACATTAATATTTAACAGTGAAACAGCAGTCGTTTTAGGAAATGAAAAAATGAGTTACTGTGTTACATCACCATCTGCAAATACAACATCTAGCATTCTGCCTTTAGACAAGGGTATTTATAAAAGCTTTCAAATGTCATTACAGAAAAGTTGAACAGAATTGAATTTTGTGAAAAGCAAGCACTTTGAAGGAGATAAGCAAGTTACTAACTCTGCATATTACAGTCAATGCAAGGGATTAAATGTCTTAAAATTAGTTTAAAATTCTTTTCGAAAATGCGTATGGATAAGCCTCAGATTAAATGCAAGTTATAGTTAATGATTGAGACATCAGTGAGGGAAGTTATGAAGATTCATTTTTATAATTTGTGTCAATTTTCAAAAATATTGAAACAACTTGTGTAAAACACTTCCACAATAATATGTTGTAAGAACTGCAGACACTGATAAAGTTATACAGAATAAGTGATGATATGCCAACATCAATCAAATTTAGAAATACACTATATTCTAAGAATAAACCTTGAATTAAAAGGTGCTGATCAAAAATGTGACCAGAGGTTTTTGCAAAATTAAGAAAACATTTGAAAACTGTTGTGGAACAATATGAAACAAAGAGAGATAGAACAGCTGTTTGTAAGAAATAATATTTAATCAAAAAGGTAATTAAAAAAATATTTTTTTATTAAAAAGTGAATTTCAAAATTGCATAATTAATTTAATTTTAGCACTAATTTTTAATTATTATTTTAGAATTAATTACTAAATTAACTATTAGTTATTATTTTATGTCAAAGTTTACAACTCATATCATAATTTGTAACACAAATTGCCATCCATTAAACTCAGCTGCTTAATAAATATGTTTGGGATGGAAGTGATTTTAATAAGCGATGGATACTGTACTGAATCTTTCTTCAATGAATGTTTGTAAAATATTGTTGAATATCCAAAAAATAATATTATAAAAATGAAGGTTCGTACCTATACTTATCTTGAACCTTTTGCTTGATATCTAGGAGGTTCTCCTGTGTGATATCACGTTCTAGATATTCAGACAATGTCTCTGTTGCACTCTCTAGATCTCTCTGATTGTGCTAAAAATTTTTAAGAATAAAATTAAGTATGCTAAATTTCAATGATTTCAATCAAAAATGTACAACTCCAATACGTTTATTATTAGAATTAAACTAAACTTCAGAAGACATAAAATTAATTATTCAAATATATTACCTACTTATAAAAATTAAATTTATATATTTAAAAACAATATTTAAAAACATGTGTATTTTGATGCAGTTTATGATTCAATTCTTGACTATGCCACTGTCTGTATGACTAAATGACACATTTTCTAAAACAATACTCTTGCTGAATGGACTTTTACACATATTTCCCCTGTCAGGATTTATAAAGGACCAGAAAATAAAAAAGGTATTTCTTTTATTATTACCTAGTTCTATTTATTATACTGGGAAACAATTTTGTAACACAATTTCTGTTGAATTCAATTTTTGAGCAATTTTAAAGTTAAATAGGCATGCTCATTTCAAAACCATAGTTAAGTTTTCTACCATGTCAAATTTTTTCTCTATGCCATTTGTGAATATGAACACTCTCTAAGGCATCAAGTGTGGATCACAGGAAATAGCACTTCTCCTACTGGCTGACTTCCGACTGGTGTTGGGTGAATGGTGTCAGCATCAAAGACTAGCGACAGGTGCATACTTGTTTAGATTAGTTCAGTTATGCCTGAGATACGTAGTGAGATGTTGTGTGTCACTCTGATATAGTGAAGTGTATTCCAGTGTTGCATCTGAGTTCTTGTTTATATACACAGTTAGCAGTGTTTAGTTTTTGTTTATAAATGAACTGAAACTTTTCCTCATGTCTGCCTATGCTAATCTGCTATACGTGCTTTAACAGCCCCGATTCGTTTTATTATATACGTGGCAGTCTTACCACCCCCAGCAAAGAACAAACATAAGTAGATTTATCAGGCAAGCCTATTTTAAAGTGAATATTTGTGACCAAGAAAATCATGGGCCTTTAACAAAGTGTGCAAGCAGTACATCGAGAGTTTACAGATATGGATGAAGGGAACATGTTCTAAATTTCCATTTGGTATACCTATGATTTGGCGAAAGCCCAAAGATAACTCAAGTAATTGTTACTTTTGTATAGTGGATATAAAAAGATAACAGGATATAACAAGAAAAAGAAATGTAAAATACAGTATCCTATTTACCACCATCAGCTATATACCTAGTGCCTCAGTCAGCTGAACTCCCAGTGCCAGTTTTCAAAGAATTTACAAGAATAGGATTCCAGTGAATATCATACTCACATCAACAATGATCCCACTCAAAAGGCATTTGAACAGCAAGAGTTGAATGATTTGGCACAAGATTTGGGCCTATCCACATAAGTTTGAGAGCTGTTAGCATCAAGACTGCACGAGAAAAACTACTTTCGACCAAGAGAAAGTGTGTTTCTGCAATACTTCCAAAGTGATGATGGATTTGTGTATTGCCATCACATACACAGTTTAAGAGTTGGGAATTTCTGCTTATAACACAACTCAATGGTGACTGTTCATCGATAGCTCAAATTGAAACTTGAAGTGTGTCCTCCACCACAATGGAAATTTATTTGGTGCAGTTCCAATAGGCTATTCAGTTTGCTTGTGTGAAAAATATGAAGACATAAAGAGAAACACTGATTTGATGGAATGATATTACAAGCACAAATGGATGACCTTATGTTGACCTTAAATATGTATTATATTTCCATCTCTGCATATAAAACTGGGTCTCAAGATGTTAAAGCTTAGACACTTGAAAGAGACTGTTTCAAGTAACTCATTTCGGCATTTCCTAGCCTATCATTTGAAAAGCTAATGGCAGATATGTTTGATGGCCCACCGATTCGTCAGTTTCTTAAAGATGAACATTTCATTGGAACAATGATGGAAAAGAATGCTTGATTTGCATTCAAAAACATTCTCAAAGACTTTCTTGGAAATATATGAGCACAGAATTATAACAAAATTGTTCAGCAATGCCTGGATAGCTTCAAAATGCTTGATTGCAACATCAGCATCAGAGTGCTTTTTTCGCATAGTCATCTTGATAACTTCCAAATCTTTACAGTCACCCATAAACAGGATGAGCGATTCCACCAACATTTGAAGGTCATTGAGGCAAGGTAGATTGTACATATGATGGCTGAATACTGTTGGAGCATCAAGCAAGAATGTCTACATTTTAAACATTCCAGAAAAAAGTTATAAGTGAAAAAAAAAAATTTACCTTAGTATGTATGTTTACCATTGGGGGGGATTTAACTTGAAACAACTACATATATAGCTTTTATATAATTAAAATTATTGTGAACAGTATATCTGGTATGTTTTCCTTTATATACATATTTTGTATAGAATTTTGAGACAAAAAGATGATATCCTAACTCAGTAACTTAAAAAGCTATTTGTTCCTGTAGCTTAAAAATGTGACGTGATAAATAAAAAACTGAGGTTTTTTTTTGGACTTGGAGGCCAAAAGTTAGTAAAAAAACAAGTGACAGATCTGAAATGAAATTGCTGTTTGTCAATGTTATCCACTACCATATACAGGCATTATTTAAATATAATTATTTCTGTTTACCACATTTTTCTAAGATTTTTCTACTTTATGCTGATACTGCAGATAAACATTCCATATTTAACAGCGAACTCTTGATTTACTGGGTAATTCTGAGGATAAAGTCAATAGTTAGTACAATGTGAATCCGACCCACTGAAGAGGAAAACCCATATTACAATTAACAGAAAATTAACATTAACAATTTACCTGCATTCAAGCGGTTAAATCTAGTGAATAAATTCAGTTGGTTACATATATTAAATCATTATTTAATTATAAAATTTTAAAAAATTGCCTTATTTTTGTACGTCAATATGAAATGATTTACAACAAAGTATTACGGCTGTTGCACTTGATTTATAGCTATGATTGAGCAATTTTTACTTTTAAAATCCTTAATTTAAACAATATTTTTTATTTGGATTACATACTATAAAATTACATACTGCTGCGGATAAAAACAACTCTCAGTACAAAGTATGAGACCTAGACTTATCAGGACTTCAGTGATTCTGTTTTGGCATTTTTCCAGATATTAGATCATCAGTGTAAATTTAGTAAGATGAGAGATGAAATTATAAAATTAAAAGCATGAAATAGTGATTTATGAAATAATGGGGCATTTATGACCTTAACAAAATCAAAATTAAAAAAAGTTCAATATTTATTTATTTGCTTTATTAAAGATTTCTTTCCGTGTAAGTTGTTTAATTCGCTTCGTTTGTGCCAATATTTTCTCTTTAATTCTACAGACAGACACAGTTTCTTGTTCCGTTACAAAGTTCCATCGCTTAACTCCTGTTCCTGCCATGTTCAGAATTCTCACTAAATTGTCACTCAAAATTTTTTCGTTCCCAACAACCTCTCTGGATTTAGAACCAAACTACAGATTTTGCAGTCCATAACTTGATTGATAATTGGGGCATTGTCACTGCAAATGAAAAACTTTTGTTATATCATCTTCATTTAAAATTATTTCTCTACATTTCTTCACAAATTCCATTGCATACGGAAAATAACTTTTCCTCATTAATGCACTCAATAATGCACTCACTTTCAGCTAATACTTCACACATATTTAGCTGAAGTCTGTAATCACCTCCAAGTGTAATGTAAACACAGAAGCATACAATGTTCTTTTCAATTACTAGTATTAAAAATTAAATCGTTTAGATATCACTGAATGGGAAATTTCTCAAGCTTGGAGGTATGATGATAGCCACATGGTTGATGGGGAGTGTGTGTGGGGGGAGAAAAGATTTGCAAGGTTGATGTCAGTGTCACACAAAAATTAAGAATCAGAACTCTCCCCGTTTTATTATGAAAAAATACCAAATGCACAAGCATAGAAGCTGCAAAAGAGGTTGCTGGAGATTCACAGGTCTGGATCTTAGATCATTCCAGACAATAAATGTCCGGATTTTGGACTTTGTAATATATTACGATAACATCTCTTAACACTGCTATTATTCCATGCATTTTTCTTTCCCGTTTTGTATTTGGATCTTAGATTATTTCAGACACTGAATGTCTGAATTTTTAAATTTTTAATATATTACCATAACCATAACATCTATTAACACTGCTATTATTCCATGTACTTTTCGTAGCCGTTTTGTATTTTCTGATCTTTGTTTTACACTGGTGGTTTGTTATAGGAATTTCTCCATCATTTTGCAATAGAATAAACTTGGGCTTTTTTATGACAGTCATTCTACCAGAAAGCAGGATATTTCTTTAGACTGTTTTGCTTTGGAGCAAATATATTTAATCTGCTTTTACAGGCACTTGTTTTCATTAGGAAACCCAAGATCATTTATGCATATTCCCATTAACACTCTCTTATCTTCATAGAGAAATAGTTTTTCAGTTTGTTTTTAGCCACAGTGGTTTGCCTGGAAATTAAAACATAGATAAACTTACAAAGGAAGCATCTCTCTTGAGCCTTCCTCAGTAACCCATTCAATTACGAAAATCTATTAAACAAATTACCTGTAAAAATCAAGCAATTATGTATAAGCAGATAGCTGCTGGTAAGCCCTGGGGGGATTTCTTGGGTACTCAAAACGACCTCCCTTAAGTTAATGTAGTCCCATCTTTATCTATTAACTGGTCATGATCACTTGCAAGCTCATGCATATTGTTCAGGTTTCCCTGGACCTCCAAGATTGTACTTTATGTTGTAAAAATGGCTGAAGTACATAAAAATGTATGACTGGAGAACATCTTTATGTCTGTTTAGCCTTACTGGACATAATGTATATTTCAGTGTAAAAGACTCATATTTTTAATTTATTATTTAATTTTTAGACTGGACTGCAAAGCATCTCATGCTTGAAAAAGTTATGGTGGAAATATTAAAAAAAATATTTTTAGCTGCCTCCAGTTGACACCATAATAAGATGAGTAAAATTATATAGATCCTGCATACAAGAATACCTATTATTCTATTAACCAATGCTATCCCTTGCCTTTTTTAATGATGAATTGCTTAGACTCTTATCACAAAACCACAAAGAGTGATAAACTATATGGTAAACTAAAATAACTTTTCATGTAAACATGAATTTTTAAGAAAACTTATTTTATTGCAGTGTGAGAAGATGTGAGGGGAGAATACATTTCATACATTAAACTGCTACTTTTTAATTTCTGCTTCATAACAATGTGGAATACTGATTTATGACTTGAAACCTATGCCTACTCACAAATGTTACAACAAACACTTTTAATACCCAAGTAACTTCCCAACATAAGTCTTAATTAAAGAAACCTGGAATTTAAAGCTTCATTACATCTTTGCATTACAAATTTCAAAACTTTTCTCTGTCATAGTCACTCAATGCAGTCCATAGCATATCCCTTTCTATAAAAATTCAGTTCCCTCTGTAGCAATGTTTTTTATTTTTCAATTTTTAAGTCTTTCTTCATCTGGCTGTGTTTCTCAAATGACATGTTGGCCATCCTCTGGGAAATCAAAGCTTTTGGTTCCTTTGGAAGTACTGTTATAAAGCTGAAACTTAGAGGTCAAAATGTATTTCCTAGAAAGCTGATGTTACTTCAGCACATTTTCCTACTAACTTTTTTTTTAATCATAGCTTAAAATCCATGCAACATCTTTCTTAAATCTAGTCTTGCATTTGAGGGGCATATACTGCCTTCAAAGTAACATTGTAATATTAAAACAAAATAATGACAATTGATTGAAGTCACATTATACATGTTGTGTGTGTGTGTGACATACCATGGAAGAAACCTGATTCGTTGTGCTTTGACTTTCAGAAGAAGTGCTTAGTAAAAATATATAATACAACAATATCCTGAAACTTTAACAACTTTTAGCATTTAAAGGATAAAAAAAGGAAATTATAAAACTATAAATGCAAAATATCTTTGGCATCGGGACTAAATTGAAAATTGTATGAATGTATGCACATGTGTATGCATCTGCATATATGTGTATATGCATACACATACATTTGTGCTTCCATATATACATGCATGCATCCGTACATTTTCGATTCTAATGACAGAACAGTACCAATTTAAAATTTGAAATAATGTTTTATAAAAGCCTAAATCCTTTTTTTAAGAAATTTGACAAGATTTAAGATTGTTAAACATAACAGATAAAAATTAAACAGATACATTTACGAAAATGCAAGTACTATTGATTTAGATCTTATGTACTGTAGTTTCAGGCAGATAAGGCACAAGCTACAGGTGTTTAGAAGTCCATTTTCAGGACTTCATATCTTTTGGCCTATCGCATATCTGAAGGAATGTTATTTTCCCCTTATCTTTAGTTTACATCAAGGATGTCAAACTCGCGGCCCACAACAAATATTTTTGCGGCCCCGGCCAATATATCGGCAAATAATAATATATAATGATAAAATAACATATCGATGAAGAAAAAAATGAAATGTTTACTGCTAAGTAATTAACGATAACTTATTCAGTGTTGTTAGATTACTCACAGTGAGCTGACACACACTACTTAAATTACAAATGCGTGTGAGTAGCTTGCGTTCAGCTACCTTCGGCTTTTAGGGGACACGTGCACTCAGAACTCGTACACATCCCCCGATAGCTGAATGTGGCCGAACTCATTGTCTCAGTTTTCGAATCATAGTTTTGTACGATATATTGGTGCATGCATGTGCATGCACTTTGCTTTGTTATTAATTATTAATTCATATTGTTACGGATTTCATAGTTATTTATTTATTTAGTTTTTTTTTATTTAGAATTGTAATTAGATTTGCTTATGTTGCCTTAGCAACGCAGACGATTTTTGAAAAGACAGCTGCGTTGGAAGGTTAAAAATAGAACAGTGCGTGCATTTAATACCTAATAAATAAATATCTCGTAATTGCTGTTGCCATCCACAAAAATCCAACTCATCTCAGCAGTAGCTGTAGTTCTAGCGAACTGTTTGTTTACTTAATGCTGTGATTGATTTGTAGCGATTTCGCTGTGAGATAGAATTAGTTTCTCTGTTTTGAATTGATTTTTGCTAAACGTTTGACATTTTGTGATATTGTTAGAATATTTTTGAAGAAATATTTCAGCATTTTAATTTATCTCTTGTGGAAAGAATAAGTTTTTGTTAACTTTTTAACGTTAACCGTGTTTATTCCAGCCCTTTGTATTCAGTATGTCTATATCAAAACCAAGTGGTAGTAAAATTAAACAAAAAATCGCTGACGAACATAGAATATTCCAAGTAAAATGGGAATTAGAATATTTTTGCTATGAAATAAAAGATAAAATAATCTGCTTGATATGTAATAATACTATTTATGTATCAAAGTTATATAATATTAAATGTCATTACGAACAACACAAATTGAAATATAACAATTACGAAGGATTAATGAGAGAAGAAAAGTTGAAAGAACTCAAGTTAGGAGTGAAAAAGCAACAGTCCATGTTTAGTAAAATATTGCTAGAAAGTGAAGCGGCGGTACATGCAAGCTACGTCTTGTCTGAGTTGATGGCTAAACATTCGAAGCCTTTTATTGACGGTGATTTCATCAAGGAATGCCTAATGAAAGCTGGAGAAATTGTTTGTCCTGGAAATGTGAAGGCTTTTCAATCAATTTCATTGTCTTGAAATACAGTTGGGGAAAGAGTTACTGATTTAGTCGCGAATTTAAGTAATCAGATCAAAGCAAAATCATCTAGTTTCGAAAGTTTCTCCATTGTCTATGACGAGAGCACGGACATTAGTGGCAAAGCTCAATTAGCAATGTTTCTTCGTTCTTGTGACAAGAATTTTAACATTTTTGAGGAATCACTGGAACTAATACCGATGCCTGGTACTACCACAGGAGAAGATATATTTACTTGTGTTTTTGGACTTCTGCAGAAATACAATCTACCTTTGGCAAAATTAAATTCTGTAGCTACAGATGGCGCTCCATCAATGACCGGGAAAAACAAGGGCTTCATAGCATTACTAAGAAAAAAACTTAGTGAAATTCACGGTTCAAACATTTATCATATGCATTGTATTATACATCAAGAAGTTCTATGCACGAAAGTAATAAATATGGGGAATGTTTTGTCATATATAAAAAAAGTTATAAATTTTATAAGATCTCGAGGTTTAAATCAGCGTCAATTCACTGCTTTCTTAAGTGAGTTAGATAGTGAATATTCGGGTTTGTCCTACTATACCGATGTATGTTGGTTATCTTGCTCCAAGATTCTCACACAATTCCAGGATTTGAAAGAAGAAATATACCAGTTTTTAAAAACGAAAAATCAAGACGTAAGTTTGTTTTACGATCCAATTCGGATACAAGATTTATCTTTCTTGGTTGATATAACAAAACACTTAACGATTTAAATTTATCGTTACAAGGAGAAGATCATATCATTACGAACATGTTTGACATAAATTAAAGCATTCAAATGTCAACTAGTTCTTCGGGAAAAAGAACTTAAAAATGAAGATTTGACGCACTTCCCGACGTGCAGCATGAATAAATCAAGTTTAGATGATACTTGTTCGTATCAAAAATACGCAGAAAAAATTGCAAATTTAACAACTGAATTTGAAACGAGGTTTAATGATTTTAGTTCCCTCGAAAACAATTTTTTTTTTTGTTTTCTTCGATTTTCTCAATAAGTATTGACTCAGTACCTAGCCATATGCAAATGGAGGTGATCGAGATTCAATGCAACTCAAATTTGAAAGCAAAATTCATTGAAGTGGGCGTGCCTGAATTTTACAAATATTTACCAGCCAGGTTTGAAAATACTCGAAAATTCGCATATGAAATTATTTCCATGTTTGGTAGCACTTATCGGTGCGAGCAATTATTTTAAGTCATGAAAGGTAATAAGTCTCCTATTAGAAACCGTATTAATGATGCTCACCTTGGGTCAGCGTTGAAAGTTATCACTGCAAACAAAATTTCGCCCGAAACAGGAAAGATAATAGCAGAGAAGAGATGTCAAGTATCAGGACATAAACATTAAATGTTTCTTGTTCTTTTCTACATAAATATATATATATGTTTATTATTGTATTATTCGAAATAAATCTACGTTTCTATAAATATATATATATATATATATATATATATATATATATTTTTTTTTGCGGCCCGCCTAAAGTTAAACTTTGTTTGTTTGGCCCAAGTGTACCTATGAGTTTGACATCCCTGGTTTAACATAGTAAGTTATGCACAAATGAAATGGTTATTTTAGAACTCGCTGCAACATTTTAGCCTGATATCAAAAGCTCAGACAGTGCAACAAATTCGAATGCAAATGAAACTCGGCTAACTATGGTAGGTTGTGGACAGTGCAATGCACGTATTTTCTGCTGAAGTCTGTGGTTTTGTCTGCATTTTCTGATTGCCATCTTCTCCTCAATGGGTCACAGAAACTTTTACTTCAGAGTAGTCAGAGAAATTTTTACATGTGCTTCTCTACTTTGTGACTTTTTTATTGCTTTCTTGTTGCAGTTCTTATTTTTTTCAATTGACTTGTTGAATTTTTTAAATTGTTCTTATTATTATGGCTCCTACTTTAAGAAAAAGTTATAAAGCTGCTTTAAGTTTTTAATGAAGAAAGCAATAGAAATTGGAAATTCCACTGTGACTAGAGAATTTCATGCTACGAGATATGCATTCGACGGTGGAAATCCAAATGAAGAATTAGAAAAAATGCCTAAGAATAAAAGTTCATATCGGACTGGCATCATAGCCCAATCTGTTTTGGAAAATAATTTAGAGAAATGGACAACAGAGCATAGAGAAAAGGGACTATCATTGTTAACAGTTAGAATTTGTCTTCAAGCAAAAGTAATTGTTCAATACATAAGCATTAAAAACTTTGTGGACCTAATCGCTGTTTCAGATTTATAACACAAAAGAAATTATAAATCAGGACCAAAACAACAGTTGGACAGAAGCTTCATTGGGAACAGCTTGAAAAAGGATAGTTTTTGAAGTATACCTCCAAGTAAATTAAAGAACAAAATCTGAATAGATGGCAAATAATTAATATGGATGAAGTGCTCATTATTTTTGATTGTCCTCCGAGCAGAACTGTTCATTGAACAGGTGAAAAAAACTATTTCTATGTTAACAATCGGACGACTTCTTATATGTATAATTTGAGTTGTGCTGCCCATAGAGTGAAGTTAACCACTTTAATAACTTTCAAAAGAAAAACATGTCCAAAATGAAACTTCTCTACTGTGGTCATTATTTGCAGCAACAAAAAAGGATGGATGTGCAAAGAAGTGATGTTGCTTTGGCTGAAAAAAATTTACGAGAAAAAGGGTACTTTTTTTTTAAACCTTGGAGACTTGGCATTCTGGATTCAATGAGCCTCTGCTAGTACTGTAAAATCCCAAACAAAAAAACTTAGCACCGACATCTCAGTGCTACCAGGTAAGCTTATGAAAATTTTACTGCCAGTAATCTCACTATCAATAGAATTTTTAAGCGTGAGCTATAAAATTTAGTGGGAGGAATGGATGCAAAACAGACTTCATTCTTTGACAAATTCTCGATGGATGAGAAAAGTTTCATATGAAGAGGTTGCCTTGTGGGTTGATAAAGCATGATATTCAGTCCGAGTATCAGTTTTCACTAAATCGGAAAACACTGAAGAAGAAAATGAAAATGAAGATAGCGACTTTGGAAGAAATGATTTAGAACAGAGTGATGAAAGCTACCTTGATGGTAATTTCTTAAGTTTATTTAATTCTGACACTGACAAGTAGGATTTTAAAAGTTTTGTACAAATAAATGCAGTTTATTTAATTTATTTTTATTATAAAATTCTGTTTGATTATCTAATTTACATATTTGTTTTACATCATACAGTAATTTATGGTGTTAAGCATAGTTTATCCATAAAAATAACATTTATTGGAAATCAGAAGAGTTCGCTTTTGGCAAGTTCAAGTAAAGTTTGTTTATTTATATACTACTTTTTATAGTTATGTTGTAAATACAGTCAAAAGTCGTTAATCTGGACTCGTCGGGACTTCGGTGATTCCGGATTATAGATCATCAGTTTAAATCTCGTAAGATGGCATGCAGAAATTCTAAAATTAAAAATATGAAACCGTAATTTATGAAATAAAGAACAATTATGATCTAAAGAATATCAAAATTTACAATAAATAAATAAATAAATAAAATAAATAAATAAAGCTTAATATTTATTTGTTTACTTTATTAAACATTTCTTTCAATATAAGTTGTTTAAGTTGCTTCGTTTTATGTGATAATACTTTCTCTTTAATTCTATAAACAGACATAATTTCTTGTTCAGTTAAAGTTCTTGTTAAGTTAATTTCTTGTTCAGTTAAAGTTGAAATACATAATTAGATAATTTTAGCTTATACCATCTGTTATACATAAAAGTTCCGCTGTTCAAGTCCCGTTAATTGCTGTGCCAAGAATACCGACTAACTTGTCAATCGAAATTTTTTCGTTTTCACTAACCTCTCTGTCACATTCTTCATGCTTTTATCCATTTTTTGCAGCAATTCCACTTTTTGTTTGATGGACATCGAAACATACTTTCGTTTTGTACGATCCTTTTGGAGCTCCAGAATCGGAAATTCTATTTGACATAATCTAAAGTTCAAGTTTACTTTTATAAAATTGCTCTTACAGTCTGCAAAAAATAATAATCTGGATCCAATGCGAAGATTAAGGAACAATGCAATCATCAACATTAACTGAAATACATAATTAGATAATTTTTAGCTTATACCGTCTGTTATACATAAAACGCGCACGCAAAAACGTATTCTGCACTTGTGCACACGCATATGCGCAGACGTAAAAGGTCTTACGCGCACGCATAAACGCCTATGCGCATGTGTCAACGCGGCGCATGCGCAGAAAGTTTTTAGCTTTGAGGTCCGGATTAACGACTTTTGACTGTATTATAAATGACGACTACATCAGCATGAAAAGGAATTACTCATAATATGAATATTAAGTGCAATGTTTTCGAATGTTTGCTGCAGCTTATACGCCAAGGCGACTTATCAACCTAAAATTACGGTACTTGTTTCACAGATTTGTTACTAACACCATATTCCAAACTGCACTTACCTCAAAAATAGCAGATTGATTGTTTCTTTTAAGGTAGTATGCGAAGACATAAGTGTACATCAAAGTTTGCCGACACTGACACAAAATATCCACTGCAATTTTTAAGAACTGAACTTCAATCCATGACATATTTTGTTGCTGCATTTCCTCCATTTTATCCTTCACTGAAGCATACAGCTATTAATGGAGGAAAAGTGTGATTTTTATAAAACTATAAATGGAAAGGGTGTTAACTATATGCAATTATTTAAAGAAATTTTTACGAATAAAAAATTAACCTTGTGCTCAAATTTCAAGCTCTGCATGTGATTCAGGTAACGATTACAATAAAATAGGTATCTCTGCAATGCTGCTCGAGACTTCTCCTGGGCATCTCGTGCCGATTTGGCTTCTCTTTCATCATATCGATTGCAATTGTACCTGAGGAAATGTTACAAAAAAAAAAAAAAAAAAAAAAAAAAAAAAAAAAACTTTTTGCATGGTGACACAAATATTTCACATACAAAATAACCATAGCTATCAATAAAGAAAACTTATGGAATTAGTAGAAAGAAGATCTAAATAACATTAAATTGAATAATTTTTTCTAATTTTAATAAACTATTTATTCACAGATAAAGCACATTTCATTCTACACAAAAATCAAATTTTGCTTTAAAACTCTTACATGAACACCATTCTTTTTTTTTTTTTTTTGTTTTTTTGTATAGTGGACCCTTGTTTTTAAGAAGCTTCAATTTATCACCCATTATTCTGGCTCATGTGTCTAATACGTATAATTTATGCTTTGATACTGTAGAAAAGAAACAACAGCTTAGAACAAAATAAATGACAGATCCCTTTTGGTATAAAATTTTTAGCATATTTTTTAATTAATGCTTTAAAATATTTTCTTGAAGAAAACTTCTTTTGAAATAAAATTACATTAAAAGAATAAAATTGATAAAAGAACATACTTAAACAGAAATTTAAATTGTGATAAACCACCATTTATACAATGCACCCAATAACTATATTCTATATTTGGAAATTTTATAATAAACTAGTTGCAAAAAAATGTGTACTATATTAAATGGGTGGAGGAGAAGACAGAGAAAGGCAGAAAAAAAGATATTGTGTTGTTTACAATTTTACAATAATATTCTCCCTTAAACATACTTTTCAGAACTTTTGTAAATATCACAGTTAAACTTGAAATATTAAAAACGGGGATACCTTTCTCGCACAAAAGTCCAGAGTTTGCACGAGGTTTTCCCACAGTGAGATAACACCATTTTGGATGGTAATTTCAAACTGGCTTAGATTTAATTTATAATATCAGGTTTTAATGAAAGTTTCCTACCTTTGAAAATATCGTCTGCACAAACAGTTCACATTGGCATGTTTAATCATATTTTGTCAAACGATTTTTGGCATTTGAAAGAAAGAGATTTGCTTTAGAACAAAATGTAATGAAATTTATATATATATAAAAACTTCATTAAGTACAAGGTGTCTATAATGGAACTATCATGCTATCAGATTAGAACCATCATTTACTTCTATTTCTGTTGCAAAATGTCACCAAATCATGTGTACAGCTTTAGGTACTAATGTTGTATCATATGACACTGTGAAGGTTTACTACAGAAAGTTCAAAAACAAGGACTATTACATTCAAGAAGTAGAACACTCTGGCCAACCTACTGATGTTGGCCTGCCTGTGAGAACTTGTTGAATAAGATCAGTATGCAACCACTCGAGAGCTTGCTAAGGAGTCAGACCTTAGTGCAGTGTCCAGTAGTTGTGCTATGCATCGCATAAACTTGACGTACAAGTTCAATCACTGGATGCTTCATGAGCTGACTCAAGCAGATAAGGACAGACATGTTTGGGCTGCACTAATCTGCTTGAATATCAAAACAAGGACAAAATTCTGGACTGGATTGTCACTTGTGATAAAAAGCAAATCTACATCAACACAGGCCGAAAATGGGGTTGGTCTGCACCCAGTGAGCGAGTTGCAAGCACAATTTGACTAACAAAAAGATCATGCTTTACATCTGGTGGGATAGCCATGGTATTATCCACCAAAAGTATTTAGAAAGAAGTAAAACCCTCAACAGTAAGGTGTACAGAGAGATACTAGTCCGTGTTGACGCCGTTATCAAGGAAAAACGTCAAATTGAGTTCTCTGCAAAACATTAATGTTTCATCAAGATAATGCAAGACTACATGTGTCTGCATTCACATGCTGGACTCTGTAAGGACTCACGTAGGATCTTCTGCCACACCCACTCTATAGCCCCCGACATCGCTCTTTCAGACCTCTACCTTTTTTTAACATCTGCAGCTACATCTTGCTGGTGCTATCTCCCACTCTATTTTCAAACTAGTGCTATCTATTTTGGAAACTGATCTCTGGTACCATGATAATAAACATTTACAGTTATTTCACTACCAATCTAGTGGTACATAAATTAATATTCATGTGCAATTTTTTGGTTTGGAATACGGATTGGGTATATTAATTTACAATTAGTGTGTAAACATACCATGATGATCCATGTGGCTCCCAAGGGCCTAAGCATACCCAGCAGAAGTCTGATTTGCAGTTCTGGTTCTTACAAACCATATGATTGCATCCTCCATCCTTTTCAATGGTGGCATTGCACTTTGGACATTCCTGCAAAACCCATGCTTTTATTAGATTGTAAAGAACTTCAATCAGATTTAATTTTTTAATACTCAATGACCTTATAAAATCTAAAATGAAATTGAAATAATGATACTTTTCTGTTAGCGGGTCACCATTTAGTGCCAAATATAAATGTCGGCACAAAATCCAATTAGATAGCAGCAACCGTAATGATATGCATTGGAAGAATTGTTTTTTTCAAATAACATGCCAGCATTTCAAACTCAGACAAAAGTTTGCTACTTTTCATATTCTTATGTTTTCTGAGTTATTAAATGTCATGAAAATTTTTAATTTATCATTGCATACATGACCTAACATGCATCTGGCACTATGACTATCCTACTCAAACAATATAGAAGTAGATGATTTTAAATTATTTCTGCTTATTTTTACGTAAATCTGGATTTTCAGTATGTGTTCCTAACCTATTTGCTCTACATACACAAGTTCATGCACAATTTAAAATCATGTTAATTTAAAACTTTTTTTTTTTTTTTTTTACACAGGAATGGAAGAGTAAAATAGTGACACCACAAAGCAAATGATTGTTAATGATATGGCAACTTTAACATGTCTTTCATATTGTAATAATATATTATAAGATAAAGTCCAAAATTTGGATGTCAAAATCTGAAATGATCTAAAACCAGAACTCTGGAGTACCCACAATTTTTCTTTTCCTTTATAAAGTCTAGAAATGAAAAATACAATAGTTAAGAGAAAAAAGATGTGCCATAAAAGCAATTTTCCTCTCACTGAACTAAAATTCATGCATGTCACCTTCAAACACCTGCTGACTAGGGACAGCAGGGACCTATTGGCCTAGACCATTACCAACGACAGTTACACTGATTATCATTGGCCATAATCACACTTTTTGTATTTGAATAGTTGTGAGGGGATTACATTTTTCTGTCGGATGGCTTGGGCAAACACTGGTTTGTACACAGAACGAAGCTCTATACCATGGAGGAAGAATGCTCTGTATGCAATGAGAGATGACTATGAAATTCAGTGATTATAAGACAACAGCAATACCTGCAGCAATAAAAATAGCTTGCCTGAGATGATTTTAAAGTATGAGGAATAACCTAAACAATAAGTGAAGCCCCAAGGCATATTTGCTTGAAGTGGGATTGGATTGGATTGTATTATTTAATTACGGCAAAGCACACAAGGGCTATCTGCCTAAAGGGATGGATGCCTTCGTGGAGGACTTTCTAAGGGAAACTGGCTCATATACACGTTACACATGGGGAAAACCACGGAAACGCCCATGCAGCCAGCCTGTTCGGGGGATTCAAACCTCGGACCGAACTACCAGTGTTTAGCGTCTTTACCGTTCTGTCGCTTGCTTGAAGTGGGAAGTTGCTAATACTGCTTTTCTTTTGTTCACTCAGCAGCAAGATTTTGAAGGACCTTTATTACAGCTATCTTATCAAAATTATAAGTTTGGATTTTTAATTATGTCTAAAAAATTTCTAGTTCTGGAGCTAGTTCTGCAAAGTGAAAGCATGTCTCAATGTCAATCAAGAATTGCTGCAAAAACAGATAGACATTTGTCTAAAATTATATTAGGAGTATGTGATAGGAAAATCAACATATACGATATTAAAAAAAAATGGGAAAAGGAATAATTTTAATTCTCTCTGGATTCTGATTAAAAAAAAATCATTCATTGTGTTAAATGATTGAATGGGTGTGTCAATGTCACAGCGAGTGTGTGTCATTGGCAGGTCCAATGCAAACTGCTCAAGCCAAAATACTTAATTAGAAAATGGACTTCAAAACCGAACAAACATATTCAACAGGTTTCTTAAACTTCAAAATCACTACGGTACAAGACACTTCAAAATTTCAAGTGATTATTATGATGTTTACAATAATTAAGAATTAGCCGCATAACACTGTCAGTTTATTGATATTGCTTTGCATTTGCCGGTTTGTTCTTGCTTTTCGTGAAGTTCCTTTTCAGTGATATGGAAATGTGAAGCTTTTCTGTACAAGAAGGTACGATTTTTGCACTTTTTATACAATTTTTCAATGTGAACGAAATATGTGCAGTTTGCTAAAACCTTTTTTTTTTTAAAATTGATATTAGTGGTCCGCCAAATATAAAATTATACTTGTAGTGGTCCGCGAAGTTTTAAGGCTTGACTACTGCTGGTTTAAATACAAGAGTATGGATGACACAAACAAGAATGACTGGCTTGAAAATTCTTAATTACCTCAATACCCAAGGTTTCCTCTCAATATCAATACCCAAGGTTTTACAACATTTGAAACATTACAAGATGAAACATTACCAGATACTGAAACGTTACAAGATGCATTTGAAACATTACAACTATTACAAGATACTATAACAAAAGTTTTCCATTGTGATGACAATGCTGTAATGATCAATCAGCTAATAAATGGTAATAACTATAGTGTGGTTTCAAACCCAAAAAATATCGCAACCAATAGTGAAGAAACTGGCAAACGGGTTGAGAATGAAAAAATTTCAAATGACAATTTAGTGGGAATTTTCAACATGGCAATTAACAGGACGTGAACAATGAAACTTTGTAACTGAACAAGAAATTATATCTGTCAGTAAAATTAAAGAGAAAATATTAGTAAAAACGAAACAATTTAAAAAATTAACAAGTTTAATAAAACAAATAGTGCTTTTTTGTAAATTTAATTTTTTGTAAAAATAGTTTTGGTAAATTTTGACTCCCTTAAGATCACAAATGCTTTATAATTCATTACCAACTATTTCAGATTTTTTAATTTCATAATTTCTACATGTCATCTTAATAGATTTAAACTGAAGATCTAAAATCCAGAAATTTCAAGAATTGTCAGTGTTCCAATGATTCTAAATTTTGGAGTTTCCAGGCTTTTTTCTGTGTGTGTGTGTGTGTGCTGAGCAGCAGCAGGATTTCAAAAGAAATACAAGATGACTTAAATTCACTCTAAAATGCATGATTCATTTTGCATAACTACTTATATAATTCTGATGCAATATACATTAATATTTAATTACACATTCTATATTTCATGTTCTTTGACTTACTTCAATCCATAACTTTTTTTACACTTTTGTACTGAGAAAATCCTGACTTGCCCCTATTTCTTTCAAAATGTGGTAGCAAAGGCATACCAGATGCATCCCCCTGAGAGAAATTTCAAAAATTTACAAATAAGCCAAAGTGGGATTTCTTTCTACTGGTCATCAAATTACTGGCATGTTTTCAAATAAGACATCTTATCTGAAATGATCATCATCTAGAAGTATAATGTCATATGTCATCTACGACGTAAAATATCGTTTTGTTTTCAAATAAGAATTTAGAGATAAAATACTCCTTCCCTAAGCTACATTTTCAAATCAAGCTTTTTATCTCAACAGTATTGACACATTTAATTGTTTAATTTCTAAATTAAAACTGCTAGTAATTACAAGACTGTATGCTTACTAGCATATCTAGTGTTTTCAACTTAGAATGATCGCTAGTACAGTCTGTTGTGTAGTCATGCACATATATGCATAAATTCACTGTAACAATAGATGTGTATGCTTGCTGCTGATTTTAATAGTTTGTGTACAAAATCAGGTAGAAAAACGATGAAAATTTCATTGCACAGGATTTAACAATAGGCTGCATTAAGCAATTAGAAGGGTTGCATTCAATCAGTCAGCTGGCTTTTATCAATACCTACTGTTGAGTATCTATTTCACATCACCCATCATAATGTATTCAAAAAATGGTTCACTTCTGAAACAATGAAACAAAGAAAAACAGGTAATGTTTCTAATTTATCACTTTTTACACAAAGCTTACATGGAACACACTGATCCAACCTTGTGATGAATCCAAGTGTGGGCATCCATCTTTAAACTATTGTTCTGAGTACAAATAACATTTCCACTAATTTCTCAAGAGTTTACATGGTAGATTCAATATGGCTTAGTTCAAAATCTGCTCAGAAATCACTGAAGGACATCTGGAATGCGGTTGATTGTTTGCAACTTCTGTTTCCATCCCTCAATTTTTTAAAACCTGCAACTACACATTATATCATCAAATGCATTCTCCCCAAACATTTGACAAATGTTTCTTCATGGGCTGCAGTGCGGCCTCTATCAAACTCATACAGCAAACAATGTCTGATATACTCCATTGTAATTTTAAATCTTTAGAAGTTTTTAGTAAATGATTTACAAACTGCCTTTATAATGGTGTCTGTCTACGCAATCTATTGGCTGAAAATTTCAATCACAGTGTCATCTACGATGTAAAACCACTCATCATATAATCTGAATCCCCCCTAAAATTAATGCGCTTTTGCATGAGCCCAATAATTTAGTGATAATACTGACTTTTTTACTAAAATCAGCAAAAGCCAAATATCATACACAAAATGAATGATAATATCCAAATTTAAAGTGGAAACCATTTACAGCAGTTTGGGATGGTTTTCACTAACAGTTATTTTCTGTCTGAGTAAAAAACATATTATGAAATTAGTCACACACACACATATGTACAATAAATATGTCCAAATGTCAATTATAATTAATATGACAGAACAATAAATATGGTATTCTCGAACAAAGCACCATGTTAATTAAGTTTGTTAAAATAATAAAAATTTTCATCTAAAATTTTATGACCATGATAATTCATCTGATTGATTGTAGAAAATTTTATCTTTTAAAATCAAAATAAAACAGTTCTATACATACACAATATTTATTAAACAAAAATATTTCAGCTTTTAGAATCCATGTTTCTTCAATGTCTCAGAATAAAATAAATATTATAACAACTTTCACAAAACAATAATTATCACAAAGTATTCAAATGAAAATAAAAGTAAGATTTTATTATAATTTATACCTTCGTATTAGCAGCAATCCAATTGGAAGTTTCACTATCATCATCACATTTCTTCTGCCATTTTCTTAATAAATTGCATTTGACTGGATCGTGCCAGTTTTCTCCACATGCAAAGCTTTAAAAATTTACTTCAATTATTATACACATGTATACTCTCTCTCTCTCTGCATACACACACATATAGCAAAATACAAAATCTAATTATGATGATTTTTTACCACAATTTTGCTGAAATACAATTGGAAAACTTTTAACTAAGTGCATACCAATGCATATAAAAAGAGGAAAAATTATTTTTTTATAATTATTGTTATCTATATAAAAGTTACTTCACACTTCTACACAGGATGACAAGATAATACCATATCCTCTTTTTTCTTACCTTTATACGTTTCTAGTTTGGGAATTTGCATAACCTCCGATGTAACACAAAGTTGTGATGTCCGATTTTTTGAACTGCCAAAAACTGAAGCAAGATCAGAAACTTCAACAATTGACCAACAGGATTTCATTGAATTTGTTCTTATTGAAGAAAATTCAGAAGCCAACAATGATTCTGAAGTGCTAAATGAAGGAAGAGGATATGTTGAAGAAAACATAATTCAAGGTCAAAGTTCAGAAAGAGGACAAAGAAGACTTACATTTCTGAAAATAGGAAAACCAGGCAGATTACCAAGAGAAACCTATTAGCAAAAACATGCTAATTTAGTAAACTCTGAAATCTTTGCTGATCCAGAAATTGTAGAAGAAGCTTTATCCAGACAAGATATAAATATATAGAGAGCAGCTATGCAAGAAGAATACTGAAGAAAAATACATAGGAATTAACCAATTTGCCAGAGAACAGAAAAGCAGTTGGGTGCAAATGGATATTCCAAATAAAGTGAAAAATGAAAGGCCTGTCGCCAAAGGATGTTTGTAAAAGTACAGAATAGACTATATACAAACATTTTCAGCCATAGTTTGCTATAACTATATACAAACATTTCGCACTTTAGCGTTCGAAGATGATCTGAAAATACATCAAATGGATGTTCAAACAGCACATTTAAATGGGAAAATAGATGAAGAGATTTTCATATCTCAATCATAACATTTCATAACTTCTGAATGGCAAGCTGAAAATGTCAATTTATGGAGCTAAGTAAGAAGGGCGAATGTGGAATCTAAAACTAGATGAAACTTTGCGGAAGCTCAAATTCGAAAAGTTGACTTCGGATAATTGTATTTATATGCAGAAAGGAACTGATGATGACTTATCATAATCACAATGTATGTGTGACTTGATAATTATAATTAAAAGCAAATCATTCATGCTACACAATAAGAAAACTCTCAGCAAAACTTTTGAAATGAGAGACTAGAGTAAAAAGAAACAGTATTTAGGCATTAACATCAAACATAATGAAAATGTATCTATTAACTAATTCAGTGAATAAAAGAACTCTTGGCTAAATATGGTATACAAGAGTGTAAGCCTATATCAACACAGTTAGACCTTAACATTAAATTATGCAAATCATCAAAAGTCACTAAAGAAAATGGAAGTGTAGACAAAAATAAGTATGAATTGCTTAATTGGATCCTTTATTTACTTAGCTGTATCTACACGACCTGATACTGCAAATTCTGTTAGTAGACTTGGTCAACTTAACAGTAACCCAAAATATTTCACTGGATTCAAGCAAATCACGTACTACAATATATACATTATACATGAAGATAACATATTGCACTTAAATGTTATGTAGATGTGGATTTGGCCAAAAATACTCTCGACAGAATATCTTTCAGTGGCTATAGTTTCATATTAACAGGAAGCCCAATTTCCTGGGAATCACGCAAGTAAAGAACTGCACCGCTATCAAGTACTGAAGCAAAATACACAGTGTTAACTGGGGGGGGGATAATACACTAGCATCTGTTATTAAGAGAGTTGGGTTTTTCAGAGAAGAAGACAGAACCAAATGTGTTACATAATGACAATCTAAGTGCATAGCATTTAGTGAAATATCCAGTTCATCACTCTCAAACAAAACATACTGATACTTGTTTTCATTATATTAGAGAGATGTATGAGAAAAAGGAAACTGGCATTAAATATGTGTCTACAGGAGAAATGCCCAGCAGTATTTAACGAATAATTTTGGTATGGACAACGTATGAATCTGTTTAGACTAATTAATGTTCTTTTTTTGGGGAAGGGGGGTGTTTTCATCTCTTTTCAACTCAGTGAGGAATAGTGTTGGGAAATTTGCATTCTCCCTTGTGGCTCTGCAATACTAAATATGCATAAAGTTCAGTGCAATGTAGTCCCACAATAAAAGCCAAGAAGTGTGTAATCCGAACGTCCTGGTTATTGATGTGGTCAGTAGTGGTGATTCTCTTCACTGTGGTATGACAATCTGATGTACGGTATCCTGACATGAAAAGGAGCTGTCAAAAACTATAAGTATTGTACAAGTTGTTGCAGCCAAGTATTTAATGACATCCTAGTTTAAAATATATAACAAAAAAATAATTTATATCACTACTACCCTCGAGCAAACTAAAACTCTACCCAACCCTTATATCACATTAGAAATTCCATATGGAATCTTACTATGTACAAGATATCAAACAGCATTCAATTTTTCACTCTTTGTTTCTCATTTCTATTTTCCTCCTCCATATTTCATTTCTTTACATTACTGTTTTACTTACCAATATTTATTTCAATATTTTTAGTCACTTCTATATTTTTTAATTAAATGTGATTTGGTAGCTTGGTTCATTTGAATTACCTTTAGAATCTTTAAGCAAATTACATTAATCCAGCATATTATGACTATGGATAACTGGGATTTTTAGCTTTTATTTTTAGTAACAAAAATGCAACTTCAGGATTCTGATGACAACTTTAAAATTCTATTTTTTTCTTTTTTTTCTTTTTTTTAATAAGACTGCGGATCACTAATCTATCACTTTTCCTCCCTAAACTAATAACTCTTATCTCTCCTGAATTTCCCTAGGTCTACGTTCCTTTTCTCACATTTCTATTTTCTGCAATTTGTAATGTTCTCTGTTATCATCTACAAAACAGATTCTATTTATCAGTTTATCAGGCTGCATTGTTTAACAGTGTTCTCTTCTAGAAAATGATGGATTACTTTTGATAATTTCATTTCTTTTGCTCATTTTATGCAATTTTACCTTATCTTTTAATGATATGATAAAAACTCAAAACATTAAACTCACTTAACATGAATGCAGTTTAGTTCAACTTATTCAATAATAATTAAAAAAAAACCTGTAAATTTTGAAAAATTTGCTATTCCAAGACCCTGATACAAATATATATTCTAAACATTTATGAGAATCAATCTAAGTCTGCTTAACATTTATATAATGTCTACAAAAAAAAAAAAAAAAAAAAAAAAAAAAAAAAATTTTTTTTTTTTTTTCATATTTTTAACAACATTTGTTGTATAATAAAAAATTTTGCCGTTACTTATAACCTCATAATGTCTTGTCCTGCGAGAGCAAGAACTCAAGTAGTTACTTGGCTGACATCTGCTTCAGTTTTAATTTTTTTCCCCTTCCAAAAATTTTGCAAGGAGAAACAAGTGTAAATCAAAGTGAGCTAGGTCTTAGGAAGTATGGCGGATGCAGAGAATTTCCAGCCTAGCTCTATGTTTTTTCTGATGAGTCACCATTCAGCATGTAGCCTGACATTGTCGTAATGCAGTAAGATGCGTTTCTCACTGAACTTCGTCAGCCTCTTCTCTTTGACTACTTTGTTTAAATTGTCCATTTGCTGACAGTATCTCTCTGAATCGAGCTTTTATTTAGGTTTTAAAAGTTTGTAATGTATTGGTACTGGATGTCCCATTATATACACAGTATTCTCTTATTCAGGTTGAAACTCAGTTTACAGGTGGAGGGGACAGGTTGCGTAGGCTCACAGTATGTTTTTTTCCTAATGATGTTTTCATTGGCAATTAATTCACTTTTCATCAGCAGTTATCATCAGGTCCAAAAAAGGTTTGTTTCAATTCTGAACAAGCAGAGGTATGCATACAATAACTGGACCATGCAAATTTCCTGACTTAACTCATAAGACATCTATCTGGAATATTTATAGAACCAATCCTAGTTTCTGGATACGGCCCCAAATAGTTTGCTGAGCTAGCTTTTTCACAATTTCTGATGTTATATTTATAAAGAATTTTGCTCTATCATGGTTTTGCAATATCATTATCGATTAAAGATGGATGCCCAGAGCGCACCATATCATTAAGGTCAAAATCATCTACTTCAAATTTTTTTAACCATCTGCCATACATTCTATTCAAAACTGCATCTCCATCAAAAACTGTCACTAATTTTTGACCCACTTCTGTAGCATTTATTTTTTATTGAACTTGTACAAAGTACAATTCCATAAATGAACTTAAAGGGTATCCATGTTTATGTTTACACAAATGCATCACACTCAATAATAGCATAAGACACTTTTGTTTCAGTTAATTTAAAAGAGCACATGTGTATAAAAGCAGTGATAAAGAAAGAATGCTACATATGTCTCAAATAAACAACTGCATGCATGCTGAAACTTGAAATAACATTATAGGACATAAAAGTTTTTGGCTATGGACCATTTCCTATGCTAAATTACATGAAAAAAAAAAAAAAAAAAAAAAAAAAAAAGGGGAACACCTACAACAGAAGAAACAAAGAGAACTCTTGCAAAAGAAGAAATTACACGCAGAAGATAAACTTTGAATGGACACACATTAGCCATGGAAATCTGGATCTGACATTGATAGGGGTCCCAGATGTTACTACAACGTAAGGAATTAAACACAGAAGACAAACTTTGATCAAACATACATTAAAAATGGCAGCCAAAGACAATCTAATACTGGCACTGATATGGGCCCCTGATGCAAGACACCAAAGACTGATAAAAAAAAAAAAAAAAAATTACATGAAAGGGAACGGACAAAGAGCACACAGAGAATGCTAGATGGCATGGCTACAAAACTACAAAAGTAGCAGACAGGAATCCTTAGGCATCAATAAAGTGTTCAGAGAACAAATGATGATGCAAATAAAATTAAAAACAATGCACCTGAAGTAGCATATGTTTTTATACATTCTACTTCTTACAGTTCTAAATAAAATACAGATTTTTAGTTTAATATTGCAAAGTGGAATAAAACATGTTTTCTGAAATTCCAACCAGTTTTCACTGAATTGAATGCACTGACTAACTGTAATAATTTTAAAGCTACACATGCAATTTCAAAGCCTAGCCAACTGCAAAATTAATGTTTTCCTCTACTTCATAAATTGTCTACTTATTTCAATAAACAGGAACAATCTAATAATTTCAGCAGCATTTCCAATACTGCGAGTAAGTACATGAAATTATGCAGGGACAACATAACTTTTCTACTGCTACATTTATTTGAGTACTTAAAACTTATTGGTATTCTTCTATTATCTGAACGATTCACAAATATATGTATGTATGTATGGATGGATGGATTCATGTATATACAAGTATGTACATATAGTATGTATGTATGTGTGTGTACACAAACACACCCATATGCAGATACATACATTTTTGAATCCAGTTCCGGAAGAATAACAACTTATTTGGCAACTTACCAAAATGTGTGACGACAACGACAAGTAACTGGCTGAGCATCAACATATTGTACAGCAATAACATAATTGCATTCCGGCTGTGGACACCATCGCAGGAGTCTATTACACTGCAATTAAAGAAATTTTGAGAAAAAACATCATTTCCATCAAATATATTAATTAAAAAATAATAACTTGCCACCAAAATGCTGAATAAAGTACATGTATATTATTGATATTTCTAGATGAACAGTTATTTTAGCCTACGACTGATATCTATTCCTTTTTGTATCCTACAACAAACACTACCACCAGTGTTTCAAGACTTTCTTATGCAGTTAAAAAAAAAAAAAAAAAAAAAAAAAAAAACTAATATATGCAATAATTTCTATTTTTCTTGTTAAGTAAAGAGTGTTTAGAAAGCACTGTGCACAAAGGATACAGATTTACAAAAGTTGTTGGCCGACGGATATCCATACAGACCTGAAACCTTTTATTTGTAAACTCCTACAGATCTATTTCTAAGATGTTTCTTATTTATACACTGACTGAAGTTTCTAATTTTTTCAAGTATGAGTTACACATACTACAGATTACTTTCAATTTAAATCATTCCCTTTCGTCTTTCTTTATGGAGATACATCAAATTATGTGCTTATAAAAATAAGCTTCATTCATCAAAAGACGCAGCAACACATCAAAATCTATTGTTAATTTCTTGGAAAAATTGGAACTAGAAACTGATATCAAGGCGACACCCTTCACTCATATCTCTAATAAATCTCCTGATCTATTATTACTAGTGTATTTTTGCCCTTTTGGACTTCTAAATAGCAGGTTGTCCAAACGTCGGCCTACAACTTTCTTAGACTTAGAAAGCTATTCGAGAGCAATGGGATAAAATGTCTCTTGTCATACTTTAAAAAGATTAGAAATGTTTCTCAACTTTATCTTAAGTGCATAAAGCTTCATATTAATTTCATATTTGTCATGCAGAAACCAGATCTTGTCATTAACTTTGCTTTTTAATGCAGTTCTACTGATTGATCACATTGTGTGTAAAAAGAAGGAATTTCATATTTGATAATATGTGGAGTTGATCTTATCAATTTTCTCCACTCTCTTTATTTTTAATTTGCCATTATATAAAAAAAAAAACAGCAACAATCATAAATCCCTTGGAAAAACCTCCTTCAGATTTCTTGAACCAAGGTTTAAGATTTTTTCCTTCTCTTTGATGATAATAAATGGATCTATTTTTACTGCAGTCATTTAAGTACACCAAGATTCATCTATTGTGACAACAATTTTCGTTCTTGTACAGATAAATGTTTCTCATAAAGAATTCCGAAGTGCATTCTGCTATACATCATGTAGGAAGACGGAGTACATTATGCTTTTTCGGATTGAAATCAGCATTGATCACTTTGTTTACAATTGAAAGAGCCTTTTAATGATTTTGCAACCGTCCTTTAATTTTCTTTTAACATTAAAGATCTTACTTTTGCAACATTTGAAAGATTTCGTTTTTTCCTTGGGTATGTATTTGGAACAATTTTTCCACTTGAAACTAAATTTTGACCTTTTTTTCCCCTTTTGCTAAACATTACCTACCGTAGCTTTAGATATTGAAAAACCATGGCTTTTAATTTTTTTAATAATAATGAAACGAATAAAATCCAAAAATCCAAGCACAAGATTTTTTAGAGCAAAGCAAAATTGTCTAAAAAATGTGTGAACAGTCTCTGTAGATACAATGCAAGCCATTTGTCATGTTTCTGCACAAAACATGTTCAAATTACAACTGTTTTCTGAGAAAGGAATAAGTTATTAATTATCTTTAGTTAATGAAATATCCTACAAGTTTAGTCCTTTATTTCTGTTGATAATTTTAAGTTAGGCATTCAAGTTACAGTTATGGTCTTAAGTTTACTAGCCATCTCAAGGCTCATCGAGGAATTTCACAGTTTCAAGGAAGGAATGCTGCCAGCCTTTTATATAACTGCTAAGTACACTCAAAAGTCGTTAATTCGGACACCCATAATCCGGACTTCAAAGCTAAAATCTTTCTGCGCTTGTGCCGCGTTGAAGCATGCGCATAGGCATTTTACGCGTGTGCGCAAGACATTTACGACTGCGCATATGCGTCTGAGCAAGCGCAGAATATGTTTTCGCGTGCGCGTTTAATGTATAACGGACGGTATAAGCTAAAATTATCTAATTATCTATTTCAGTTAATGTTGATGATTGCGTTGTTCCTTAATCTTCGAATTGGATCCGGCTTATTATTTTTAGGCATATCCTTTGTTTATGTAACCGCTCCAAAATCTCTTTATCAATTTCACGCTGCTCTGCAGGGGGAGGGGGCGTCGCGATGCGCAATGAACTGGAAGTTGATGATCTGTCAGCACTATCCTTATCTTCAGGGCAGATGTTTTTATTTTATTCGGCTTATAATTCCTTACTAAATGTAATATTTAATCTCGATGTACTTCGTCTTTGATATGATTTAAATCAAATTCCTCGTCATTATAAATATCACGAATGCAAATCAAATAGTTTTCTGGTTGCAATTTTCTAATTTCGGCTATGCGTAAGGTATGCGTTATGCATGCGCGCGTTGAAAGAAATGTTTAATAAAGTAAACAAATAAATATTAAGCTTCTTTTTTTGTAAATTTTGATACCCTTTAGATCATAATTGCTCATTATTTTATAAATTACGGTTTCATATTTTTAATTTTATAATTTCTGCATGCCATCTTACCAGATTTAAACTGATGATCTATAATCCGGAATCGAAGAAGTCCCGACAAGTCCGGATTAAAGACTTTTGACTGTAATTAGTTTTTATTTATGAATATAAAAAAATGACTTTTAGTTACCTTTTGATGTTTATCAATATTTTCTACTTTTCTTGTTTAATTTATAAAACACATTAAAAAAATCTAAATTTAAATAAACATATATGTATTTTTTGAGTTTAGGAAAGGAGGGAGGAGGAAAGATCATCTAGCTATGGTGAAGGGGCAGCATGGGACAAAAAAGGTTGAAAACCACTGAGCTATCTGTATCTTGAAGCAATGTTCTGATGCACAACAAATAAATAAGTATTATGCACAGGAAAACATTCTACAGAACAAAAGGAAAATACAGCAGTCTAGAAGGGAGATGTCTAAAAATATTTCTTTAAATTTTATACTGAAAAAAATTGAATAAATTAATTTCTTAAAGAACCCAAATGTTTTCTTAAACTTTTTTTTTTAATGTTCACAAAATTATCTAATAAACATGCATAGGGTGTAGTTTATTGTTATGCACAAATGCACCCCAAAAAACTGCAAAAATACTTTTCACCTTCTGTTCTTTCCTTTAAAATAATAATAGGGCTGCACATTACATGCTTAAATTATATATCATTATTTTTTATATTAGCATTTTTTTTTAACTTTACAACTAAACAAGAAAGCTTAAAAAAGGGAGAAATATAAAATAATACTAATAATTAAAAATAATTACATTAAAAATTTCAATTTAATAAATTAATACTTAAAACTACAACATGGTAATTGCTATTATATGCAGAGTGAAAATTTGCCTTTATTGTTTAATCTATCAAATGAATAAATATATTTCATAGCTAAATTAGCCAAGTCCATAGTAAACAAGTTATGTTAAATACATTTAATGAAAAACAAAAATGTTTAGGAAAAATTAAAAAATTGATATATCCTGGTTCAAAAACTCTTTGCTTACACACACACACACAAATTTTAACTAAGTAAAATTAAGCAACATATTACCTCTACAAAACTATTTGTGATGAGATGTTGATATTTTAACTTCACTTTTGGATCAGTTATTAAAGACCTGAAATTTAAAAATTAAAAAAATTATTTTTTGTAAACCCTTCTTAATACATACAAAAGAAACTTAAAAAAAAATTATATAAATATTAATAAGTATAAAATTTTAATATGATGTTATATATTCCTGTTTTATTGTTAAAGAAAGAGTTGTCTTATTAACAGGGACTTCATCAATAAAAATGCAATCAGCCAGATTCAACTCATAAAAATATTAATTAGCTGTGCTAGTCTTTCGATGATTTGTTACATCCAAATACCTCCCACTTTTCAATAATTCACAATAAAAATGAAAGAAAATTCTAACAGATATTTACATTTTGCTGTAGAGTTTTGATCTATAACACAATGCTGATGCAAGTTTCAACAGATTGATGATTCATCTAATAAAAAGCGATTTATGAAAACTTACGCTATTAATGAATAAGCACTCTTAAATGTATGTTAATATTTTGCTCTTTTCTCTCATATAGTTTACGGTAAGGATACACTATATAATAAATACAATATCAAAGGACCATTTCCCCAAGTCGAGACCAAATTTCCCAAGATCATAAGCATCAATATTCTTCTTTAAAATAATCATCAGAATCATGGCTAGTTATCTTAAAAACATTCACTATGCATGTTATCTACTCTTTTTGTAACTCATATGACCTCATCAACAGCAGACTAAGATGCAAATATTATAACACTGGTGAAATAAATTAAGAGAATTTGCATATTTTATCGAATTGCATGAAAAGAACTGAAGAAAAACTACTGCTTCTAGATGAAAATGCAAATTTTGTATGGCAAATACGTAAGCATACACATGTGTGTAGGCGGAGCCAGCAGAAAAACAGGCTTTATAAGCGCGTGGAGGGTAAGACGCATTGCGTTCACTAACACACCTCGGCGAATTTCTTGGTGTTATCTTGCAGCAATCGGTTAAATTCACATCGGAACAGTAAAAATGATAAACCACCACTGTTTAGATGATGGAATGAGGTGGCGAATTGTGGGAGGTGAAGTTTAATTTAACGCCCAGCGTCTCGTGTAACCTATGGAAACAGTTCCAGGATACTTAATCCATCGAGAGAAAGCCCGGGCAAGGTTGTCCAAAAGCCAAGATGGCCAGAGAAAATTGCTATTTGTCCATTTTAGCAAGGCGTAGCAGAGGGGCTACAGCTTCTCATCTCTCTCGGGACCTGTTATAGCTACAGGAACCCATGTAACAAGTGTGACTGTTTCAAAGACTGAATGAAAGAGAGTTATTTGCCAGAAGACCTGCTATCTGCGTCCCACTCACGTCTACGGACAGGAAATTCCGACTAGCATGGTACAGGCAGCATAGTGATTGGAGTACAGAGCAATGGCAACTGTTCTGTCACTGACGAGTCCCGTTTTAGCCTAAACACCAATTCTCGCCATACTTTCATATGGAGAGAGCCAGTGATCCGCTACCTACTCTCCAATGTCCGTAAAATCAACAATTATGACGGTGGCGGTGTAATGGTTTGGGCAGGCATCATGTTGGATGGACGCACACCTTTCCATGTCTTTGACAGAGGCTCTGTGATTGGTGTGAAGTATAGGGATAAGATCTTGGAGCCCTATGTTCGCCTTTTCCAGTGTGCAGGAGTTCATCTTACAGGACGATAACACGAGGCCACAAAGAGCTCTTCTGGTCAACAAATTTCTTGAGAGTGAGGATATTCGCCGGATGGATTGGCCAGCCACCAGACCTCAACCCTACAGAGCATATCTGGAATGGCCTATCTATCAACCCTATAGAGCATATCTGGAAGGGAGGTTGCGAGGGCAATTGCCACTCACAACCTCCCTCCAAGAACCATCAAGGAACTGAAAACAGCATTGCTGAATGAGTGGGACCAATTGCCACAGGCACTGATAAACTGCCGTATTTCCAATATGACATCACGCTGCGAGGCTTGTATGGCTGTAAGAAGAGACCAAACCCCCTATTAACCCATTTCTTTTGTGTCATCCGCAACCGCTGTTTCAGACCTTCAGACTCCCATGAGTGTTACACATGAACATGCGTGTCTATTATAACTGTTGAATGATTATTTTGTTTGTATTACATCAACCTATGTTCACACCAAATTTTATTAAAATCTATCCAGTAGTTCTGGAGATCATAGATCAAATATGAAAATTCTGTTAAATTTATTTCACCAGTGTATATGGATTTGGAACTATGCAGCATCCCTAACTTTTGAACAACTGAAAGGTCAACTGTAATGTAAAACGTAATGAAATAAGAAAGAGTATTTAATTCAATAAGCATCCTTAGGACTGTGTGTGTGACATGCATTGCCCAGCTTAAACATATCAAACACACTATACTGTTTTCTTAAGACTACAGCAATATTATTAAAGAAGGTTAGACTTCTGCTTTTATTATGGCTGCTATGTTTCAAAGTAAACTCTACACTAAGGTAAACTGTTGAAAGAATTTTCTTTCATTTTTCAGTAGTATTGTATATAATTTCCAGTAGTTTTACTATCTACCATGTGACCATGCCTGTCACAGAGCCAACATTTTCAATAATGATCAACAATAAGCCATTTACCCCAAAAATATTCAAGATGGGTTAAAAAGAAGGCTTTTGGTAGGCCAATTTTTAAACTTGCAATACTTCACAAAAGTTAAGAGAGTAGGCTTTATCAACATGTGCACCATCATTACAAAACAAGAGAAAGCTCATACAAACTGCTGTCATAATAAATACATTATTATAACAGCAATTTAGAATAAGCTCTTTCTTGTTTGGAGGAGGCTTTCAGCTAAGTGCAAGGACTTAAAACACAGGAGTGAATACACACAGGCTATATCCATGCCACAAAAAACAGCTCTAGTCCATTATGACTTCCAAGTTGCATTGTTGGTACAATATATTCTCACTAATGCTAAGTACCAGGAACATCTATTAGAATGCCAGATCATATACTATGACTATATGAATCTCTTTCTATCAGTCTAAAATTCAGTGACAAGTACTATTTACATTAAACATTGACAGACACATTCATCTCTTGGTAATTTACTGCCACTGGCCACTGTTTTCAAACTGAAATAGAAATAATTTATTTAGTTACCTAAAGCTAATATTCGACAACATACTTCAGGCATAATTATTCCAATCAATTAGCTTCTTTGTTACTTTTTTTTAGTCAATCGCTCATTTGATACTTCCTTCCCCCAAAGCAAATGTTTCTTTAAGGAGGAAATGTTTAAAACAAAATAAAATTGCTTGGAGAGAAATAGTACTGGAATTCAGAACATTTTACAATTAACGAAAAGGAAGAAAACAATAGTCCTAATGATGACAGATCATTTGTTGTTACACAGGAGTTAAACAATCAAGGGATAATAACAGCCTCACACAATACACAAGTTAAATCCAAATAATGGTCTTACACTTTAATAAGGATTCTCATCAGTCTCACAAACAAAGGAATGATTTTTAGCTGTTACAACCTTAATGAATTAGGATACAGATAAGCTTACATCTGAATGGATGAAGTTAACAGAAAGACAATAAGAAATAGTTATTTATGAAAGCAAGTTTGTTACCATGAATGTTTTTCTTAGAGAAACTAAAAGAAATTCAAAAGGAAGCAAAACAATGAAATCAAATTTTAAAATGCATGGCAACTATTCATTTGCATACACAAATTAATACTTGCACAGGTTAGAATCTAAAAAATTTTCTTGCCTGTCACAAAAAAAAAAAAAAAAAAAAAAAAAATATTGTTTTAATTCATGATTTAGAATTTCTCATTTTTTAATACATATTATTTAGTAATAAAGTGATCCAATGTTTTATCACAATACTTATAAATTTTAAGAAATGTGGCAGCTTGCTGCAGCATATTTTGCATATTTGATATATAGATCTTAAAAACTTGAATTTTGAACACTTAAATGGATCATTCACAAAGGATTTGCAAATATATTTTTTTATTTCAATTATGAAACACAAAACTTAGTTTTTTTGGAGGAAAGAGACTAATTTTAAAATTTATTATGGGAAAATGAAATAGCCCTCCTAAATTAAAAATGGAATACATAATGAGAATAAACAATTAATTTATTTTATACACAAATGAAAGACTACAAGAAAAGATTAATAACAAAAACATAAAAGCGAAAGCTTTTATATTAATTACTTAAACCAAGTAAAGAATTTTGTTTTTCTTTGCATTATTAATGTTAGTCTTTACTACATTATTAAGTGATAGTGAAGGGCCATTGAATTAGGGATAGACATTGTTATGCAAACTGTGTCGCATTTATGCTCACACAAGGGCGTTGTGGTAGCTGCATACATACCTAGCAGTCGCTTCAATTGTCAATATGGGTAAAAGTTCTGATTTATACACTTTTGATTGCAGAGGCTTGAGGTGCTTGAGGCATGGGCTATTTCCGAAACTGTCAGAGAGCTAGAATTTTCACGGTCCACAGTGTCAAGAGATATCAAAAATACACAGGTGGTTGGACTGCAAAGGACAATTAGCATTGAATAGCATGTTGCAAGATAGCTCACTGATGTACTGTACGTAGCCAGCGAAGCCAAACATTAGCTCAAATTACCACCCAGATGATTTAGGGTGCCAGTTGTACAGTCAGTAAATGACTGTGAAATGCTCACTTCACTGTATGGGCTTTGGGAGGCACAGACCTACATTGCTCAATACACACCATCAGGCTGCACGTTTTGCCTGGGCAACAGAACATAGAGAATGGACTCCAGAGGATTGGAAACAAATACCATGGAGTGATGAGTCTTGATTGCAATTACTTAACGCTGAAAGGAGGCTGAGAATATAGCATCAGGCTCATGAAGCCATGGATCCTGCATGCCAGGTTGGAGATGAACAAGGCTATAGGGAGTTTATTTATGGTCTGCAGTGTTTTGTCTTGGTAGTGTTTGGGATCTTTGGTACTTGTACCAACCACCATCAATGCAATTCGAGGGCTTAGAGTTGCTGGGTGATCACCTCTATCCATTTATGTTGTCCTGTCATTCACACAGAGTATTCGAGCAAGATAGCTGCACTTCTCGCAGGTCCGTGTTGGCTACTGTTTGGCTGGATGAGCATTCTGCATGAACTCTGTCATGAACTGACCACCTAAAAACTATGACTTAAATACTATTGAGCCTCTTTGGGGGTGTTTTAGAGAAAGATATGAAAGGACATCACACAACATTAGTGACCCTTCCTGAATTATGGACAGTTCTAGCCAATGTCTGGCAAGCCATTGTCGTGGAAAGCTTCTGCAAATTTGCTGAATCTATGCCTCGTGATGTGGCAGCCATTATCGAGGCTAGAGGAGGCCCCTCTCATTATTGACTTGCTATCCCTACTTCAGTTCATATATTCCTATTCCTCATTTTGAAACTTTTGAGTATGAATAACTTGACAGTCATTAAACATCTGCTTTTCTAAAAATGCAAAGCCAATGATAGCCAGATATACTATCAGTTACAGCACAAGATTCACTGAAAAATGCATCAGTTCCCACCCCTCTTCCTCACTTGGAAGGTGACTGAGAAGAAACCATTTTGCATTCATCTTTTAATAACAGTCTATCTTCTTTGATATGAAGCAATATGGTTTGTTTTTATTTTTGCAACAATCTGCTTTTAGTGTTTTACAATACACAATTTATCTGTGTACCATTCTGCTGGATGTTTTAAAGCCCCCTAATACACACACATTTGAAAATTTTTAATATAAGCATCACTACTGTATGACTATGAAACTGCCATATTGCATAAATAACCCATGCCTCCCACACACACATACCTCTCCCCCCCAAAAAAGTACTACAATATAAAATATCATATTGTATACATTTACAAAGGTGAAGGATACTAACTTTTACTATGGATTATACGTTTTAAGGTGACATTTCTATCATTATTACATAGAAAAAATAAGTTAGTTACACTTACATAACTGTCTGATCATCAACAAGTATGTCACAACCATGAGCCGCACAAGCAATGATCTGCAAAACAAAATTCTTTAAACAACAGACATAGAGAGAAAGAAACAATTATTAGATCACAGTAGTGCTACTAAAAGAGAAGAGAAAATTTTTGCACAGAATTTTTATTTATTATTATTTTTTAATTTAGCAACTTGAAGTAATCTAAATATTTTTATTGTCCAAAGCAGCATTTTAAAAATTAATGCACTCAAAAATTAAAAAAAATTCTGGTATTTGGTTTATCACAAAACAGACAGCAGATGATTTCAACATGCATACACAACTCGGTCATGTCTACTTCAGTATCATAGTTGCCATTGGCTAAAGTAGCATTAGCATCCTATGTCTTTTGGTTTACTGCCCAACACAAGATATAGAGGGTTCCTTGGCATGCCTTTTGGTCTCGGTGTAACAATATATAAGTTGGTATTTCTGCATTCCTTGTTTAGTATTTAACATTTTTATAGTAATAATATTATATTAGGGTTTCTAAACAAAGTGTCAAATTTTCTTAATACAATAGTTGTGCAAGAATGCAAGTACTTTCTTTCTCTGTTTTAAATTAAAACTGTCTACTTGTTTGTTTCAAATTAAACTGCCTATGTGAATTTAAACTACCACTTTTTTAGTCCAAAGGGGCTTTGTCCCTGAAGGACTATTGTTTTCGTTTTCCGATTTTGCATTGAATCACTATAAATGTTCCTTTCACTTTTCAAACTGTTGACACTAAATGTTAAGAGTCCTGCATATAATGAAAAATCTGCATAAATGTATGCACATTTCTCGCATTGTGATAAAACAACAGTACATAGAGCCATCGAATTTTTGCGAATATGGGCATGTGGAAGACCGAATTTGAAAATTGGAATTTGTTTTATTATCGATTTCATATTTTGTAAAACTTTAATGAATTTTTTAGTAACAAACTCAACGATTTGAAAGCAAGCAATGGCAACAATTTATGGGGGGGGGGGAACCTTTTTATCTCCAGCACACGGAACTGTGAATCGGAAATTCTAAAGATAGGCTCATTTTAAAATTATTTTGTGACATTGCTATTGAAGTGAAATTTATGGTTTAAGTGTGAAGAACATGATATTCAATAGATAAAGGTAACACACAAACTGTTAAAAATGCTTCTTTGGACGTAATTTAAAATCTGAAAGGTTTCAGATTTTAATTTTAATTTTTTTAAAAAAAATTTTAATCCCTTAAGTTAAAAGATAAATTTAAAAGCCCAAGAATAGTCGTGTATCTTGACAATACCTTGTTTATAAATTTAAATCTTGAATATATCTGTTGTGTTGAGCTGGTTAGAAATGCGATCACAAGAAGTTTACTTTGATCGGTTTTACAACTACTTGAAGAAGATGGGTCAAGATTAGAAAAGAGGTTAAGGTTAATAGTTGTAATAGTCACATGCTTGCATTGTGTTATTTTATATTCTAGCTTTTGTTTATGGTGAGTGATAAGATATAGAATTTAGTGGGTCGAAAAGTGACATTTCTGATACTGACAGTGTACATGAAGCAACAGCAGATCAAGAAAACAAATTCCAGTGATTTTAGTTTCTCCTTCCTTTTATTGGAACATCTTCATTAATTTTTACTGTTTAGCAAAAACACTACGAACAGTTTCAAAAGAGTCTCAAACAAAATATTTGCTTCTAAGACATTTCATTCTGTGTGGTGCTACTTTTTAAAAACAAGGAGTATATTTGTGATTTTAATATAAACTTTTATCAACACTCCCCAATCACCCCTTAAAGAATAATTCTTCAAATTGAAGTTAGCAATACTCTATATTCACAACAAAATTTAAAATTCAACAATAAAAAAATTGGAAATTTGGGACCATTTTTTACAAAGTAATTCTTAAATTAAGGGTTCATGCCCATTAAAAATGAGTGATAAGTAAATAAATAAAAACTGAAGGCATATGTTTTTGCTTAGTATACTTTGGTTTCATAGCTGTTATTAAAAAAGATAACATGGAAAAGAATTAAACAGATTACTCACAAAATACTGATTTCAGGAAACATAAAATTACACATCTTAAAACTCAATTAAAAGCTCACTAAAATGTTTTTAAAAAGCCTATGTTGAAATAATGTAAAGTGACTACTGCATCATTCAAAACAAGCCATTTGGAGGGTGGGTTTAAAAAAGATTTGAGTGAAAAATAAAATTAAAAAAAAAAAGAAAAAAAAAGAGAGAGAGAGAGAGAGAGAGACTTTCTTGGAAATGTCAGATTCATTTTTAAATGATTTTAAGAACATGTTTATTGCTACAATTAAAGATATATAGTTATCTCGAAAGGTACTTTTCTTCTCTCTCTCCACAAATCTGGCAAACATATCTCATTATGTTTTGGCAGCTATTCTTATTATCTAAATCTCTTCTTGAATCTTGATTTATTTGGTCTCGCCATGCAGGTCTTTGGATGATCATCCAATGAAAAAGATTCAATAGTACATCTCCAGCAATGTGAAGTTCTTCCACGCAATCGAAAACTGTTTAAATCTTCATGATAATCCATACATCAATGATAAAAAGGATTAGGTGGCCCTTCTATCCATTTATAATTAAATTTATTTTTCTCATTGCCTTATTATAATTATTATGCATTGTAGCATATTATTTTTTCTATGATTTTACGGGCAGATACAGGAAAAGTACCTTTCGAAATACCTGTGATGCAGATAATCAGTACAGTGGCCTCCCTCTTATTCTGAAGGTCGAGTGTGGCAAGTTTCATAAAGATCAGAATTAAACTGCAGATTTATATAAAAGGCAAACAAACGTTCATTTTTTTTATATATAGATGTTGGTAAATTGTTCCTTTTTTGCTTTGAAAATGACTGAAGTATGTTGCTTTTATGTTCCGATTATGTCTTTAGTTTATCTGTATGCAATAATTGTAGAATTATCAATAATTTAAAAGTGGCCTAACGAGGCCACTATTTGTTTACATTTGACACTCTTAACAGAATAGTGAATTAAGTCAATAGGTGCACCAAATTCAGTGTCTTTTTGCCCAGTATGGCTGAAAGTTAAGTTTCAACTTTGCACACTGAAAATTTTGTCTTTCTGCCCACCGTCCGAATTGCTTGTTTTTGCACTGAAACTAATTTAACTGTATTTTTTTTTTTTTTTACTGTTTTCATATCATATGTATTTTATAATTTTTAATGAAGATGTTTTGAGTTTTTATGTATTTTTGCCTTGCAGCAAAGTAAGAACTGAGTTAATGAGAAATTTATCTCTAATGAAATTCAAGTGCAGCAAAAACAATTTGTATAATTTAATAGGCCATACAAAGAAGTCATATGGTATTTTTAATTATTAAGATATAAAAACTTTTTTCGAATGTGCAGATTTAAATGATGAAACCTGACTCAAGAGATCTGGGGTTTCTTTCAGATTTTACACTGAAATTAAGTGATTTAAATTTGAAATTATGAATTACAATTCTTCTATTCAATTTTATTGAATTGATTCATTATACTACAAATGACACAAATATTTCCTGTGAATTAAAATAAGCACAAAGAAGCCGACTTCAGACATTTGATTAATGCAACACAACAGTATACATAATTACCAATTTCAAAGATTTCATAAGAAGCAAGGAAAGGTTATAACAACCAGCAACAACAACAATAATAATAATAATAAGCCCCAATTTAAATTTTAGCATACACTTATAATACAAATAAAGAAAATTATAACTACTTACCTGGCACATACCTTGATCCATAATCTTACTTGTCAGGTACTCTCTCCAACATTCTGTACAAAAACGATGACCACATGCAATACCGGTCATCATCTGGAATATAAAGAGCCATTTATTAAAGAACTGTTCTTTCTATTAAATACTTATTTTTTGCTATACAAACAAAACAAATATGATTAATTCTACATATGATAATCACAGAAATAAAAAAAAGAAATTTCTCACAGAGATACACTGAAACTTACATTTTATATTATTCTCTTTTAAAATGCTTCATATTATTTTATTAATTCTAAAAGTGGTCTAAGCCTGCTTTTTCGTAATTTAACTGCAATACCTATCTTTGTGTGGACAGATATTTTGTCAATCATGAATGCAAAATGCAGCCAGATATTGCCTATTTAGGTTGGCATTCTGTGAAACTATCAGCAAGAATATCTTTTATCAGTAAATATATTTTTAAAAAAATACTGCATAAAATAACTGGATAAATTTTGAGTGTTCTTAAATACGCTTAAAGAAGAAGGCAGCATTATTCAGACATCAAGTTTTACTAGTACATGAAGCCAACAGCTTTCAATACTTGAGTATTGTTTTTGACTCTAAATTGACTTGGAAAGGGCATGTTAAAATGATTTTAAAATGCACTATTAACACTTTGCGGGCCGCTGTCACGCTGGCGTGACTTTTGCTCGCCAACGGTTATTGGCTGCTGTCATGCTGGCGTGACTTTTGCTCGGCAACAGTTATCGGCCGCTGTTACGTACGCGTGACTTATTTTCGCCAACGACGATGCTTCACATCGACGTTTGTGTAGATAGACATACTATAGCAAAACATTTGATGATCAGGAAACATTGGTTTCAACTGTTTTCCTCTTCCAATTCACCAAACTGTCTATTATTGAAATCTTTTTTTGTGGACGCTTGTTTTGTTAGTTTGAGACTGTCTTTAGCTGCTTTCAAATATCGGAAACTTACATTAGATTTAAAGATATCCTTCAAAATGCTCTTCGATGAGGAAACATATGCTGATCTGTTATCAGAAGAGGATAATTGCTCTGATAGTGAAAGTGATTCGGACAGTGGGAACGATATAATTGTGAGACGATTCAAAAAAAGGAAAGACCAATAATTAGTGAATCTGAAAGTGATGAAGAGAATTTTGTGGCAAATGATTGGTCAGAAGTTGATTTTGAACCTAACTTTCATGCTTGCCTGGAACAGTTTGGGTTACAGGTACCATACATACCAGATATATTATCAACTGTGGAATTGTTCATTGGGGACGATTTATTTAATTTGTTTGCCACACAAACAAATTTATATCATAATTAGCAGAATAATGATAACAACAATGAATCAAAAAGAATAAAGCTTGGCTGATACAAATGTTGTAGAAATTAAAAAACTTTTGGGGTTTGTTATCCTAATGGGAATAGTACGAAAACCAGAACAAAACGATTATTGGTCTACTCACCCTGGATTACATACACCTATTTTTGGGTGTTTATACATTACTAAAACACTATTTATGATGGTTCAAAAGAAAATTTTATAAAAGGCCTATCAATAACAAAAGGTTAAAAAAAAACTCTTAGCAGCACTTTCAAATAACCGACTTCCTAAATATCAGTAATGCACACAAAACATAATACATAAAAACAGTAAAATGCATAGGATGCTATGCAAATAAAAGTTAACAGGAAAAATTCTTTAACCAATTCTAGCAATGAAATAAAATTTTTTGCACAGAAAAGAAGTCAATTATTCTAATATCAGGAGTGAATAAAATGAAATTTATAACCCCTGAAATATGGTTAAATAACCTTACATGCAGTCAGAAGCATGATACTATCTTAATGCATCTAAAATAGGATAAAAGCAATAATAACTTTTGAAAATAAAATGTGTTTCACTCATAGTTCAGTTTGGCTGACTGACAGAAAATTTATTAAGAGAGAGAAAGAAAATAACCTTCTCAGTTCCAGTACATGAGATTAGACTTCAGCTAGAGTTTCAGTTTCAAAGCTCAAATATATATATGTAATGATTTAATGCATAGAAGGAAATGTTGGAGCTCTTAAGAGCTTTCGGTAGCAGTCATGGCTTACGGTTAAGGCATACAGATGCAGATAATGAATTGGATTTCGATAAATCACCCAATCTTTATTTTCACACATATCCAGTTAGTTTGGCAGACAATTATTCAATTATAATTAAATAGGATAAATTGCTATGTACATTGGTTTTTCAAAGAAATGACGCAGGCATTTGAGACAGGGAAGCAAAGCAGCGTGGATGGTGTGGCAGAAGCTAAAGAAAAGGGATGACATAATGAATTTGCCAGCGGTATTTATACCAAAGTAGATGCATTTGTAGAGACAAGCTATGATTGGTTAATTTGAAGTTGTTTCATAACATAGAAGGATCTTGAATTTTGGAGAAAAATGAATTTAAGAGAACAGCACCAAATCTAGAATCATTAATTTTGAGGTCGCCAATTATTTTTAAAGCAGCTGTCATATTTTCTTGTATTTTACACACACACACACACATATATATATAATGTAAAAATGCAAAATAATATAAACCAGAGCTTGACTAAATATTATTATAATGCATACTCCCACAAGAAAAACAGTAGGAGAAAAAAGAAATTTCTTGCGTAAGTACACATCTTTCTACTTTCTCAGCATTTTCCAGCAAAGTTCAGGGCATAACAGTTATTCATGTCATGTTAATTTTTACTACATTTTGCATCGTGCATTTACTGGACAAACCAAGAAATGATGCAGGAGCAATCCATTACCTCTAGGCATGCAATATTTAGCCAAAAAAATTCTGACTGCTCAGGTTCTCATGCAATGAAATTGCACATGATGGAAAATGCATGGTGAAAATGTAATGTTAACAACTGCTCACAAACTGTTAGAATAAGAAAGAGAAACTGATCCTAACATTTTATTCAGCTGAGTTTACATAAAGAGAGACATGGGCAGTACAGAATAAAAACCTGTTTAATGTGATTCTGTACATTATTACCAAACAATGCCAGCCAGAAATCAAAGCACTAATTTTCACAAACTGCTGAACACTGTATATATATATATCATGTGCCAACAGAATATCGACAGCATATTGTCAGGTACTGTTTAATGCCAAAAGTACCAAAAATAATTCAATTTAATTTAGTTTTAGAATTCATGGTTACACACTACAGTCTTAGAATCTGCATAAATAAAAATTAATTTCATTGCTTTACTTTCACCATGTGAAAAAAATGAACTATATATTATAGTGTTTTGCACTTTGCTTTGTAAAATTTAAAAATATTTTTTATAGAAATAAAATACAATAAAAGGATGAATGAATTTACATCACATGCATTACAGTAAATAATACACACATATGACTAATAGAAACAAAGAGCTCAATTATTTAAGGTTTCCAAATATCCATATGGGTTCTAATAACATAGTAGAGACAGATATTGAAGTTTTATTATATACATGACTTTACTTTTACATTACGAAATCAAAGAACAGAATTCTTTGAAATATAATAAACTAGTTAAATAAGTGTCACAATAATAATTTATCAAGTCATTCAAATTCTTACTGCTAACTTTTAGCCTTATAAAAAAGAAAACACAAATTCTTACATTTCGTGGAATATTCATTAGGCATATTTCACATTCTTCTGTACGAGGAGCAAATCGGGAATCCTACATATAGCAAAAAATATTTTATAACATGAAAGTACTTTTAAATACAGCTATAGGAAAAATAAAATTTCATCAGTTATAATTAGGATAAAAACCATGGCATATAATGGACGATTAACAGTATTTTTATTATGGATTTTAAAATGAACTGTATTATCCGCTTGCCTGATTATCCAGAGTTATCTCGGGTTCGTATATATTGCAGTTAATTATTATCCCGAGAAAACTCGGGCGAAGCAGAATTTGTTAGTACGATTTCTTTTATCATGGTTTTATTCGGTCTGGAGGAAATGAAAGGAAATATTCAGCTTTGATTGGCAATTTGCCAAATTTTGTTGGTTGCACGATTCTTTTGGAGGAACTGGTCACGTGTTTCCCTATTGTATTGTATACGTTGGCTTGTGGATTAGTAATGTATAAAGAAGGATGCATGCATTGAAAAAAAAATAAAACGATGGCGATGATGCAAGATAGCGAAAGCGATGATTTTTCAGATAATAATTATGAAGAGATGAGGGGGGGGGGGAAATCAAATTCAACGAGACAGTGTACTCTGAGCTCCTGTGAAAGAGATTCCAGCAGCAAGCCAGTAAGAAAAGAGACCAGATACCAGTGTAGAATGTCGGGCATCACTCTGTGTTGTCCCTTGTTTCAAAAACTATCATACAAAGATTAATACTTAACTTTTTTCCGTTTGCCCGAGATAACTCGGAATAGTAAACTAATATTAAAAATAAATGCTTTTACACCTTCAAAATATTAAAAATTCAACTTAAAACCTACATATTTTGATTTGTTTCATATTGTTGTATTTAATAATAAAATAAAAAAATGTGATGATTTTTTACAATTTTTTTCAAAAAAATTTGTAAGGGAAGCGGTTAAAATAATCAGTATGATCATAAAACATGTATTTGTGCTTAAAAGCTTAATTTTAATTAGCTATCAAATCAATTTAATGCTTACTTAAAATTGTTACACTGTAGCAGAATATAGAAAACACATTACATTACTTTGTGCTAATTTTAAAATGTACAATAACATCAAACACGATAAAATACATTAAAGTAATAAATAATACTTTTATGTTTAACTCAGGTTTTGATTGGAAGATTTGAATCTCTTTTCAAAAAATAAAAAAAAAAAAAAAAAGTAAACCCAATTTTTCTTATGATAGGTATCTTACAATCATACACGATTCCAATTAATTGTATTAACAGATTTAAGACTTTCTCAAACTAGTAAATTTAGCAACATTTTACATTCAGAATATTTTTACTAAATTCTACATTCAATACAATTATGATTTCGTTCAACTTTAAGTAACAAAAGCATAAAAGCTAGTCAGATATATTCTTATAAAAGCTAAACTGCAAATAAAAATAATTTTTTCCTCTCAAACATACTCCAGCACACTTATTAATTCAAATATCACTACTTATTCAATTGTATCATAATATTACTAATCCATTAGCAAAATATAAGAGTAACAGAGAGAGAAGTATTGCATCTAAAAACAAATTTCAGTACTTATGTACTATTGTGATCATCTTAGAATTAGTCAAATTTTCATGTTCCAATGTTTTTTTGGTACTTTTCCGTTTCGCCGGTGCAAATCTCGCCAAGCAGACTTTATTGGCGACAACATACAGTATACACGTAAAAAATATTAAAAAAATGTTAGTTCTAAGAATTCTTTTTAAAAAAGAAGGCATAAACATTTTAATGTCGCTTAAAATTTCATAAAAAGCCAATAAATAAAGACAACAAATTTGTAAAAAGACATTAAGAATTTACTATGCTTTCATGGTTCAACATCCTGATTCGCCGGTTCATATCACGTGACCCCAAGCGATCTCATCTCAAGTAAACTACTCTACAAAAATCTAATGCTCTTAGTAATTATCCACATTAATTTCAAGTTAAATCTTAATTTGGAACACAAGTTTAAATGCAAGAAATATTTCAATTCGTACGAATAGCTTACTCAGAAATTATGTAAAACTGCAGTGCTTTACTTCGCTAATACATTCTCATTAGAATTGATGAATTTAACCCTTGACTTTACCTTTTCTATATTTTTCGGCTTCGGGTAAGTGCTGTGATTGCATCCTTATTGACTTAATTACCGAAAATTGCCTTAAACATAAAACTGAACTATCTCATAAAAATTATATGTAATGATATGCCAGTATTGAAAGAAACAATCAATCTGATAAGAAAAAGCTGCGACTTGTTTTGAAAATGAGGCGTAAAAGGTTACCAGCGAGAATATTTCCTTTGGCATGGGTTGTACCATTATTGGCGACTTTATCGCTTGCGCCGGCAAAACGGAAAAGTACCTACCCAAATTTCTAATGCATATGACTTTAAAACATTAAACATAAACTTCTGACATTAAAAGCAGACCAATTTCTCTAACCTCTAATACATGGCAAAATCATAATTACAAATTCATGTACACAAAAATCTAATTAAAAAATTTAATACAAAAAATCAAGATCTAAGAAAAGTAAACTGCAATTATAGAATGCAAATATGCAAAGTCTCATGCAAATGATCACATCTTTACCTGTAATTTTTAGAAATGATTTAACATGTTATTTAAGACTTAATTTAATCATTTTTCAGAATGCTCAACTTGTAATTTTGTTTCCTTCCATTTCTGGCATAATACTGAAAATTTTTGATGATGTCATGTTAATCTATTTCTGGACTATGATTTGAGAATTTTCAATTTTAGAAAGATGCAGCAGCACGTCTCACAGAAATAAGCAATATATACTTTGCCAAGACTCCGAAAAAAGCACTAGTGACAATTCACCTTACGATAACTTTTCAAGCACACAAACTCGGAGAGACAGACACTAACTCAAAGTTTTTATTTTAAACCCAACAGATGCAGAATTCTTTGTATTCGGACACCGTAATTTGTTTAAAAGCTCTTAATCAGTTGTGCAAGTTTGTGGTTGAGCTGGAAGTTTGCAAATAAGTGAAGTCTGATAAATGGGGGAAAAAAAAGAAAAAAAAAAAATTGTTGCACACATTTTTAAACATATGACCAAAAGCTGCTACTCGAACAGTTTTAACAGTTAAGATTTACACAATAAAATAAGGCAAATAAACACAATATAATAAAAAGGTCACGCCAAAAATATATTGGGGCCAGATGCAATCTGATAGCTGCCATCTAATTTTTTTTATTTAAAACTTTCTTTAATTACTTTACAACTTTTTACTATAAGTTAAATGTTTTTTTTTTTTATTTTTATATTAAAAAAAAATCATTATTTTTATATTAAAAAAAAATCAAATGAAAGGAAATACAAGATTCAGAAAATATATCTATTTGATATAACAACAAATTTTAGGTATAAAAATCAAACCATACTTTTGATGATGAGTTTGAAGGCTTCTTGTATGGATTAATTATGTGGGCTTCTTTAAAAAGTGCATCTTGATCACCATCATAATACCTAATATAAAAATTTTAAAAAATTAATGTCAGTTCATCAATAATACTTAAAAGTAAAATGAATATAATCATTAATAAGAAATTTACTTCCAGAAATAATATTTTATTTACTTTTCTCTTTCAAATATACAAATTAAAGGCAATAATCATGATATACAAATTAATTCAAATCATTAACATTCTTTTCACAAAAACCTACTTTAAAAAAAAAAAAAAAAACTTGAGTGATGAATGTAGAAAGTATTAATGTTTCTGAAGTTATACACAGATTTGCAGTAACAACAGTTAAGCAAACATGCCTGAAGAATGTTATAAAATGTTGCCTGAAGAATGATTATGCACATGGTTACCAGATTTTGGTGCATTCTGAAGATTTGGCAACTTCTATTAAAGTGGTTGCAATAATACACAAGTAGCTATTATTCTGTGAATAAACTTAGTAATGCACCATGTGTTGACATAAAACCAAATTAAACCAAAAAAATACTGATTAAACATTGGTTGAATTTTCATACTAAGTTCTACAAATTTCTATAGCAGATCAAGACAATTCAGATAAAATAACAGAAATCCTATTGAAGATCACTAGAAGCGGGGAAACGTAATTTAAGTTTCATTGTTTCAATAAAAATCACCTATTGCTGAAAAGCACTTTACTCAGGAAAGATAAAATTAAATATTGGGAGCCACCAGAAGACACGATAAAAAGAAATGAATCTCCCAGTAAAATGGTAGAGCTGGCACCAATGAATAAACAATTCTACTAATGCAATAAATAAAGTGGCTCAAATTTGGTTTTACAATCTTTGCTTTTGAAACTTAGCTGCAAAAATCAATTCTTATATACAGTCAAAAGTCGTTAATTTGGACACCCATAATCTGGAATGATGTATAATCCGGACTTCAAAGCTACAAACTTTCTGCGCATGCGTCGCGTTCACGCATGCGCAGAAGTTTACGAATGCGTACAGGCGTTTACGAGTGCACGTAAGACCTTTACGGCTGCGAATATGTTTGTGCGCATGCGCGTTTAATGTGTAACGGACGGTATAAGCTAAGCTAACATTATCTAATTCAGTTAATGTTGCAGATTGCGTTGTTCCTTAATCTTCGAATTGGATACGGCTTATTATTTTTTGCAGACTGTTAGAGCAATTTCATAAAAGTAAGCTTGAACTTTCGATTATGTCAAATAGAATTTCCGATATATATTTACCAATATGTAATTTGTATCTACAAAGCGAAAGTATGTTTCGAAATCCGTTTATCAATTTCACGCAGCGGATTGGAAGTTGATTTGTCAGCACTATCCTTATCTTCAGGCAGATGTTTTTATTTTATTTGGCTTATAATTCCTTACTAAGTGTCGTATTTCATCTCGATGTACTCCGTCTTTGATATGATTTAAATCAAGTTCCTCGTCATTATAATTCGCTTCCGATAGTGAAGAAAGTGACCCAGAGGTTATTGAAAACGAAAACATTTCGATTGACAAATTAGTCAGTATTCTCAACACAGCAATTATAGGACTTGAACAGCGGAACTTTGTAACTAAACAAGAAATTATGTCTGTTTAATAGAATTAAAGAGAAAGTATTATCACATGAAACGAAGCAAAACTTAAACAACTTACATTGAAAGAAATGTTTAATAAAGTAAACAAATAAATATTAAGCTTTTTATTTTTTTAAATTTTGATACCCTTTAGATCATAATTGTTCTTTATTTCATAAATTACGGTTTCATATTTTTAATTTTGTAATTTCTGCATACCATCTTACCAGATTTAAACTGATGATCTATAATCTGGAAAAATCGATAATCCGGAATCGCCGAAGTCCCGACGAGTCCGGATTAACGACTTTTGACTGTATTAACAACCATCCCCCTCTTCTCCTTCATGTATAAAAGAATTTTTTGAATTTTTTCATGATTCTAATGGTGACACTGTATTAAATGCTGATGTGCTCAGGCCATCCTCATCTTAAAAAAATAAATGAAAAGGATTTAAGAGAAACACCCTGGGGTCTTTTCTCCCTCCTTCCAGCATGTCTTCATCGTGTAAATGTTAGCATGTGTTCGAGAGGTCCAGGCTTTAGTCCCAGCAAGGGCATTGTTGATTTTTCATGTCTCCTCCTTCAAAATATCTTAATGATTCTACAGTGGTGCCCAAATTAAAAGGTGGTGGACAATAATTCATCACTACCAGGATTTGGCAATTGCATCCCTTCCCACTCACCCTTTAAAAGGGGGAGTATGTAAGGTTATTTTCTCCTTCCTTCCAACATGCTTTCGTGGTGTAATGGTAGCACACTCGGCACATATTCGGTTTGAGTCCTGGTGAGGGCACTAGTAACTTTTTAAGTACTCCTGCTTTAAAAAAAGTTCTAATGACTCTACAAGTACTTTACTTTCTCGGAGTTTTGCAATGATTTTAAGTTTAAAAAATTACTATGTTTTTGCATTAACTGTCAGTCTTTAAAAAATTTTTCAAATGCCTTTTTTGTATTTATTTTAGTTTTTGCCATTTCATATGTCATGTTATTGCATAATGTCTTCTGGAGAAGTTGTGAGTATGGAAGACAAGACGAAAGATTGCGCCTAGTTGGTGATTTTGAAAAATCGCACCGAGCTGTGGCCAATTTTTCACTTTCTCCATTCCAAATATATATTTTTTTTAATGCCAGAATGTTTAAATTTGTTCCATTCAGTCAAAGTGATTTGTAGTTTGGCTTTTGAAAAAGTGTTTCTTCAGTCTCTTCTCCAATGCATTATATAGACTTCAACTCTATAATACATCTTCAATTGGATTTACAGTTTTAAAGTCTGTAATGTACAACAGATAAATTTATGGGAATCATGTAATGGCCAAAAGCAAAGACAAAATTGCATATTTAGGATCATTACCTTCATAAAACTTAAATGCATTCTGCATTTCAAGTTTTTACACATATGCATTTTCATACAAAATCACTTGTACTTTTTAAAACATACACAGTGTTTAAAAAATTAAATTTACCATTTCTGAGGTAGCTAAAGATTCCCAAATTATTATGCCTCCACCTCTGTTTAACAGTAAATTCAGGTATTTTTGATTAAATTTTTTGTAAGGCTTCTGCCACATAGTAATTCGTACAATGGATCCAAATACATTAAAATCTTTACTTATCACTGGTTTTACAAACGCCAACTACAATATCTTTATATATATTTTTTATGGAAAAAAAAAAAAAAAAAAATTCTGCACTCACTTTTGAGTTTTGCCATATTTATTTAAATTTGAAATTACTAAACATCTGCACGGAACCTGTTGCTGCTGCAGAACTAACAGTTTCAACTTGCAGATAATTTTTGGGTTATATTTTCATTTCAAATCAAGAATCTAACAAAAATCATCATCTGCAAAAGATTCCTTTTTGCTATTTGGCTGATATATTTTCATTGCAAACTATTCTTTTGCTTCAGCTGCAAGTTTTAGAGAATTAAAGTTTACGCTAATTCTCTAAATTTGCTTACACTTTAATTCTTTAAATTTGCTTAAACTTATTCAGCTTTATTTTTCTCATGACAGACCTTAAAATTCTTTGCTGTTACCTTTAAAGAAGTTTTCTGATTTCAAGACTTGCAACAGTAGCTACTATATTACAGAGTTATATAAACATGCATTCTGTGTATAGAACACTTCCTTTATATTCACTCTCTTCATTTGCTGAGATACAAAGTGACTACTATACAGTTTCCATCTATCTGAAAACGTTAATGAGAGAAAAGATTGATATCTCTCCCCAATGAAAATTTTTAAAAAGGTACTTTTAATCTTTATTAGAAGAAATATAACATAAAAAGTATTTTTGCATCTTCATTTCAATTAGAAGAAATATAATATCAAAGACAGATAGATGTTTTATATTAATGGTTTAAAACGTTTAATTAAATTCTAATAAAACTTGTACTTATTTTTTAGAGTTTTGTCATGTTCACTTCAACCTACTTCAAAATCAAAATATTCTGCAGGATATCTAATAGTCTCAAACTGCAGACAATCTTTGTGTTGTATGTAACAAAAACTAACATCTGCGAAAAATATCAATAATTTATTATGCAAATTCATTTTTAGCACCTTTTTCAATATATTTTATTAATGATTTGAACACATTTTTTTATAATGAATAAGTTTTGAAATAATTAAGCAGCAGTTTATATGAAAAAAATCAAAGTTAATTTAAAAAACTTTTTGACTATAGTTTTAATACATGAAAAGCTTACTACCAGTCAATCTTAGAATACATATGCAATAAATACCGACTCCATGAAATCAAATTAAAAACTTTAACTACTTTTCATGCAAAAATAGTAAATGACAGCAAAAATAATAACCATTGGAATAACCACTGCCAGAAACTGCTTGGCAGGTTTCTTAGGATAGGTTAAAAAAAATCATAGCTATTGGTCCACTTTCAATTTTTGCTTACATATGCTGACCCATAAGAAACAGAATTCATGATAAATTATGTTTAAAGTTTAATTTGAGCAATGCAATGCATAGAGATGACCATAATATATTTCTACAATTCAAAACATAAAAAAACCAACTGAATTTTGTTTTAAAATATAGATCTTAAAATGCGTGATCAATGGTAAAAATGCCTGTCCCTTTCATGTTATTAAACCTTTTTGTTTTGTAACCTAATTCATTTTTTTAAATAAAAAAGTTTACTTATATTAAATATGAAATATTAGTATGTTATATTCATGATAAAAATTAATTACAATTTTTTTTTTTTTTTTTTAACAAATCAATTGAAAAATAACTTGTCTTCCACTTCATGTCAAGTCACTTACCTTGAGATTATTTTATCCACAATTAATTTATAAATCCGTCTAAAAGGGGCAGTACATATTCAGTGATATACATACTGCCCTCTTACAGTACATTTACAAACTAATTGTAAGTTCTGCCTCAAATACATTTACAAACTAATTGGGGGGGGGGGGAAATACTCTCAAGGTAACAAACAGACTTTACAAAAAATTATTTTTATTGATTTGCTAAATTTTTATCTAAAAAATTTTCAATTGATTTTTTATACTTTAAATTGTAGAAATATATTTATAGTCATTTTATGCAATGCATTGCTCTAATTAAACTTTAAATATTAATTTATCTTTTTTTTTTTTTATTTTTTTTTTTTTTTATGGGACAGTGCTTAAAATGAGCTTATTATACTATGAACATAACATTTTCGTTAAATTCACTTTACAGAGATAAAAGTCGCTTCCGTTCAGATCTCATGCACACTGGGCACAAGAAAAACTGTATTTCGCTAGCTTTTGATTCTATACAAGAATCTCTGAAAATGCATTTAATTTTATATACCTTTCATACAGCTTCTCTTTGTCCCACTTGAAATGATTCAAAAGAATTCGTGTAATAGTAGGAGGAATCTGTAAAAAACAATGCAAAATACGTAAGAGCGGATAGACATGAAAATATAAAACAAATTATTATTATAGGGAATAATATGTTAGCAAAAATTACCCAAAATGTGGTTAAACTTTACGTGCATTAATAAAATATACATTGATTCCAGCTGGACAGCAATACGCATCTGAATATCCTAAAACAAAAGTTACGTATTAACACTAAGAGTAAACATTTTACCTGTACTACAGTATTTACTTCGCGTATACAATCCACCATGTGCTGAACAATTTGTTCTGTAGACAGAACTTCGTAATGAAACTCTTCAGTCTCTAATTTTTCTCTCGATGAGGATTCTGGCTCTAATGAAATCGACAGTTCATCTTCATCTTCAGCACTTGATTCGTTACCAGAATCAGCATCATATAGTTCATCGTCACCAGTGTCCATTTTGTGGAAGATAAAAGAAAAATGACGTAGTTTAGACACAGAAGAAAAACTTTTGAAAACTAATCAAAGCAAACACCAATGAATTTAAAAGAATGAATGACACTTAATGAACTTTCCATTATATTACAATTCACATCACTGAATCCCCCACCGCCATAGTTCCATTTTTACAATGACGTCATAGATCATTGAGTTGAGAAAACGAAACTGTAGAAATTAATAATATAAAATATTAATTGTACTTATTTTTTTAATATTTTAACAATTTTATTTATATCAAAAATCTTGTTTAGCACGATATTATCTTTATTTTAATGTTTTATTAAAAGTCTTTGATTCACGAAAGAGAAGGGCAAGGAAGTTCTTAGGCCATTGGCTGCCTGCGTACTTTCCTAAAATTACCGTACCCAAGTTTGAAAAAACAGATGCTCAACGATTTATTTCATGCTCACTAAGTACTTATATGACAAATTGTATAAAAAGTATTTACATATGACAATTGTAAAAAAAGTACTTACATATGACAAGTTCTAACAATAAATTAAAAATATTTGGGGATAGTACCGCGAGAGACCGGCCGCCCGCGTATTTTTACCAAAGAACAAGCTTTTACGCGCTGCACCCCTGCTAGGAACGGCCCTAGAAGGGAAATGTTTTGTTCACAGTGTAAGTCTAATGACATGGCATTGGGCATTGATTTTTGAAATTTTTTTTTCATTATTCGCAAAGATATAACATTGCTTTCCTTAAGAGTGTTTATTCAACTGGAAACAAGTTATTTTTCCAAATGTGAGACTAATTGAGAAGATTTAAAATTAATTTTTAACAACAGTTGTTAATGTAAATGAGACAAACTAGTTTTAGAAATGTTTTTGCGATTGAATTGCTATATTTCGCTGTGAAAAATGTCAATTAATAAGGACTGTTAATAAAAAATGTGATGTTATTATATTCGCTGCTGTTGTGATGCTGTAATATTTTGGTTTCTTTTCCTAGAAATACCTCAATAGTAAATTTATTTTGAAAACATTAAGTGAGATTTAACGAGTCACCTGGTGTTTTAATGTCATGAGTCATTTAATCCACCGTAGCCCCAATCGTTAAAACCCATGAGCTTTAAATTTAGCGGTCTGTTAACTACGAAGAAAAAATTTAATATCGCTTATACCTAGAGATGGCCCGTGCCCAGGCAACACCGACTCTACTAGAGTCGGTGTTGCAACTAGAGTCGGTGTTGGCCCAGGGCTTAATTTCTAAAAGTAGAAGTGCCGGAGCCCTAGTAGAAGACCGTCAGGAAAGAGAAACAAGAGTTAAATAAATAAATAAAATTCCTATTAAAAATCGTAAAAGCTTGTTCTTGTAATTTTTAATTATATAGTTAATGAGTATCAAATTAATTAATAATTATTTAATTGATATTAAAAATTAATATCGATTAATTTTTATTTAATTAATTCATAATTAATTTATTATTATGTATTAAAAATAATTTAAAATTCAACTCATTAGATGATTAAAATTGAATAAGCGATTTTTAATATAATTTTATTGCTAAAAATAAGATTTTCGAGATCAAATTTTTGCTGAAGTAATTGTTCAGTTACATAAAAGAAGTGCCGGAGCTTTCTTATTTAGGACTCCGGTGCGCTCCGGCTGGAATTAGAATAAATCTCAGAAACTAAGAAGTCACCGGAGCTAGGCGCCGGTGCAATGTAAGCTCTGTTTTGATGACATTTAAACTAATATATTTAACACAAATATGTCCTAAGTAAATTTTTAATTTATCGGAAAAGAAATTGTCCGAGGCTGATTTTTCGCATAATTTAATAATGAGAACACGCATAAAAGATTCATATATCGCAAATTTTAAAAATATAAAAGCTTGCGCTTTCTGATAAATTGATTTTAGCTTTGATAAACTGAATTGTTAATAAGTTGTAAATTACTGAAGTTCAATTTCATCAATGAATTTCTTTTCAATGGTACTTATTTCTAAAGTAAAAAATAATTCGAAATTTTAACACTTGCATCATTTGTTAGAAAATGCGTCATACAACAATACTTCTTCCAGAAAAGCAACTCGAATTTTGATTTTATACATATCTTTATCAAAACAATTCTCACATTTCGCGATATAGGAAAATTGGTTAAACTGATTTCTTTCCAACGCATAAACCAAAGGAAGGTTAAGTGATATAACTATGCGTAACTATTGAAATAAATTAACATAAATGACACTTTTAGCTTTATATTTTAGAGAAATTATACTAATTAGATCACAGAAATACAAAAAGTAATAAACATATATACACGTTATGTGAATATTTATATTAATGTAGTGTATTTTTTCCTCACACATTACAAATTAAGCAATTTTTTCCCTAAGCTGTTAATAATAAATGCTAGAAATATGAAATATAAACATAATACATGATATGGAAACAGAGCTATTTTATATCAGCTAACAATAGATAACATTATTAAAAACATAAATTTTTAATGTAGACAGACTTCTGAATTTTAAATAAATTAGTCTGATGTTTTGTTCAACTGAGTCGTTAATAAGTTTCAAATTGTTTAGGTTTAATTTTTCTAATGCTAATAATCAATCACTTACTTACTAATCTTTTATGAAGAAGGTCATTGAAATATTTTCGATAAGGCAGTCAAATCCCGATCTTCTATTTCTTCTTTACTTTCTTTTGACAGACTGTCCACTGCGCTATGATGACCTGTTGCTAGCCAGGAACGTACATAAGTTGTTGGCTGAAAGTTTTTGAGTGAAAGGCCGACGAGTCTAATAAACATTAAATTAGAAAGAGTTTTGACATGAAGAGATGCATGTTGCGGATTTCATTGTCGAAAATCCTCTCTCACACACTGGAAACAGGTATACAGTTTATTGATGATAAAATTTTCGCAATGCAGAATTTATTTCCTTTCCGTTAGTGTCTATAAGAACTCTGAATTCCCTTAAAGTTTCTCATTCATTTAGGTGGAACCTTTTGCACTAATTTCCTATTTCTTCTCCTCCATATGTTATGTCAGGGGATGAAAGAGGTCAAAATTTCGGGTTGAGTACTTTTATGTTATCAGGTTCAATGTTCCGTCTTACCTTCTTCGGGAACATGCAAGGACCTGACTCGGAACAGAGAGCTTACTAAAGCTATGTTCAAAACTGTGGGAAGTAGACAGGATACACAAGAAGGGTATACAAAACCCTTTATTTTTCTTTATTTACAATAACTTCCGTACTTCGGAATACAAAGATCCACTACTTGTGGTCTAAACGTAAAAATATAAAAATAAAACTAAACTCTAACTTAACTTTAAAATAATAAACGTGAAAGATTGGCCTTATATTAACAGGAAGCCGTATGTAGTACAGAGAACTGTGAACACTACAATACGTTTAAAGTTATCAAGAGGATTAAACCTCTGGCCTGGAAGGCAACCAGCAACTGAGTAAAACTTCTAAGGTAAGCGGCCTGCTTCGACTAACTGCTTCCTCTCTCTCGCTTGGCAAAAAGCCACAACTTAAATACTTGGCGTTCGCCAGACAAACTTTGCATAAATACATTAACGCTTATAATTCTGGCCGGAAGTAGAAAATAAGAAGTGATAGTAAAGATTTAAAATAAAATAAACGTTAGTAAAACTTAAGATCCTTACATACTTCCCGCCAGAGTTAATTAGTTTGAAACTGAAGTCTAAAACGACCTTGTTGAAAACTTTTAGCTCTAGAATCTAACGCGAGGCCAATCTTTTACAAACATTTTTCGCTAGAAACTAGAAATTTAAAAGAAAGAAATTTGTTTTTACAATAGCAGCTCCCAGGACACAATTTTTTCATCTGTACTGCATCTAAACAGGAGCTTTTATTCAAATCTGGTTCCTTCTAGAGATCTGGAATGATCCGTGATCTCTGACATGTGTTGTAAAAGAACACCAAACACTAATATGTTTATGTCTATGTGTTCAACACTTCCTCCTACAATCAAAACACTAACGTGTTAAAATTCAACATACCAAGACCTCGTAACACACCCTAATTTCAACTCTAAACCCTGAGGAACTATTCTGAAAGTGGCTAACTCTAAAGTGTAGCGTTAGAGAGCCTAACTACATCATTCAACCTTTAACACATATTCACCATGATTTAGTCTTTTTACAGTCACACGAATAAAAAAAATTTTAACATTACTTTCACTTTTACCATATCACGGTATTTCTTAACATTTAAAATAACAGTTCACATTGTATATAAGAACATATTAACATGCCGTTAATTTTACACATTTGAAAACATACATTAGTAGTACATTGTTAACTTCTATTCTTTTCAAAGCAAGTGCCAATTCTTTCTACATTGAAATACTACATTTCTTACAAGTCTTTCAGACTAAAACTTCTTTCTTGCCAGAATGTTTTAAATAATATTTATACAATAACTTTTTACAATATTTAAGTCTTTACACAACGCTATTATACATAAACTTTAGTTTTACGCGCGAGTAATTGAAAAACATAATACCAAAATCGGTAACAACTCATTTCTCGCCCTTTTGGCGATAAAGGTAGACCTCGCATGAGGTAAAACTTCTTGAAATCTGCCACTTGCAGTAAGAATGAAAGATTAACTTAAGTTTGCAAAGTAACATAAAATTTTACTTATCTTTGTGATATTCGGACATTCTTTTCTGGGCCCAGTCCTGAAAGGTCGTGCAGATTGTTGTTTGATTTATCCTCCTTCTTGTACGGGCTCGCCCTTCAGTGCCTTCCTCTAGATGCTTTCTTTTTTCTCCAGTTCGGTCACCCTTGAATACCTTCTTTTTCGCTTCTGCCTGTGGTCTTGGTCGTTTGATGGCAGCTGGTCTTGGCGGAACCGGGAAACTTCTTTCGTGTTCCTGCTTGGACCTCGTTGCTGGCTGTTCAAATTTTCCTTGTAATTCCTCCGTCGCTGGTGGCCCTTCCGCAGTTCGGCGACATTTGCTGCGGAGAGTCCTGTCGGATGAGTAGATGTTCCGTTTTAGAGCCGGGTTATAGTTGCCGTCATTTCTCCTGGTTCACTTTGCATACGTCGTCCTTCTCCCTTCTTCATTCTGGGGGTGATCGTGAGCTCTCTTTTCTGGACGGTGGAACGGCTTCTTTTTCTTGCTACCTTCAATTTTTCCGCGGGGAAACTTTCTTTTCACTTGCTCCTGCCTCTTAATGGCTTGCCCTTGTACTTGTCGTTTTTCCATCTCTGGAGCTTGTGCCTGCGGTGTCTGCCGTGCCGGATCCTGCAAAAGATCTTGGAAAATTTTCATTTTATTACGATCATAGTAGGGTTTGATTTGATCAATGTTTGCGGAGCAGGTTTCAACATTTCTAGCTTTTAACACTACTACAACGTGAGTTATTTTTTCTATGACATATGGTCCTTCAAATCGTGGAAAAAATTTGGCAGTTTTATCTTCTGGTGCTGAAGAAAGTGAATGCTTAATTTTTAAAACTTCATCCCCTACTTTATAAGTTTCTCCCCGTCGTTTCAAGTCATAATAGAGTTTCTGATTTCTCTGTGCTACTTCAGTATTCTTCTTTCCTTCCTTAATTAGTTTTTCTATATCACCCATTTTAAATTCTGGGGCTCTTTGTTGCACATAAAATAATTTATCTAACGGCGTTATAATCTTTCTGCCTAAAAATAACTCAGCAGGAGTTTTGCCCGTTGTATCATGTTTTGCGGTCCTAAGGGCGAAAGTAAATTCATTAACATAGTTATCCCAGCTTTTATGAAAATTTTTAACATAACTACGGATAATTTTCACTATATTTCTATTGACCCGTTCCGCTATATTTGATTGCGGCCGATACGGGACCATTTTTAAATGACGTATGCCCAGTTTTTGGCACATGTCTTCAAATACATTACTTACAAATTTAGGACCATTATCCGATATAACTTTTAGGGGCGCCCCGTATTTTAAAATATATTTATTTAAAATAGAATCAGTAACTAATTTCGCGGAGGCTCGTTTTAAGGGAACAATTTCGGTCCATTTACTAAAATGATCAACCATAACAAGGAGATAGCGACTTTTATTTAACTGCCTTTTTGGGAAAGGGCCCAATTAATAGATGCCAATTATTTCATTTGGAAATTCGGATTTAATACTATTTAGAAACCCGGCCGGGCGGAAATTAATATAATTAACTGATGACATGTTGGGCAGGACTGGACATACGCCCTTGTTAACTTTTGCAGTCCAGGAAAATAGACTGCCTCGCGTACACGTTGGATAGTTTTTCGAATACCAGCATGAGAAGCTAAAGGGCTGTCATGGAGCTCCTGCAGGATATTTAATCTAAGACTAGCTGGGATAACAGGTCGAAATTCGTTGTTGGAATTCGTAGTTTTTGTATAAAATAATAGACCATCTATTAGTTCCTAATGTGCCGCCCTATTTCTTATCGCCACAATATCTTGGTGGCTAAAATTTTCAGGATCCTTTAAATACTCATAAATGCTTCCAAACTCAGGATCCTTACCCAGTTCGGTTATTACAGTTTCTCGGGAATTTATTTTACATGCTGTGAGCATTGCCACCTTTACAGTATTACCTTGTTCATCTATTTTAATTCTTGATAGGGCATCTGCTACGATATTTTCCTTTCCGGGAGTATGTTTGATTACCAGATTATATTCTTGTAGCTTGAGTGCCCATCTTATTAACCTTGGGGATAAGTTTTTCCCTGAGTACAATCTAGTTACCGCCGCATGATCAGAGTACACTGTTATTAGCGCCTTTCCAAAATAGACTCGGAACTTTTGCACTGCTAACAGAACTGCAAGTGCCTCTCTCTCGGTCGCGGAATAGTTTCTTTGTGTTTGATTTAAAGTTCGGCTAAAAAATGCCACGGGCTGCTGATTTTGCGAAAGTACCGCTCCTACCGCATAATCCGAAGCATCCGCTGAAATTTCTAAATTCTCATCCTTTTCAGGAAATTTCAACACAGGGGCTTGCGTTAATGCTTGTTTTAATTTTTCGAAAGCACAATTGGCTTCGGCCGTCCACGAGAATCTTGCCTTTTTCCTTTTTAATTTTAACAATGGTTCAGCAATAGCTGCAAAATTTTTTACAAAGGACCTATAATATGAACAAAGTCCTAGAAAAGAAGAGAGCTTCTTCGCCGTGTTTGGAGTCGGATACTTTTGTACAGCTATTATTTTTCATTCGTCTGTCTCTATTCCTTTCTGAGATATCTTGTAACCTAAATATTTTAATTCAGGGGCTTCAAATTTGCACTTTTCGACATTAACTTTTAGACCGGCCTCATTTAATAAAGAAAACACCTGTCTTAAATCCTGTACATGTTGGTCGAGATTATCACTAGTAATAATGATATCGTCTAAATAGATAAATGTGGACTTTCCAAGAACAGGTCTTAACACAATGTCCATACATCGCTGAAATGTTGCCGTCGCCCCTGAAAGGCCAAACGGCATACGCAAAAATGCATAAGTGCCAGACTTGGTTATAAAAGCAGTCTTAGGCACGTCCTCAGGCCTAACCCCTATTTGAAAATAACCAGTCGTTAAGTCTAAAGTCGTCATATATTTGGTGGATGTTATGTTCCTTAGAATTTCTTCGATAATAGGTAACGGATATACCGGATATTTAGTCATGGAGTTTAATTTACGATAGTCAATCGCAAAACGCCACCTTTTTGGATGTGTTACTTGATAGTCATTGTTTTTCTAACATAAAACAACCGGGCTAGCATAACTACTTGAGATGGGCGTTATAAACTTTTTACGTAACATATCTCTAATGTGCCACTCTATAATTTTTTCGTTATTCTTATCATATCGGTATGGTTTGTGGCGAACTGGCAGTGAATCTCCGGTGTCAATACTATGGTTAGTAACCTGAGTAAATCCTGGAATATCACTAAATAACGAAGCAAATTCACTTACCACTTGTCGGATTCTTCCTTGCTCGTCATTAGGCAGGTGGTCAAGATTTAACATCGGCGGTTCAGCCTTTTCTGCACGAACTGGTTTCATTGTCAGCTTAAGGGACGCTTCATTAAAATCCAGCGTTGCTTGTGCCTCTGGAAGAAAATCTATTCCTAAGATTATATGTGCTTGCAGATTCTTTACTATAAAAAACATCACCTTTACTTGTTCGTCCTTGATACGGACATACAGCGGTACTTTACCTATACACTTACATTTTTATCCTTGCGCCGCTAACACTGTCGTATTATCCGAATTATATATGCGGTATTTCCGAAAATACTTCGTAAAAAATTCTTCTGCCACACAGGAACACTGCGCGCCTGTATCCAGGAGTGCGGTGGCTGGGATATTATTCACCAACACTTCAATCTTCGGAAGAGTCAAATTTTTCACCATTACTGTATTTAACTTAAAGGAAGAGGGGTTTTCTTGGCCTTCGGATTTCCGCACCCTCTCGTCAGCAGAAATCCGTTTTAGTTTAAATTATTTTTCATTTCCGTGCTTTCCTTCTTTTTCCACTGGCCTTGAGACTTTTTTCCTGGATTGCTATTGAATTGTCGACGTTTGCCGGCTGTTTTTGAATGTTCGGGTTTCCTTGCCCACTGATTCGCTTTGCTTCCGTAGCCGTGTGCTTGAGTTTGCTGTAGTCTTGGCGCACCAAATTGGTTTCGCTGTTGAGATTGGCGTCTTCTTTCAATGTCCGCCGTTCTTCTACTTTCAAACTGGATTGCTAGCTCAAATAACTTTTCTAGTGTAGTCGGATTTCTTAATTCAATAAAGTCTTGCACTTGGGGCAGTAACCTCGGCAAAATCACTTGAATTATCTCTGGATCCGGACGGTGTCCATACAAGAGTTTGAAGACGTGAATTTTTCTTAAAATAAAGCTTGAGAGATTTTCGATTCTTTGTTGATATATGCTGAAAAGTTCCGTTTCTAATTTCGCACGATCCCTTACAACAGGGAAGGCTTTTACTAGGGCAGTCTTCAAATTCTCGTAAGTATAGGTGGGACTTCCTGCTTGACCCAAGAGACTTCTGCCTATACACTTGAACCAGTTAAGCGCTTGGCCCCTCAAAGCGCTGGTAGCTAAGGTAACTTTTTGAAATTCGTGCACGGGGTTGAGCATGAAGTGGTCATCCAATTTTCCCAAAAAACTGGTTACCGGTGAGTTTCCATTAAATGTTGCTTCTGGTTTCATCGAAGCGCGCATGGTCTGGACGATGTAACCAAATCCTTCCAGGGCGGCAGCTGGCATTTCTGGATTCTGAGCCGCTTCTGCAGGCAGCACAGGTTCTTCTTGAAACTCGGCCATGGTTATTCTTCTTCGTTGGGCGCCACTATCAGGTTCAATGTTCCGTCTTACCTTCTTCGGGAACATGCAAGGACCTGACTCGGAACAGAGAGCTTACTAAAGCTATGTTCAAAACTGTGGGAAGTAGACAGGATACACAAGAAGGGTATACAAAACCCTTTATTTTTCTCTATTTACAATAATTTCCGTACTTCGGAATACAAAGATCCACTACTTGTGGTCTAAACTTAAGAATATAAAAATAAAACTAAACTCTAACTTAACTTTAAAATAATAAACGTGGAAGATTGGCCTTATATTAACAGGAAGCCGTATGTAGTACAGAGAACTGTGAACACTACAATACGTTTAAAGTTATCAAGAGGATTAAACCTCTGGCCTGGAAGGCAACCAGCAACTGAGTAAAACTTCTAAGGTAAGCGGCCTGCTTCGACTAACTGCTTCCTCTCTCTCGCTTTGCAAAAAGCCACAACTTAAATACTTGGCGTTCGCCAGACAAACTTTGCATAAATACATTAACGCTTATAATTCTGGCCGGAAGTAGAAAATAAGAAGTGATAGTAAAGATTTAAAATAAAATAAACGTTAGTAAAACTTAAGATCCTTACAATGTCTTTTATAACTTCTTTATATTCAGTGCCGATGTTTCGAGTACGAACAGACAGTATTCTACTTTTCATTGAATCAGCAAGACATTTGTATAGTTGACAATACTGAATTTTGGGGATAGATTTACCGCTTTTGCTAAGGCTTACACCTTTGAACTTCCTATTTTCAACAGACTGTATTGCTTCGGATGCGTACTTTCCAGGTTTCGAAGATCTTGATTCAAATAATTGTATTTGTAGACAGATCAGACGATGAGCGTGAATAATAGTTGTGCTCCTGTTTTGCAACTCCAAAGATAGTTCCGATAATTCTTGAAGAGCATCATACATAAGTCCAATATTTAAAACAAATGTATCCGTTTCTAAAATTGTTGCTAAGACGGAAAATTTAGATCTTTCTGTTGAATCTCGTTTTACGTCTTTCGAAGAACTAGAAAAATGTTCATATAATGCTAAACAATCATACCACACAGCTTTCACAGAGCGAAAACTCGAAGCTGCCCAGCGAGTATCTAGAATGCGACCAATTTTAAGGAGCATTTGCTCCGTATGCGCAGCATATTCATTCAGTTCTCTTTGATTTTTTGGTGAATTATGATAAATATTCCTTAACTTGTCCAAAAATATTTCAAAATAGCTTATTCTCCTAACAAGATTAGCAACATCTCCAACACTAAGTTCGAGTCTATGGTTTAAACAATGCCATATAATAATGTCTAGAATTTTGTCGAGTAATAACTTGCATAGACCAGATTTTTTCCCCAGCATTACGGATGCTCCGTCGCAAGTAATAGCCACCAAATTTTTTCGAAGAATATTGTCGTCTATTTTATATCGATTTAATTCACTTAACAAACAGTTCAAAATACTATTTGCAGTAGAATTATTTAAACACTTTAAACTTAAAAATATGTTAACTGGATTTTCCATACTAAAAAGTTCCGTGAGTATGTATATGATGATACAGGCATCCTTGCTAAGCGTTGTAGATTCATCTAAAATTAAAGAAAACTTCTGATCCTCTTCTACAATTTTCTGAGCTAAGGACTCTTGCATTTATTTCGGAAATATGATTAACTATATTCATAGCTGACACGTTTGAATGCAAAATCCTTCCCATATTTAATCCATTCAATATCTGGACATCAATTTCCTTATGAAATTCATAGAAAGGTCTGTTTTGTTTTGCCAAATGATACGCTGTTTAAAAAATACGTTCGGTGATAATCTGCTCGTCTTTTCTCATAGCTGAAACAACTGTGCCGATTTCATCTATTTCTTTGTCATTTTTTACTTTTTCTGCTAATTTATGGGTCTGAGATGCTTTATGTTCACAAATTTTTTTCCTTAGTGATTTCTGCTGTTTAAATTTCGAATCGCCATTTGGTCTAATACTAACACTGGCCCAATTGTTTTTCAAACCTTGGGATCTCATAGCACCCAAGTGTGACACTAATTGACACCATCGACATCCTAATTTTTTATCCTTGAAAATTAACCAGTCGTTTTTTTGCGAAAATTCTATACCTTGTTGAATTGACCAGCAGCTTGGCAACATTTCAGCAAAACTGCTTTCTCCTAGACATAGTTCCGATTTTGGAAAAACGGAAGAACTACAATCTTTATCACCTTCTGTATCACTAGTCATCTTCATATCATAATCATCATTTGCAATATCTAAATTCGCATTAATAATATTACCTACTCTGGCCTTTCGACTACATTCGAAATAATCATTTATTTTACGTTTGGACATTATTTTGTAATTTTCAATAACAAGTATTTCTAAAAATCCGTTTTACATACGTTATATATCTCGAGAGAAATGTGCCGAAGTAAGTGCAAGTAAAACGAACGAAAGAGGTTGTCAACGAAAGTAGTTTACTCTACTACTGTTCAGCCAATTAAAAGTGCTTCGGAAATAATAGTGCAGGGACCATTCCGCATTTCAATGCAGCTGTTGTACCAAGCAACGGGGCCCGCCTACATCATAAATTTTCGTTCAGTGTCTTCTCCAGTGAGAGTACCCCTTACCATGCCTTTATTTGAATAGGTTCAAATATCTTCCGATCTTTCTTCCAAAACGGTGTTGTTTTAAAAACCTGGAGATTTCTACAAACATTTACGATGTTAAGTATCAAGCTATTTGTCCTGTGTCTTAATGTGACACGCAGTATGATTTTTTGTTTTGCCCCTGGGCTATTTTAAATTTGTATGTTTCAGAATAATGTTTGCTTAATTTTGTTAAAAGTAAAGGTCATGTCATAATAATTTTAAGATATTTCTTTTGCAATTTAAGGATTAATTAATAAATAAGTAGAAACAATTTTTATTATTTAGCATCTCTGATGTGAATATAACTGTATAATACGAAATAAATTTATTAATGTAAAATTTAAATTATATATGACTTAAATACTTCCCTTCTCAACCGCAAGTTTGCAGGAATTTTGAAAAATTTCTAATTTTGTGTGATAATATTTACATTTATCGGACGATAAGTATCTACACATAGTTGCTCAGGTTTGATAGATTTAAATGCCATGAAAGGTACCAGATCTCAGTTTATCAGAAAAAAAAAATTCTGTATAATGGATGGATTAAAAGTAAAAATTAAAAAAGAAAAAAGCTGAAACTCTCTATAAAATGATATAGGCAATAATATTCTAGAGATATTAGGTATATTTCAAGGCCGGAAAGATGAAAAATATGCAATGCCTTCGCCGATAATCGAACCACGGACCTCTCAATTACGTGCTGAGCGTACAGACCACCACACCACAAAGGCATGCCAAGAAGGCGGGAGAAATACCTTATATACTCTCCCTTTTAAAGGGGACTGAGTTTTTTTAGGGGCCAAAGTAGCATGAAAATCACAGTTCTGCGGCAGGTGGGTCAGTGGGTCAGGAGGCGTGGTCAATGACATCACAGAGGGCGGGGCCAAAGGCAACGTCATCACACTAGGAGGCGTGGTTTCGAGTGGAGTTGAGTTGTTTTTAGATTGCTGGTTGAGTTGTAGACCTCCTGCGTTTCATTAAAAGTTAGTTTTTGTTAATTGGCAACGGGTTCATGGCGTCCTCTAGGGATGAAAAATGAAAATAATCTATTTAGGAATTGCGCATGGCGTCCTCTAGGGACGAAAAAAGAAAATAATTTATTTTAGAAATTTCTTTTAAAAAAAATGTTCTATTATTCAAAATATAGAATTGAACTCTCAAACAAAATATCTCACCAGCTCAGTAGTTTGAAGATTTTAACCACTAAGCTGATGTGATACATTCAGATTCAGGTAAAAAACCCTATATAAGAAAATGGAATTTGAATCGACTCATCAATTTATTCTGATACTTTTATCCTTTCTAGTTTTTCATGGAACTTTAACTTATTTCTCAGGTTTTCTGTTTCATAATAACATATTCATTTACTGTCATATTTTTTTAATACTTAACGTTTCTAATTTATTTGTAATATTTAATTTAATTTCCACATACTATTTTTTTTCATACCTTTCATAAATTTCAGAATACCTGATTTTTAACTTATACGTTATATTTCACAAACGTTCCCGCACGTGCTGTTTATTTGTTACATTACTTAATTTTAGATGCAATTTCACACTTTTTTTAACGTTATAATGTTCAATATATTCCGAATTTTAACTTCATTTACTTTTTTTAAACCATTCTATACACACTTTAACTTAGTGGTATGAAATTGTATTTAAAAAGAAACGTTTATTTTTCATGATCTTAGTTCTTTTACTAAATTTTCTACAGAATTTCTAATTTCTTTCACGTGTTTAACAATATCTTCCTTACATTACCGAATATTTAAAAAAAAAAACTTAAGTCTATAACTGTTAATTGCTTTTCTTACGTTCATGATTTCCCTTCTGTGTTTATATTTCTTAATTCTAGCTTAACTTATTTATTATAATGTTTTTATTTCTGTCTCATCACTCGTAATTCCAACATTTTATCCCTTTTTATTCATTTTAACGGTATGGATTGTTTTCATTTACTCCATATTCAAATATTTCCTTACAATTTTTATAATACTTGTTTTATTCCTCGATCATAATAGATCATCTACAGGTTTTACTCAGAAATTTCCATTCACAACTTTACAGTTTAATACCATTTATATCTAAATGTATTTCTCTCTCATATAGTTTTATGGTCTTCAAAGTTTCTAACATCATGTTTAGTTTTAAATCCCGATTACCTTTAAGTGTGTTGATAATTTTCATTTCTAATTTTACAACCACGTTCAGTGTTTCATCCACACATATCAAAATATTTCTTACATTTTCTGATATTTAGTCTATGTCATATTTCAGTACTTCAAATGAATTTACACTGCTCACACTATTATTTTTTCATGTTTTAGAGACACTAACTATACTAATTTTACTATTTTTCCTGTACTAATTGCATCTATGTCAGCACTCATGATAAACTAGCAATTGTTTTGCATCACATGCATAAAGAAATTCTTAAAACCAACTTTTTCAATATCGTACTCAAATTACTGTTTTCCAGATGGGAATTACCAGTATTCTTTGGTTTTACTCTGTTACATCTTTTTAAATTTTAACATCTTACTTTTAATTCTAACATACATCTTTTGAACAGTTTTTTCTTTTAATGATAGCCTTACCTTATTTGTTCAAATTAATTCTTTCATTCACCATCTTTGCTACCTTTCAGTACCTTCATAATTCACTATGCAAACGCAATGTCTTTCACTGACATTCTGTTTAATAATACCACAAGTTTCCTTAATTGACAAAAAGCGAATTATTTCTCATTTCAAAATAGAACTACTATATTTTTGCACAAACATTACCTTTATCCATTCAAGCCACCCCTTAACCTGTAACTGACGTAGCGATAGGAAAGGAGATTCTTATCATATGCTCTTTCGACATTTGAGGTTTCTAGAACTTCTTTGACAAGTATATCAATACCATCATAAAATATACTTAACACTTTTACCCAGTTCAAAGGCAACATACTGTTATAAGAATGGTTTTAGTTAAATTTATAACACAAATAAACACATTTTGTGCTAAATAGGCATAAACATTTAGATTCAGAATATTTCTTTTTAATCCGATGTAAGACTTGAATTTCATTCATGATACGGATTGTCTCTTGATTTTTTTTGTTTACCTTACACTAATAGAAAATTTTTATTTTACAAGTTCAGCTTTTAACGAAATAAAAACTACGATACACCTGGTGTTTTTAAGAAAAGGAACTTTGATATATTTCTGGAAATGTAAATGCTTTTAGAGTTTTTTTCTTTCAATAACGTTGATTTTCATTACTTTACTAATTTCAATAATTCTCTTATTAGCTAATATGAATGAAAGAAGATTGTCAAATATGTGACACAGTATAATTCTTACGAACATACGTACCTTTACCAGCATACAGATATTACCGATTGAAATGAAGAAAGATACAGATATTTTACTCCAATCTACATTAAATTAAAAAAATATTTAAACTTTCATACATTCCAAAGAATAAACGAAAATTCAATAGATATTGTCATGTTTGTATATATGAGATAAAAGTTTTATGAATGGTATTTAAAGTAATGCTTAGAACTTCATAAAAGCGAACATTCGCTATGTTAATACACATATCATCAGTTATTTACATAATTCAATGTAATATTAATCATTACATGTACTATATGCATATATATTTAAAGTCTAATTGTCTTACAATTGAATAATTAACTATTGAGAGAAAGAGGTTCATATCTTACACTATTTAATTCACATGGAACAAATTTTTCCATCAACCACATTGAACCGCGTTTATTAAATTCGCCAAAGCTCTTTTATTTCTGCATTTTCACACTCACGACACATTTTAAATGTAACTATTGATTACCATTTCAAACACCGATATCATAACTCAGTCTAAAACTACATCATAACTCATTTTTTCCCTACTAACTACAATTTTATATATTCAAGAAGTACATCTAAGACATGATCATTTTCTATGTTCTAGCAAATCGATTCAATTGCGAACATACTATTAAGACTTGCGATTTTAGAAGACTTGCATGTATTAACGATGTCAATGTTTCTTCGTTTTTATAAGATTCACATCAAATCATGTCGCATTCGAATGTGGTGTAAGAGATCACTTTTTCTTTTAAACACTTGTAAACAATGGATGCAATTTATAAGAAGAGAAGTATCATGCTGTTTCAAAACATCATCATCAGCATATTTCTGTTTCTTTTGACACCGGCAATATTTTAAAAAAAAAAAAAAAAAAGTTTACTGAGATATTCTTCAAATTCTGTTTTACTTGAAAAAATATCCGAACATTCAATACGATGTAAAGATTCATATTGTTTTAAATTCTTATGAACACTAAATATTTTTTATCGCGATTTACTCTTAAAAGTAACTTTATAAGTTTTTATATCCTTTTTACATGAAAAGAACTTGTGATTATTCACTACAAAATTCTAAGACGAGAAGCTTCGCGACTTTTCAAACTATAAACTTAAATTTCTTAGGACATACACTACATCTGATGTTTCTTTCATGAGATTTCAAATATCTCTTCAGATTAATCGTATTCAAGAAACCTTACAAATATATCACACAAGTTCAGCGAATAATCGCTTCATAAACTCTTAAATTTTCAACACGAGTGAATCACTTGAAGCATATACTGCACTGTAAACATACAATACTTAAAAAAAATTGTTATAAAAAATAAAAATACATTCATTTCACCAAGAAGCTTTTCTATTTAAGTACATTTATTTATTTCCAAAGAACAAGTTTCTGTATTACACATAAAATATACTTAGAATTTTCTTACATTAATAAACATCAAATTAACAGCAATATCCATTTACTGACATTTGATATACATGTTTGCTTTAAAATTAAAACTAAAATTTCAATATATTTCTATTAAAAAAACATAAGGAAAAAAACATAGTCATAACATCAAACAAACACAGAAATTTAAATAGAATAGCTGTACTTATATTAATGCATTTTTATAATCTTCATAACATTTCAATTCAAAAAACCTATCACAAAATAAATGAAAAATTTTTTTCTGCCTTAAAGAATCTCTTATATTTTTAAAATTAATACATAAAAATATATCTTCACCAATATATTTAATTCTATCCTCAACACTTATTATAATGCAATCATGTCTTGAAGGATGACTTACAATGCAACCTTCGCATTTATATAGCTTTTTTATCACTGAATTTAATTCAGTTTTGATAGAGTTTATGAGTTCTTTAAAAAGTTCATCATCATCACTTACCATATCCGAACAATTGTTTTTACATTTGATTTGCAACGGTAAAATAATTTCAAAAATACTTTTATATAAAGTATTAGATACATCAGGAATAATTTCTTTCAATTTTTTTAAAATATCACAGTTTACTTTTAGGTATGTAGGTTTTAGTTTAAAAGAATTTTCATCTTGTTTAAAAACTTGTTGAAAAATACACTCACCTTCTTTGTTGAAAACTACCAACTCATTATTGCAAATGATGCTGGCACTCGTATAAACAAGATTAAATTCATATATTTTTGAGGAAAATTCTTGCCATGTTGCAGGAGTTATAACAACACCGCGTGTAGTAGGGTATAATATTTTATTTTGTTCCACACATTCACGTAGATGAATGTTCATTCTGTTTTCAAACTGATTTATGGACACAAAATATCCCCAACCAAGAGTCCACTGTGCAATCAACTTCGAACTTTCTTTTTTCTGTTCTCGATTATTCGGCATGAAGATATTTTCAGGAACAGATTTCATATAGTGGGCAAACCAGTCATCCTCTGGAAGTTCATCCTCATTATCTTCCAAGCGTCGTTTTTTAATTTTCGAAATTTTTATGTTTCGGAATGTGATACTAATTCTAGGATCTTTAACGTCAGGTTGAGAGGGTATTTGACCCTCTCAAATACCATTTGACGTTTTGCACCTAAACTGATGATAGGTATATCACTTTCAGGTTCGAGACAAGTTTCATTGTCTTTATGCGTTGAAATTTTCGCCACTCCGTCAGGATAATAGTTCAATAAAGCAAAATTATATTTTTGCCAGTTATCGTTTCAACATAATCTTTTACATTTAGAAGAGTTTGAGTCCATGGTTCTGCACAAATGCTCGTTCCAGAGAATTCGTAACTAAGTCCTTCATCACCAAAACCGAGTACTTTTCTTCGTGGAACATACTGAGTCCCATTAATTTCAAAACTAATATTTTTAAAATCATAATTTGAAAGTTCATCTAGCAAAATATCAGCTTCATTTCGTGAATAAAATTCTTCGTATAATTCCACATTTAACTCTGTATCACATATATTCCTCATATTCGCTTTTGAATCTAACGACAATTCTGAATGATATAGAAATACGTAGCATTCTTAAATAGCAAAAATTATCTAAAACATACATTAACGAAATGATTTCATCAACACTTATCGTAATACATTCTTGTCATGTCTTGTTTGTGAAGCCAGTCTTTCCGGCGTCATATGTGTAAAAATAATCATGATAGGATAGTGGGAAAGAGTTATAGTGTCCTAATGTTGTTATTCTGAACCTCGATATTACATATATGCATAAGGAGAATCTTAAAAGCATCATCCACTTATCATGATAGAGTAATGGAAAATTTCTAAAACTCTGATAATCATACGCGAAAGAATGTATTATCTTAAGGTTGTTGTTGCTATTCCAAGTTTGACAATACATACAGAAGTGAAGGAAGACCCTTGATAAGCGCTGCTGATAAGGATCTTCCTGCTGATAAGGATCTTCCTGCTGTTGATAAGGATCTTCCTTCACTTCTGTATGTACTGTCAAACTTGGAATAGCAACAACAACCTTAAGATAATACATTCTTTCGCGTATGATTATCAGAGTTTTAGAAATTTTCCATTACTCTATCATGATAAGTGGATGATGCTTTTAAGATTCTCCTTATGCATATATGTAATATCGAGGTTCAGAATAACAACATTAGGACACTATAACTCTTTCCCACTATCCTATCATGATTATTTTTACACATATGACGCCGGAAAGACTGGCTTCACAAACAAGACATGACAAGAATGTATTACGATAAGTGTTGATGAAATCATTTCGTTAATGTATGTTTTAGATAATTTTTGCTATTTAAGAATGCTACGTATTTCTATATCATTCAGAATTGTCGTTAGATTCAAAAGCGAATATGAGGAATATATGTGATACAGAGTTAAATGTGGAATTATACGAAGAATTTTATTCACGAAATGAAGCTGATATTTTGCTAGATGAACTTTCAAATTATGATTTTAAAAATATTAGTTTTGAAATTAATGGGACTCAGTATGTTCCACGAAGAAAAGTACTCGGTTTTGGTGATGAAGGACTTAGTTACGAATTCTCTGGAACGAGCATTTGTGCAGAACCATGGACTCAAACTCTTCTAAATGTAAAAGATTATGTTGAAACGATAACTGGCAAAAATATAATTTTGCTTTATTGAACTATTATCCTGACGGAGTGGCGAAAATTTCAACGCATAAAGACAATGAAACTTGTCTCGAACCTGAAAGTGATATACCTATCATCAGTTTAGGTGCAAAACGTCAAATGGTATTTGAGAGGGTCAAATACCCTCTCAACCTGACGTTAAAGATCCTAGAATTAGTATCACATTCCGAAACATAAAAATTTCGAAAATTAAAAAACGACGCTTGGAAGATAATGAGGATGAACTTCCAGAGGATGACTGGTTTGCCCACTATATGAAATCTGTTCCTGAAAATATCTTCATGCCGAATAATCGAGAACAGAAAAAAGAAAGTTCGAAGTTGATTGCACAGTGGACTCTTGGTTGGGGATATTTTGTGTCCATAAATCAGTTTGAAAACAGAATGAACATTCATCTACGTGAATGTGTGGAACAAAATAAAATATTATACCCTACTACACGCGGTGTTGTTATAACTCCTGCAACATGGCAAGAATTTTCCTCAAAAATATATGAATTTAATCTTGTTTATACGAGTGCCAGCATCATTTGCAATAATGAGTTGGTAGTTTTCAACAAAGAAGGTGAGTGTATTTTTCAACAAGTTTTTAAACAAGATGAAAATTCTTTTAAACTAAAACCTACATACCTAAAAGTAAACTGTGATATTTTAAAAAAATTGAAAGAAATTATTCCTGATGTATCTAATACTTTATATAAAAGTATTTTTGAAATTATTTTACCGTTGCAAATCAAATGTAAAAACAATTGTTCGGATATGGTAAGTGATGATGATGAACTTTTTAAAGAACTCATAAACTCTATCAAAACTGAATTAAATTCAGTGATAAAAAAGCTATATAAATGCGAAGGTTGCATTGTAAGTCATCCTTCAAGACATGATTGCATTATAATAAGTGTTGAGGATAGAATTAAATATATTGGTGAAGATATATTTTTATGTATTAATTTTAAATATATAAGAGATTCTTTAAGGCAGAAAAAAATTTTTCATTTATTTTGTGATAGGTTTTTTGAATTGAAATGTTATGAAGATTATAAAAATGCATTAATATAAGTACAGCTATTCTATTTAAATTTCTGTGTTTGTTTGATGTTATGACTATGTTTTTTTCCTTATGTTTTTTTAATAGAAATATATTGAAATTTTAGTTTTAATTTTAAAGCAAACATGTATATCAAATGTCAGTAAATGGATATTGCTGTTAATTTGATGTTTATTAATGTAAGAAAATTCTAAGTATATTTTATGTGTAATACAGAAACTTGTTCTTTGGAAATAAATAAATGTATTTAAATAGAAAAGCTTCTTGGTGAAATGAATGTATTTTTATTTTTTATAACAATTTTTTTTAAGTATTGTATGTTTACAGTGCAGTATATGCTTCAAGTGATTCACTCGTGTTGAAAATTTAAGAGTTTATGAAGCGATTATTCGCTGAACTTATGTGATATATTTGTAAGGTTTCTTGAATACGATTAATCTGAAGAGATATTTGAAATCTCATGAAAGAAACATCAGATGTAGTGTATGTCCTAAGAAATTTAAGTTTATAGTTTGAAAAGTCGCGAAGCTTCTCGTCTTAGAATTTTGTAGTGAATAATCACAAGTTCTTTTCATGTAAAAAGGATATAAAAACTTATAAAGTTACTTTTAAGAGTAAATCGCGATAAAAAATATTTAGTGTTCATAAGAATTTAAAACAATATGAATCTTTACATCGTATTGAATGTTCGGACATTTTTTCAAGTAAAACAGAATTTGAAGAATATCTCAGTAAACTTTTTTTTTTTTTTTTTTAAATATTGCCGGTGTCAAAAGAAACAGAAATATGCTGATGATGATGTTTTGAAACAGCATGATACTTCTCTTCTTATAAATTGCATCCATTGTTTACAAGTGTTTAAAAGAAAAAGTGATCTCTTACACCACATTCGAATGCGACATGATTTGATGTGAATCTTATAAAAACGAAGAAACATTGACATCGTTAATACATGCAAGTCTTCTAAAATCGCAAGTCTTAATAGTATGTTCGCAATTGAATCGATTTGCTAGAACATAGAAAATGATCATGTCTTAGATGTACTTCTTGAATATATAAAATTGTAGTTAGTAGGGAAAAAATGAGTTATGATGTAGTTTTAGACTGAGTTATGATATCGGTGTTTGAAATGGTAATCAATAGTTACATTTAAAATGTGTCGTGAGTGTGAAAATGCAGAAATAAAAGAGCTTTGGCGAATTTAATAAACGCGGTTCAATGTGGTTGATGGAAAAATTTGTTCCATGTGAATTAAATAGTGTAAGATATGAACCTCTTTCTCTCAATAGTTAATTATTCAATTGTAAGACAATTAGACTTTAAATATATATGCATATAGTACATGTAATGATTAATATTACATTGAATTATGTAAATAACTGATGATATGTGTATTAACATAGCGAATGTTCGCTTTTATGAAGTTCTAAGCATTACTTTAAATACCATTCATAAAACTTTTATCTCATATATACAAACATGACAATATCTATTGAATTTTCGTTTATTCTTTGGAATGTATGAAAGTTTAAATATTTTTTTAATTTAATGTAGATTGGAGTAAAATATCTGTATCTTTCTTCATTTCAATCGGTAATATCTGTATGCTGGTAAAGGTACGTATGTTCGTAAGAATTATACTGTGTCACATATTTGACAATCTTCTTTCATTCATATTAGCTAATAAGAGAATTATTGAAATTAGTAAAGTAATGAAAATCAACGTTATTGAAAGAAAAAAACTCTAAAAGCATTTACATTTCCAGAAATATATCAAAGTTCCTTTTCTTAAAAACACCAGGTGTATCGTAGTTTTTATTTCGTTAAAAGCTGAACTTGTAAAATAAAAATTTTCTATTAGTGTAAGGTAAACAAAAAAAATCAAGAGACAATCCGTATCATGAATGAAATTCAAGTCTTACATCGGATTAAAAAGAAATATTCTGAATCTAAATGTTTATGCCTATTTAGCACAAAATGTGTTTATTTGTGTTATAAATTTAACTAAAACCATTCTTATAACAGTATGTTGCCTTTGAACTGGGTAAAAGTGTTAAGTATATTTTATGATGGTATTGATATACTTGTCAAAGAAGTTCTAGAAACCTCAAATGTCGAAAGAGCATATGATAAGAATCTCCTTTCCTATCGCTACGTCAGTTACAGGTTAAGGGGTGGCTTGAATGGATAAAGGTAATGTTTGTGCAAAAATATAGTAGTTCTATTTTGAAATGAGAAATAATTCGCTTTTTGTCAATTAAGGAAACTTGTGGTATTATTAAACAGAATGTCAGTGAAAGACATTGCGTTTGCATAGTGAATTATGAAGGTACTGAAAGGTAGCAAAGATGGTGAATGAAAGAATTAATTTGAACAAATAAGGTAAGGCTATCATTAAAAGAAAAAACTGTTCAAAAGATGTATGTTAGAATTAAAAGTAAGATGTTAAAATTTAAAAAGATGTAACAGAGTAAAACCAAAGAATACTGGTAATTCCCATCTGGAAAACAGTAATTTGAGTACGATATTGAAAAAGTTGGTTTTAAGAATTTCTTTATGCATGTGATGCAAAACAATTGCTAGTTTATCATGAGTGCTGACATAGATGCAATTAGTACAGGAAAAATAGTAAAATTAGTATAGTTAGTGTCTCTAAAACATGAAAAAATAATAGTGTGAGCAGTGTAAATTCATTTGAAGTACTGAAATATGACATAGACTAAATATCAGAAAATGTAAGAAATATTTTGATATGTGTGGATGAAACACTGAACGTGGTTGTAAAATTAGAAATGAAAATTATCAACACACTTAAAGGTAATCGGGATTTAAAACTAAACATGATGTTAGAAACTTTGAAGACCATAAAACTATATGAGAAAGAAATGCATTTAGATATAAATGGTATTAACTGTAAAGTTGTGAATGGAAATTTCTGAGTAAAACCTGTAGATGATCTATTATGATCGAGGAATAAAACAAGTATTATAAAAATTGTAAGGAAATATTTGAATATGGAGTAAATGAAAACAATCCATATCGTTAAAATGAATAAAAAGGGATAAAATGTTGGAATTACGAGTGATGAGACAGAAATAAAAACATTATAATAAATAAGTTAAGCTAGAATTAAGAAATATAAACACAGAAGGGAAATCATGAACGTAAGAAAAGCAATTAACAGTTATAGACTTAAGTTTTTTTTTTTAAATATTCGGTAATGTAAGGAAGATATTGTTAAACACGTGAAAGAAATTAGAAATTCTGTAGAAAATTTAGTAAAAGAACTAAGATCATGAAAAATAAACGTTTCTTTTTAAATACAATTTCATACCACTAAGTTAAAGTGTGTATAGAATGGTTTAAAAAAAGTAAATGAAGTTAAAATTCGGAATATATTGAACATTATAACGTTAAAAAAAGTGTGAAATTGCATCTAAAATTAAGTAATGTAACAAATAAACAGCACGTGCGGGAACGTTTGTGAAATATAACGTATAAGTTAAAAATCAGGTATTCTGAAATTTATGAAAGGTATGAAAAAAAATAGTATGTGGAAATTAAATTAAATATTACAAATAAATTAGAAACGTTAAGTATTAAAAAAATATGACAGTAAATGAATATGTTATTATGAAACAGAAAACCTGAGAAATAAGTTAAAGTTCCATGAAAAACTAGAAAGGATAAAAGTATCAGAATAAATTGATGAGTCGATTCAAATTCCATTTTCTTATATAGGGTTTTTTACCTGAATCTGAATGTATCACATCAGCTTAGTGGTTAAAATCTTCAAACTACTGAGCTGGTGAGATATTTTGTTTGAGAGTTCAATTCTATATTTTGAATAATAGAACATTTTTTTTAAAAGAAATTTCTAAAATAAATTATTTTCTTTTTTCGTCCCTAGAGGACGCCATGCGCAATTCCTAAATAGATTATTTTCATTTTTCATCCCTAGAGGACGCCATGAACCCGTTGCCAATTAACAAAAACTAACTTTTAATGAAAAGCAGGAGGTCTACAACTCAACCAGCAATCTAAAAACAACTCAACTCCACTCGAAACCACGCCTCCTAGTGTGATGACGTTGCCTTTGGCCCCGCCCTCTGTGATGTCATTGACCACGCCTCCTGACCCACTGACCCACCTGCCGCAGAACTGTCATTTTCATGCTACTGGCCAATCGCCAAATGCTGGTTGAGGAGAATCATCGTCCAGCACCCTTTTAATTCGGGCGCCACTGTAGAGACATTAGGTTAATTGGAAAAACCGGAGAGATGAAAAATTAGCAACGCCTTCACTGGGAATCGAACCGCGGACCTCTCTATTACGCGCTGAGCGTGCAGACACCACGGATTCTCGTTAAGAAGGCGGGAGAAATACTTTATAATATCAATAATCTAATAATAATACAACTTCTGATGTTAAGCTTTAAGAAATAAATTTTAAAGAAAATTAAAAAAGTCTGAAAGCTTTCAGATTTTATATTACGCCCATATGGGTATTTTTTTAACGTTCTGTATTTATTAACTCGTATTTATTAAATACCATGCTCTTCGCACTTAAATCATAAAATTCAATTCAATAGCCGTATCGCAAAATAATTTAGAAAGATCGTATCTTTAGATTTTTCGATACACTGTCTCGCGCGTTGGAGATAAAAATGTATTTATTTATTATTTTTCGGGCGGGGTGTAGTGTTGCCATTGCTGGCTTTGAAATCGTTGAGTTTCCTAATCAAAAACTCATATATGCTTTACAAAATATGAAATAGATAATAAAACAAATTCCAACTTTGGGCTTCCAAATGCCCATATTTGGGTGGATATGTACGTTATTGAAAATTGGATGGCTCTATGTACCTTTGTTTTATCATAATGCGAGAAATATGTATACATTTATGCGGATTCTTCATTATTTAATTTCTTAAAATATAATAAAAACTAAACTAAAACTAAACTCAGTGCCCTAAAATATAATACAGGGCGATAATATTTGGTGGCAGCAATATGAAAAGTTATTCAGCTTTAAAATTTTTGACGCAAAATGCCAAAACGAAATCAATAGCCTTTTGGGCTAGAAAGCTCAACAGTTATATTTCTCTTTAAGATAATAAACCACGAACGCTATATCAGTACAGTTGTATATATAACAATTCGTTAAAATAATTTTTTATTGTGTGTGTGTGGGGGGGTAGAATTTAAATCCTACCGTATTGTTATATAAACCGATTCTTCAGAAAACGACGTGATTTTGCAATAATATAATATTTAAACAATGGCTTCAGTAACTTGAAATTATGACATTTTGTGTCATTATATGTTATGCCATTATGTCATTATATAACATATTACATTTCATTTTCATGTCATTTTATTTAAAATAAAACAACTTATACATAGTGCCTCTGTATTCGCGTGTAGTATGTACCAAGGTTTACCACATGTACATAAAACCGCGGATAATAGCGAATATTATACATAATACAGGATATTCGTGCAGATTATGTAAATAGGATTACATTTAATTGATAAATTATATAATAATAAAGTACAGTCAAAAGTCGTTAATTCGGACACCCATAATCCGGAATGATCTATAATCCGTACCTCAAAGCTACAAACTTTCTGCGCATGCGTCACGTGACGCATGCGCGTAAGACCTTTACCGCTGCGAATTTGCGTGTGCGCGTGCGCAAAATACGTTTACGAATGCGCGTTTAATGTATAACGGACGGGATAAGCTAAAATTATCTAATTATCTATTTCAGTTAATGTTGCAGATTGCGTTGTTCCTTAATATTCGAATTGGATCCGGATTATTATTCTTTGCAGACTGTTAGTGCAATTTTATAAAAGTAAGCTTGAACTTTCGATTATGTCAAATAGAATTTCCGATATATATTTACTAATATGTAAAGGATATACAAAGCGAAAGTAACTTTCGGAGTCCATTAAACAAAAAGTGGAATTGCTGCATATGCTTTGTTTATCTAAACTTTAACGTTTGTTTATCTAAACTTTAACGTTTATTTATCTAAACTTTGTTTATCTTTAACGCCGCGAATTGGAAGTTGATCTGTCAGCACTATCCTTATCTTAAGGGCAGATGTTTTTATTTTATTTGGCTTATAATTGCTTACTCAATGTAGTATTTCATCTCGATGTACTCCGTCTTTGATATGATTTAAATCAAATGCATCTTCATTATAATTCGCTTCCGATAGCGAAGAGAGTAACAGAGGTTATTGAAAACGAAAAAATTTCGATTGACAAATTAGTCGGTATTCTCGACACAGCAATTATAGGACTTGAACAGCGGAACTTTGTAACTGAACAAGAAATTATGTCTGTTTATAGAATTAAAGAGAATGTATTATCACATAAAAAACGAAGCAACTTAAACAACTTACATTGAAAGAAATGTTTAATAAAGTAAACAAATAAACATTAAGCTTTTTTTTTTGTAAATTTTGATACCCTTTAGATCATAATTGTTCTTTATTTCGTAAATTACGGTTTCATATTTTTAATTTTATAATTTCTGCATGCCATTTTACCAGATTTAAACTGATGATCTATAATCCGGAAAAATCGATAATCCGGAATCGCCGAAGTCCCGACGAGTCCGGATTAACGACTTTTGACTGTATACTTTAGGCTGCACTATGTTACATACTGTAGGACTCTAATAAAGTAATGCAAAATATACTACATATTGTCTCGTACGTCTCGTTCTCGTTTTGATGCATTAGTCTAATCCTCCAAAAGCCGAGTCGACGAAAAAAACCTATTTTCTATATAATATGATGCACAATTTCAAGGGATCGTTGGGGGATATGCTTAAAGTATAGCTGATGAAAACTCAGATAATGCAAGAAATAGGGTGAAAAGAATGAGGGCGTGAGGGAATGAGTGGATGGAAACAAAAAAATTGAGAGAAATCTTGGTGAGAGAGAGCGTTCTCTTGACTGCGGCCCTCTGCTGATATAATTATAGCCATCAAGCGCATGTGTATCAAGGGTAAAATGACTCCTAAGAATGAACGTAAAGTTGCCGGTAACACTTTTGCCCCCCGTATTTGGTTACATTAGTGGATACTGTGGGAAGACGATAGTATAGGACGTGCTTGAGCAGTTTATCTCAGTATTTCACTCTTATCATACTCGCTGTCACATAAGAACACAAATTTCCCTTCCTGCGACGATAACTAACTGTATCCATCGATAACAATACACTAGATAAAATGGCATGGCGAGAAATTTAGGCGTTCCTAAACAAACTCCCCCAAATTTATTGCCCTTCTTAAAATGGATTTGAGATTATGGCAATTCGGTCCGGTAGAAGGAATAGAAAAGTTGTTAACTGAGAACAGAAGTTTGTTTAAAGAAGATCTTATAACTCCAGTTTCGGTTTTGGGGATTAAATGGGATAGAAAGGAGGACTGTTTAATGATCTGCAATGAATTTGACGCTGAAATAGAAAAACCTACTAAACGGAAGATCTTGTATGTAACACAAGGTATTTACGATCCCATCGGTTTTCTCATCCTAGCATTGTTGCTAGCCAAGCTAATGATTCAGGAGGTCTGGCCAGCTAAGTCAGAATGGGATTCTCCGCTTCCAGAAAAGATTCAAAAGTACTTTCAGAAATGGTATAGTGAATTAAAACAATCATCTAACTTGAAGGTAAACAGACGTCTAGGTTACGGAAATAAAGAAAAATGGTCTATATATGTTTTTTGCGACGCGAGTCAGAATGCATATGCAACAGTAATTTTCCTGCGCTGTGAAGATAATAATAGGATTTCGGTACAGCTTCTAGAGCAAAATCTCGACTTGCGCCAAAAAGGACTTTGACAATCCCGCGTCTAGAACTTCTTGCTTGTGTTTTGGAGCCAGATTAGCAAACTATACTCGTGAGGCTCTGGATGTCCCTACAATACGAGTTTATTACTCTTCAACAATTATAGTTTGGATACGAAGAAATGATCAATGGGGTACTTTTGTGGGGAACAGAATCAGAAAAATATGCAAACTCACAGAATCATACCAATGGTATCTTGTACCAGGTAATCTAAATCCGGCGGACCTGCCATCTCTTGGTTGTAGTCCAAGACATCTTATCGAGACGAGATGGCGGGAGAGACCAAAATGGTTAAAAGACGAAGAAAATAATTGGCCCAAATCGGAACAGGTTCATAATGAAGATTTAGTTATGTCAGAAAGAAAGAAAACTGCAGTATCATTATTTACTTGTACAAAAGTAGATCAATTCATGAATTATGAGAGAATTTCGAAATTTTGCAGATTTGTAAATATTATTTGTTGGATGAAAAGATTCATATCCAAATGTAGAAATAGAAATTATTTTTTCCCATCTGAGCTCTCGATCGAAGAAAAGAAAGAGGCAGAGAAGTTCCTTTGGTCAAGAATTCTGTTAGAAAATTTTGGTGATGTCTCAGGTACTGTCAAAGGTCTTGTTGTTGTGAAAGATCAAAATAACATAATACGAGTGAAAACCAAGTTGTTAGAACGTCATGACGAATTTTCGTTCAAATATCCAATTTTGTTGCCATCAAAACATCACGTAGTAAATTGTTTAATACGAGACTGCCATTTAAAGAACTGCCATGCTGGTCTCCAGACTGTTGGTTCCATCCTGCGAGAAAATTTTTGAATTATTTCTGCAGAGCGTAGCATCCGAAGTGAATCATCAAAATGCATGAAATGCAAAATATTTACTTCAAAACCGTTTGTCACTCCGCCTATTCATCTTCCATTTGACCGAGTCAGAGACTCGAAAGTTTTTGAAGTCGTGGGCATCGATTTATGTGGTCCTCTCTTTCTAAAGAACAAAACCAAGGTATGGATTGTCATTTTCCCATGCGCTGTGTATCGCGCCGTACACTTGGAATTAGTGACTAATTTGTCAACAGAAGGTTTCATCTATGCCCTCAGGAGATTTATAGCGAGAAGGGGAAGAATTTCAACAATCTACAGAGACAACGGAACTAACTTCAGGGGTAACAACAACCTTTTGAAATCTATAAATTGGTGTCAAATAGAAAATTCTGAAGACCTAGCTCTCATTAAATGGAAGTTCATTCCTCCAACAGCTGCGTGGTGGGGCGGATGGTGGGAACGGCTCATTCGCAGTGTAAAAAATCTTCTTCTAAGAACACTTGGTAGATCATCACTCAATTTTGAAGACCTTTCAACGATATTATGTGAAGTTGAAGCTGTAATGAATAATCGACCTCTTACATATATTTCAGAAGAATCTAATAAATTTATTCCTTTGACTCCATCATCTTTTATTCAAGACATCCAAGAAATTGGGATACTTGATCTAGAGAAAATTAATTTTCCAGAAACTTCGAAAAAGATACCGGAAATACCAAAATATAAAAGATCAAATGAGAAATAGATTTCGAAAAGAATATTTGGCAAATCTCGTTCAAAAATCAAGAGAAAAGGTTCAAGTGATCCAGACGGGTGATGTAGTACTAATTAAACTAGACAACCGAAAGAGACCTAACTGTCCAATAGGGAAAAGTCACAAAATTGTTTCCGAATAGAGATGATTGTACACGCGTGGCAGAGGTAAAAACCTCTTCAGGACCGATTCGTAAACTTTGCCATTTGGAGATATCTAAGAACGATGACCCAGTAATCCAGCTAATGAAATGCATGAACACTTTTCACAACTCAATTTTAGAACAATAATTCTTTTTTTTTTTTTTGTTGCTTGAAATTTTCATAGATATTTGTTTTACTTCATTCTATTAATTTTTGAGTAATGATGTAGATAGTAAACAGTAGATAGTTCGGTTTTCGAATCCGTGTGATGAACGGATAAATTGATTCGTACAGCCATGACAGAAAAGTAGAGGCTGTACTAGAAAATGTATTTAAATATTAATTTTTTTTCCTTTTGAATGTTTTTTGTAAATAAAATGTGATGTCAAGAAATAGAATTGTGGTTTTTCTGTAAAGAAGACTGCCAGCTGAAACATCACGTCAGATTCAACAATGCATCAGAACAGGTAAACGAATTTAGTTCTTGTTTTTTTAAATTAGTGATATAAATAGAACCTGCATACAGACTCGTAGCTAGGGTTTTCAGCGCCCAGGGACAACTAAAGATTTCGCGCCCCCTACTGCTTGCCAAGGATGGAAAACATTTAATTCTACAATGTCGTAACATCAGTTTGGCGCCCCTTGGATTCTGCGCCCGGGGACAGATGCCCTCCCTTGCCCCCCTCTAGCTACGCTCACGCTCCTGCCTGTATATGTCAGTGGATTCTGACAACTTCGATCAACAGTAGTTGATTAATTACGTAATATATATGTCTTCTTTGCTTCATTTCCTCTCCTGTACGAAACTGTGTTTAAGTTAATCTTTTAGGGCTTTCCTTATTTTGCATAACAAATTTACTTTAAGTTTTCCTGTTCTCAACTTGCCCTCACATTCTCTCGCCAGGATGTAAATTTAAAGTTACGTGAAGTGCTGTTTAAACGTGTGATTATCTCAGTTTATTTAGAGCGTGTTTCGCTTGCCAAGCGCACGTTTCGTTGTTATTTCGCGGTCATGCTAAGTAAGCTTCTTGGCCTTATCAGTTTAGTATCACGCCTGTTAGATTTCTGTGCGTTCACCTCTTAGGCGTAATTTTGAAGTGCGTCGTTCTCGCACTCGTTTATTTTTTCAGATTTTATTTGTATTATGGTCTGCGTTTAGTTACCGCCGCAAGTGAACGGTGTTTTGTAACGCACGAAGTCCGTGCTTTCTGTTAAATTAATTTGATTTAATAAAGGGTTATTTTGCAACTTTCTTCTGTGCTGGTATTTAATTCACGCCTGTGCGAGAATTCGCCAGATTCACTGTAGCATCTAATTTAGTTTATGTGGAAAAGAGAGATAGGTCTTACAATCTTTCTCATTAAAAGTGTTGTTTGATGTTATAATCTGTTTAGACTCATTTTGTTTTCTTCGTGGATAAAAAATTTCTAAAAATCGGGAGTAGTTTATCAACTTTATAGGTAGTCTCCTACTTGGACCAGAAAAATGAACTGATATTAGGTAATAAATTTATTTTTAACTCCTGGAGAAGCATATAATTAATTTGAACTGTGTAAAAGTATATGCGGGTTTTATTGAAAATGAAGGGTGGTCGAATTGGCCTAAAAAGTGTGTAGAGACATTAGGTATATTTTTGAAAGCAGGCAAGATGAAAAATTAGCAACTGCCTTCGCCGGGAATCGAACCACGTACCTCTAGAACACCGGCACAGCGTGCAGAACTATACCACGAAGGCACGCTAGGAAAATGGGAGAAGTACCTTATAAGTGAACCTAACACGTGGACGCATTAGCCAAAAAGGCTCTTACACACAATGACACTGAAATCATTGCCTGCAGACGCCGAAGAGAAAAGCCGTGATCGTCATGAAGAATTATACCTAGAAAACACGGAAAAAAAGTGGGAAATGTCCGACAAAAATGAAAACTATATTAAGACTGGTAACACAAAAAAAGAACAAATATGTGGTTGCATAAACTTAAATCAAATTTTAACAGGTCACAGCCATTTTCCAACTGGAAGGTTGCAATGAAACGGCTAGAAGTGTGTAGAAGGCTAGAAGTGTCTATTAAGAAAGATAGCGAATTTGATTAATAATAATCGATTAACAGTGAGAATTCTATAGCGTCTACGCCGTGGGAATGTGCGTTTATGCCTATAGATGGAACAGCTTAATTAAATAATAGACCTTGTGGTCAGGTTGGCAGGCTGTTCCCCACAAACAAGCAGAATGCAAAACAGCTAATAAAAATGTAACAAAATAAAAAAAGGGGATAATCATTTGGAGATGGATCCTTTTTATTTCACTACATTTTTATTGGCTGCGTTGTATTGGTAAGCATAAGTGAAACTATAAATGATCAAAACAGTTTTTAAAAAATAGCCAGTCTAATATGAAGTGGGGCCACAATTTTAAATACCTCAAAGCAGCCCCTGTATTTTAAATGAGGCTGTTGATGAAAATCTGCAGCAACAAATGTTCTTCTAAAAACAAGCATTTTAAAGTCTGGAGGAATGACTTCGGACAATGGCTTTGCCTAGAAACTTTCAGATGTAAGATTTAGGTTTGGCAACTTTGTTGATCACACCGAACGGCGAATACCATCTTCAAACGTCAATAATTGAGTTTCATGTGGCCTGTATTATTATGGATAAATATCAAGTCAGGAGTTTTCGTGTTTTCGTCTGGCTCTTGAACAGCCTTGTCCGAGCCTTTTGATAATGGTATCCAAAGTTTGAAGTTGATGCCATAAATCGGATATCACCATTCAGATGCTTATAAGTATAGAGCGACCTAAGTTTGAGACTAGCCAGCCTCGAGCATACCGATGCCTCTCAGTCTCCATCCATCGTCTGAACAATTGCAAGCACTCATTTTACAAATAGGTTTGTGATTTTTCTTATAAGAAGCAGAATTCTATATGCAAATTTCAGACTCATAGAACACTTTTAAGCTCTTTTGAAAAAAGTATTTTTTTAAATGCCACTAGATGGTTACATTATATTTTAGAGATGGGCAATTCATTCCCAAAGTGATTCAACGAATTTCACTTTACTGAGCGAAAGAACGGTTGTTCTCAGGAAAAAAAAAAAAAACTGAAAGCTTTTAGGTTTTACATTACGCCCAAAGGGACTTTTTTTAACGTTTTGTGTGTTATCTTTATTTATTAAATGTCATGTTCTTTGCACTTAAACCATAAAATTCAATGCAACAACAATCTCGCAAAATAAGTCTAAAATGACTCGTGCGCTGAAGATATATATTTTTTTCCATACAGTGTTGCCATTACTCGCTTTGAATTGAGTTTGTTAACCAAAAATTCGTTTCAACGTTTATAGTAAATCAACGCAAAATGCCAAAACGAAATTAATAGTCCTTCTGTGCAAATTGCCCCTTTGGAATCTGAAAGCTTTCAGATTTTACATTACGCCTAAAGGGGCGTTTTTTTGTAATGTTCCGTGTGTTACCTTTATTTATTATGTTCTTCGCACTTAAACCATAAAATTCAGTTAACAGTAATATCGCGAAATAATTTTAAAATGAGCATGTCCTTAGAATTTCCGATACACAGTCTCGCGCGAGGGAAATTAAAATATTTATTTTTTCCCCCCGTTTAGTGTTGCCATTGTTCACTTTGAAATCGTCGAGTTTGTTAAACAAAAATTCGTTAAATTTTTACAAAATATGAAATAGATAATAAAACAAATTCCAAAGTTGAGCTTTCAGATGCCCATATTCAGGTGGAAACGTGCGTTATTCAAAAATGGATGGCTCTAAGTACCGTTGTTTTATCACAGTGCGAAAAACATACATAGATTTATGTAGATTCTTCGTTATTTCATTTAAATATAATACAGTGGTCTAATATTTGGTGGCAACAAATATTACAAATAATTTGAAAAGTGAACCGACATTAATAGTGATTCAACACAAAATGCCAAAACGAAATTAATAGTCCTTCTCGGCAAATTTCCCCTTTGGACTAAAAGAGCGGCAGCTCTTTCCATCCACTTAGAAATATTGTTGGAAGCATGGCAGGAAAGTTCGATTCACATTTTTGTAGAGAACATTCCTTTCTCCTCCCATGTTAAGAGTGAGTTTAATTTTTATCATTTTTCAAATTTTTAAATTTTTTTAGCTCACAATTTTATTGTCAGCTCTATGTAGAGAGATTTTAGGTAATCTCAAAATTACATTTAAAAGAAATCAATCGAGAAAGTTCGCAGTTTCCGCTCTTCTGTCGACCGTCCCATATCGCACTTGATTTTCTAACCATTCCAGTAGTAAGCCATCGTACTCTCGCGGCGGAAGTGACGTCACAGAAAAGGAGGCGTAGTCTACGCCATCTTGGATCATGTGACAACCGGAAGTGATGCAGACGGAATGACGTCATGCATAGTTTCGTTTTTATGCTTTAGTGGCAACGAGAACGTTTTAAAAGTTTTTAGTTGCAATGACAATATTTTTTATGTTTATGGCAACGAGCTCTTGGGCCACGTGTTTGGAATGACGTCATCCTTTCTTGTTCGCACATGTTGTCTTACAAAAATGGAGTCTGCCGTATCACACCTTTGTATGCTTCCGCTTAGATGTATGGAACCATTTCTGTGGACCAAACAGATTCTTTGAAACATGACCTCACCGTCTTTTAACCAATCACCGTTCGATGAAATAAAGGGTTCCTACGTAATAAAGGTAAAATCCTTATATTAGGTTCCTTATATATATATCCTTATATTAAGTTCCTACCTAATAATATTCCTGTATTTTACTAAACCTCGGCTAAAACGTCAACCAGTTTCGAGGGTCTCCATCAAACTTCACCAGTTCGATCTCTGGCAGTTTCTGTTTTGCGGCCGTAACTATTCCTGATGAAGAACCGCTATTCGTTGAACCGATAGAAGGCTGTGAACACTTATCTTTTTTTCTGTTGGCTTTTACTATCAACGTAGATAATTTATTATCATAATAATATTCTTGAGCTGCACTAAATTTCCTTTCGTATTCTTCTTGAGTACAGCCTTTTTTCTGTAGAAGTTCCAAAAATGAGTCATCCGTATTTCGTAAAGTGTTATACTTCTCTGAAATTTAATCTAAAGAAATTCCTAAATCGTCCAAATCCGGAGAATCTGATCGTATCAGGTCTTTCAACTTATTCGCTGTTTTCGTAAATGCAGTCTTAATTGCTTTCCTCTCCTGATTTGCTATTTCCAAATCCTCCATGTTTGCACTTGGGAACTTCTCCGTTACTTTCGTAAATTATATAAACAATCAAGTGTCGAAATCGATAATGTCATCCTGGCTGGCTCGCCAATTATGTTGCTTAATAAGTAACTTACAGGTTCGAAAAAACTGAGCCGACACTTTAAAAAAAAAACCAACATTTATTTATCACGCCATTTCTTATTCTACAAATTTTTTAAATGCAACTATTTTTCAAACAGAAAAGAATACGTAGACGTAATGCATCTGCACACGTGATCCTCGTAACAGACGAATTCATTATGGTTGCTGCGTCTTTGTGGGATACAGCATTTACAAGGGAAAAGTGACTGTGCACATCCGAAGGTATGCCAAGGTAAAGCTGACTATCCGACAAGACGTGGAGTGAATTTTGAACCATGGTATTTGAATGTTCTCGCAACCAACAAGACCTGCTGACACTCAATCGGGAATTGCCCAAGAACTTTGTAGTCGCATATAAGGATTCCCACTTCACTTTGAAGCAACTCTGTCCTGGAGGAGATGAAAAAAGTATCCTCAGCTACGCATATAACTACGCAGTAGAAAGAACTGATGACCAACTTTAGCCGTATCAGTGATATTGTCACCAACCTCGTTTATCAAAACATGAACTTCCGTGAAGCCTACGAATGCATATCCGACGAACCTGTTAAGGAGGAAAATCTGCCCCAATTCTTCGACATTTCTATGTGTCACGTCTCCAAATTATTCTAAAGACGTCGCATGGAAAGCTATTCAGTTACCAATAAAAACTGAAATATCCCAACCTTATAGACTGTGAAGAACTCATTCATAAAACAAACTGTGAATGCCATTGCTCTGAGATTTAATATTGCTGACATCGCCAGACAATTTTACTGAAATATTTTGGGTGAAGAATCTTATTTAATGTTACTCATGCCTGCTCACTACATTACCAAGGGCTTTTTAAAATCTGTGTGTTTAAACCATGTACTCAACGAAGTAAGAAACACATTTTGTACTACGAATGGTGCCATAGGTATAGAATACTATGAATATTTGTAAAATAATTATGATGCTTAATAAAATGTTATTTTATTTTACAATGGTCATGACTGTCTCCAGGTTAAGACCTTATTTAAAATAAAAAAATATTTAATCTGTAATTAACACTTACATAATTTTTTAAAAATACCTATTTAGTACAAACCTATTGATTTTTGTAGAGTATAAATATTGTTCTTAAACATATACTACATCATTACTTTTTCAACCTCTGAGATGTTAAGTAGCATTCATTTTTCTCTCTTGTACATGTGTCAGACCTATTTGTAGAATCTTCATATTGACTATTAGAAACTCTGGTATTTTCCGTTCTAGTTAAACATATATAAAGGAATATCAGTGTATGATTAGATCACAACTGTTGCAATGAACGCAGCTCTGGCTCAGACCTATCGTGATCCAGGTGTCCCCGCAAGTTTTGGGGGTGTTGCTGCTTTGCATCGTGCTTTAAAAGGTTGCGTAAAAACAAAAGACGTACAGAAATGGCTGCAAACCAAAGATTCTTATACTTTGCACAAGTTTCTCAGGAGCACAGTCACCATAGGAGGCTTAAATGAAAAATTTCAATCTGATTTAGTGCATATGCAATCCCTGGCCTCTTTAAATGATGGATACAAATATTTGCTGACCTGTATAGATATCCTTTCCAAATACACTTGGGTTATTCCTCTCAAAAGATAAAACATCTGCGTCCATCAAATCCGCTTTCAAAAAGATATTTTCGGAACATACACCCGAAACATTACAAACAGATGCAAGGAAAGAGTTTACCAATAAAGAAGTTCAAAATTTTTTGAAAAAGAGAAACGGTCACTTTTTTACTACACATAATACAATCAAAGCTTCTGTCGTAGAACGATTTAATCGAACTCTAAAAATAAAAATGTGGAAATACTTTATCGGAATGAATACATGAAAGTACATTGATGTTATAGATAAATTGATATCCCGTTTTAACCATAAATGGCATCATAGTATTAAAACAGAACCTGTATCAGTTACCTTACAAAATCAAGAAAAAGCGGAAAACGTTGTACGGTCAGCAACCAGTACAAAACCCTGTTTTTTCAGATTTAAAAATTGGAGATACAGCATGCATCAGCCAAGAAAAAATACTCTTTGAGAAAGGATACGAAAAAAACTGGACAAGAGAAATTTTTACAATCTATAAAATTATTCGACGGATTCCGGTCGTCTACAAATTGAAAGATCTAGCAGAAGTTATACAAGGAACTTTTTACAAACAAGAACTTCAAAAGGTTATTGACATAAGACTTCACTCTGGAGATTTAGTACCCTTCGAAACAGGCAAAGTATTTCCTGTGTTGCATTTTCGTCTGATGCAAATTCTATAAAAGAAGCATTCATCTGCAAATTGATTTCATTTGGATTGTGTATGCCAGATTAGAAGCATCAAACATGCGGGGGCCTTACGTGTTGCACGAAAAAATTTGAAGATTATTATTTAGCTCAAACTGGAAATGGACTACCTTACTATTAAGGAACCATTTTACAGAAAGGTTAGGGTATTGGTGGATTTTTTTGCAGAGCTGTTTCACAGTGCTATGCCTTTTTTTATGAGTGGAGCCAAAACAGTTGGAAAAGAAGCTTTGCGGACTGGAACGCAAATTGCAAACGACGCATTGTCAGAAAATTTTAAAGTCTCCTTCAAAGCCAGATCTAAAGAAGACGGCAAAATATTAGCGAGGAAAGCAGACGAGATGATTGGTCACGGAAGGTTTAAAAGGAGGCGCAAAACTCCTAAACACTTCATTTCGTCTAAAGCCAGGAAGGTGCAACGGTGTGATATTTTTGCCTCGTAATGGTTTTTCTATTAAGATTCTCCAAAATTCACAACATCCGAATTGGATTTATTTTCATCACCTCCCACACAAACAGTTATCGAAAAAGGTCAGTGGATTGAATTTCACCCATTAGCGAATGTATCAAAATAATGTCCTGTCGAGTTCAATGTTTCTGGAAGAGGAGACAACTACCTTGACTTATCACAGACACAACTCTAAGTGAAAATTTTAAAAAATGATGGCAAACCAAAACGGCTGAAAGTAAAGTGGGACCTACCAATCTCTTTTTACATTCATTGTGTTTGTTCTAAGTGGATATTAGCTTAAATAAGACTTGTTTCCACCAGTAATAACATGTGTCCCTACAGAGCCATGATAGAAAAATTACTGAATCATGGTTTTGATATGAAAGTGTCTCAACTGTCATCAGAATTGTTTTTCAAAGATACAGCAGGACGTATGAATGTTTTTGATACTCAAGACACTCAGACGAATGAAGGATTCAACCAACGAGCAGGAATGTTTAAGCTGAGTGCCTTGGTCGATTGCACTTGGATATGTTTCATTAGAAAAGACTTTAGTTGACTATGGTGGATATGAAAATTAAACTCGTACACAGCAAACTTGAATTTTGGTTATTGGGTGAAGGTGAATTTTCATACATATTTCACTATTAAAATAAAAGGTGCTCTAATTTGAAATGAACCAAACAGAACACTAATTATAAATTGACTAAGATTTTCAATTTAAAAGATGCCTCAGAAGCTAAAAAATCATCTCATATTTGAAAAAGTATTTTAGAAAAAAGCTCTGTAAATAGAAAAGAAATAATGCTTAATTTTAATAATACAATAAAATTTGATCTTAATTTTTTGTAATCCTTAACCGAATAAAATCGATTTCTAATGGAATCTCAGTAACTTTGTAAAGGTATTCAGAGTCCAGTCTTGAATAAGCTCATCAATTTTTGTCAGATTTCTTTGTGGATGCATAGGAGAGGCACACTCAAGCATTGAATTTTTGAGTGTAAGAGAGCTGGGAATATCTTTTTTTTTTAAAGCTAAATCGGAGATAACCTTGGCATTTTTTGTTTCTAGTTTTTAGATATAATGTGCATGAACGAGAGAACACCAAATAATCGGCCCTACATCATATGCTCAGAGGCATACATGAGTTGATCCTTTACGTAGCTAAAACTGTGGCATCTTGTGTATGTATCATCAGTGCTTTACCCGGACAAAAATTATGAATCTTGAAGAGAAAGATAACAAATTTTTCTGCTAATATACATGCTTTTTAATTCTACCAAGATCAGGAAGTGTAACAATATCAAATCTGGTCTTTCTCGTAAACTATTCCAACTTAACATTGATTTAGACCTCTCATGATTTTAATACATTTCTTTAAATTGATAAAAAGCAGAAAAAATATTAAGAGCTGTGTTTATTGCTTTTCAATTGTTTAGTTTGTTACTCAATAAAAAAGTTGAAAGAAGATTTTACTGAATGGCAACATGCTGGCAGGTGGAATATAAAAAGTATTTCCAACATAGTTTTTTAAATATGCAAGGAACATATATACAGATTCATCAACTGATTTCTTTTAAAAGTAGTAGAGAATGATATTTTGTGGCAACAATTTGAAAAATGACATTTATAGTAAACCAATGCAAAATCCCAACTTGAGACAGGATTTGCAGAGGGGGGTCACCAAAAATTTAGCAATTTTGATACTTCTTTAAAGTATTAAAATAATTTTATAATTACCAAATATTTTTACATAATATATCTGAAAATAAAGATAAGACAATACAGAAAAAGGAAAAACATTTTGATGCATTTTTTTAATAATAGAAATGTTTATTTTACTTTAAAAATTAAAGTCAATGACCTGCAATAGTATATTGCAGTACAAGTGAAGAAAGTGATAGTTTCACTCACATGACACGCGTGTCGGATTTCTGCAGTGTTTATGGGATCCCCAAAACAAAAAGTTTAAGAAACACTCATCTAAACAATGGAATGCCGAGATAAAATTTATACGTTAAACTAAATAACATATTTCTGAACTTTTTTTAAAAAAAATTGAAGATACCGCTATCAGGGAGATATATTCACTGTGCGAAACTCCCTAGTTTTCGGCTTATCCAATTTTTCCTCGTGCAACATACACAGAAATATTACTCCAAATTTCAAACTGATAGTAAAAATAAAACATTAATACTGAAAAACAGAATTATATTAACACATTTAAAAAAAAAAAGTCGACCAGTGGTTAACATTCTGCAATTTCTTTCTGGGGCAGGGCTGCAGGAGATTTATCATTTACCTTCTTCCTTAGCAGACATCCATATCAGCAATAACAGAATACTTAAGTGTGCTACAAAATGTTTTTATTTACTACTTAAAAATGAATTTAGAAACTTTTATGTATTTTGAAGTCACTGAAGAAAAAACATAGCCTTAAACCAGAACTCCATCTTTCAGAAAGGTGAGGGGGATATGATTATCTTTTGCACTGGAACCATTATCTCTACTAGATGCATCATTGAAGATTGACCTGATTTAGTATGTTTTCCACCATGAATTTTAATTAGTTTCAATCCTGTTAATTTTTAAAGTTTGCACTTAATGTATCAGATTTTTACCCTAAAACTTTTCCCATTATTTTATTCTATATTAGTACCTACCCTGGTAAAAAATAGAATAAATACAGACTTAAAAAATCCTCCAAAATTGAGAAGGATATCTTTTTACACTGCTCCCCAATCCATTACAAATTATGGAAAACTTTAATGGCCAAATTTTTTTATATTACATTAACATTTTTCTCTAGCATTATGCATAATGGAACTAATATTGCCATTCAAAACAAAAATGTAAAAGCTAATTTTCAAGCAATTAAGTTTTGAGCATTCAACTAATAACACATAGTAAATACTTCAGAGTATTTGATACACAATTAAAACAAGAGCCTTTATTTGAGAAGATAATTTTATTTAGACATCAAAAAGATTTATCTTTTTCCACCAACACGAGGAGCTTTAGTCTGAATAGGTTTTGCAGCTTTCTGTTTCTGAGCAACTTTCTGTACCTAAAAATAAATAATATATATGCTTAAAATATAGAAGCTTCTATAGCAAATTTTCTATAATTAAGAAATTTAACACTACTCAATCTATTACGATCAACAAGCTTCATCAGCTTCTGTTCCTAATGGATTAGAAAGTAAACTACACTACATTTGACGTATCATACAGCAAAATTGTCAATAGTTTTAATAAAAACCTGACCCCCTAGTTATTTAATTCATAAGATCTTCAAAATAAGCCTTTTCAAACTCAGTCCCCCCAAAAAACTACTTTATCACAATAAAAAAGAAATATACACATATATACATGCAACAGAATTTTTTCTAGCACTTGATATTAAAAAAGAGCCAAGACTGAACACATGATAAAGAAAAATTTTTTGTCAGTGCAGTTTTTTTACGTATTTCCCAAACATGAAAATTTCAAAGCTTAACTATTTCATGCAAAATTAAATTAAATTTTATTTCAATACAGACGCACACCAATAAACTTGACCCCGCTTTTTTAGCAAACCTAAACAATTACTTACTAGTTACATAAAAAGGACAAAGGTTCCCAGCAGCTATGCATCCACCCCTCTAGCAGCAGAGTGGTAAAACTGTCTAATATTATTTCTATCCTGGGTTCAGGATGGCAGCATGGGCACTTTCCCCGTAAGTGTAACATGCATACGAGCCAATTTCCTTTAGAAAGCCTTCCTCCCCTTAAACAGATAGCCCAGGGCTTTGCCACAATCTATCAAACCCAAATGGAGCCTTCCATGGGGGCAACAGCAGCTCCTGAGGAAAATGGGGGGAGGGGGTAGTTAAGAGGGTTAATTATAGCATATCTACCTATTTAGAAAATTAATATTATAAAATCCCTATTGTTTTCATGTATACGCATTTTATCTAACAATCTAAAAGGTTGGTATAGTTCCGAAATGAATCATTTTTGTGTGTTTTGAAAATAATTCATATTTGTGAGAAAAAATGGGAGAAATCATTAGACATCATTTTTGTAATTATCTACAAATTTGTTGGAAAAGTTTATTACCTGGTATGTAATAATGTTGGCAAATAGAACATACATGCTTTCCTATAGATTCAGATGCTTAGTTTATGTGCTGCTATATTTATAGTGTGAGAAATGACTGCACCATTCCAAGTGTGTTGGATATCTAAAAAATATGGTGCAGAGATGTGGCACAAGACAAAATGACCAGACTTCTACAAGTTTCTCAGACAAGTCCGAACAATTCCTGCCCTCAGCAAAATATTGCATTCCTGCAGAAATCGAGATGTCTGAGGTCTCAAATGAACCTTGTACAGTCAAAAAGTTTTAAATTTATGTAGTTCCTGAATTAGTGACATAGCTAGGGTGGGGCAAGGAGATCATCTATGCTCGGGTGCAGCATCCATGGGATGCCAAATTGTGTTACAAATCTTTGAATGAAATGCTTTCCATTCTTGGAATACAGAAAGTGATGCAAAATCCCCAGGTGCTGAAAATTCTAGCTACGCCTTTGCCTTGAATGAATATTTGTATTATAACAAAAATTAAGAAAGACATGAGTCTTTTCTCAAATTCAAAAATTTAGAAAAAATGAAATATTGAGAAAGAAATTAGGTGTTGTTACATCAGGACCACAATAACTCTTGTATTACATATTCAGAGTTCTCCAATGAAAATATAAGTTTTTGCAAAACCAGCTTTTGGTGACTTGTACCCAGGTATGGGCATGAACAGTGGCACTATCAATACAGTAATCTGCCCTTGGTGATAAAATCTTATCCTACTTGGATTTGACATTATTTGATGGTGGCTGAAATATATAGCAAAACATCAGATATTCAAATCATATGAAAGATTTTAAAGTGATTTAACATCACTATATATAGAAATTAACCTAAACAAAGACATAATTGTTTACTGAAATAAAATTTAAAAAGATAGAAGCTGATATGATCTTCCACACTAACTGTTCATACAGTCAACATAGCTTGAGTCGCCGAATTAGTATAATTTTTTGATACAATTTCTACTGATCAAGATATAGAAACAACTGCTCTTTCTACAGGAAATATAAAACAATTTTTATCAACAGTACACAGTTAAGCATTAAGCCAACCCTGCGATATAATTTTTAATATTTAGATACTTTTCCGTTTTGCCAGCGCAGGCGATTAAAGTCGCCAATAATGGTATAACTGATGCCTAACGGAATATACCCACTAGTGACCTTTTACGCATTATTTTCAAAACAAATCGCAGCCATTTCTTATCAGATTGATTATTTCTTTCAATACTGGCATACAATTACATAGAATTTCTATCAGATAGTTCATTTTATGCCATAAAGTCATCCGCGGTAATTAAGTCAATTAGGATGCAATCACACTGCTCACTCGAAAATATGAAGAAGGCAAAGTCAAGGATTAAATTCATCAATTCTAATGAGAATGCACTAGTGAAGTAAAGCACTGCGGTTTTACATAATTTCTGAGTAAGCTACTCGTACGAATTGAAATAATTCTTGCATTTACACTTGTATTCCAAATTAAGCTTTAAATTGAAATTAGTGTAGATAATTACCGAGAGAATTAGATTTTTGTAGCGTAGGTTACGGGAGATGAGATCACTTGGGGTCACGTGATATGAGCCGGCAAATCAGGATGTTAAAACATGAAAGCATAGTAAATTCTTAAATTATTGTCTTTTATGTTTTATAAAAATTTAAGAATACAACATTTCCGCAGAAATCTTAGCAAAACAAAGGGAAAAGTAAAAACCTGGAAGTTTTCTTATGACCTTGCCCTTTGATTCTTACAAAACATGCATTTCTTCTTAATTATATTTTGAAACAGACCCTTCCCAATATTAAATGTATAGATATAATGCAGATGAGTCCCTGTATAATCAAAAGTATAACAACATAAACATGAACTAACTAAATAATTAAAACATTCTACCTTTGGAGGTGCAGTGGTAGCTTTCTTCTGTGCTTTTGCAGCCCTTTGTTTTTCTTTGGCAGCTCTACAACAGTGAAAAAAATATATACATTTTTTTTAAAACAGGATTAAAAAAATCAGATTTCTACATACTTTTATCAATGGTTTTCTATTTTTACAATAAAATTAACATTTATTGTTCTGTGTTAAAAGCTTATGCAGTTTTTCATAAATTCATAATATATCATTTCAGCAGATAGAAAACTAATAACTCCTTATATTTTATAAGACGTTTGTCTTTACTAGCAAAGCAGTATAAATTTCTAAAAAATTCTATAACAAATGCACGTGAAGAAATATAAGAATTGATTAGCTGATGTGTCACTTGTAACAAATATTCTAACTTTCCATCAGTAACCAGTTTCGTGTCTGGGAAATGTCAGCAAAATTTACGTATATGATAAATAACAAATTTAGCTTTTGAAAAACCAGTAAATGTGTATACAAGTTATATTTTTTCTATTAACCTTCTACATGTTCAATTTTTTAATCAAAACTGCTTAAAAAATTGCACTTTTTAACTACATATTTCAAATCTAAGCATATTTTTATAATTAAGGTTTTTAAATACAGATTTACCACACAAGCTTTCATAAAAATCAAGAGCAATCATAAAGGCAAAAATTCTGAAACTATATCTTGCTTAAATTACAACTTGCTTTACAGAATATAAATGTGATGCATGTACACTACCAAATATATTCAATACTTACATAAATTGAATTAGAGTTACTATTTAACCATACTTTTTGTCATTTTACCCTGCTTCTCATGGAAAACAAAATGGGTGAAGTCTAAAGATTTGAATACATGGATTTCGCACATCTGATTCGGTTGCAAGATAAGGGCCAAAGGTGTGCGACAGAAAGGTACATGAATTTTGGCTTGATTTTTAATGTGTGTGAGTGTCCTGTGTGCAAAATAGTAGGCAATTAGATGAAAGAGGAGATACGACAGATCTGTATGAATGGCAGTCATAACAAAAACAATGTTAGCTTCGAAATTTGATTCTTCAGTTTTTTTTCCCACTCAGCTTCTTGTATTTTATTAAATTACCTAAGCCATTACTCAGTGCTCAGTACTTCTTTTTCGATATCCTTATCATCAGTTAAGTGCAACATTTCATCATCAGTCAGTTTCATGTTATTGATTTTTTCAGATAATTGTAACAAAAGAACTTTCAAAGCATTTGAAGCAATTTTCTTTATAATTCATACAATTTTCAATCTGTATAAATGGCTGGTTCTTCCAAGCATGAGGTCAAAAGAAATGCAGGGAAGGGACCTTGATTTTCCAAAGGACAAATCTGCTAGTCTAATTCTTGAACTTGTGGAATCAGAAATGCATGAATCAGTTCATTATGAATAAGATGCATGTGAGTGGCCACACTGTGGCAGACTATATGATTTACAGAAGGGTAGGTGTGGAGATGTGCTTGACAGCAAGACACTCAGATCTGAAAGGGCAGGTGAAATTGATGAGAGTAAGCTTGGAAAGAAAAAAGTATCATGAAATTTACATGAGAGTTTAAAGGTAGTGAAAGGGTAAACAGCAAATGTCCCTCTTGCATGGTTGAGCAGTGATCAAAAGAATGTCTGTTGAAGATTACAAAAGACAATACACTCACAGATGCAAAATATATGCAACCAGAAAAAAAAAATTGAGCCGTAATTACAAAAAGTGGCATACACAAATGGCAGGTCTAGCCCACATCGAGCATTTACAACTGCACTGACAGCTTGGATACATGACATCGTTACGAAAGATGCCTTTAAGATGTACTCAATGGTATTACGAACAGTTGCCAGACTTTGACAGGGGTCGCATCTTTGGTCTAAACAAGGCCACTTGGTCGAACAGGCATACTGGTTGAATGATTGTTGTAATGGCTCAGCAAAGGTATAGTCAGCCGTCGCAGCGGTTTGGGACGTCATGGAACACCAATTCACGATATGATCGTGTAATTACAAGAGCTGCCACACCTGTACCAACAGTTACACCATCACTGATTCGAAATCATTTGCCAACTTGTGGAGATCCTGGGATATGATTTGCAGAAGACAAGGTGACAATGAGCTCAGATCTCAACAACCATTAAGACGGTTGCCTTTGACACTATAATAAGCAGTGCCATCTTGCATAGTGGCACTCTCACTCAAGTTGGACTCCATGCATGATAAATCCTTTGAATGTTAGAATATCTGCTATTTCTTCTGTATGCAAGTCAATATCGAGACCCCAGATGATAATTTTTATTGGCCGCTGATATTATTTAGTGGAAATTTCGGCAAGAATCTGATGGTTGTCAGAGTTTACAGGGAGAATTTAAAAATTCCCCATCAACTGCAAGCTGTAAGAATCATTCGCTTTGTTCACACCTGTGGAACAGTGCTTTAGCTATTGCTGATCAAGGAAGTTTAACCAGTTGCAGTTTTGAATTAAGAAAGCAATTAACTTGCAATTTAGCAAATAAGACAATCCATTTACTTCATAACAGTGTTTCAGAAAAAGAAACAATGAAAAGATAAAATTAAGTCATCAAACCTGACTGGATGAATACAGTGAAAGACATTTTACTAAAATAACTAGCTTCTTCCATTTCATTATACCAGCTATCTCCTTTACTTTTAAATATTCAGAAAATTAAATTTTTCTTTCGTTTATCTGTCACTCTACTTAGGTTTAATTAACTTGAATCCTTACTGATATAGCAACATTAATAATCCAATAGACTACATTTAAAATTCTAAGTCCAGACTAAAAAGTCTTTCAACATGGTAAATTTGCATGGCCATTTTTTCTAAACTATTCATATCATCTTTGAAAGGAGTCATCATATTTATATAAATTTCACTAAATACTGCCATTTCTCATATAGTATTTTCACAAACTGCTATTATTAACATACACAGCAGAAATATTTTACCTGATAGCCTGTTCTCTCTGTGCTTTTCGAACTTCAGGTTTCATGTTCCTCTTAGCCATAATATCACTTAAACTAGCTCCAACAATAGCCCTCTGGAACTTTGCTGTACGGCGAGTTCTTTTTTTACTGGTCTCCTCTTCAATACCTTTTTTATGCTTTCTTCGGTACAAAACAGTCCATGTTATCTTCCTGGGGTTACGCTTCATCATATGGGAAGCTTCACATTTACCATTCATAAATTGGAATACCTAGAAAATCAAATGCATTTTTGTGAAAAAGACATCAAGTGGTAAAAATTTTATAAACTAAAAAGTTGTAGTAAAGGTATGTTAGTAAGATCTCATGATGAACAGTAGTACTCTAAATATTCTATAATGATTTCACCTTTGATCACCAGTATCAAATAAATTCAATATTCTAAGCAACCAAGATGCATACTTTCATTCACTTAAATACTTTAATAAAATGCATTCCATAGCTTACATACATTTTACTTAATTTTAAACATTTTAATGTTAATATTATGAATTCGATATTTTTTCAAGATTTCTTAGGTGTTAATTAAGAAAACAAAACATAACTTACTTCCTAATCAAATTTCTCTTATAATTTCATATTTTAGTTTGTGCAGTCAAAAAGAAGGGGAAAGGCAGGCCTATATTTTTAATTTTACTGGGCCAATTGATGAAATTTAACTTGCATTTTTCAAGTCTCAAGACAGTGACTTAAAAGATTTATATACAGCATTGTTCCAACATAGGTATTTTGACACAAAGTACTTTTTTGAAATGACAAACCGTTTCTTTTCCATATTTCGATCTTGCATCTCAAATTGTGCTAGTTTCGTAAAAATCATTCAGCTAGTTTTTAAAAAATTTCTCAATGTTAATCAAATTTGGTATATATTTATTAATATCCCTTTTGTTAAAAAATTACTTAATTCCTTCTTCCAAAATTAAAAAAAAATTTAGATTAAATCCAAATAAAATTTCCATGTTTTATGATTTATTCCCAACATTTGTATTTTAAAACTTTTTGAAAAAATGTTGAATGCCATCATAAATTATTTTATTAATAATTCCCCAAGATATATGCTATAATTTGGCACATTTGTTATAAGCAATAATAATGGCACTATGGCAGCATTGTTTTACGCTGGTAGACTGGAGATTACGGTCCAGTTGCCAAATGAAGCGAAATCGCACTTATTTTGGAGGGTAAAGTGCAGAATCACCCACTTATTTATCACTTTTTAAAAGAGTAAGAAGAATTAGATTTTTGTCAATTTTCTTTGACTTATTAATTTTATTAACTTATTTATTAAATGAAAATAGGTCGATGTGTACATGGATACAGAGTATAAGCAATTCTTAAAAACGTGCCAAGCAGCAGATGATTCTGTACTTTTCCACTTTTTTGCATGTTTACAGAATTAATTCAAATTCGCAACCATCTAATATGCTGATGTGATTAGAGATTTTCTAAAATGCGCGAAAATAACCGATTTAGTGACTTTGAAAACGTGCTAAACTGGACCGTAATATCCAGTTTTACCATTTATGCATTTTGTTACAACCTTGAATGAATTGCAAGTTATTTTGAAATAAACTTTTACTGAGAATTACTCATGGAGAACTTCATTATTTTCATTAACAGCTAATAAATATTCATTAATAATACATAAAAAGCTATTTTTAAAATTTGTACAATGCAATTAAAAGTTTAAAGTTCCCCCCTTTTTCATAAGAAAAAATTTTGATATCCACCATTTTATTGTCTGCAATTTTACGTAGCTTTATTTATACACAACGAAATTTCAAAATGGCACATCATATATGCATTCAATACGTCTGAGCATGTCAAAAAAATATAAAAACATGCTGGCTTCAACTACTGATATGTTTAACAACAGCAAAATTTGTTATAATATAAAATGTTTACCATCTTTTCTGAATGTAGTAAAGGAAACAAATAGATTTGATTTTGGAGGTGTCTTATTTTCCGAAGATATTTTGTGGTCTTTATATTAAAATTTTTAAACTACTGTTTACATCTGAGGGGGCACTTAATTATCATCAAAGATTCTTTTTTCAGAGCAAAATATGTTTATGTAACAACAGGATTTAGAATAAACACATTTTTATAAAACAACAAATTCTACTTTGTCAAGACGTGAATTGCAATCACGAGGAAAGTGCAGAATCGCCCACTGCTTGAAGCGTTTTTAAGAATTGCACATATTCGGTATCCATGTGCACATCGACCTATTTTCACTAAAAAAAAAAAAAAAAAATCCCAGAATTGCACAAAAATGGCATTGTGACCCTTGACTTTATCCGCGACGCGTGCGTACAGCCAATAGCCGAAGGAGTTCTTATCACGTGTCATAATCAAAAAACCTCCTTCCTTACCCGTTTCAATATGGTGTCAGAAACACAGAGATGAGTTTTTGCTTAGAAATATCATAACTGCATACAGCAATAAAATAATCAGCATTGTTCACACCATCTTCAGATTTCTCAAACCATATATATTGGTATATATTTTTAATTCTTATTAAAGGGGAAAACTGTATATTTATAAATCAATGATCCGACCAGTATATCCATATGCTTCACCTATTTATAACACGGTAAGTAATAGGAACCTAAATAAATTAGTTTCTACGAAATCAAAGTTTCTGCCTTACAAAATTCTCCTTAATTATTATAAATATTGGCTACATCATGTGTAATAAAAAGTTCTATAAATATTTCAATATTAAATACACCAAAAACTTTCAGCAATATAACAACTTCTAAAATAAAGCAGTTGACTGTGAAAGAGTATTCAATAAAATACAATTACGAAATTTTGGAGGAAAGTTACAACTTGTGTCATTCAGTGAAGTTTAATTAAATTACCTTTGCAGCGACTTTGACTTGTTACATTACTTTTCACAAAATACTGCTATCACAGATAGCTGAGTGGTCAGCATGCTGCTTTGCAAATGGAGAGGTGGCGAGCTCGAACCTCAACTGCAGACAGTATATAATTGTTAGCTTTTCTCGTTTTGAAATGTGTTTCTTATATTTAATCATGAATCATTATATTCTTATTTTACCTATTATTATTGTTTTCATTTCTTATTTTATTCATTGTTTTTTAATTTAGTTTAAAAATGTGCATTGCAAATAAAAATCCTTACGTAATAATATACTTGCATCGCTTTATCATATATCATCTATAAATTATCTCTTTACTTTATTGCATATTTTATCATAAATTGTACAAAGTTTGAACCTCATTCTAAATTCAAAAATAAATAAAAAGAAACACAAAAGACCAAGGGAGGGGGGAGTTTAAAAAATATGAAGTTGATTTTATTACATGGCGGATGGTGTATATAAAGATAAGTAATTAAATTCTCTTTGTATACTGTATTCCAAACCAATTTTATAAATCCTAATCCTGCAAGTCTGTCAAACTGGTCAATACTCATCCTGAAGTAATTAAAAAACAACAGGTCGCTCTAAATAAATCTTCCGAACCCATTCTTGCCATTTTTTGCGGTTTTGCCTCTGCTTAATAATAAAGTTTCAGCTATAAAAAAAATCATCTGATTCGGACAACTTGCCGCAAACATACAGAAGCACAGCGAAGTAATAAGATACAGCTCTGTTGACTATATTACAGCGTCACGTGATTTTTTGCACAAAATAATTCTATTGGTTAAACGCACTCTTCGCAAGTGTAGTTGTTTGGATGCTTTTACGCTCGTCAGTTACGTTTCGAGCGTACTCGTGTGGACGGCCCTTTACATGTGATTACGATCCTATTTCCAAATGGTGAAAACTACTTTGGATGAAATATCTGACAAAATTTCATATAACTGAGTTTTAAGAAATACACATATTTTTGAACAATTTCATTAGAAAAGCAAAAATTGATTGTTTTCCTTTAACTTCTGGGAACTGCTTTATCACTATTTTTCTTTGCTATCAAGTGAATGTTTAGTATGATCCGCAAAACATCTGCTTTCCAGTATTAGATTAGAGCTTGAAGTACGCATATTAAAAAATGTTTTTGAGAGGATGAATAACAAGGAAACAAAAGAGAGCCTTACAAAAGAATGCTATTACAGAAGAAACTTATCCCCTAAATACTCAAGATTAACAAAACACAGAACTAACATTTATTAGGTTTTGCTGCATATTATTTTTTAAATGTCTCTTTACTAACAATTTAAATAAGCTTTTCATCCACATTCAAATTTTATAGACTATTAGATTTACTTGAAGAATGAAGCATAAAAAATAAGCAATGCCCTATCCATGATTCGATCTGCAGACCTTTGAATTCCTAATTGGACATGCTTTAATTATGTGGTGAACACATGGTTTAATCTTTACTGTAGAGTACCCCTTGGTTTGTGTCTGAAATTGCCAAGCGATTGTTCGTGAAATAGGTTTTTCGGTAACCCCAATGTTGACGAAACTAGCTTTGGGGAAGTGTTTTATTCTTGTCATTAAAAAGAGGTTATTTCTGCGAATATCGCCAAACCTGTGATAAATTTAGATTTTGGCTACAGATAGATATTCAGTTACATGCAAGGAAGCACATATACATAATTAGTCTTTTAGATTTCTGGTCAGATTACAATTTCAAACCCTGATTTACACAAATATTACGGCAGTAGAATCTGCATAAGTATGCTCTTATTTATTTTTACATTCCAAACTCAATGTCAGACTTCACAGTCCTCAGCATGCATGAATTTTTAATTTGTTTCCACTACTTACTCTTATTCGTATCGCAGACTTCTCAAGACACTTTTTTATTTTAACTCAACCTGGGTCATAAAAAATGAAAGAAATTAAATATATTTCACATAATCTGTTCAGTGTCATAAGTAATTATACAAAACAATGCTAAGATTAGTTTTCATGAAGATTGTTGCCAAACAGTTAATAGAAAAGCCAAACCATCCTCTGCACAACACTTGGCTTCCCAAATAATTTGGATTGTTTACTGAGCACTTAAGACTAACAGAAAACAAACTCTTAGGGGAAAATGGCTACAAATCAGCAGACTTTTCAAAAATTGAATCTATGCTCACACAATTACTAGTTCTAGCTAAAGCAAAGGGCATGCAAAATAAATATTTGCAGTGTTAAATAATTCTTTTAATACTAATCTTATTGCATGCGCGCAAATACTTTTTGGCAGCTCAAATGTTACTTTTCTATACTTTCATACTTTAAACACAATTATTTAGTCACATATTAAATATGTCTGTTTTGTATTTATTCATATGTCTGGTACAACAAATTTACCTGGTGTGTACTGTTTTAGCTCACTGTATATAACATTTTCTCATAAAAACACAATAGGAAAGTAACAATCTTCCCACAAATAATATTTAAAGTGCAAAGAGTTTTCAATAATGTATACATCAAATTTACACTTACCTTGCCATCTGTTTTAATCATTCGTTTTCCATGACCAGGATAAATTTTATATCCACTAAACGCGCACAATTCGATCCTAAAATATAACAATAATAATAAGTACACATTATTACAGAAATTTCAGATTTACATAGATTGAAATAGGATTATACACACTTCATTTTTCTTTCTTTAATCTACGACGTACGACTAAGTCACCATTAACTGTTATGGAGTACAGAAGATGTTGCCATACAGATGTGCAAAAAAAGAAGACGTACAGAAAATTTTCAAGACATTAACTGAGGGCAAAGATTTCGAACATAATTGTTGAAAAGAAGCTTTAAAGTAAAAACTAAATAGACCTGAATATCAGAAAACAATATGCGAGTGCACATTTCTAAAACACAACGTGGAAATATTACAATTTCCACGTTGTCACTAAGGGCCTGATACTCAATTTGTTAGAGAGCGACTCATGTGGAAGTGTCAGAAATTATTTCACAAACTATGCACTCGCAATTTTCGGTTTCTGCAATCATTTTCATAGCTAAATTGTAGAGGTGACGAATGTTTCTTTGTGGTGCTTGGTATCTTTTGCTATTCGATTGTATATTTTTTTAAATGCAGATTTTTAATGTGCCCTTGAAACTTGTTATTTGTTGTTTTATTCATTATTATTATTATTACTAATTTTTTATTCAGCATTCCTAATGCCATAACAAAGGACTCCGGAACTTTTGATTTTAGAAATTAAGCCGTGCAAATGTGTAACGTGAATACGAGTCAGTTGCTCCTAGAAAGTGCTGCATGAAGGCACCATCCTCTCAAGCAGGCAGATTCAGTTTATTTTGTTTTAAGTCCATTACAAATTTTGAAAATTTATAAAAAGCTTAGAATTAGCTCATTTTTCTTTATCATCTTAAAAACTGATGGGCGGTTGTAAAAAATTAATATCATCTTTGGATTTAGCAGGGTGAAATCTATGAGAAATATTCACAGTATTATCGTGATGGAAAATGCTTTTTGAAATATGCAGCTTTTGAGGAATAAGCTTAGGGAATTGCGCGTTTTGAACTACAAACGGGGCGCGGCAAGCGTCTTTTTTTATTGCGCCTATCTCCGAGAATAGGTAGGGAAGAATCGTTAATTTGTAGCTTCGTTTATCCCTTTTCTGTTGAAGATTTCGATTTGAAGGATTTGATGTAGATGGCAGAATATTAGTTATGGCGGTCAATGGTATGGAAAATTTTGAAACGACTAATATTTTTCAAATCATAATTATTATACTATTTAAAAGAACTGTACCACTAAAATTTCAATAAATCATTCTTTATTTAGACATTTTATTTTATTCTTTATTCTCTATTAGACCATAGTTCTATCATATTGCTATTCTGTGATTGCTTTTAGCTGTAATTTATAATTAAACGTCTGAAGTATTTTATTTCAAAATTAAGTATTGTGTTTATTTTTCATGAATATCGCGCTTAGAAGTCTTCTTTTGTAATATATTTTGTGTCTGATTTTTAATAATAATTTCAATATATTAATTCGAAATAAATTGCTGGATATTTTGCAGGTTATTTGCTGTCAAACTGTTTTAATTTTAACTATTTGAATTATATTTTCTTTTAGAAAAACAAGTTTTGGATTTATCTGGAGCTGGATTGAAAAAACTCGAGAAAAGAGATGGTGTGGGTTATAAACAGTTAATTCTAGATAACAATGAATTAACCAAACTTGAAAATCTGGAGTGTTTTCCAGATGTGGAAAAGGTAGGCAGGAAATTTTATATGGTTTTATTCTTTACGTCACATTTGAGTAGAATGCTATTTAACTAACTTATTATATTATAAGTGAATACTATTTTTTAAATGTAAGTCGCCTTTAAGTAGAAATGTTATTTATAATAAATACTGTTATTTTTACTGCTTGAAGTTACTTTGATGCAATAAAAGTGTAATTTTTGTATCTTAGACAACATTTTAATGGAGATATTATTCAGAATGTAGCAATTACGTTATATGCATTTAGTGCAATTTTTTGGGGTAAATGCACATTAAGTTTACATAAAAGTTCAATTTCTGCTTTAAAAGTGGTAAATAGGATCAGGGCCTAATTACCTTCTGAATTCACAAGGTTCAGGCTTGAAGCCCAGATTTTAGGAGGCTTCAAAATAATCCTATACCATCTCACAGCCTTGTTTTTTTTTGGTTTACTTCGTGAAACAAGGAAAATAAAGGATATTATACTTAATGTCCCAAAGTGTTTTAACCAAGCCATGATAACATGCTTTGATAGTTTGTAAGACATAAATCAGGACTCAGCTGCTTATAGTTGGAATATTATAAGGAAAAAAGGTATGACAAAGTTTTTTTTTTTTTGTGTGTAAAGTTTTTTGTGTGTGTGTGTGTGTGTAAAGTATATCTGGTAAAATGTGAAGAGTTTAACAAAAGTTCTAGGGGTAGGTATTAAATTTCAAATGAGCTGGGACTCTGTAAACTACTAAATATATTATTGTGTTAAATCATATAGAAGATTTAACGTTTTTCCTATATTATGTTTGACAGTGTGGAAATTTTGGGTTTTCTTTTTTTTAAAACTTATTCTTAACTATCATCCATTATCATCCATTGGGTTCTTTTCAATCCTGTTTGAGCTAAATATATTATTAATTGCATACAACTGATATTTTCTGAAGCTGAAAAATTTCCTTCAAGAAGCCTATTTGCCATGTTATATATGATTAAAGTGTAATGCAATGATATAACAAAATTTAGGATAGAAGTCCTTTCTAATCCTGCACATATTGTGAAAATTTGGTACTTTCTGATTATCCTCCTCACAAGAAGTTATAAGGTATTTCTCCCACTTCCCTAGCGTGCCTTCGTGGTGTAACGGTAGCACGCCGGGCCGTTATTCCAGAGGTCCGTGGTTCAATTCCTGGCAAAGGCGGTTGCATATTTTTCATCTTTTCTGCTTCCAATTAACTTAATGACTCTACAAGTGGCACCCGAACTAAAAGGGTTGTGAATGAAGATTCTCCGCACCCAGGATTTTGCGACTAGGTCCCCTAAAACTCTAGTCGCCCTTTAAAAAGGTGAGTATATAAGGTATTTCTTCCACTTCCCTAGTGTGCCTTCATGGTGTAACGGTAGCATGCTGGGCTGGTATTCCAGAGGTCTGTGGTTCGATTCCCAGCGAAGGCAGTTGCATATTTTTCATCTTTTCTGCTTCCAATTAACCTAACGACTTACTGAATGGGTGAAAAATGTTTGGCTATCTTTATACGTTCCATTCATAAAAATAAAAACAAGTATTTATAAGGAATAAGAAATTTTATGAAAAAGAAAAGTCCATATGACTTATATTTTTACAGCTAATAGAGCATTGAAATGACTATCCTCAAGCACACGCATGAGTTAATTATTGCCGCATGTATTCTATATAGTGTGAAATGTACAATAAAAAAATAGTATGAAATGTATATTTATTAAACTAAGAGAGTTAGAGAAGAAGAATTAAAATTCTTGTGAACTTAAAGAGAGGACCTAAACATGAAATATTTTTAGAATTGAAATTTCGTGAAAAATGTGTTAATTTAAATGAATTAACAAATTTAAGTGTCTTTAAATGAATTTATTAGAATTTTTTTTTCTCATGATGCCATGATTTAATTTTATTGCATTTGAACTTATCAAAACCTATAAATTTTGTGAACCTTACTTTCTCTCAATAACAAATAGTAATGTTTGAGCAGGTAATCTGTTCATTCAGTGCTGAAACCTGCTGTTAAATGTTACTGCTAAACCTAATGTACATTCTGTCTGAACATTTTTTTAAGATACATTTTTGTAGGCCTCAAGTTTTCTTCAAAGAAAACTCTTCTAACCATGAACTTAAATTTTTTTCAGAAAAATATATAGAGCAATGTTTATATGCCTTTTAAGGGACCATTCACAAATGACATACAGATGAGAAAGATGTATAAACAAAATCTTAATTTCTGATACTACTAACCTACTACTGATATTGCACAATTTTATTATCCTCCTGTCACTTTGTTAAAAATATTAACAATGTTGTAAAAATTTAAAATTAATATTTAAATAATATTAATATTTTAAGCAATTTAAACAGTTTTTAATAATTAATATTTTTAAAATGATAATATAAATTGAATATTTTTAAAATCATAAGAATGCAAATTTCTGTATATAGCTATGTAAAACTGAAAAAAAAATTAATGCCTTTATGTGAGTTATAGTCTTCAGATGTATGTCTTTAGATTTTGAATCTTAAGCAAAGTGCTGTAAATTGAATTCAGTTCTTGAACTGTTTTTTTTTGCTTGTATTATTACACAAAAAGAAATTTCAGAGGGTATTAAGGCAGCAGATAGCATTTTGAAAAGAAGATGGCATTATTTCTTCATTTTCTTTGGTGATCCCCACTACTTAAATGTTCATGTGCTAAAATGTTTTCAGTCAATGCTTCAGCTGTGCATAAGTCTGACTTCATTACATTAGCACCACAGTTGACATGTTCCTTGACTGTAATGTCTATTCCCAGTACTTTCCACTCTTCTTCATCCATGATCACAATTTGATCATCATTTCATCTTCAACACTTTGATTTGACTCTGGCTTCGAAAATCCCCCTTTAATGAAGCAATTTTTAATTGTTTGTGATTTTACTTTAATGTAAGTAAGTGAAATCGTATTCATAACCACAAAAATATTTAAATTTTCTGTAGTTATACATTGAAGGGCTATTGAATCAACCTTTACTTGAGAATAGTTTGTAAGAACAGATTGTTCTTTATTTAGATAAATAACAGATACAAATTATGGATGTAGTATGTAGAAAACTTAAGGAGCTCAAACTATGAAATTATCTGATAAATTCATCAATATTTGCCCCCTATAATTTTTAGTAGCCCAAAATCATATAAACATTGAGATTGGCCTTATGTCATTTAAAACACCAACAAAATAGTAATCTTTTTAAAAAAATTTCTGTAATAAACTAGATACCACATAAATTTGCTTAAATGGGAATATGAGGGATGTTGTGCACTCATAATGTGCTTTGATTGCTGCATTTTGTCAAGAAGGTCCAAAATTTTGATCTCTCTCTCTCTCTTTTTTTTTTTTTTTTTTTTTGAAAGTGCAAGAAAAAACAGAGAACTAGCAGTTAACTTATATTCTTCTTTATTAAAAGTAAATTGAATTGAAGATTGGGGTTATATAAAACCGAAGGTTATATATTAAGCAAAGATCTGATGAATATGTTGTAGTGTCACACTTATCCTTTTTAGGTGCTAAATTGCTCTGTTTGGCAATTTCTTTGTCAAAAAATGGTCAGCAGAAAAATACTTCAAAACCTTTAGTTCTTAAATCCAAGATATGCCAGTGCTTATCTGTGCTTTCTTTTCATATATATGTATTGTTTTATTTTAAACACGCTTTTTGCTCATGCACGAGTGAAATATTTTCCTAAGAAATACATTTTAGTTAATTATTTTTAAAATTTTATTTCAGGTATCTGCATCTGGAAATTCAATTGCTCGCATGTATGGAATTAGTAAATGTCATCATATAACACACCTCAACTTATCAAATAATAATATTATATGCATAGAAGGTAAATTTAAGCCTTGTATTTTTTTAATAGAATATTTGTTTATTTTATTTCTGGTTTACTTTCTGGCTTTAAAAAAAAAAGAAGAAAACGCATGAGTATTTTTTTAATAAACCTTCCGAAGGACCAAAGATTTGGTATCATAAAAAAGGCTATAGGAAAGAAGTATTTTTTAGATTATAACTTTGATAATGTCTCTATAACTTTGTACGGAACATTTTTTCCTTCTTAGTACAAGTACTTTGATGGTTTGCACATATGTGTACTTAAAAGTATTAGGACAAGTCCATGTTAAACAAATATTGGCTGCTTGGAGTGTTTTTTTTAATGTTGATGCATTATGTTCCTGCATTAAATTAAATAATGATTTTTTTAATGTATAACTATTGCTCCTTTAGAATAAATTTGTTTGCTATATTTTTAATTTATCATTCCTTTTTTCAGACAAATTCAGTGCAGCATTTTGCACTGAAATAATATTGAGATATTTTTGCTTTAAAAAAAAATTTGTGATTACTGTTATATATATGTGTGTGTATGTATGTAATATGATGACTTGGAGTAAGTTGCAACAGATTTACGATGGTTCTCTGCATAACTCTTAGAGACGTTACTGCATAGTTAGAGAGATGACACTCAGAGGAAGAGTACAGACGTGTAGACAGACATGTCTGAATTGAATATAATTTTTATTGATGCACACAAACTAATTATTGAAAATGTATTTTTTTAACAATCATGGGCACAATACACATCCCACATTTTTATACAGAGTATCATATTTTAGATAAAAGTGTAGTTAGTAGCACAACAAAGCAAAGGGAGCAAAGTAGTGTCTTTAGTGCAAGAGAGCTGAAGGTAAAAGTGTGCAGTTACCAAATATGGAGGTTCACTAAGAGGAGGCCTGGGTTTAGATTAGAAAGGTTTTAGTTCTCGAAATTTTGAGTTCAGGTTACAAATTAGCTACATCATCAGTGTTATGCAAGCCATGCAAGATAGATGAATCTAGAAATGGCATAGTCCAGAAAAGTTATTACTACTTTTAGAATACAGAGAGGAAATGCACAGTTTATAAATGAGGAATTAAAAGGCTATTACAGTCAAAAGTCTTTAATCCGGACTCGTCGGGACTTCGATTCCGGATTATCGATTTTTCCGGATTATAGATCATCAGTTTAAATCTGGTAAGATGGCATGCAGAAATTATAAAATTAAAAATATGAAACCGTAATTTATAAAATAATGAGCAATTATGATCTAAAGGGTATCAAAATTTACCAAAAAAGAAGCCTAATATTTATTTGTTTACTTAATTAAACATTTCTTTTAACGCGCGGATGCGTAAAGCATACCTTACACATAGCCGAAATTAGAAAATTGCAACCAGAAAACTATTTGATTTGTATTCGTGATATTTATAATGACGAGGAATTTGATTTAAATCATATCAAAGACGAAGTACATCGAAATTAAATACTACATTTAGTAAGGAATTATAAACCGAATAAAATAAAAACATCTGCCCTGAAGATAACGATAGTGTTGACAAATCAACTTCCAGTTCATTGCGCGCCGCGACGTCCCACCCCCGCGCAGAGCAGCGTGAAATTGATAAACAGATTTCAGAACGGTTAGATAAACAAAGAATATGCGTTTATCCATTTTTTGTAGCAATTCGTTTTTTGTTTGATGGACATCGCAACATACTTTTGTTTTCTAGATCCTTTGGGAGCTCCAGCATCGGAAATTCTATTTGACATAATCGAAAGTTCAAGCTTACTTTAGAAAATTGCTCTTACAGTCTGCAAAAAATAATAAGCCGGATCCAATTCGAAGATTAAGGAACTACGCAATCATCAACATTAACTGAAATAGATAATTAGATAATTTTAGCTTATACCGTCCGTTATACATTAAACGCGCACGCGAAAACGTATTCTGCATTTGCGCAGACGCATATGCGCAGTCGTAAATGTCTTGGGCGCACGAGTAAAACGCCTATGCTCATGCGGCGCATGCGCAGAAAGATTTTAGCTTTGAGGTCCGGATTATAGATCATTCCGGATTATGGGTGTCCGAATTAACGACTTTTGACTGTACTAAATTAAATTATAAAGCTGATTTACATATTTTTTTTATCTTACCTGTTCTATAAAATATTTCTCTTATGAGCCATAATGTTATTTTCTTCGATTTAAAAATCATTCTTGTGATGTGTATTTATGCGAGTAATAATAAAGCAAAATACCTTGTTTTCTTGAAAATAACACTTCAGATATGGAAAAATAAGCCCCAACATTATTTCTGAAGATGCTCACATTGTAATCCTTACCCTCTAAAATAAGACTTTGTTAAGATTGTCATCTAGACAGATGTCAGATTTATCGCTAAATGACCAGTTGGAGTGCAGATACGACACACGATTACTTCATAATGAATATATATATTTGTGACTAATTAAAATCTTCGTAATTCAGTATAACATGTATTACACTGTACATACTTAATATATTCATGCGAAATTAAGGATATTTAAAAAATTTTGGGCTTACAGTTTTTCATCACTTTTCTGTGTCCATCGTTCTGAACAGGTTTTGTTGTTAATCCTATCTCATAAATTTTCATTTAACACATGATTGAACAATAGATTTAAAAAGAATAATATTTTGATCCTTAAACAAGATGAGTGCAGAAAGGAAGAACAATATACTGAGTACAAGAATGATTGATGAGGCAAAAATCTTGCAGCTTTCTACAAAGAGAAGAAACTGGGTTACTTTCTCATTACCTGCAACCGCAGTTTCAGTAGTCAGCGGAATTGGCATATTTTGAGTGTATTTTTTTAGTGTTACGCATGACTAACTAATCCATGCATGTGCATACCATGTGTGTTTTCAAGTACTCATAGATTTAGATGCTTTATATTTAACTGTTATTTCACTGAATAGTATCCACTGGCTGTGAAGGTAATAAATATTGACCACATAGATTTTTGATGTTTCTCTTCAAAAATTTTTTGTTTAAATTATTTATTATTTATGCACATAATAGTATTTATGAGCCATAATGTTACCCAAACAAAACGTTTTTTGCCATTGAGCTGGAGGCCTTTTAATCAGAAAGTATCGAAATTGAATCTCTGAATGGTCTGAAAATAACAAGCAGAATGTAGTAATTTCACTTAACAGGAAGATGAGGAAAATGTTAAGAAGCACAAGTGTGGATTGAGTCAGCATTATTACCCGAGCTGGAAGATATCATCTGCATATGGATTGCTGACAGAAGAGCTAAAGTTTTGGTTGTACTCATGGCTAATACTGAAGTATTTGCCCTTGCAGTGTATCATCTGGTAAAAATATATTTACTGGTGCCTCTTGGCAAAAATTGGTGATTTCTGGTGGTACATGGACTTCGTTTGTGAAATTCTTTGACTTGTTATTTTGGCTTTGTGTAGTGGCGATTTCTGTGCCAAAAACACAAATCCAAAGTAACAAGTCAAGATTTTCACTTAAAAAACATCAGAGAATTGCACAAACTAGGCATTGCGTATTCCCTGTGTCCATGTACACATCGATCTATATTCACTTAAAAAGTCAAAGGAGCAGCCAACAAAAAATATATAATCTCAATAAACCACATTTTAAATCAAACAATGAAATAACTAAAAAAGGAAATTCATCTTAGCACTACACAAAGGAAATATCCACTTACCTTATTTACAAATTTCGTGTCTTCAGTCAAACAAAATTCCTTAACAGCATCCAAAAACCTCTTAAAATTATCTGAACTAGAATCTGCATGCTAGCGTTGCCACATAAATTCACAAAAATAAGAGTAAAAAATGTCCTCCGTAGTGCTGGTATCCTCCAGTTTTCCACCATACACATTTCCGTCTTACAAACAGGACACTTATAATGGCTACTAAGTAAACCTTCATCTACACACCAGTCTAGTAATGGTTTTTTCCCTTTTGTTCCAAATTGTACTGAAACTTCAAGTTAATCCTACCACATTCAGCCATTTTACTGTGTAAACCACAAAATAACAACGTACTTCTTAACCATCATCGAACATACAGACAAGCCTTTCCAAATCTTTTCCCATTATTCAAATTCACCACAATCATGCAACCAGTTACCTCATAATAGGGTTTCTATAGCGTCCAACTACTCAGGTTATCATAAATGAAACAACTGAGCAATAATCCAAGCGGCGCCCTTAAATCTACTCTAACCTATCTAGTCTATACTAGTTTGACATATCCCTAGATGAATTCAAAGCATCGCAACACATAATTGGTTTCTTGCAGCAGTTTTGGATTGTCTCTGAAAAGATCAACAGCATTGTTTAGGTTATTAATCATGCACTTGCATTTAAGTCTTTTGTTGATGACATTGAATTTTTTTAAAAACAACTCTCCAACATGATAGCTATAGTAAACACTTAAGCATTACAGTAGTAAAACTGTAATGCTTATATGCTTACAGTAGTAAAACTGTAATGCTTATATGTCAAGGATCTGAAATGACAATTGATCAGAGTAGTAGTACCTCATGTCTACATTCTGACTATCAGTTACCAAAGTGCACACGTTATGTACATTTTAGAAATTTGTCTGGATAAAAAGAAAGCCCTGTCTCTAATCATCAATAAGGGCAAAAAAGATGAAACTGAAGGTGTTTTGGACATTTTTCTCTTGAAACCAAAAAAGTGTGCTGCAGCTGCACAGGCAGCTATAAAGAAGTTTGATTTAAGCTACAATTTGTATTACAATGTGGATAAAGAGGTCTGCTAGTCTAGGATTCGTCTAGAAAAATATGTCATAATAATTTCTACAGAGCTGACAGTCTATCTCCAGACCATAGATATTGCATTTACTTTCTGGGTGGCATGACCGGCTTTATCTAGATCATGTGATTTTTTGTCACTTGATACATAATAGCTTATAACTTAAGGTATTTTGCTACTTTCTTTAATTATGTAATTGTAATCTTAATGAATATATGTTTATGAAAATAGAGGCTAAAATAAGTAAATATATGAATTTAGCTAATAAATGCTGCATAAATACAGGTCTTCATGACAGATCCAAAAACCTGTGCTGCTTGGAGGGTTAACCAACGATTTTAAAGACTATTTATGTATTTAAATTGGTGACTACATTGAAAGTAAAATAGAGAAAAATCACTGTGGAAAGTTATTGAAGTTGAGCCTGCATAAGCATGTGACTTAAGTGAATTCATTGAATATAATCACTGATAGCTGTGTTGATAAGCTCCGTGAATAGGCTATATGGGTAAGAAATGTTAATTTAAGGAGAAATGTATTGTTAGACATGAAAGATAAGGGCCAATGATTCCCTAGATGGTGTTTTCCAATCAGTGGTACATGTAATCGTAGCAGTCGATCTGTAAATCACTAATGGCAGAAAGTAGCAAACTGTTATATATAAAGAAGAAAGTCTGTGTGTGTGTTTGTTCGCTAATAACTCGGTCACTACTATAGCTGTCATCACCAAACTTTCTACAGTTCTTTTCTTGTTCCTGAAAAAGGTCGACGTCCAGTTTTACGAAAAAAAAAGTAACTTAAATCAGTGATATGAATTAAAAACTTGGAAAAACGATAACTTTTGCCTTCATTTTTCCGAGTAGCATCAGTCTCGCAAGCTGGAGATGAAAATCTGCTTTATTTCAAAAGTTATTGCCACTGCTCGCTTTCAAATCCTAGAGTTTGTTAATAAAAAATTTCACAGTTTTACGATGAAATAAAAATAGCATTGCCAAACATTAAATACATTATTCCCGATTCCAAAAATTCAGGGAAGCCATTTTGACTATTCCCATCTGCGTGTGACGTTAATCAACCGAAATATTAATTAAAAACTCTGAAAGCGCTAATTTTTGCATTCATTTTTCTGAATGGCAACAGTCTCGCGTGTTGCAGATGCTTTATTTTGAAAAGTATTGCTACTGCTCACTTTCAAATCGTAGAGTTAGTTAATAAAAAAATTTGTAAGATTTACAAAATCTATACACTATGTAAAGAAGAATGTCTGTGTGTTTGTTCGCATTATTGAATTCTCATCAATTATGATTGATTTGTTTGCCACATTTAATCGACTAAAATTGAATAAGGTGAAATACTGGATATAACTTCAGCTTTTATGACCATTTGATTAGAAAGACAAAAATTGCGTGCCATTGTTGCTGATATAATGAGAGATACAGTACAAAGTTCGTAATCTGGACTCATCGGGACTTCGGCGATTCCGGTTCAGGGTTTTTTTCCGGATTATAGATCATCAATTTAAATCTGATAAGATGGCATGCAGAAATAATACAATTAAAAATATGAAACCGTAATTTATGAAGTAAAGAGCAATCGTGATCTAAAGGGTATCAAAATTTACAAAAAAAAAAAAAAATCTTAATATTTATTTTTTTACTTTAGTAAACATTTCTATCAATGTAAGTTGTTTAAGTTGCTTCGTTTTTTTGTGCTAATACTTTCTCTTTAATTCTATAAACAGACATAATTTCTTGTTCAGTTACAAAGTTCCACTGTTCAAGTCCTGTAATTGCTGTGTTGAGAATACCGACTAACTTGTCAATAGAAATTTTTTCGTTTTCAATAACGTTCTCTGTTACTTTCTTCACTATCGAAAGCGCGCATGGATAAACGTTTTACTGGCTTTATGCGCATGTGTAGCGGACGCATGCATCAAACGTGCATGTGTAAGTTTGTGGCTTTGAGGTCCGGATTATAGATCATTCCTGATAATGGATGTCCGGATTAGAGTCTTTGTACTGTAATTAGTTTATTTTTGTATCAAAATTTCGTATGTGGGTTCCATATCGCATCAGACTGAAAAATGTATGACTATAAATCATAATTGTGCATTGTTCTCTCTGTTGTTAGATGCATTATTCTCAATCTAACGTAGCTGTCATTGCGTACTTCTGCTAGTAAAGGCTAATGAAAGGGAAAATGTTCAGAAAGTTTATATTCGCTATTAAATAAAAGGGTAGTTATTGAAAGAATTTTCAATGTGTTTGTTAGTGTCAGAAATAGCAAAATAATTATGGCTAACTTACCCAGCGCATATATGTCATATTACTCAATTCCTTATGCATTCCATTTCTCACTCTGTCACCACAACTGGTAGCCAACCATATTTTGAAGTATCAAACCTGTTGTGAAGTTCTCTTTATTTACAACCGTAACATTCAATTCACTTAGAGTTTTGTTTTAAGTTAGTTTTTCTTCTTTTAAAGTGTTAAATGTTAACAATTGTTTGTATAAAAATAGTTAAAATTTGAAAAATTCAGACAGAACTGAAACTATTATATATAACTGTATTATATATAATTTGGGACCCGCTCTGGGCACTTTTTTGAAGATTGTCATTTCTCTCACATTTCTAGTTATAAAGATTAGTTTCTTTTTCTTTTCTTTTCTTTTTTTTAATGCTGCATTTAACCCCCCTTTTTTAGTGTATGTGTGCGTGTTTGCTTTTATAAAACAACATATGGTATACAGGAAATATTTCTTCAAAATTTTGATCATCTATCAATAGAAAGTGGAAGGTTGATTAATGCATTAAAAATGCTTAAAAATATTGATTATTTATTTAAAACCTCTGGGTCGACTTGTATGGCAAGCCAATTATTAAGTTGGAAGATATGGTATTTTTTACATCTTGTTTTGGTGTTCAGTTATAGTGCCTCTAAATTATCACTCTTTCCTGCTGTTCAATTTTTTAACAGTATTAATATTTCCAAAGCTTTTTTAAAGAATCTTATAAAAAAGTCATGTATTAGTTGTATAATTTATTTAAGCTGATAGTTTCGAAAAGTTTTTAACATTGTTGTTTATTTTAATTTTAGGTTTAAAAGAAATTCCAAATTTGACATTTTTGAATCTTTCAGTAAATAATGTAAAGGTAAGATGATGCAATGTATTTTATAATAGATAAGATTTTGAGAGTGAATTAGGGATTTAATGAAAAAAATACGTTTGTTGAAATATTGTTTTGATCATTGCATTTTCTTTCATTAAATAATATCTTAAATCTTCATAATTATGTGTCTCAGTATGAAGTTTTTTATATAAAAATATGTGGAGCAATGAATGGATGAAAATTTATGTTGATGAGTTTTTTAAAAATGTTGTAATGGACTTCTGAATTCACCAATCTATTACAAATTAATAATTAATTAAAATAAATTTTCTTGTTCTAAATAATAAAAAGGATGCAACAAAGACAAATTTTATTTTTTAGAATAATGGTGAATATTTGTTGCTTATTTAGTAGCATTTCCTTGTAAATGTGTATAAAGAGTTATCACCCCTCTCCCTCCCCCTAACAAAAGGGAAAAAATTATCTAAATTCAATCTTTATGCAGATATCAATTTGTGTATTTGTTCAGTGTGTTTTTTTTGGGAAGGGTGACTTTTCCGTTTTGCCGGCGCAAACGATAAAGTTGCCGATAATGGTACAACTGATGCCCGGAATATCCTTGCTGGTAACCTTTTACACCTCATTTTCAAAACAAGTTGCAGCCATTTTTTACCAGATTGATTGTTTCTTTCAATACTGGCATACAATGACATAGAATATTTACAAACATAATTAAACTTTATGCCCTAAGACCATTCGCGGTAATTAAGTCGATTATGATGCAATCACACTGCTCACCTGAGAATATGGAAAAGGCAAATTCAAGGGTTGAATTCATCAATTCTAATGAGAATCCACAAGCAAAGTAAAGCACTGCGGTTTTACATAATTTCTAAGCTACTCGTACGAATTGAAATAATTCTTGCATTTAAACTTGTATTCCAAATTAAGCTTTAAATTGAAATTAATGTAGATAATTACTGAGAGAATTATATTTTTGTAGCGTAGTTTACGTGAGATGAGATCACTTGGGGTCACATGATATGAGCTGGCGAATCAGGATGTTGAACCATGATAGCATAGTAAATTCTTAAATTAATGTCTTTTTGCAAATTTATTATCTTTATTTATTGGCTTTTTACAAAATTATAAACCGTATAAAAATGTTTATACCTTCAAAATAAAAATTCCTAGAACTAACATTTATTAACATTTTTTATGTGTATAATGTATGCTGTCGCCAACAAAGTTTGCTTGGTGAGATTTGCGCCGGCAAAATGGAAAAGTACCCTTTTTTTAAAGTTTTGTATTTAAGTTGAAATTGATGTATTAACTTCAAATTACTCAAGTTTTCACCCAGAAATTTCCCAAGTTCTATTGCAAATTGTACAAGTTTCATATTAGGTGTAAAATATACTGTGATTGCTAATTGCTTTAAATTTCTTTTACACTTCCTTAATTATTTCTGCTTTAATTTGTATTAAAAATGAGAATTATGCAAATATTAATGGAAATGTTTAATTCTTCAGTGATTAAAAAAAGAGGAACTTTTGAAAGTTTCTAGAAATGAAGTATTTTATCTAGTTCTCCGCTGTTATTTCTGTAGTTCATGGACTGTGTTTTAAGTAGCCACTACTCTAATAACTAATGGTATTTTTCACATTTTCTAAAATGACTTGTCATCATAGTTACCTATTTCAGTGACTATAATTATATATAGTTAATGTTTAAAATGTTATTAATGTTGCGGACTATTTAAATGTCTGCACAATTTCTACATTTTATGTTTACACTTTCCTTGCACTAGTGACGTTTTATAGTTGATAATAAATTAATGACAATGGGTGTGATGTTACTAGAAACTCTCTGCTTCTTTATATCTTCCTCTTTAACACTCTGGCTGGGCTGACACATGTGCCCTCCTTCCAATGCATTGCCCATTTACTGCCTCACAGAGGTGTGCGTTGCTTTCCTTAAACGTCATCTTAATACCTTAAGCATATATTCAGCATAAAGAAATAGTTAGAAATTCAGAGCTTAAATTCAGCCAGAGCCCAATGAAACTTGTCACTGGTGCTCAGTCATTGTGTGAAATTGTTATTCCTGCAGAAATCCCGAAAAGATGAGTTTCAAGGCAAAATTTCAATAAGTTATTATTTAATTTTGTGTCATTAATTTTTATTTTTTTATATACCGCTTTACATTTTATTCAGTTTTAATTGTTAATTATTTACTATTTGATTCACTTTTTTAACTGTGTTACTTTGTGTTCGAGCAGTTCTAATTTTAGGAATTTAGTCTTGCAGGAAGTTAGATTAAAAATATGGTTATGATTTTCAATCGTAGCAACTTCTCCTTTTCTGCTATCACATAGTGCTTTCACTTGCAATGCAAAAATTATAAAAATGCATGAATTGAACAGAATGAATAATTTAGATTAGTGTAAAATGGTTGATAAACTTCATAAATAATTTGTTTTTTGAAATATTTAAAATGAGGAAGCTGTACTTAAACCTTTGGAAGTCGGAGATTTGATGCCTGTAAGAAGTTAAAAAAAAAAGACAAGTTTTTCATACCTTATGTTTCCCCCCTTTCAAGAAATCCCTTGTTGTTTGCATGCAATAGTGATTCTTTTAGGTAATTTGATTCATTCTGAAAGAGATGCTCACCTTCACAAAAGGAAAAGAAATGTAGAGATTATTGTGTAAACTGCTAGATGATTTTCTTTATGGAGGGAAATTTAAAGGTGGAGTTTATATTTCCATTATGAAAATGTCATTCTATTTCTCCATATTATAGCACACAGTTTTTTTTTTTTTTTTTTTTTTTTTTTTTTTTTAAGTGTACGAGATTTTAAATAATGATTTTAATTTGTCATACCAAATTAAGTGCCATTCTAAAATGATAAGAAAAATTAATTCTATTATTTTTAAAGTTATGTTATAAAATTACCCTATTTGTTATTTTATAGATATTTTTATTTTTTTATACGTATTTAGTCAATTACTTTAGTCGATCTAATTGTTTTTTTTCAATGCATCCGAAATTTTTTTCATACATTTCATGAACTCATTTTCTGAAGTTTACAATCATTCATAGCTTTGCAAACAAAGAAACATCATGTACATGTTGCAGTAAACAAAAATTTTATTTACTGTCATATTTCCTTGTACTGTTTAACTTATTTTGCTATATATTTTATTGAAACATTATTTACTGTCATATTTCCTTGTACTGTTTAACTTGTTTTGCTATATATTTTATTGACACATTATTTACTGTCATATTTAACATACTTCTTTTTATTTGGGAAGTGACTATGTTATGCCTTTAACATTTTCTTTCATTAATTTTTAGAGGTATGAATGTAATAGATTTTGTAATTTTTAAAAGTATTTATCCATTAATGTGGGTAATAAAAAATTAAATTTTATAGACTTCAAATATATGCAGAATACAAAACAGGTCATTGGATAGAAAGATATAAATCACACTAAAATAAAAATACTGCCATATAATCAAAGATATCAAATAGGCATTTTAACTACAGCTTAAAACTGTGTTAGGGAAATTCCTATTAATGATAAAGTTTGTGTGTACAAACTTTTAATTACATATTAATTATTTTGTAACTCATAATATCGGCATCCATTATCCAAGAAATATCTCAGGTGTCTTTTCTGAAGAACGAAAAAATTATGAAAAAGAATAAGAAAGAATAAGGGAGGAAAATGAGACTCGCCAGTGTATATCATGCAAAGGTATTTCTGTCTTGCATCATATTATAGCTTCAGCTAAAATGATGGTAACAGGAAAGATTGATGGATAACAGATTGACAGTAACAGGAAAAAGCATCTTTGTCAGCAAATAATGATGATTTGGCTTATGTTCCACAAACTATCACAATTTTTAAGAAAAAGTTTCAGAGAAAAATGCAATTAGAAATTTTTGATAAGATGTTTCACCTAAACCAGGGTTTTTTAAACTGTGGGTCACGACCACCTTGGGGGTCGCGGGACCTGCGGCAGGGGGTTGCCAAATAGTTTAGCAGTTTTGATAAACTGCTAAAATAAACTGCTTATTATAATAATTTTACAATGACCAAATATTTTTACACAATGTATCTGAAAATAGATCGACACATTCTTTTTATAATATAAACATTCATTTTCCTTGCTTTGCACGTGACGCTGTCATTTTGTGTGTTACTTATTTAAAATTTTCACTTTGTTCTATGTCTTAAAATTAATTAATGACCTAAAACTGCAATAATATATTACAGTAGAAGTGAAAAAAAATTAACAGTTTCACTCGTGCATGTGTCGGATATGCGCAATACTTATGGGGTCCCACAAAATTTTTGTAAATATTGTGGGGTCCTGGGGGTCGCAAAAAAATCTCGGATAAAAAGGTAGTCTTGACTGAAAAAAGTTTAAGAAACCCTGACATAGACCACTTAGCAACACGAAATATCACTTGAATGCGAGTCTTAAAAAAAATGATACTTTCCCAAACACTCGACTAATATTGTCATAACAATAGATAAGTTGGAACTGAAGCAGAATAATGGCCTTGTGAGTCATAGATGCAAAATAAGAGGGTGGGAGGAATGGTGCCTACAATATTCTGGGATGTTGTCTTCATATGTGTATAACTAAAAAAGAATAATAAAGTGGAATGTGAACCATTTAGCAGCGTATCCTACTGGTACCATTGCTCCATAATCAGAAATTTATGGTTAAATTTTTTTTTGTGGTGCACCATTGTGATTTGGTTTCCATCACTTGGGAAGCATTTCAGTATGTATTTTTCAAGAGACCATTTAAAAAAGACATGTAAATGAGAGACTATGGGATTTTAGATCAGATGTGATATAAATTTTAGCTATAGAATTTTAAAATTACTACTGATATAAATTTAATTTTATTACTTGACATTTACTTTCTTTAAATTATTGTCTGTATTTTTGAAAAGCTAAAGTAATTTAAAATGGTAAGCATTTTAACTAATTTTCAGCATAAAAATAAGAATTACCATACTTTTATTTCAATTATCAATCTTGAATAATTAACTCTTTCATTCATAAAAATTTTAATGTAGATGGAGTTTTAATTTCTTAAAAAATCTTTGAATATTGTTTGATATGCTGTTAAATTTTGAATCTTAGGCAAAGCGCCATGGTTCTTGAAAAGTTTTGTCATTTATGTTGTGACAAATAGACTTTCAGATACTATGCATTCCACTAAGTATGTCAACTCTTTGCATTGTATTTGAAAAGAAGGTGAGATAAGTTCCTTATTTTTATCTTTATCCTTACTATTTAAATATTCATTCTAAAATCTACTTTCAGTCCATTGTACGTACGTTCATTGCTCTCTCAACTTTAGATTGCTACTACATTTTACATATTTCTGAAATCTATAACAAGCAAACAACTTCTAAGTCATCACACTTAAGTCTCAGTGTACACTGAACAGACAGTTTTCATAGCATCATAGTTTACATAGTCACATAGTTTCATAGCTCATTACATAGTTTCAAGCTTACATAGTCTTTAAAGCTGTATGTATCTAGATTTCAGTTTTCTTCATCTCTCATACAGATTAAGTTAGGTTAATTTTGTATTATAAGCACATAAGAACTATCTGTCTTGACTAACTAACTATGACTCAGTGGAGGGTTTTTTTAAAGGTAAATGGCTCGTATTCACATTACACTTGAGGAAAATTGTGAAAACCAGCCAATGCAGCCAGCCTGTTCACCAGGAATGGAGCTGATTATCAAACTTTGTGTATTTCGTGGCCACTGGGGGGAGGGGGGTCATATCTGATATAGTTGCAGTTTCACCATCATTTTTCCTTAATTAACTTTAACCAATTTTGGATTTGAAAATTAAACTTTGGAGTAAAATCAGTTGTATAAGTTTAAGATATGCACTATCTTCATGTCCTTCCATTTGTATATCCATATGTATGTCTTTCAGGATGGAAATGAGATATCAGGTTTTTCATGAAGGTAAATCAATAAAATTATTTCCTTTGAAAATATGTTCCTGCTTTTTTTAATCTTTAAAAGAAAATGAAAATGTAGTCAACTACTAGAAAGAATGTGTCTCAGGATAAAAAATATTTATAATGAATAGCTTTTTGTTTTAAATTAAACATCTTCTTAACATAGTATTGCAAATAGGATTTTAATTTGCTACTTTGACTAACTAGGTAAATGATGTGGATACTGATGCATTCACTTATAAAGGTTTTATCTTGGCAAGCACTGACCAATCTGCATGTGTTCCAGTAGGTTTGTGTATACTAGGGAGAAAAGTAGAATTTGTTGTTAAACTGCCTAAGTTAAATCTGAAGATGCTTAGATTTTTATTTCAATAATTTAATTAGTTATTTATTTTTTAGAAGATAGCACTAAAATGCTGTTTTTAAATTTGAGCATATGATAAAATGGTGAGGAAAAAGAAATGATTGAAACAACCACCAGTTTCAGTGCCACCATCTAAAAAATAACTAAACGCGGTAGATCGCATACTGCATAATTACACGTTATTGTATAGTATCTGCTTCTGATTTCTAATGATAAGCTGTTTAAAGAAAATTAGTTTATTTATTTTTAGCAAAGAATCACATCATGTCAAAATTCAAGCAAGTACATTTTGCTCTACTAAAGTATAAAGCACCCATAATGTCATAGCTCTTACATACTGAATCTTCTTCAAATAATCATGTTCTGTACATTTTAGACTATTGTCAGAATTGGGTGGATAATGCAATAGTAACAGATTATGTACGTATATATATATATAGAGAGAGAGAGAAAGAAATCAATCAATATTAAAAAATGTTTAATTTGAAAATATAAATATTGTGCAAAATTAGGGGGAGAAATTGAATATAAATTTTCTAAAAGTGGCAAGCTGTCTAATAGTTATTTCTTGTAAATATATTTTTTTTCTGTATTTACATATTTCTAATTATACGATATATTTTCCCATCTCTTGCAGAGTATTCAAAATTTGCAGTTTTCTCATGCTTTGCTTCATCTTGACCTGTCAAGAAATAATATTAATTGTTTAAGTGACATTTCAGCCTTAGTGAAGCTTAAGGTATTAAAGATGTATTTTTCAATTTTTTATATGTAGTTCTGAAAATTCAGTATTTAATTTATCTATGTAATATTTTTTAAACTAGAAGAAAATTCTTGAAACGCTTTTTAACAGCTCATCATTTTTTAACAGTATGTTAGTGTTTTTGTTCACTTACAGGAATAGAAGCTGTTGCATGTTTGAGCTGTAATATGTAGTATGCTGTTGTTGTTGCAAACATAAGTTATTTCATTTATCTTCCATATTAAAAAAAATGCATTGTTGATATATATATGTATAACTCTTGAGAAAAGAATTCTTAAAATTAAATTTTTTAGAAAACAAAGAGATGAATCTGTGCAAATGCGGCACCCATCAAAGGGTTGGTTCACTTTACCCATATAAATTTAATACATATTATATACAAAAGTTTTACAGATTCTAATAACTGTATTGCCTATAGCCAATTTAAACCTTTCGATATCAAAACTGTAGGAGGAAAAAGAAGAGGAACTAAAAATATTAAGTATTTTTCAGCTTTTAACGTATTACAACTTCAAAATAACTTTGACAAATTACTTAACACTGCCTTTTTCTCCAAAAATAGTTTAAAACTGCTCCATACCTTTAATAATAAAATTTTGCTTCAAATTCAAAATTACTTCCAAAATAATTACGAGAGACTTCAAAATACAGTCAAAAGTCGTTAATTCGGACACCCATAATCCGGAATGATCTATAATCTGGACCTCAAAGCTAAAAACTTTCTGCGCATGCGCCGCGTTGACGCGTGCGCAAAAGACCTTTTACGTGTACACATATGCGTGTGTGCAAGTGCAGTATACATTTTCGCGTGCGTGTTTTATGTATAACGGACGGAATAAGCTAAAATTATCATCTATTTCAGTTAATGTTGATGATTGTGTTGTTCCTTAATTTTCGAATTGGATCCGGCTTATTATTTTTTGCAGATTGTAAGAGCAATACTAAAGTAAACTTTCGATTATATCAAATAGAATTTTCGATGCTGGAGCTCCCAAAAGATCTACAAAACGAAAGTATGTTTCGATGTCCATCAAACAAAAAGTGGAATTGCTGCAAAAAATGGATAAAGACATGAAGAAGGTGACAGAGAGGTTAGTGAAAACGAAAAAATTTCGATTGACAAGTTAGTCGGTATTCTCGGCACAGCAATTACGGGACTTGAACAGCGGAACTTCGTAACTGAACAAGAAATTATGTCTGTTTATAGAATTAAAGAGAAAGTATTATCACATAAAACGAAGCAACTTAAACAACTTACATTGAAAGAAATGTTTAATAAAGTAAACAAATAAATATTAAGCCTTTTTTTTTTTTTTTTGTAAATTTTGATACCCTTTAGATCATAATTGTTCTTTATTTCATAAATTACGGTTTCATATTTTTTATTTTAGAATTTCTTCATGCCATCTTACGAGATTTAAACTGATGATCTATAATCCGGAAAAATCGATAATACGGAATCGCCGAAGTCCCGACGAGTCCAGATTAACGACTTTTGACTGTATAAAAGAATTAAAGTATTAATTTTTGTTAATGTAAATTAGCAGATAGCAAAATAATATCTAATAAAGTTTACTGCAAATTTAACTTTCTTCAGCTCATTTATGATAGAATAATTTTAGTAAAATCTTCAGATCTCATCAGCATCTATTCCCAGCCTTCAATTACAAAGCAGTGCTGTATTTTCCATATGCTAAAACTTTAAGCAAATCTCTAATTATCCATGATGATTTAGATTCTGATACTGTGTGATATTGAAATTTACATGAAAATCTTCTTTTTGTTGATAAGCACCGTGGTCATACAGGGAATATGAATATAACTAAAGACCTGAAATTAAGAAAGCTTATGGAATTTGGCATCAAATTTAAACCTGTCTACAAATTTCTTATAAAGTATTGTCTCAGCATGACAGAAAAAGAGTTAAATGAATTTATTGTTCAAATCTGCAAAAACTAATCTTCCTACTTATACATTTTTAGAATTAAAAGCTTCTGTTTCCAATAATATCAAAAATATACTTTCTCAGTTTAAATTACCCTTTTCCCTCAACAGGATTGAAATTAAAGTTTTTGAGCTTAAGCAAAGCTTTACTATCACTAAAGTAGACAAAGCTAGTAACAATTTCAGTATTGTTAAAAAAATATGGCCTGCTAAATTTCATAACCTACAGTAGGATGAATTCCATCATTTCTTCAGTTGTCAACAAGCTCCGAAGGCTTAGAATTTCAGTTAGTATAGACTGCAAAAAATTTTCTTATCTGAATGCCTTACCTAAATTTCATAAAAATACTAGTCAAATTCTGTTTTATTGCTAATGGCAGTAGACGATAATTTTGCTCTCAAACTTACAGTTATTTATAAGATTATACAGTTATTTTGGAAACTGTTAATGAAAAACATCATTACAATTAGATTATTAATAATATCATTCCATTCTATTTGCACTTAAAATTTGTACATATATCTTCCATTAACAGAAATCTATAACAATCTTTTAGTTCTTCCTAAGCTTTTTCTTGAAATTTTTACATTTATTACAGAAGAAAATTGGAAAATCCACCTTAATTATGCACAATTTAATAACTATATTTAATTTTTTATTACAAAAACATTAAACTTTATGACACAAGAAGATGATTCAAATTTAAGACAATAAAATTAATTCACATGGCTTCTAACATTTTGAAAAAATAAAGTATTAAATAATTTACATTCAAATTAGAATAAAAAAAATATTTGTACTGAAGTTAATTACTTTCAAGAGATCTTCCTTTTCATCAGTTCATTAATAGTGAATAAAATTCCAAAATTTTATGTTAACCTTTCTCTGAAAAAAAAAAGGGAGGGCATTCACTATGAAATTTAATATCTTGTTTTATTATATGATATGATTACATTATTTGAAACCTTAAAAAGGATAATAAGCAGGATAACCAAAATTAGAAACTTGTTTATGTGAAAATAATTCTTTGTGTCCAGTTTCTGCATTATGATTATTTCTCTAACCTTTTATTAACAAGCTGTTTTATTTTCAAAGACTCATCAGAGCTAAAGTGGAGCGAAGACTTTTGACTTTATTTTCTTACTATCTTTGATTTTTGTAACTTTTGCCAGCATGTTGATATAATTGTATTTCTGTTTTACCACCATTTTGTTTAGCTTTGCCAAACTTCATCTAAACTTTTTTCACAATAGTCACAAAATAATTGTTTCTAAAAATTTACCAGTCTTCTGTTTTTACGCCAAATTTCATGCCAATGATACTTTAATGACCCCCTTGGCACAGTAGAATGTTGGCATTGTTAGAAGTACAACGTTATTAAGCCTCTGGTAATTTTACACTTTAAATTATTCAAACCAGAAATGGTAAATTTGTTCTTTTGGTGCCACGTTTTGAGTCTGAATTCTAAAATTGCCGCATCATTTTATAATCGCATGGCATTTTGAGTTTTACACTACTGTTGCTCAATTAAAGCAAATTGAGTAAGTTTTTTTTTTTTTTTTTTTTCCTTTTGAATCTTTTTAGGAGTTTTACCACACCATTTGCAATTACAGTGTGTTAAAATAAAAGTTTTTCACCTGTGTTATTCAACTAAAATTGCAGTTTTTTTAGGTAATTTTATCAGGTTCAGTGTTCCGTCTAACCTTCTTCGGGAACATGCAAGGACCTGACTCGGAACAGAGAGCTTACTAAAGCTATGTTCAACAATTGTGGGAAGTAGACAGGGTACACAAGAAGGGTATACAAAACCCTTTATTTTTCTCTATTTACAATAACTTCCGTACGTCGGAAATACACAGACCCGCTACTTGGGGTCAAAATGTAAAAGTATAAAAATAAAACTAAACTCTAATTTAACTTTAAAATAATAAACGTGGAAGATTGGCCTTATATTAACAGGAAGCGTATGTAGTACAGAGAACTGTGAACACTACAATATGTTTAAAAATTATCAAGAGGATTAAAACCTCTGGCCTGGATGGCAACCAGCAACTGAGTAAACTTCTAAGGTAAGCGGCCTGCTTCGACTAACTGCTTCCTCTCTCTTGCTTGGCAAAAAGCCACAACTTAAATACTTGGCGTTCGCCAGACAAACTTTGCATAAATACTTTAACGCTTATAATTCTGGCCGGAAGTAGAAAATAAGAAGTGATAGTAAAGATTTAAAATAAAATAAATGTTAGTAAAACTTAAGATCCTTACATACTTCCCGCCAGAGTTAATTAGTTTGAAACTGAGGTCTAAAACGACCTTGTTGAAAACTTTTAGCTCTAGAATCTAACGCGTGGCCAACCTTTTAAAAACACAACTTCGCTAGAAACTAGAAAATTTAAAAGAAAGAAATTTGTTACAAAAGCAGCTCCAAGGTATACAACAATTTTTTTTTCCATCTGTACTGCATCTACACAGGAGCTTTTATTCAGTTCTGGTTCCTTCCAGAGATCTGGAAGGAAAACTAGTTTAATGAAATGTTACACAATGAAATGGCAAGTAACATGTATAATTATATTTCTCTTAACATTCTTATTTCATTCATGACTATTTTAATTATCTCTCCCCGTGCTCTCTGACATGTGTTGTAAAAGAACACCAAACACGAATGTGTTTATGTCTATGTGTTCAACACTTCCTCCTACAATCAAAACATTAACGTGTTAAAATTCAACATACCAAGACCTCGTAACACACCCCAATTTCAACTCTAAACCCTGAGGTACTATTCTGAAAGTGGCTAACTCTGAAGTGTAGCGTCAGAGAGTAGAGTCAGTTAGTAGTACATTGTTAACTTCTATTCTTTTCAAAGCAAGTGCCAATTCTTTCTACATTGAAATAATACATTTCAAAAAGTCTTTCAGACTAAAACTTCTTTCTTGCCAGAATGTTTTAAATAATATTTATACAATAACTTTTTACAATATTTAAGTCTTTACACAACGCTATTATACATAAACTTTAGTTTTACGCGCGAGTAATTGAAAAACATAATACCAAAATCGGTAACAACTCATTTCTCGCCCTTTTGGCGATAAAGGTAGACCTCGCATGAGGTAAAACTTCTTGAAATCTGCCACTTGCAGTAAGAATGAAAGATTAACTTAAGTTTGCAAAGTAACATAAAATTTTACTTATCTTTGTGATATTCGGACATTCTTTTCTGGGCCCAGTCCTGAAAGGTCGTGCAGATTGTTGTTTGATTTATCCTCCTTCTTGTACGGGCTCGCCCTTCAGTGCCTTCCTCTAGATGCTTTCTTTTTTCTCCAGTTCGGTCACCCTTGAATACCTTCTTTTTCGCTTCTGCCTGTGGTCTTGGTCGTTTGATGGCAGCTGGTCTTGGCGGAACCGGGAAACTTCTTTCGTGTTCCTGCTTGGACCTCGTTGCTGGCCGTTCAAATTTTCCTTGTAATTCCTCCGTCGCTGGTGGCCCTTCCGCAGTTCGGCGACATTTGCTGCGGAGAGTCCTGTCGGATGAGTAGATCTTCCGTTTTAGAGCCGGGTTATAGTTGCCGTCATTTCTCCTGGTTCTCTTTGCATACGTCGTCCTTCTCCCTTCTTCATTCTGGGGGTGATCGTGAGCTCTCTTTTCTGGACGGTGGAACGGCTTCTTTTTCTTGCTACCTTCAATTTTTCCGCGGGGAAACTTTCTTTTCACTTGCTCCTGCCTCTTAATGGCTTGCCCTTGTACTTGTCGTTTTTCCATCTCTGGAGCTTGTGCCTGCGGTGTCTGCCGTGCCGGATCCTGCAAAAGATCTTGGAAAATTTTCATTTTATTACGATCATAGTAGGGTTTGATTTGATCAATGTTTGCGGAGCAGGTTTCAACATTTCTAGCTTTTAACACTACTACAACGTGAGTTATTTTTTCTATGACATATGGTCCTTCAAATCGTGGAAAAAATTTGGCAGTTTTATCTTCTGGTGCTGAAGAAAGTGAATGCTTAATTTTTAAAACTTCATCCCCTACTTTATAAGTTTCTCCCCGTCGTTTCAAGTCATAATAGAGTTTCTGATTTCTCTGTGCTACTTCAGTATTCTTCTTTCCTTCCTTAATTAGTTTTTCTATATCACCCATTTTAAATTCTGGGGCTCTTTGTTGCACATAAAATAATTTATCTAACGGCGTTATAATCTTTCTGCCTAAAAATAACTCAGCAGGAGTTTTGCCCGTTGTATCATGTTTTGCGGTCCTAAGGGCGAAAGTAAATTCATTGACATAGTTATCCCAGCTTTTATGAAAATTTTTAACATAACTACGGATAATTTTCACTATATTTCTATTGACCCGTTCCGCTATATTTGATTGCAGCCGATACGGGACCATTTTTAAATGACGTATGCCCAGTTTTTGGCACGTCTTCAAATATTTTACTTACAAATTGAGGACCATTATCCGATATAACTTTTAGGGGCGCCTCGTATTTTAAAATATATTTATTTAAAATATATTTATTTAAAATAGAATCAGTAACTAATTTCGCGGAGGCTCGTTTTAAGGGAACAATTTCGGTCCATTTACTAAAATGATCAACCATAACAAGGAGATAGCGACTTTTATTTAACTGACTTTTTGGGAAGGGGCCCAATAAATCGATGCCAATTATTTCATTTGGAAATTCGGATTTAATACTATTTAGAAACCCGGCCGGGCGGAAATTAATATAATTAACTGATGACATGTTGGGCAGGACTGGACATACGCCCTTGTTAACTTTTGCAGTCCAGGAAAATAGACTGCCTCGCGTACACGTTGGATAGTTTTTCGAATACCAGCATGAGAAGCTAAAGGGCTGTCATGGAGCTCCTGCAGGATATTTAATCTAAGACTAGCTGGGATAACAGGTCGAAATTCGTTGTTGGAATTCGTAGTTTTTGTATAAAATAATAGACCATCTATTAGTTCGTAATGGGCCGCCCTATTTCTTATCGCCACAATATCTTGGTGGCTAAAATTTTCAGGATCCTTTAAATACTCATAAATGCTTCCAAACTCAGGATCTTTACCCAGTTCGGTTATTACAGTTTCTCGGGAATTTATTGTACATGCTGTGAGCATTGCCACCTTTACAGTATTACCTTGTTCATCTATTTTAATTCTTGATAGGGCATCTGCTACGATATTTTCCTTTCCGGGGGTATGCTTGATTACCAGATTATATTCTTGTAGCTTGAGTGCCCATCTTATTAACCTTGGGGATAAGTTTTTCCCTGAGTACAATCTAGTTACCGCAGCATGATCAGAGTACACTGTTATTGGGGCCTTTCCAAAATAGACTCGGAACTTTTGCACTGCTAACAGAACTGCAAGTGCCTCTCTCTCGGTCGCGGAATAGTTTCTTTATGTTTGATTTAAAGTTCGGCTAAAAAATGCCACGGGCTGCTGATTTTGCGAAAGTACCGCTCCTACCGCATAATCCGAAGCATCCGCTGAAATTTCTAAATTCTCATCCTTTTCAGGAAATTTCAACACAGGGGCTTGCGTTAATGCTTGTTTTAATTTTTCGAAAGCACTATTGGCTTCGGCCGTCCAAGAGAATCTTGCCTTTTTCCTTTTTAATTTTAACAATGGCTCAGCGATAGCTGCAAAATCTTTTATAAAGGACCTATAGTATGAACAAAGTCCTAGAAAAGAAGAGAGCTTCTTCGCCGTGTTTGGAGTCGGATACTTTTGTACAGCAATTATTTTTGATTCGTCTGTCTCTATTCCTTTCTGAGATATTTTGTAACCTAAATATTTTAATTCAGGGGCTGCAAATTTGCACTTTTCGACATTAACTTTTAGACCGGCCTCATTTAATAAAGAAAACACCTGTCTTAAATCCTGTACATGTTGGTCGAGATTATCACTAGTAATAATAATATCGTCTAAATAGATAAATGTGGACTTTCCAAGAACAGGTCTTAACACAATGTCCATACATCGCTGAAATGTTGCCGGGGCCCCTGAAAGGCCAAACAGCATACGCAAAAATGCATAAGTGCCAGACTTGGTTATAAAAGCAGTCTTAGACACGTCCTCAGGCCTAACCCCTATTTGAAAATAACCAGTCGTTAAATCTAAAGTCGTAATATATTTGGTGGATGTTATGTTCCTTAGAATTTCTTCAATTATAGGTAACGGATATACCGTATATTTAGTTATGGAGTTTAATTTACGGTAATCGATTGCGAATCTCCACCTTTTTGGATGTGTCAAAGGACAATCATTATTTTTCATACATAAAACCACCGGGCTAGCATAACTACTTGAGATGGGCGTTATGATCTTTTTACGTAGCATATCGGTGATATGCCATTCTATAATTTTTTCCTTATTCTTATCATACCGGTATGCTTTGTGGCGAACTGGCATTGAATCTCCGGTTACTATGGTTAGTAACCTGAGTAAATCCTGGAATATCACTAAATAACGAAGCAAATTCACTTACCACTTGTCGGATTCTTCCTTGCTCGTCATTAGGCAGGTGGTCAAGATTTAACATCGGCGGTTCAGCCTTTTCTGTACGAACTGGTTTCATTGTCAGCTTAAGGGACGCTTCATTAAAATCCAGTGTTGCTTGTGCGTCTGAAAGAAAATCTATTCCTAAGATTATATGTGCTAGCAGATTCTTTACTATAAAAAACATCACCTTTACTTGTTCGTCCTTTATACGGATGTATAATGGTAATTTACCTATGCACTTACATAGTTCTCCTTGCGCCGCTAACACTGTCGTATTATCCGAATTATATATGCGGTATTTCGGAAAATACTTCCTAAAAAAATCTTCTGCCACACAGGAACGCTGCGCGCCTGTATCCAGGAGTGCGGTGGCTGGGATATTATTCACCAACACTTCAATCTTCAGAAGAGTCAAATTTTTCACCATTACTGTATTTAACTTGAAGGAAGAGGGGTTTTCTTGGCCTTCAGATTTCCGCGCCCTCTCGTCAGCAGAAATCCGTTTTAGTTTAAATCCTTTTTCGTTTCCGTGCTTTCCTTCTTTTTCCACTGGCCTTGAGACTATTTTCCTGGATTGCTATTGAACTGTCGAAGTTCGCCTGCTGTTTTTGAATGCTCGGGTTTCCTTGCGCAGTGATTCGCTTTGCTTCCGTAGCCGTGTGTTTGAGTTTGCTGTAGTCTTGGCGCAGCAAATTGGTTTCGCTGTTGATATTGGCGTCTTCTTTCGATGTCCGCCATTCTTCTACTTTCAAACTGGATTGCTAGCTCAAATAAGTTTTCCAGTGTAGTCGGATTTCTTAATTCAATAAAGTCTTGCACTTGGGGCAGTAACCTCGGCAAAATCACTTGAATTATCTCAGGATCCGGGCGGTTTCCATACAAGAGTTTGAAGACGTGAATTTTTCTTAAAATAAAGCTTGAGAGGTTTTCGATTCTTTGTTGATATATACTAAAAAGTTCCGTTTCTAATTTCGCACGATCCCTTACAACAGGGAAGGCTTTTACTAGGGCAGTCTTCAAATTCTCGTAAGTATAGGTGGGACTTCCTGCTTGACCCAAGAGACTTCTGCCTATACATTTGAACCAGTTAAGCGCTTGGCCCCTCAAAGCGCTGGTAGCTAAGGTAACTTTTTGAAATTCGTGCACGGGTAAGAGCATGAAGTGGTCATCCAATTTTTCCAAAAAACTGGTTACCGGTGAGTTTCCATTAAATGTTGCTTCTGGTTTCATCGAAGCACGCATGGTCTGGACGATGTAACCAAATCCTTCCAGGGCGGCAGCTGGCATTTCTGGATTCTGAGCCGCTTCTGCATGCAGCACAGGTTCTTCTTGAAACTCGGCCATGGTTATTCTTCTTCGTTGGGCGCCACTATCAGGTTCAATGTTCCGTCTAACCTTCTTCGGGAACATGCAAGGACCTGACTCGGAACAGAGAACTTACTAAAGCTATGTTCAACAATTGTGGGAAGTAGACAGGATACACAAGAAGGGTATACAAAACCCTTTATTTTTCTCTATTTACAATAACTTCCGTACTTCGGAAATACATAGACCCGCTACTTGGGGTCAAAACGTAAAAGTATAAAAATAAAACTAAACTCTAATTTAACTTTAAAATAATAAACATGGAAGATTGGCCTTATATTAACAAGAAGCGTATGTAGTACAGAGAACTGTGAACACTACAATACGTTTAAAAATTATCAAGAGGATTAAAACCTCTGGCCTGGACGGCAACCAGCAACTGAGTAAACTTCTAAGGTAAGCGGCCTGCTTCGACTAACTGCTTCCTCTCTCTCGCTTGGCAAAAAGCCACAACTTAAATACTTGGCGTTCGCCAGACAAACTTTGCATAAATACTTTAACGCTTATAATTCTGGCCGGAAGTAGAAAATAAGAAGTGATAGTAAAGATTTAAAATAAAATAAACGTTAGTAAAACTTAAGATCCTTACAATTTTAGCAAAAATGCCTAATTTCACTACGTGAAAAATTATAAAGTCAGTTAGGTTTATTAGGATAATTTGATTGTATGTTTGTACTGATTTTGTATTTTCATTGTTTTAAACATTTTTGAGAACTGAATTTGCATTGAGATGTATTCTTGGCTCTTTGAGTTGGGGTGTAAGTATTTTTGTTAAAGGACTTTAAGATTATTTTTATTTAAAAAAAAAAAAATTTGTTTTTGTATTGAAATGGTCAAGAAGGATAAAGTGCATTCAGTACCCTTTAATTGTTCAGATTTTAATGTTTTAAATAATTACCCCCTGATGAGTTTATTCAAGTTACTAAAATATGAATAATTAATGTGCATATTTCAGTTTCACTTTTTCAGTTAAAATTTACCTAATTTAAGTTGCTTAATATTGTGTCTAATTTAAGTTGCTAATAAATGTGTCTTGCTAATAATAAATGTGTCTTACTAATTTTGCTAATAAATGCTAATAAATAAATGTGTTTTACTAAGCTAATTTAAGTTGCTAATAAATGTGTCTTAAAATTTTCAGGGTAGTATAATCATTATTATTAAAAAAAAATTAGTATTCTTTCGTAAAATTTTATTTTTTACTTCCTTGTACAAAGTAAAAAGGAAGTATTGTAATCACGAAAAGTTTCAGGCAGCATATTTCAATGAAAATATCCAATTTGACTGCTATCGAATGCAATTTAATGATGTTTTTGCGTGATATCTGTATGTAAGAACAGAATAAAAGACTCTTTTCCTCCAAAAAAATTATGAAACTGCTTTAAAATGAATTCTGAAGAGAATTTTTCATGGCGTCTGTACGAACGTACTTACGTATGTATGTATCTCACATAACTCAAAAACGAGTAGCTCAGAACGTTGAAATTTTCTATGTAGGACTGCTATAACATGTAGATGTGCACCTCTTATTTTGGTTGCAATCAGCCGCACCAAACGTATATAAATATATTTATATATACCGGGTGGTCTTAATTAAACTGACAGTGCTCACAGTGTTCTGTAGCGCAATCTATTTGCGAGAATGACGCCACATTTTGTAGGAAGATTAAACAAGATGGGACGAAGGATTGCGTGAAAAAACAAATTAGTTCCAAAAGTCATCGCTAGGGGAATATTTGCCGCTGTGTAATAGAAAATAGAGTGTTAACAAATGCCAATTAGTACGGAATAAAATTACCTTTTATTATGCACATTTTCTGATTTAGTTGAAGTGCAATATGGCAACACTTTTAAAAAAGCGTAAAATCTACATAAACACCGATAAAGTCTCGTGATGTGTAATATCACATACACTGAGCAGAAGAAGAAGTTCTGTATTCAAATTTCACATTACATCCATTCGCACAGTGCCAGCTGCTTGGGTTTTAAAAGGCAACGTGTTACGTTTCGAATCAATCGGATTGAAAGTTTATGTGCAATGTCTTCTTCTTTAGTCGAGCGTGTGTTACTGGTCAAATTCTTTTACTTCAACCAGTGCAACGCATCAGCCGCTCTTCGTGCTAATAGAACGCACAAAAAAATGTGTAAAGGTAACAGTCCTGTATCAGTTAATGGGCTAAAAGCAATGGTTGCGACGTTCAAGAAAACAGGTTCTCTGAAGGTTCAGTTAAGCAGAGGACGAAAACCTGTACCACAGGATACAATCGAAGCAGTTGCCACGGCGATTGTCGACAGAGGACCAGACAATATTGCTGCCACCTCTGGTGCTCGTGGAGTAGCTCGAAATATGGATGTGCCTTACAATACGGTATGGAAAAATCTTACGAAAGATTATCAACTTCTATCCGTACAAGATCAGCCGTGTACAGGAGATACTGTACCCTGACCATGATAAGCGATTGACTTTCGCTCTCACCTTTCTTGCCAGAATGAAGGTGGATGATGCTTGGCCATAGAAAATCTTATGGGGACACAAGGCTCACTTTTACCTGAATGGAACTGTGAATACCCAGAACTGCCGAATTTGGGATGACAAATCACCACATGCAGTCACAGCAATTCCCTTACATTCACCAAATGTGTGGGTTCACAGCGGAATTTATCGTAGGTCCATTCTTCTATGAGAACATTACCCCGACAGGACCGGAAACCTGTTCTGTTACCGGAGAGAAATATTGCCACTTGTTGAACAGCTTTGTCATTCCGGCACTTCAGCAAAGACAATGCCTGGGGAAAATCATTTTCATGCAAGATGGAGCCCCTCCACACGTTGCTGTACGGGTGCAACAGATGCTACGACAGAAATTCACAACAGAAAGAGTCATTAGCTGCTACTTTCCAACTGCATGGTCACCTCGGTCGCCTGATCTTACCCCATGCGACTTCTGGCTATGGGGTTACCTTAAGTCCAAGGTCTATCAAGGAGTGGTTCAGGACCTGACTGTGTTGAAGCATAACGTATCACGGACTGTATGGAAGATTCCCGCAGACATGTTACTTTCTGCTGTTGTGCATACTGTGCACAGAATGCAATATGTGGTACACAGCAACGGCACCCACATTGAACCTCATTTGAATGCAAAATAAAAGGTAATTTCCGTATTAACTTGCATTTGTTAACACTCTATTTTCTATTACACAGCGCCAAATATTCCCCTAGCGATGACTTTTGGAACTAATTTGTTTTTTCATGGAATCCTTTGTCCCCCGTCTTGTTTAATCTTTCTACAAAATGTGGCGTCATTCTCGCAAATAGATCGCGCTACAGAACACTGTGAGCACTGTCAGTTTAATTATGGCCACCCGTTATATCCACTCTGTTACCCGGCTCAGTGATCTCAATTTCTTTACTATTATATGTTTGTAAATTGTGCATTTTTTGCTTTAAAAATGATTGAATTATATTGTTCTTGTCTTCCGGTTAAGATTTTTATGCCTTTCGTAAGTCTGTATGCAATATTTTTAGAATTATCAACAATTTTAAAGTTTAAGTGCCACTAAGCCTAATAATTTTTTTGATGGCAGCCATTGCTTGTTTGCATTTGAAACTGCAGAATTGTGGATAATGCCTTCATTTATTATTGCAAATGAAAACATGCTTAATTCTTTCTGGAATTTTTTCGAGGAAATAAGTGTTTAACATTTAACTGAATAAACTGATTTTTTAAGAACTGAATTAATTGAATGCGAAATACTCAATCGTCTGTGAAAAACATTTTCTTTTTTGTTTTGTTTGCTTAATTTCTTTTATACATCGTTCTAGCTTTGTTATAGTATTTGAATAGAACATGAGGCAATGATTAGATAATTTTTTAAATGATATAAATTTTGTGCATAATGAGTTATAATATGAACGAAATATAATACTGTTAAGTGAGCCTAGTGCCAGAGTGTCACTATGGTAAACAAATAGAGTGAATTTTAAAGAATGCATTTATTCTTGGTTTATGCGCTGTCAGCGAAGTAGATTTAATTCAATCCAATAAGTTTAAATGAAGTGCAAGAAAAAATGCGTATAATTTAATATTCGGTACAAGGAAGTCATGTGGTGTACACACCAGATTTTTTTTTTATTTTCAACTTAATTTAAAAAGAAATATAAATTCTGTAGTTTTCACTCAATGCAGTTGCAAAATAATTTGCATATAAATATATATGTGGGTGCATATAAATATATATGAGGTGTGGATGGGTGGGTTAGTATGTTTTAATTCAGTACGTAGTCCTGAGTATTAATCAGTCTTTTACGTACAATCAGCTACTATGTAACAGCCAATTAACCCATATTGGACCTCTCAAAAATTTCCGCCGGAAAATATAACATTTTAGGCACATCAATAAGATGAGGGAGTGACACATGTAAAACAAAAATTTTCAGACATTGTCTTGATTTTATTAAGTTACAGGCTGTCCTATTAATAAGAAAAAGAGGCAATACACTAATACATTTACAGGCTCCACCACGGCTGAGCGGTAAAGTCGCCGAACACTGGTAGTTTGGTCTGCGGTTCGAGTCCCGCGAATGGACTTCCTGCATGAGCGTTTTTGTGGTTTCCCCCATGTATGACGTGTATATGAGCCAGTTTCGATTAGAAAGTCCTCCTCGAAGGAATCCTTTCCCTTAGACAGATAACCCTCGGGGCTTTGCTGTAATAATATAAACCAGCTCGACAGACCTTTCTGACTAGACAACTAAACTTTCTAACAGAATCATCTATCTGCTCTTCATCACTCACGGAATCAGATGTTGGAGGAACAATAATCATTTCGAGGTCATCAGTTTCTTCATCGAGAGAGAATTCATATATTCAAAAGCCTTCTCTACCGTTAGAAATTTTCTTGCCGTTTTACAAATATTGAATTTTCAAAGACAGTTAAAATTTTCACTCAAGATCAAATAACAGATCTGCTATAGAAAAAAAGATACTGGGGATTATTTCTCCCAAAAAGAACAAGCGTATATGCAGTTCCATAAAGGTTTTATTTGACGTCATAGTTTTGAATTCCTCCCCCTCACCCTAGGATCCAAGTCAAAACGAAACTTTCCATTCTAATTTCTATTTACTATTTAGAATGTTTATATGTTTTACATAAAAGTTCAACTGCTTCTACTATTGCCAAGGAAACACCACAGAGATGAACCTTCTTTTACTCAGTAAACCCTATTTAGGAGGTTGTGTGATATTTTACTTGAACTGATGTCTGGAATCTGAATGCAAACTTAATCATTGTTTACTCGAGTACAAAATATTGGTTGACTGCTTCAGTATTAAATTTTGTTGAATCTGACATCATTGTAAATGCCTTCTATAGTGTCTCTGAATAGTTTTACCTAGATGATCAGTCTTCAGGCATATAGCCTTAATCCAGTTCAAATATGAAGCTACATTTTAGTGGAATAGTTTTATTCTTATGGTGCAATTTAGGTAATTTTCAAGCTGGCTGACCACGTGATATCCACTGTATTTAGCAGTATTGATTGCATTAGTGCTTAATTATAAAGGGAGGATAACCTCTCATAGGGCACATGAAGTACAGGGTGTCCACAATTAAACTTGAAATTTGCAAGCAGTCTGTAGCAAAAGCTATGCAGCAGAATTGCATAAAAATTGGGTAATGGCAGAATGAAATGATGGGAATTTTATCGAAGGAAATAAAAACAATGAATTTCAAAAATCACCACTAGATGGCATTGTGCAATGTAAACTATTGGCATATGCAAATGTCATAACCATAGTAATCATGTGTGGCCATAACCCTGTAAAGATGTAAGAGATCATACTTGTTTCCAAGTCGAAAAAGATGATGTTGACTTTCCAGGAATGTGCTTTAGTGGTGAAATTATTTTACCAAAACTGAGACTCTGCTATCAAAGCTTTGAGGAAATTTTGGTCTTTGGAAGCAGTTACAAAAAGATCCACTCATTAGTCAAGGACTAACAAACAGGATTAGGAAATTTGAAGCAATAGGAACATTGGAGATTTAACCAGGAAGGGACGAATGTCTGTTGCAGGACAGGTAATGGATGATGTAGCGACGCAAGTGGAGGAAGACAGATCGCAAACCATCGACAGCACTAGTGTTCGGCGTATTGCAGCATCTGTGGACCAACCTCGTTCCACGGTTCATAAGATTCTTCAAAAGGTTTTATCCTTATACGAGGGCTATCCAGAAAGTAGATTACGTTTTGGAATAAAAAAATAAACAAAGTATAGGAAACAAATTTTATTATATACAGATGAAAGCCACACTCAAATACTACTTTTCTACATAGTCACCATACAAATTAAGGCATTTATCGTAGCGATGTACGAGCTTGGAAATTCCTTCGTCGAAAAATTCGGCCGCCTGCGCCTTCAACCACTTCGTTACCTCTTCTTGCCTTCCATCTTGCACAAAACTTGTGGTAACCAAGCTTTTTGCTGATGATTTCGTGCAACAAACTTCGCGAAATTTGTGGAAAACTCAAAGAAAGTTCCGTTATTGTGAAATTTCGATTTTCACGGACTTTAGCATCGACTTTTTCGAGAAGTTCGGCGGTCACTATGCTGGGTCTCCCACTTCGATCTTCGTCGTGAACATTGGTTCGGCCATTTTGAAATCTTATGACCCACTGACGCACTCCACCTTCAGTGATAATGTTGTCCCCATACACTTCACGAAGCTGCCGATAGATTTCTATCGGTTTACAGTTTTTTGCAGTCAGAAACCTTATTACTGAGCGCACCTCGCAGCTCGCGGGATTTTCAATTAACGCAGATATTTCAAACCGTCACAGTATCTGAACGGAGCACAGCACGAACCTCTCACTAGCACGGCTAGATGCAGACTGAGCTGCGCAACGCTCTGACCCCAAGATGGCCGCGCTAGCCCCGCCCCTAGCGGACACAGACGGAAACGTAATCTACTTCCTGGATGGCCCTCGTAAATTGTCGCTAGTGCAGCAGCTCTTACCAGCTGATCTGAATAGTCGGCAAATTTTTGCATTGTGGTTTCTTGCACGAGTTAAGTTCAAGGATGAATGGCCAATATGATGAAAGAACATTTTGTGGATGAACGAGGCCCACTTTCATATGGAAGGTGCAGTTAACACGCACAATTGCCATATTTGTGCTGTTACAAACCCACATCAATTCGTACAAATTCCATTACGATCTTCACATGTAACGGTTTGGTGCAGCTTTACTGCAACCTTCATTGTGGGTCTGTGTTTTCGAAGAGCACAGCTTTGCAGGGCCTGTGATATGCACCATTACGAGTCAATGATATGCTTCATTATTAGAGGAGTCCATTATTCCGGCTTTTCAGGCAAGGTGATATGCTACAACCTCAGTGTTAATACAGGATGGTGCTCGTCCACATATCTCCCGTTGTGTGAAAAAAGTGCTCCGTCGCCATTTCGGGAACGACAGAATCATCATTCAGCAATTTCCTACGGTTTGGCCTCCTAGTTGCCCCGACTTGAATCCTTGCGACTTTTGGCTGTGGGGATACCTCAAAGCCATGTCTACTGTGATCCCATCACATCTCTATCCGATCTTAAGGAAAGCATAGAACACCATGTGCATAACAATTCCCCAGTTCATGCTACTTTCAACAGCCAAACATGCGGTTTTACACTTCCAGATGGTAGCAGACAATTGAGGACATCGTATCGAGCATGTTTCATAAACTTTTGTGGATTATTTATGAGTTCTCACTAAAGCTATGATATGCCATTTAGGGGTGGTTTTTTAAAACTCATTTTTTTTTCCTTTTTAAAATTTCCATCATTTCATTCTGCCGTTACCCAGTTTTCATGCAGTTCTGCTGTTAGTTTTTGCTACAGACTGCTTGCAAATTTCAAGTTTAATTATGGATACCCTGTATATTCCAATTATTTGAATTTCTGCTCAAAGCCTGGAGATAACATTTTATGTGATTTCAATCTTTGTAGGAACTTTAGTGGAAGCTTTCTTCCAAATTTTTTTTATAAACCATGAGTAATTGAAATGTCGTCTTTAGGATATGATGAAAATTTCAATTTTGTAGAATTTTTTTCATTTTGTAAAGAGAATTTCTGACAAACACAATTTGTCAACTGTACTGTTGTTTTTTGCAGCTGATTTTGATTAGCATTAAAATCACAAGTAAGAAATTTGTATATTTGCCAGCCTTCTGTATTAGTACATTTTCAGATTAACTCTTTCGCATCGAGAGACGACCAGATCTGTTTTCATCAAACATCGGAAACGCCCGTGTTTACGAATTTGTCTTGGAATAGTTTTCCTTTCCCCTTGCCTAGTATTGCATTAACAATAACCTTCTTAAGGGAAATGACTGCTTCTCTCATGGGGGTTTTTCAGCGGTTTCATCCAATGTGTGCAGTTTCACCTTAGAGCCGGATTGCACCTGCGAACATTAATGGCTTTTCGTATTTCTCCTTTATTTGCTTCAAAAGAATGATTGACATGTCTTTTAACAACTCGCGAAACCAATGAGAAATACACTAACATGGAGGGGAAAGAACTAGGTAGAAAATAAACGATGCGTTGGGGCGGTTTGCCATTGCCTGAATGAACGGGCGTTACGTGCGACTTCGATGCGAAAGAGTTAAGGCATATTTTTAGAATAAGTTGATGATGATCCATTGTATTTTCTGGCATTAATATTACATAATGATATTCATCTATAAGTTTTGGACAAATATTAATGCACCCAAAAAGAAAAACTGTAATTTCATATCATCTTTTAATTAAATTAATTGATTAAATGAAATTTTATAGAAAATCTTTATTTTCATATTATTTCCCTTGGTTATTTCAGCATATTTATTCACTCCTGGTAATGGTTTAAAAATTTGTCTGTTCTGTTTTGTCGTGTTTTTTAACTGTTTGGATTCTCCCCTCTTTTTAAAAAAATATTTTTTTTCATTGAATGTAATTTTTATGATAATTGAGCAATCGTTATTCATTTATAAGAGAATGGAAATAAAAGTATGTACTATTTGGTATGTCAGCATATTAACACTAGCATGGTTGCATATTTTATTTTGAAAATCAATATTATTCATCATATAACCTGACATTTGTTACTGTATGAAGTGTTCTGGCTATATTAATTTTTAAGATTTTGTCTTTTGTTTCTGGATAATATATTTTATCTTCTTTCATATACAGACTCTTCATTTGAATGGAAACAAAATATCCACATTAAATCGTGCCTCATCCTATCTTCCACCTTGCATTTGTACTTTGTCCTTAGCTGATAACTGCATAGCTGATTTAAATGAAGTGAGTTTTCATGTTGTAATTCAAAAGCAACTAATTTAATGATTCTTACAAATTCATGTACAGCAAAGTATTAAAATTAAATCATAATGTGTGCAGCCTGTTAAAAATGTAGATTTATCAAAAAATACTATAAATATTACAAAAATACTATTAGTCACATATCTCTTTTGATTCTTTCAATAATACTATGCTGTTGTTACATTAATAATAGTTATTAGCATATCATGGTTCAGTTAATTATGCTACGGTACAAAGTCCAAGATCTAGAATTATGAAGACTCTGGCTATTTTGGATTTCTTAAATTTCTGCATTTTAGATCATCAGTTTAAATCCATTAAGATGACATGTAGAAATTCTGGCTATTTTGGATTTCTTAAATTTCTGCATTTTAGATCATCAGTTTAAATCCATTAAGATGACATGTAGAAATTATAAAATTAAAAATATGAAAGAGTTGTTTATAAAATGTAGCACTAATGATCTTCAGGGAATCAAAAATTAAAGAAAAAGAAAAAGCTCAGTAGTTATTTGTTTCATTTTATTAAATATTTCTTTCAATGTAAGTTTTTTAAGTAGTTTCATTTTTTGCCTTCGCCTTTTAATGCTTGTCTTTAATTTTATAGATAGACATAATTTATTGTTCAGCTACAAAATTCCATTGTTCAAGCCCTGTAACTGCAATATCAAGAATTCTCACTTAGAGAACTCTCATCATGGCTGACATCAGTCAGTGTATTGCTATTAACCAAGGTGTAATTTTCTAATTAGTTGTTGCTTGAAAGTGACATGCAGGAATCTCAGTTAAATGGGATAAAAATTCCTTTTATGGCACATATGCTTTTTTTCTTATGTATTCTGTTTTCCATTCCTAGCATTTGTAAGCAAAAATTAAAAAAATATATAATTTAAAAAAATGACTGGCAGTTAGTTTGAATATTAGGTCATTCAAGATGCTGTACGTCAGAATTTTGGAATTTGTATTGTATTTGTCACATGATCTTTTCTGGTTCTATAATGCTATCGTAATATTTTATTACATTCAGTAATTTTTATTAGCTGATCATATTGAAGTAATGATATGAGTTGAATATTATTATTTATACATGGCCAACATTGTATTTCTAGAATTATTATGTTATTAAAATACCTTGCTTGAACTATACATTTTTCTATTTTGGTTTTCTGGTTAAAAGTAAGTTATTTAGTGGTTAATTCAATAATATTGGAATTACCTGAAAACAAAATATCAGTCTAAAATTTAATTTTTAGCTTTTCATATGTGTTTGAATTGCAAAGTGTAACTAATTAGTGTAATAGAAATTTTTGGCAAGTATCAACCTTTATACTTCAAATTAAAGCTGAATTTTTTCCTTTGTGTTATTATTGTTTATGTATGTTTTGATAAATATTCAGCAAGTAAATTTTAATATTGTTTTGTTAAAGATATTTAAATTTCGTATAAAAAATATTCTGGTCTGCAAATGTTTTTAGATTGAGCATTCAACCTACATGGAATTTGAGACTACTGAAATAAGTATACAATTTACATTTCCCTCATGAACATCATATCATTACAAGCTAAAAAAAAACTGGTTTATATTTTAGTTATTTAATGCTTTTAATATTCCTTAACCTGCCAAGCAAGGAAGTCTTTAGAAGTGGAGTGAAGCAATAACTGAATTTAATTGCATTTTGTCATTATAGATTGAGAAATCTAAACATCTTGCTTAATGTATACTACTAAATTTTTTAAACTGCTCTTTTTATAAATTTATCTTAAAATAGAAACATCCTCTAACTCAATGATTCTCAGCCAGTAGTACACAAAGAAACAAAGTATTTTTAACTTTTAAATTCAAAAATTAAATCCCCCACCATCCTGTTTAAGTTTTTTCTCTAAATTTATTCAATCTGAGTTTTGGGTCAGTGGCCGCTCATAGATTTTAGCAAAATAATTGTTTTTATTTTCACAAATATTCTTTTAGCCATAAACATAAAAAATTTGTTATAAATAATGTTTTTAAAAGAAGTAATAGAAATGAATGTCGTATTTAAAAAATTAAGTCGATATAAAAAGATAATAATATCTCATTAATTCTTTTAGAGCTGATCAATTTATTAGCATATCTACACTTTTTATGTCGGCACTATTTCTGGGCTCATATTTAATTCTCAATTAACATTTTTTTTTTTTTTTTTTTTTTTTTTTTTTTGCGTCAGTTTGCTGTTCCTAACAGTGTAGATATTTTGTCTTGTTGCTTTGTATTTCTTACTTTTCTATGCAATTTGAGAATATCATCATTTGTTTTTGAAGAACTTGTAATAGATTGTGCATTTAAAAAATTGTGAAAAAATAATAAAATAAACGTAGATTTTCAAAATGGAAAAATGGCTAGGCCTGAAGTGGAAAAGTGATGATTCACTTCAGTACTAAAGCTAAGAATGTTGAAAAGAAAAGAAAAATTGTTTATTTTAGAAAATGTAATGAAAGTTATTTATCATTTGGGTACAAGGAGGTTAGAATAGAAGGAGGTAGGGTTCGCAATTTCCTCTACTATCGGGAAATGGAATTCCACCGAACAAGTGGCGTCCATGTTTGTAACTTCAAAATATTGCATTACGACAATGAAATGTACGTGTTTCTAAGCTGTTCCGTGCAGGTATTTTCCAGTAAAAAAATGTTAAATTTATAATGAAATGCTTCGCTATTGTTAATTCTTTGTTTAAAAATTAGATGGTATCCGTAATTTACTACGTACAGAAAATCATCTAATCTAAATGCATGTGCATAACATTCAAGACTTTAAAAAATGATGTTTCTGCGTATTTCAAGAATTTGTTTAGGTTTTATTAGCAACCTGTTGGGTGTACTTTCCAATTTTTCTTTTAAGAAGTGATATTTAAGATTTATTCACAATATTATCATAATTTATTAAAGAATAATTTCATATACAAAATTAAGAGAGATTAAGAATAATTAAGAGAGAGGAAAGAAAGTTATTTTAGTATGCTTAAATACTTCAGCTTTAAGTTGTAATACACTAAAATAGAAATTCAAGTATCATTTATTGGCTATAGCAGTTGTTGTCATAGCTGATTTCAGAAGACTGGTACTTTATGCAAATAGTATTTCATTTTTTAAAGCATTTATTAGCATACTTTAAAAATTTAAATAATTCTTAATTTCAATTAAAAAAACACATTGTAGCTTTTATCCATTTATCATTTTTTAGAAGTATTTTAAGGGAGGGGAAGATTGTTTTTGTGGAAACCTGAGAAAACTGTTAATTTTGATTAAGCTACAGTAAATGAAATAACTTCATTGAATCAGAAAATGTTAAACAAATAGAGATAAAAATAAACAGCAAATAGATTTGCATTATACATGTCAAAAGCAACAGCTCATTAAGGGATGGTGGATTTAGATGGTTGCTCAACTCAGTGCATCTTCAAGTTTAAAAAAAAAAATAAAAACTTATTTAAATTCTATTCCCACTTATTCCTAATGCTTTCCTGATCAGAAAATTTCTATGCATAATGGGAAAATGTCTTCGTCTGATATTGAATAAAAAAATGCAACAGTGAAAAAAACATCATCATATTTATAAATCTCGAAGAAATTGCCTTGAATTAAGCTGAATTACAGAAGTATATCTATATAAATTTTTGGATACATCTTTCCACATGTTCAATTGAATAAATATTTTACTTACTTTTATCGCTATACTGCCCAGAAATTTGTAAGTTCATGCAAAAAAAATTTAACAGAACAGTTTATCTTTATCAAATGCACAAATTATATTTGTAACAGTTCACAAAAAAATGAATAATAATTAATAAAAAAAAGCATTCTTTTATTTAACACCTTTACAATTCATAAAAATAGTAACAATTGATTTCTTATTTTTCATGAAAGTTATAAACGAATTACCTAAAACGTTCAAGTTATACAGTTTAAATCCTAGCATATATCATTGTATGTTAAGGAACAAAGATGCCAGCTATAAACAGAAACATTAAAATGTATTTAACATATTTTGATTATTATTAAGTCCTTTTTTTTACATCTGGAAAGAAAACAACATGACATTGTGATACTTTTTAACATAGTTATTAAATTACATAAAAAAAGAAAATCAATACTTACGCGTGAAAAGTAATCCCAGGAATCTTTTTTGAAAATCTGTTTCTGCATCCATATGCAACACAATCTGATATGCTTCAAAAAGAAAAAAAAAAAGTTGCAATAACAGATTTCCTTGCACAAGTCACAGCGATAATAGTAACATGGCCGCCAAGCTTCACCATTTGAGTTGAACTTTCCCTCCTTCTATTTTAACCTCCTTGTTTGGGTTCACTTGGAATGGAGATGAAATGGACTCTCAACCTCAGTGTGTTGTTTGCAGTGAACTATTATCCAATCAAAGTATGAAACTATCTTTTCTTAAGAGAGATCTTGAATCTAAGCATGCTAATTTAAAAGATAAACCTGAAGAATATTTTAAGAGGAAATTTTGGCTGGGAGTTCAAAAACAGTAAACAAGTAATGAAAGATTTTGTTACTTCAAGTGAGAAAGCTTTGGAAGCTAGTTGCCTTGTAAGCCTAAGAACTGCCAAGACTGGGCAGGCTCATACTATTGGAAAAAACTGTAGATTCCCAGCAACTAAAGATATTTTTTTAACATTGTTCAACGAAAAGCAGCTAATGAACTTAATAATATTCCATTATCAAATGGTATAGCAAATCGGCAAATTCACGAAAGGGCAAATTCCATCAACAAGACACTTATTCAAAAAATAAAACACTGTGAGTAATTTGCATTGCAGTTGAATGAAGGTACTGATATAACAAACTTTGTTCAATTATTAGTTTGCATACGCTTTGAAGATAAACGAATTGCCAAAGAGTATTTACATTTTGAATCTCCCCGATAGAGCAACTGCAAATTAAATTTTAAAAATAATTGACTATTTTATGTCTAAGAATGATATTTCTTGGAATAAATGATTTGCCATGTGCAGAGACGGAGCTCGGGCTTTAACAGGAAAACTTTTCGGTATTATTTCTCAAATAAAGAAAGTCACACCTGAAACTAAATTTACTCACTTCTCTGTTCATCGTGAATTCGTTTATTTAGCAGTCAAAACAATCCCCCAAAACCTGAAAATCGTTTTGAATCAAGCTGCGGAAATTGTTAATTTACTAAAAGTTGTAATTTGTTTAATTGTAATATTATTAATTTCTTGTTTTAAATTCAAGAATATTTGAGATTTTATGCCAAGAAACGGGCAGTGAGCATGAAACGCTTTTGCTATATTCCGAAATAAGGTTTGTTATCCAGAGGCAAAGTTTTGAATCGCTCTTTTTTGTGATAGAAGAAATTCAAGTATTCCTCTATGATTCGAAACTTGAATTGCAAAAATGTTTATTAAGTGAATTATGGTTGGCGCGCTTAGCATATTTAGCTAATATTTTTGGAAAATTAAATGAATTTAATATAGGATTACAAGGAAAAAGTGTTAATTTTGTTTACCATTAGAGATAAAATAAAACACAATGATAAAAAAATCTTGAAGTAATAATCAAAGAATTGGCTAATAATATTTTAAGCTTTTGACCACTTTTAGTAAGTTTTCTAGCCAAAAATATTTTGAAAATAAAAGAAATAATATCTAAAATTAAAAATCATTGTTTTTCATTGATAAGCAATTTCAACATTTATTTTCCCAAGGATTATGAAAAGAAAATTGGATTAGTAATCCATTTTGTTCAAATGCACCTGAAATGTTATAGTGGGAAGAAAAAGAACAATTGATAGAAATTTCCTGTGATCAAACTCAAACTGAAAATATCACTTTTGGCTGCTTGTTAACTTTTGACTGAATCGAAACAAGAAAGAATTTAAAGGCATTTGAATAAAGCTATTAAATTTTTATTGCCTTTTCACACAGCCTGTTTTTGTGAATTACATATTAAAAATAAATACAGAATAAAATTAAAAGCGAATTCTAATTTACGATTAAAACTAAGCGAAATAAGACCAGACATAGAGAAATTCATCGCTCTTAAACAGGCCTAAATTTCACACTAAATTTTAGAATTAAAATATTATAATGGAAATTTTGATGATTAAAATGGTAACCAATTTTTAATCTGATACTTTTTGTGTGTGCATATTTAATACAAATAGCTAATAGTTTGTACAAATGGCAAAATGTATTTTTTAATGTTTCTATTGAGAGACTAAAAAATAATCATTGTAAATTGTGATGGTACTAAAGTTTTTCAGATTTTGTTCAGATGGTACACATTAATCAAAAGGTTGAGAACCACTGCTCTAACTTATTAATTAATATTTGCATGACAGCAGAATAAAATTAGTAGTTCAATTGCATCTGCATTGTAATTAAAAGATTTACATTTTTGGTATTTGATCATACATAATTTTTTTTAATATCCAGTTATTTCTGATTGCTGAATATAAGAGTTTAGCAACTGCTTATTTTATTTTGTGGTAATCATTTTTCAAATAATGTAAGTATTATTAATATTTATAAATTTTAAATCATTTTGTAGCAAATTTCCCTTTTTTTCCCCTTTCAGATATCGTATTTAGTGAAACTGCATTGCTTAGAGCAGCTGACTATTTCAGGGAATCCATGTTTATCTTCTGAAGAATTATCTTTACCGTATCCTTCTTATACGGCATTTCTTTAATTTTTTATAGAAAAAAAAAATAAAAGAGTGAATTATTCCTGTTATAAATCATTTTTCACATTTATTGTAAACAGTTAATTTTAAGCAAAATAATTTAAACTTAAGATGGGTAATAAATTTTTATGGATGAGCATATATGCAGGTTTTTTTAAAATCTTTTCTTAACTGTAAAAGTGCATTTGATTATCGGCCTTTTATTATAAATTGGTGCTTGGGGCTGCGACTTTTAGATGGACATGTTGCCACACAGAAAGAAAGGTAAAGCTTTTGATTTAATTGCATTAATAAGACTAATATTTTAATGTAAAATCTGGAATTCACAAATGTTTTTATTTCGCTTTTCAGTCTAAAAGCTGAATGGCTTTATAGTCAAGGTAAAGGAAGACATTTTAAACCTGGAGAACATATAGAGCTTGTTGAATATTTGTGTCAGGTTTGTCCTGTTCCAGCTGATCAGGTATGTTAAATGCTAGTTACATATTTATTTAAATTCATAAAATATATTTTTTAAAACTTCTTGGTACAAATTAAAAAAAAAATACTATTCCTGAAATGTTTATGCTTTTATAAACAGTGGCTGTATAAAGAATACTGGATATGTTAGGTATAAGTTCATTAATCTTTCAAATGTGTTGTTCATTAAGTCTTAAATCATTTTTAAATCCTAGAAATAAAAATTGTTTCAACCATCGCTTGAAAATGCCTGATACTTTGATATTTGTGCATTATCAGTGAATAATATAATGGTACTTTTTCCCCCTCGTAACGATTTATTTTTATCGTATCTTTTTGCAGTCTGCTGAAGAAGAAGATGAAAAGTTGTCACGTATTTTACACATGCAGCGTCAACATAAAGAGCAGTTTCTAAATGAATTGTCTCAGGTTCATCATGGTGATTCTTTAGAAGTAAGTGGAGGTGAAACAATGACCAGCATGGCACAATCATACCACTTTAAAACTGATACCATTACTAAGAGTCAAGAAGCAGAAATGCCACTGGCTTCAAATGTTGTACCTTCCAAGATTATGTATGAATCAGGTATATTATTTTTTCTGTCCATAATTCATGAAGTGATGTTTGAAAATAGCCAAAAATTTTAACTGAATGAAATTTTGAATTAATGATTTTTTTGTGGGGGGAAGCTAGTAATATATTCAGCACTGGTTAAAGCAAAGTATAATGTGGTCCCATTCATAATAGCAGTTTAGAATATTATTAAAGACAATATATCCAAAAACTGCTTCATTCAAAAGGTGAAACAGCCTTTACTACCGTATTTGGTATGTTGGTTTGTCAGCCATTTGAAACATTCTGGTAGAAAACAGAATGTTTCAAGAAGAATCTATCTGCAAGAATTTATCTATGTTGGTTTGTGGAAGCTGGTTGACAAACCATCATTCGAATATTGAGCAGGGGACAGATATTTATAACTAGTCCATATGTGAAGTGTGAGCATTTAAAACCTGTCTTTCTGAAAGTCATCTCAAGAGGTTAATGATAGGAAAAAAGGAATGAGAGACTCAGATTTCATTTTCAGTGGCACTGCATTAAAAGTAAGGTAGAGCCAAGTAGATAATGTTAATAGAGCTAAATATTCCTTGAAAATTTAATGAAGGTTTTTACACTGTCCCCAAAGAACTGGACAAAACATGAATTTTACACTTCATGTTCAACTACATGCCGTATATTCATACACAATGCAAGTTCCTTTATGAGGCTGAAGATATCACTCGGCTCAGAAATCTGTAATTAAATTGAACTTAATGTCACTGCACACAGTGACTTGTGAATAAAGATCTTAAAGATGATGTGCTTCTGAGCATGTTAAAAAAGGCCTTTACTTCAAAGCCGCATTTTTATCCCAATTAGTTTAAGACTGATTAAGAGGTTTCTTGTAAAATAGGCTGAGTTTTAGAAAAAAAAATATATATAAAGAAGCTTTAAGATTGGCTACTTAAAGCATATTTTAACATTGCTAAATGCATTAAGTATAGGCATTATGTTATTTCTTCTTTCCTTCTCTTTTTTTTTATTGTTTTAAATTGGGTGTTGCCATATGAAATAGATATGAGATATTCGAAAGTTCAAATCTACACACTCTCAGCATCATTCAGGTCTTTCAAATCCTAACTTGAAAATCTGTTAAATATCATAACTAAAAACTTTGAAAACATTAGTTTTCTTAATATCTAATAGAAGCACTCATTAAAAAAGAATTGGGGAAGGAGTGCCTGTATCGGTTTCAATAGATAACTGGTATCCTCTTATGGCACCTCTAAGTACCATATTCTTAATTTTTTAAATTAAATCAGTCTAAAGAAAACACACTAAACATGAACTTAGTAATAGTTAGTAACTTAGTAATAAGTTCATGTTTAGTGTTTATTCATGATAACTCTTGAAATAATCTTTTCTCCTCTCTTCTTGCATTGATTTAAAAAGAATCTGGATAAGATTCTAAAAAAATACATGGAAGGTTTCTTCATTCAGAATTGGTCTTTGATTTGAAAAATTGATTATAATTGCTAAAAAATTTTATATTAAAGAAATATGTGTGTTGTTTTTAATCTTTCTATGTGTTCACTGACAAGTAACATCTCATTAGATTTTAAACCAAGAAGGTCTGCAAAATTAGTGAGAGCTCTCAAACTTGATGATTTGCAAGCTCACATTAATAATAAACTATAGATGGTTGAATAGTAAAATTGTAGAATAAATTAAAGTTATGTTGTAAAATTTCTGAATAGTATTAATTGAACCTGAATTCATATCTCAGTGAATGGTCTGGCTTTATAATAGTTTTTATGTTTTTCCCATGTGTCATGTAAAATGCCATGTGCCAGTCCCTTAGAAAGTCTTCCACAAAAACATTCATCCCCTTAAGAAAATAGCCCATATGTGCTTTGCTGTAATACCTTTAATCCAACTTTGTCTTAGATTATAAACTACAAGTAGAAATATCTGATGGCAATTAAGTTAGATTGAGAGTAATGCATCTAACAACAAAGAGAACGATACCGCTGAAATCCTTCTCTAATAATGATGCAAAAAATATGGTTCATAGTCATACATTTTTCAGTCTGATGTAATATGGAGCTTACGTAAAAAATTTCAATAGGAAAATAAACTAATTTTCTCTCTCACTATATCAGCTACAATGGCACGCAGTTTTTAATGATTTTCATCGTTCTAATCAAATAAATAGCTGTAAAAGCTCAAGATCCATCCAATATTTCACCTATAGTCAATTTTAGTTGATGAAATGTGGGAAAAAATTTATCATAACATAAGAAATCAATATCGTGAACAAACAAACAAACATTCTTGCTTATACGAGTATATATAGATTTTGTAAAACTTATAAATTTTTGATAACAAACTCTATATTTGAAGGCAATAGTAGCAACACTTTTTGAAATAAAGCATTTTTATCTCCAACTCGCGAGACCGTTGCCACTTGAAAAAATGAGTGTGAAAATTAATGTTTTCGGAGTTTTTAATTAATATCACGTCTGATTAAAGTCGTACATAGTCGAAAGAGCTTTCCACGAATTTTTAGAATTGAGAATAATATATTTAATATTTAACAATATTATTTTTATTTCATCGTAAAATTTCGAAATTTTTTATTAACAGACTCTAGGATTTGAAAGCGAGCAGTGGCAACAACTTTTGAAGCAAAGTAGATTTCCATCTCCAGCTTGCGAGACTGTTGCCACTGGGAAAAATGAGGAGGAAAATTATCGTTTTTCCAAGTTTTTAATTAATACCTCTGCTTTTAGCTTTTTTTTTTTTTTTTTTTTTTTTTGAAAGTGGACGCCGACTGTTTCCAGGATTCAGAAAAGAATCATAGGAAGTTTGGCAACGATATCTATAATAGTGACTGAATTATTAGAGGACAAATACACAAACTTTCTTCTGTATATATATATATAGAGAGAGATAGATAAGGTATTTTCTCCCTCTTTTCTGCATCCCTTCATGGTGTAGTTGGAAGCATACTCGACACATAATCAAGAGGTCCATGGTTCGAGTCTCAGCGAGAGCATTGCACATTTTTAACGTCTCCTGCTTCAAAATAACTTAATGACTCTATAAAACTTTTCTAATATTAGTGTTGACAATCAGTATAATGGTTGTTTACTGGAAGTTCTAATGTGGAAATTATTTTAAGTGTTGACAGTATGTATGTGTGTGTATATATATAAATGTATAGATTAATTTTTAATTGTCTGAAAAACTATTTAATGATAATTTTATTAAGGAAATTATGACTAGTTGATAGGAGGAATATATTGATAGGCAGTATTCTTGATACTTAACGTATTATTTTGTTGGCCATAAAAATTGGCTATCGCTGAACCATGAAAGTTGGTGGAGATCTTTCCAAAGCTATACCAATTTTTCTTGTAAAATTCTGAAGGGATTGATGTCTATTTGTTTAATAAATAACTAGTATTCCCCCTTTTTTTGTTGTTAAAAGTCTTTCATTGATTTCTACTGCATTGTTAGGCCTTTTGAAGTTAACAGAAGCTTTGTTTTAAAACACTGTGGGTACATATTTCCAGCAGATAATTGTTTAAATCTGTTACTGTTTTGCTGGTCATATCCAGGTGTTCTGTATCACATTTAACAAGTTCATTCTCTCAAGTAGCTGTAAATGAATTAGAGTGCAGCCATAAATGCTGCATTGCTGTTGTTTATTAGTTTTCAAATAAAGTACTTTATTGTATCCATTAATGCACAATTTTTTGATGGAAGGATCCCATAATTTTGAAAATAATGTCCAAAGGGCCTTTGTTCCTGAAGGACTGTTGTTTTCATTTTGTGATTTTGCGTTGGTTCACTATGAATGTCCGTTTCACTTTTCTAACTGTTGCCACCAAATGTTAGAGTCCTGTATTATATTTGAAGAAATTAAATAATGAAAAATCTGCATAAATGTATGTATATTTCTCACATTGTGATAAAACAACAGTACATAGAGCCATTGAATTTTGAATGACGTAATCCTACTGCAAATATGGGCATGTGGAAGCCCAAATTTGGAATTTGTTATATTATCGATTTCATATTTTGTAAAACTTTAACAAATTTTTGATTAACAAACTCAAGGATTTCAAAGCCAGCAATGGCAACATCGTACAGAAAAACATTTTTATCTCCAGCGCACGAGACTCTGTATCAGAAATTCTAAAGATATGCTCAATTTAAAACTGTTTTGCGTTATTGCTCTTGAACTAAATTTTATGGTTTAAGTACGAAGCACGTGATGTTTAATAAATAAAGGTAATAGACAAAATGTTAAAAAAATGCCCCTTTAGATGTAATTTAAAATCTGAAGCCTTTCATATTTTTTTTTTTTTTTTTTTTTTGATGTTTTATATTTTATAAAATCCTTTGATTCTATAATTTAGGTTAAAATAACATGCCAAATATGATTATTGGAGAAGTCAAACAACAAGAATCAACGTAATGGTTGTAAATTTTGCAGGACTAGTTGGCTTAATTACAGAACCATCGAAACTAGTCTTGCAGAATTTACAAATATCATACTGATTCTTATTGGATTTCTGCAATAATTGTATTGTTACGAAATGGCAAGGGAAGGCATGGTTGCCACATTTGGCGAGAAATCGCCCATTTGGCGACAAAATTTTCGATATGCCATGGACGGATGGAGAACCTTCTGGAACGAATTCTTACCGGTTTAGCCAAGAATGTTCCCGAATACAAGCCGAAAGCTATATAAACCCTGCTGGTCTGCAGTCAGTTAGTGTGCTTCATCGAGAGGGCGAGTGTGTGTGCCTCGTCTAGAGTGCGAGTTAGTTAGTATCGAGTTGGTGTCTCGTCTAGCCAGTCAATCCCTGCGGAGTCTATCAAGTTGACAGCCAGGCAGCGAGTGCCGAATGGGTCCTCAAGTGCACCAAAAGTATCGCAGTGTATTGCGGTTAGAGCATGTTGAGCTTCGGGAACGACTGAACCGAAGAGTCGGGAGCTGTGCTCGTGTGTCTTCGAGTGCATTACGAGTTGTAGCGTGGAGAGTCTCGAGAGTACGTGGAGTTCCGAGAATGACCAAGCAGAGTCGGGTGCTTTGCAGGAAGCTGTCTCCACCGTTATTGCCTGATAGTGTAGTAGTTACTATAAAGTAGATGTTCGACGACTGTAAAACATGATTTTGGAGCTGTCCTGATTAATATTGGCTAAATAAAGTGTATTTCAATTCTTCATCAAGTGTCGTCGTTATTCACTCCAAATCTACGAACTCGTACGAACGTGTAAAAAGAAAATAACGTAACAACTGGTGTCAGAAGAAGAAAAGAAAAACATAATATGATTCTACTTTTTTTTTTTCTATTTAAAATCTTTTGTGTTATACTTGTTTATGTTATATATGGTTTGAAATGTTCTTACATAAATCATTTTGGAAATCAGTTTTCAGTTTATAAAGTCTGAATTCTTTAATGCTGAATTTATCTGAATTCTTTAATGCTGAATTCAAAATTTTTCTTTTTACAGCGCCTGAAGTTTTATTCCATTGTAGTTCATCTTCTGAAGCAGCTCAAAGTGCTCCGTCCTTTCAGTCTGGAAAGTATCCTCGATCTGTTTCAAAATCAGAGATCCTTCACAGTTCTATCAAAAGCCCTATTACTATTGAACAGGTTTCTGTTGAACTTGATACAACTAAAATGAAAAGTCATGAAACAGCTAAATCTCCATACCAACATTATGAAGATCGCCGAGTCCGTCCTTCCAGTTCCAGTGAGATGAAACCAGCTCATACACCTAAAGGTAAAGAGAGTCTGTTTTTTTTTTTTTTTTTTTTTTTAGTATGCTATCAGTTATTAGACTTGCTATTTATTATTTTATGAAACATACAGTACTCCAGCCAACTACTTACACAGCTTATTTGTTCTTACTTTCTCTTATTCCTAAAATTTCTGATAATTTTTATGTTACTTGAATTTATATCTTGTCATTTGTGCCAAGAAACATGATTCTGGTTGCTTGAAATCCCCTCCCTTTTTTAAGATTATCTATGGGGGGATACCAAAGCCATTTCATCAATGGCAGGCTATTGCTATGCATGTGGGAGCAGATGTATTTGATATGTATCAGTTTCATTCATATGTCAAGATTCAATATGAGTCATATTTCAATTCTTCAGCAAGCAAACATAAAACACTGCTACAGATCATCTGATGTGCCCATGCCCATGAGCATAAATGCCCTTAAACATAAATGAAGATCAAGGCTATTCCTTGCATTTCTGCTCACTGCTAAATGCTATGTTTGTTTGTAAACTATATCTGGCATTATTATCAATTATAATAAGCATGCCAAAATTCAGAATGTGCCAATACATAAATTTGTGTATATCTTCAGAAATTTTGAATAAAAAGCATTTTTGCAGGTACACCTAGAAATTCATCTACTTTAAAATGATGGTAAAAATGTTATAGGTTACAATTCAAAATTTGTTTTGAAAATTTATAAATATTATATAAAAATACAAATTAAAAAAATTAATCAGAAAAAATGTATGCCCGTTATTTGGATTAAACCTAAATTTCGAACTAGGAAGAAGAAATTAAGTTTAATTTACAAGTCAATATTATTAAACATATGCCAAATTCAATTGAAATTGCAGGGTAAAATTTTAAATGGTAATTTAAAAAAAACTGCTACTGTGATTTTTGCAAAATTTGGTATTTAGGCATAATTTGAGGCATAGAATCAAATTATAGAAAAAAATCTGGCATTTCATTTCAGAAAAAATTCAATGTGTCAAAATAAATTTATTAGAACAGTCCTATATATAAATAATCTAAACGTATATCCTAAATAACACTTTTGAGGCAGGGAAACGTGCAAGTTGAATTCATCAATTGGCTCGGTAGCACAAGATATATAAAACTGTCCCCATTTGTGGGGGGAAAACAGAATTAACAGAAAATGGTAAAAACATATAAAACAACTGCAGAGATGTACTGAAAAACACTAATGTTAGCAATACAGTGTCTTGTAAGAGCCATTTTGGAAATGCTGGTATATTAAGAATTCCATGCTAGAGCAATCGGTCAATAAAATTTAAAAAGCAAGAACCATGTGAAATAAAACATTTCAAGAAACCTTCCCCCCCCCCACTGTTATTCTTCTCATGTGCACAGCAGTCTGTTTTCAATTAAAAAGCATCAGAAAATTACATAAACTTGGCATTGCGCACCAGCCAAAGCAGACATGTGCTATGCACATACCTGGGTTGCTACGTAAAAAAACCTTCTGCTGTCATACTGCTTTGCCTCATAAATACTTTTTGTGACTTTTCGGCAGTAATGCAAATAACCAATGATTCTAGCCCAAATCATAAAATCGCTTCCAAGAAAATTGGAGAATAATTTGGAGAAATTTCACACAAAAGTCTTTCCAATGTAATGATTCAAATTCTACTTTGTGTTTGCTATAGAACTGTTTTTGAAGCTTCTGAAGATCTTACTTGCTTTTCTTTTACTTTGCTATTAATCGATGGCATCAAGATTCAGAACTGCTTGTGTTCTCATCTAAGCACATGCTTTTCTTCATCTTGCTTTTGCATTTACAGCTGAGAAAGAAGGCTGTGTTTGACCTTTAAAACTACAGTACTGCAAACTATACTTTTTTGGTGCCAATATCTATGACTGATTTTTGTTTCATTTAGGAAATTTTTTTCATTTAGTTTATTTATCATAACCATTAGTAGCATTTTATTACTGTGTTTAATTTATTTCTTTTCATCAAATTTTTAAATCATGTTTATATTCCACATTTCAGTAAATAATTCACAGTTGTTATTAATGAATTTTTATATATATTTTTTCTAGGTACTCTTATCCGAAAAGTTAGTAAACGAGCAACCTCGCCTTGTACATCTGCTCCTCCAAGTGGAAGATCTAAACTTCCTCATTCTACATCCTCTAAAAGTAGAATATCTCCCTCAAGAAGTTGTATTCTTACTGCCAGATTGTCTGCCGCTGCAAAAAACAGTAGTGAAAGTGATACGTCTGAAGAGTTAACACACACGAGTCGAACACCTCAACGGTCATTGCGATCACTTAGTAATGATTCCCAGTCTGGGAACAATTCTCCGATATTGCAGCAAAAATATTCTGTTCCTTTGAGTCCTACCAAAAGAGCTTTTGGATTGAGCCCTCGGAAACACGAGGATCAGATGTCGGAAGATTCTAAAATTGCACATGGTTTTCCTCCACCAATTATAAAATCCAAAACGATGACAGAAATATATGGAAAGAGTGAAGAGGACATAGCAAAAGCTGCTACCAAGATCCAGTCTGTGTGGAGGGGTTATTTTGTAAGAAATCACAATCAGCATGTATTCAAACTTTTACAGGAAATTCGTTTTAGAAGACTTGAGAATCATATTCAACATCTACATGGTCATTTGTGTCGATTAACAGACTTTGTTTTGAGGTATGTGATAATTTTATGTATGTAAATCAGCTGAACACAAAAAATGCATTATAAATTTCTTTTAAATAAATTTAAATAATAAATAGGAAAATCATTTTTGGGGGGGTGATGGTTAATACTAGAGAGCTTCAGTTAATGTATATGTATGTAATGTGTATCTGCAGTGCAAATTGTTGTTTTCTTGATCATTGTAATTTTATGCAGATGTTGACATTTATACCCATGTGAATAATTTTATTTAGAAAATGCCTGATTCCTATGCAGGTATATTAGTTTTATTAGCAGTTAAATTAAATTGCTCTAAATGTAATGATGACTTTATTTTATAAAAGTTTTCCTGTCATACTTTATTCTGCAAAAAAGTCATCAATTTTAGCATTAAGATACTTAGAGGAAGAATGTAGTGGTGTGAGAGATAAAATCTTTGTTCAGAATGATTTAGTTTTGACTAAGCTTTATTGGGTAAATTTTGATTTTCAAATTTAAAATTATTATTGGCTAAAGTGTTATTAGTGCCTGTGTCATTAACAATTATGTTAGAATTGTGTGACAGGAATTAATTTTGAAAATGATGTAGTTTAGAAAGATTTATTTTAAGCAATTACTATTTTTAAGACAGAAAGGGGAAATAACCCAATTAAAATAGGTAATTAAAGAATTATTGCAAATTAAAAGTAGAATTTTGATTTACGTATTTTTATTTTATATGTGTGTGTATGCATGTATATATATTACGAGTTAAAAGTATTTGGATTTATATGCTTTTTATCTTCCATATATATACATATATATAGCATATAAATCCAAATACTTGTAATAATCTCTTAACTTTCCACTTTAATTTGGCTATTTGCTCTTTCTATCCTAAAAGTAGTAACCGATTATAAATCTCTCTAAGCTAGTTATTTCAAAATTAATAGTCATCTTATAACTCTTATAGAAAGGTCAGGATGCAGGTAATTTACATAAGGCCTCAGTCAATAATAAATTTCGAAGTTCAAATATTATCTAGTCTGAATAATACACCGTGTTTAAAAAATATATACATATTGCAAAGTGTTATTTTGTCTGAACTATCGATCACTTCACTTCAGCTCGGCTATTGGCGAAACGAATACATAGTCTAGTTTATATTAATAGCCGCTCGATGTCAGTTGTCTTCTGTTTTGCGTAGTAACCATCGCATGTTTAAAATGGCTACTCCGCAGCAGAAATCATTTTGTGTTCTCAAGTTTGCGAAGTGCAATTCCGTGATTACGGTGCAAAGACGTTTTACATTGAGGTACCTCCAAATGGGTGGAACGTTCGCAGATGGTATTGACAGTTTGTAAATACGGGATGTGTATGTAAAGGAAAGAGAACTGGCCTCCTCGACGAAAATGTTGCACGAATTCAAACTGCTTTCCTATTTAGTCCTTCAAAATCAACTCGTCGTGCCAGTCGGGAGTTACAACAACCTACAACAACAGTTTGGCATGTTTTGAGACATTGGTTGATTATGAAGCTGTACAAGTTACGTTTGTTACAGTCTCAGTGTCCTGATGACAAACGCTAACGTGTGGATTTTTTGTAACGAGATTATTGATAATGATAACACTTTCGCACAACGCATACGCATTGCGTTCAGTGATGAAGCAACTTTTCATGTTAGTGGTCATGTAAACAAACACAGTGTTCGAATTTGGGGCCTACAGAACCCACATACAGTCATTGAACATGTACGAGATTCGCTCAAAATCAATGTGTTTTGTGCAATATCCCAATCATCTGTTTACGGCCCATTCTTCTTTAATGCAAACACGGTTAACGGTCATCAGAATCTCGCTATGTTACAAAACTGGTTGTTTCCAAGGCTGCACGAAGGCAACTTCATTTTTCAACAAGACGGGGCATCTCCTCACTGGTGTCGCCAAGTGCGTAATTATTTAAATGAAACTCTACCGAACCGTTGGATTGGTCGTCAAGGGTTTGGTGACTTAGCATGTCTCAGTTGGCCTCCACGGTCACCAGATTTAACAACCTGCAACTTCTTCCAGTGGGGTTTCATTAAAGACAACGTTTATGTTCCACTACTCCCACAGAATCTGGAAGAGGAGAAGAACCGGATGCACACTGTCATCATCAGTGACAATGGGCATGCTTGCCTGAGTATGGGAGGAATATGAGTATTGATGTGATATTGTTCGTGTCGCTGATGGAGGACATATTGAACATCTGTAACATCTGCAATCTGAACTTGAGAGGTTCGTACATATGTGTGTAAAGTTTCATATTCGCATGTCATACAGTTTGATAAATATATGCATTCGAAATACGGATATTCTTTTTGAAACACGTTGTATTTAAGCTTCAAAATTTATCCCCTTTTTTTTATTTGCTTTAATAAGCAAATCGAAATAAACTCATTTGGGAACCACAATTTTTTTCTTCTGTCCAGAGTTTTCATTTTAAATATATCACACTTGCTGCCTGCTTTTCTGTCTTGCTAGACTGCCTGCTTCAAATGTATTTCAGAAATTTACTTGTACCTATGTAGTTTTTCAAAGAACAAGCACTTACTATGCCAGTTTATCTATGTTGGGTTATATATATGTTTTTCAACTCAAATTTAAAGGAATATTTAATTTTGGCCGTCACTGTGAGTTTTGTCTTTATGCTTCTACTATGCCACCAATTTTTTAAAATCATTACATTTATATAAAATAATTGGCTCACAGCATAATGCTCTAAAAAGAGATAAATTAGCCTAATTTATTGCTGTGTTTGTTATTCTGAATTTAAAATTTATTTCTGTCTGTCTCTTGTTTTTTTTTTGGGGGGGGAAGGGACCATAAGTCGAAAATTGTATTATTCTGATTTAATATTTAACATGAAAGGCAAGTTTTGAAATTGCATTTAGTCCAAGATCCAGACTTGTCAAGACTTCGGTTATTCCAGATTTAGAATTTTTCCTGATCATTAGTTTAAATTTAGTAAGATATAACACGTATAAATTATAAAATTTAAAAATATGAAATAGTGGTTTATGAAATATTGGACCATATATGACCTTAGAACAATCAAAATTTACCAAAAAAAGAATGTTTGTGTTCAAACATTTCTTTTTATATAAGTGGCTTTTTTTTTTCTGCTAATATTTTCTCTTTAATTCTATGGATAGAAATAATTTCTTGTTCAATTAAAAGGTTCCATTGTTCAAGTTCTGTAACCATATGGAGAATTCCATCTAAATTGTCAAATGAAATTGTATCATTCTCAATAATTGGTCGCTGTCTTCACTGTCAGTAGTGATACTATTTCCTGGTCATAGAACCATACTGCAGATTTTTGTGTTAATTAATTGATGAAAGGGAATTGCCATTGGGGGGGGGGAACTTCTGTTATATCGTCTTCATTTATTAACATTTCTCCAGATTTCTTCACAAATTCCATTAATTGGAAAATTTCACTTTTTGTTTCCAAGATCTGAAAACCTTCACATTTGCAACTGTCATCATAATGCTAAGCTAGAATCTGTTATATATCTGGCGATGTCTCATGGGTGACTAAAGACATGCTGTTTGACTAAATTTTTGTGCATCTATTGCACACTGATGACTTTAAGCAGGAATTGTATTAATTCTATTATTTATTATACTTATGCCTATTTTCTGCGCATACTTAAGGCTTATCCGAGTCCCAAATAGACAAATTCGTACATATAGTTAAAGCTTATCCAGTGCTGGTGCTGCACATTTTGCAGGTCCTAAATTCTAAATTTTTTTCTGTCTCTAAATTTCGCATTCCCTGGCTTATCCGAGTCCCAAATAGACAAATTCGTACATATAGTTAAAGCTTATCCAGTGCTGGTGCTGCACATTTTGCAGGTCCTAAATTCTAAAATTTTTTCTGTCTCTAAATTTCGCATTCCCTAAATTCTAAAAAATGTAGTAATTAAATTAAAATTCTAAAATGCCTTCCCTAAATTCTAAAAGTTTTGCTTTCTTAAACTCTTCTGTCCAGTGCTGCTGCACCAGTTCTGGGCTTATCTAAATAACAAATCAATTGTTCTGAATTTAAATATCACTAAATGTAACTTTTGGCCTATGAGTATCATTTACAAAATCTATTTTTTGCATATGAAAAAAAATTGTGTTAAATTTCTCCTCGTCAGTGCACGTAACACTTTGCAGTGCAGTTAGCTGAAGTCAATAATCATTGACAAAGATGCTATCAACATTGTATTTGGTATTTAATTACTAATATTAAAAAAAAATGCTTGGACATCGCTGCATGAATCATTTATCAAATTGCACTGTGTTGATAGTCATGTAATGATGAAAGCATAAAATCGATTAGTAATAAATAATTGACAACTAATTAATTCATCAAGTAATATTTATCAAGTTGGTGTCGAAGATGTAAAGTATTCAATATACATGCAAAATCAATGATGTTTCAATGTAGAATCTTTTGGTTTGAGATATATCCAAGCAAAAGGGCACCCACAGAGCCAAAATATTGATGCTACAGGTATATGCTACTAAATGATTGTTTCTTAGTACAGAACTATTTTATTTAGTACCAAAATGAAATTAAGAACTGGCACTCTCCATATGTTTTATTATAAAAAAATATCAAAATGTGCTGCATACGGCATATGAAAAAAACTTCTTAAAAAAATGAAAAGAGAGGTCTGGATTTTAGATCATTTCAGACTTTGTACTGAATATGAAATGCACTAATAATTTTGTTATTTCAAAAACTTTTCATTTTTGTGTTTTTAAATTATTTTTCAGTTTTCCAATTTTCATTTAGAAAACTATGATTCTTGTTAAGTATTGCTTATATATTTTAAACATTAATGAGTTAGCTTCATTGATAATTTTCTGTCAATCTATAATCTGTAAATAATAATTGAACTTTATATATAATGGCATCTCATGGCTTCAGAAAATGATTGAAAGCCAACAAATAATTTAAAATCTGTCACTACATTGCTTTTTTAAAAGAACATGTATATATTATGGGCATATTTTAATCATGTAATTTTATAAAAACAGTTTTATATTACATACATATCACTCTCTACTGGGAGCTGATGGATAAAAAAAGCTAAAATTCATGTTTGACATTTTAAAGTAGTTAGATGTTGCTTTAAAAACACATCTAAAATGCATTTTAGACCTTCAGAAAATGTGTGTGGAGAGGAAGTTAAAAGCATAATGTCTGTTTTCCAAGTGTAGAATCAAAGAAAAGAAATACCAATAAAATATATAAGTATGTATATTTTACTTACATGTGCTGTATTACATACATTAAACCCTCATTAACACATATCTAAAGAGACCGTAAAAAGAGTTCATATAAAAAAATTCTTGTTAACTGGAGGGTCAAATTTTATTTCTGGAATAGTTTTTCTATGCATTAAGCATTTATGTACTGTAAGATCGTATACATCACTGCAAGAATTTAAATTTTTTTCTTGTTAACCAAGTGTTTGCCTTAAGCTAGTTCGTGTTAAGGGGGATTACTATATTAAAATGCTATAAATAGTTCAGTTGTATGCATAGTTAAATGTTTTATTGTATGAGTATATGTAATATATATATATATTTTCATGTTCTGTTAGACAACAGCAGGACTTGCAGCATGAAAGGGAATTAAGAAAAATACAAGCTGAAGATATTAGACATTTGCATGAAAAGGTGTGAAATATGTTTTTTTAAATTTCAGTTTGAATATTTTATTTTATTCATTGTTCATGCAAATATTTTCTTGTTAACTGATGAAAAATTTTTATAAATGAAAATTATTATAACATATGATTTCTTAAATTGATTATTTTGTAACTGTATGTAATGTTTAATAGTAAAAATATTTGGCATTTAAAATATACTGCATATACCTATTATTTAATTTATACAGTTATTTTGTTTAGGCCAGAGATCTGCAGAGAAGTGTTTCTGTTGCTTTATCAAAAGCTAAAACCAGTGTTTTCCAGAATTTATCTGAGCATGAGATGTCAGGAAAAGATTCATCAAGGGATAATGCATCACTGTCAGAATCAAAATTGGAAAAACTTTTACCTGGTCAAAGCCCTGAAGCCCTAAATTTAGCTCTGAGATATTCTACTCAAGCTTATCAAGAAAATTCTGGTTTGTATTCTCCATCTTCCCAAACATCATCTGTTACATCATCTGTTCCTGACACCACATTTAACAGGCCAAAATCCCGCAGAGATTTGCAGCCTTCAGCTTCTGATGTATCTGACGCTGATTCAGGTTTACAAAGTATGATAAGCCCTAATATTGCAACCTTGGAAGCTGAGAAAAATGCTTTAACTACTGAAACTGACCACACTTTGCTTAATGGATATGGGAATGATGCAAATTCTTTTTCTTGTTTCAAAGGGGATTCTGGAGAGTGTGCCAGCTTTAAAATAGTTAACAAATATGGCAATTTACAGTCTGAAAGGGATTCTCATTTTGATGATACTGTGGCTTTGCATGCGAAGTTAAATGTGCATCAGACAAAAAACATAGCTTCTGTTAGGCATTACACACCTATGGCAGCAATTTTCAATTCATCAGAAGATAATTATTGTTTATTACCTAATCACCATCAAAATATTGGTCATGTCCATGTAGGTAAAAGTGCTATGCATCCTTATAAAACGAATTACTTTGAATATTCAAATAGTTCGGTAGAAAATTCTCCTTGTTCGGCATTTGCACCTCTACCCTCTGAGGATGGTGTAAGTCCACTCTTAAGAACTAATAGTGAGCCGTATGTTTATTCTAGACAACATATTCAGTCTAATGTCATGACTAGTCAACATGCAAAATTGGAAGACAAAAAGAGAAAGAATATTGATACAAGTAATGCAAGCTCTACCGATTCATTGTTAGAGAAAGATCATCCATGTATTGAACCTATTCAAGATTGTTGTTCGAAAGCATGCATTTCACATCAGATTAGGGACAAGACTCATATGCATCAAGCACGGTGTTCTAAATCCTGCTCTCCAAATTTTTGCAGGCATTTTGGAAAAGATCGGTCATCTGAAATTAATGAATCTAATTGCTGTTTTAAAAATTGTTCGGTAATACCTAAAGGATTAAATCAGATTACCCAGAGTAAAGTTACATCTCCCCTGGATGAGAAAGATTCTCCTCAATCACCATGCACTGTTGAAATGAGTGGAAGGATTTCTCATTCTTGTTCATTCCAGTCTGATGGCTTTACTACTGCTGAAGAGTTGTCAGCAACTGCTACTGTGAAACTGTTTTCAACTAGAGCTGTTAGTATGACTTGTACTAATGGAGCAATAAGCCCACAGACTAGCTCCCAAAGACCATTATCCTTGAATGATGCTTCACCTCAAACAAATCTTAGGTCTCCTTTGGTGTTAGCTGCCAGTGTATGGGAAAAGAAGGTTCAAGACATAGAATCTACATTCCATCAACTACAGACTCAGGTAGTTATTAAATAACTGTTTAATTATTTATTTATTATATTTGTTAACTACTTTGAAAACACAAAAGCTTATAAGTATAAAGTTTGGCTCAAAGTGTTTTAAATATATGTAAATCTTTTGAAAGGTAGCTAGTTTTGAAATAGCTAGTAGAAATGAGTTTTTATATTCATGAATGCATTTTCAAGTAATGGTATTTAGGATTAGCATTCATGTGGTTATTTAAGATAAACATTCATATCAAGTAAAAATTATTACTTAAATTAGATTTTGACATTTTAAATTTTTTAATTAAAATGATACAGGTTCTATCCAGAAAATAATGAAACTGATTCCATAAAATTTGTTTATTTGAAGATAATTTTACAGACACTGAATATTCTTTAAAATAGCTTTCTACTGCATTAATACATCATTGTCAATGTCTCTGCCACCCATTTATGCCCACCTGAAAGTCTTCAAGTGGAATATTTTTCATTGCATTTTTCTAAAAGTTCCTTCAGAGTGTCAAAACAGTAACATACTCGTATTTGCTGGATTTTAACCGAGGGAGTAGAAAAAGTCCAGCAATGACAGCCAGCTCAGGTCTGAGGCAGCGTTGCGATGTTGTGTTGTGCCAGAAACTGAGTCACTTTGAAGGATGTATGGACAAGTGCATTATTGTGTTGCAGAATCTAATCATTTGTGAGCTTCGGGTACACATGCATGATTTGGTTCCTCAGCCTTTGAAGCACTTCCTTGTAAAAGTCTGCATTAACTGTCTGTCTCGGTGCCATTAACTGTCTGTCTCGGAGGCATGAACTTTTTGTGCACTATTCCATTGATTGTGAAAGAAGGTTATGAGTATGGACTTCAGTTTTGATTTGTGCACTTGAGCCTTCTTTTAAAGAGGGGATTGGGGTGTGTGCCACTCTGCACTTTGTTTCATGTTGTGTCACCCATGTCATGTCACTGGTAGCCACTATCTTAAAAGAATTAACTTGTTGCACGCTGCAACAATTCGCAGGAAATAGGCTCACAGTTTTCTTTCTGTCCGTCAGTCAAAATCCCTGGAACCAGCTTGGCACAAATTTTCTACATTTGAAGTTCTTCGCAGAAGATTTAATGCACAGTCAATTTTTCAAGTCCCAATATCTCTGCAATCATTTAAAATTTCATCTGACGATCAGGGTCCAAAAGCACTTTAATTTTAGCTAACATTGTCTGAAGTTCGAGTACTTAATGGATGCCTAGTGCATTGTTCATCATCGACGTCCTCTTTTCCATCTCTGAAGGCTTTGTGCCACCTAAACACTTGAGCCTTGGATAAAGAATCCTTCCTGTAAGCATCTGGTAACATTGTAAGCGCTGCAGTAACTGATTATTTTAGTTTTACGTAAAACCTCATGCCGTATTGCTGTTCAGCACTCCACTACATTCTGAAAATCTAATGCCGTTTTCAAACGCTTGTCTGCTTCACGAGTGATCTGGTCTTTATAAAAGCTCAAGACCAACTGACTTCTGCCAGACTCAATAGCTGACAGCCTGTACCGCTGGTAAACTCTATCTCTTCTGCATGGCTTGAAAAATTCAGTCTCATTACTTTCTGGACTTTCTTTATATATGAAGTCTCCTCCCCCCTCATTATGAAGTTTTGATATGCAAAGCAGAGTTCCTGGAATGTAACATTACTTTTTATTAAGACACTATAAATTGTTGGCCATTAATTTTGTAGAAACTGATTGATGTCTCTAAAAGTCTGTATAAATTGTTCTTTAATACCTGCATTTATTCTTTAATATGTTAAAAAATTAATTTGTTTAAGTTTAAATCTCACTTCCACTTTATAAAGAGAATATTATAAATTTTCTTCCATTATTTATCAAGACCTTATTTGGATGAGGGAGTAATGTTAAACTAGTATTAATTTCTAAATATGATGAAAGAGATTCATATTTTCTGATAACTATCCACAGTTCCAGATATTTTAAAATTCTGTGGAGCTAATTGTTTTAGAGAGCATGACTGTAAGTGATGTTCCTCTTTTAGGGGTGGTTGCATAGGAAATTTGACTATGTTAAGTTTATATTCATTTTCATTATTTTTTATTGCTTCCAGACCAGCCCAACCCAGTAGATTCTGTAAGCTGCTTCAAAAATACGTTTTATTCTGGCAGATTGCATTGTTTCTAAATAAAAATATGTGCATGTATGTATAAAGTTTTGGGGTGAAAATTTGAAATAATACCTTCTTATACAGCCAAAAGTCGTTAATTCGGACACCCATAATCCAGACCTCAAAGCTACAAACTTTCTGGGCATGCGCATAAGACCTTTACGGCTGCGAATGTGCGTGTGCACATGCCCAAAATACGTTTAAGCATGCGTGTTTAATGTATAACGGACGGTATAAGCTAAGCTAAAATTATGTAATTATCTATTTCAGTTAATGTTGCAGATTGCGTTGTCCCTTAATCTTCGAATTGGATCCAGCTTATTATTTTTTGCAGACTGTTAGAGCAATTTTATAAAAGTAAGCTTGAACTTTCGATTATGTCAAATAGAATTTTCAATGTATATTTACTAATATGTAAAGGATCTACAAAGCGAAAGTATATTTCGAAGTCCATTAAACAAAAAGTGGAATTGCTGCAAAAAATGGATAAAGGCATATCCTTTGTTTTTCTAACCATTCCGAAATCTGTTTATCAATTTCACGCTGCTCTGCAGGGCGGGGGAAAAGCCGCGGCGCGCAATGAATTGGAAGTTAATTTGTCAGCACTATCCTTATCTTCATGGCAGATGTTTTTATTTTATTTGGCTTATAATTCCTTACTAAATGTAGTATTTCACCTCGATGTACTCCGTCTTTGATATGATTGAAATCAAATTCTTCGTCATTATAATTCGCTTCCGATAGCAAAGAAAGTAAAGTAAACAAATAAATATTAAGCTTCTTCTTCTTCTTCTTCTTTTTTTTTTTTTTTTTTTTTTTTTTTTTTTTTTTGTAAATTTTGATATCCTTTGGATCATAATTGTTCTTTATTTCATAAATTACGGTTTCATATTTTTAATTTTATAATTTCTGCATGCCATCTTGCCAGATTTAAACTGATGATCTATAATCTGGAAAAATCGATAATCCGGAATCGCCAAAGTCCCGACGAGTCTGGATTAACGACTTTTGACTGTAATAGTTTTTTATTATTATTATTCATAAATTACCAATTAAGTACTTATGACTATACATAAATAATGATAAAAATAATAATCAACAAAACAATTGAATTTACTGCGATCATTGTAATATTTGTTTCTCGTTTCTTTCACTCACTTTCTTCAGGTTGATCTCAGTACTTGTATTTGCACATTGTAATTGATGTTGCGAGTTTTTGGCAGTTAAGGATGCCCATGATGTATGTTTCGTGAATTTCATTTACAAGGAAAAAAGGGGGGAGGAAGATTTCCAGATGTAATGTGATCTCAAAGCTCTCACAGCTCTTTATACCAGACTTTTTTAACTGAAAATTTTTTCTTTTGTTAATGTAACTGCTATACAAATCAGGTTTTGATTCCGATGTTTGAAAAGTATGTTTCAATACATCATTGCACTATAAATCAATAAGTTCTATTTGGAGATTTATGTTAGTGAAGGGAGTTGAACATATTATAAATATTTTGACGTTTTTACCTAAATCGCTGAATTGGCGGTCAAAAGACGTTTTGTGTTTTCTGTTTTTTTTTTTTTTTTTTTTTGTTATTTGGAACTATTGTCATATTCTAAAATTTTAATTCTTTCAGTAGTGGAAAATGCAAATGTTATTATTTTTTAATTCCAATTCAAGTAACAAGAGTTTCTTCTGAAATACGATCTGTTTAAAAGTATTGATTTTCAAATTATCTTTGCTTATAAAGATATGTGTAATTGATTGAGTTTTTCTACTGTTTTCACTAAAAGCCATAAATTTAACAACCACTCATCATTGTTTAATTGTGGCACTGGTTTTTTCTTCTCATTCACAAACAAATTAGTTCCTTAACTCAAAAAAAAAAATCATTGTAAACATAACATGACTGAAATATAACAACATGACATGACTGAAATATATAACGTGACCATATTGTGCATCTAATTCTATTAGAAATTCCTTAAATTGTTGATGCAAAAGTGTATAATTGAATATAATTTACTGTTTTTATGACCACTTGCATAACTTGATTCGTCAATAATAATTTTGTTGATGAATCAAACAATGCATAGTGATTGAATCTTCAGTTTTAATGTTGTTTGATTATAATTTATTTATTAGCAATTTTACAACTTCCATAGCTTTAACAATTACAATTGCTGTTCCATCAGTTGATATTCCAGAAAGAATTTCTAAATGCAAGTTTATTTCGTGTAAACAGTTTTCAACAGCCTGAAAAATATGTTCTCATTTCGTAGTATTCTTCAAACTAATCATGTTTAACAATTCTTTTTTTTTTTTTTTTTTACATGGAATGATAAATTTATTCTACAAATGAATAGTGCAAGTTCAACTGTGTCCAAAATATCTGTACTTTTGGTCAGATGCAAAGAGAAAAATTTGAAATCTCGAATTAGATCACACAGATTTGCGACAGTTTCGTTTGAAATGTTAGTAATTTAAAAATAATGAATTTTTATCAGGCACAAAATCATTTGCAACAGCTTCTAAACATTTTTCTACAAATTCGCCATATATATATATATTTTTTTAAAGTCATCAAGTATGTTAGAAACTGTGTGCAAAACGGAATACAAACTAAATGCGCATGAAAAAATTTTTTCTTGTGACAAGACGAAACATAGGTAATTCATAATTTCATGGAATAATAAGTATAACCTTAGAAACAGATGAGAAAACATGATGCACTAAATTTCTGAAATTAAATAGTGAATATGGCTCTCTAGCATTTAAGCATCTGTATGAAATTAAAAAAAAAAGTATGCACATTTTCAATTGTGAAGTATTACTTATAGGACTACTAAGACTTATACTGTCCAGATATCGTAACATATACTGAATGAACTTTTCCAGTAAGTAGTAAAAGAAAATAATTAACCCATTCTCGTAAAAAAGACCTATTGTTACTATTATAGCACTGCTTAATACTAAAATGTAAATGCAGTGAGTGAAATAAATACTGTACATAAATGAAAAATTACCAAATTTATGTACCTCTTTCCTATCTATTTTTTTCTGTCAGGTCCCTGCTTGGACTTGCTTTAGGATCACTAAGTCTGGCCTTCACTAAAAATCTGTCCAAAAAACTTTGATTGTGCCTTCTTTTCAGAATGTTTCAGAAAGGTGACATTGTTTGGTCACTCAAACAATACTGTTACAACTAGTTTAAGATTTGTTGGAATGGTACTTGTTTTCAGTTTTTAACATATATGCATTTGGCAGATTTTCTTTGATTAATGATTTCTTTCTTTAATTAATTTTCTTTGATTTTCTTGTCTTGTCTTTCTTTCTTGTCTTTTTCTCATAACTATTACTCAGAGTAGTAAATTGTGCTTTTTAAAACAAAATGTATGTATGTAAGATACAAATATGCAAATCAAAATAATAATACAAATTAGCAACAGCCTGTTAATTCTTGACTTTAATGTGGATATTTCCACTTTCTGTTCTAAAAATTACCAAAACTGAAACGTTTCTTATAATAATAAGCTACGGTATTACATAATTATGCACTTACTTTTTGAACCTCGGCATAGCTAGACTGCTGCTGCTTTGCAACAAGAACAGATTCTTACTGCAAAACTGTCAAAAATTTAAAATATTTTGAATAGGCAGGATTAGAGTGCCAAGTGAATTGAGGCCACAGATGCCAGTTGAAACAAAAATGAATATTTAATCTGCCTTGGCTGTTAAGAAGTTTAGATCAACATCTAGGCAGTCAATGTTTCTACATTATGTAATAGACATATAAAAAGCATGTTTTCAAATAAATTTCAGAAAACTGTTAAAAGATGTAATATATCCTAATGATTTTCAGTTATGGTCATTTTCATTGAAGATAAGCAATCACTTAAATATGCCATAATTTTATGTGGTAACATTCTTGGAAAGTAAAATTTTTATTATGAAAAATATATTCTGATAAATTAGGAGTACTTGCTGAGCTTTAAGCTTCCTTACAGCATAGTATTACATAAGAATATCTGGAAAATACTATTTAACTCCACCTCAAATAAAAATGTGTCACCTATTTCATTTGTAAAGAAACATACCATTTAACTTAAACCTACTTTTAGACTTGTCCTTAAATTAAGGTCAGACTTTAAATTTAAAGATCAGGTTTAATGATTGGATTATTAAGAATACTGAAAAGTGGATTTAACAATTTGTGACCTCAGAACAACATATGATTCCTTAAATCTTGTTAAACATGCAGTGAATAGGGCCCTATGTCTGTCTATTAACTAACAAAGTAATTTAGCAATTCTTATTCAAACACCAATAGCAGAGCTAACTTTAAAAAACAGATTCAGTGAAGAGAAATCTGAAAAGTGGGTTTAACCCCTTAACTGCTGCGGAAAATGGACAAGATTCATTTCCCAATGCCACGGTTTTTCACACAGGCACGCATAGTTATGCGATGTATTAGGGGGAAAATAAATGCAAGTTTTACTTTCTAAAAACTATTTACTTTCACAAAATAAAGAATAAAAGAAAAAATGAATAATGTTTTGAGTAAAAGTATAATAAAAAGATGTAAGTATAATAAAAATGATGTTTTTATAATAAAAAATATCCCTAAAATGGAGTTTCGATCAATTCATTTTTAGACCAGTAAAGTGTAATATCAGGTTTCAGTGTTATACCTTGTGAAATCAGTATGCCTAAAAAAACATATACAGTCAAAAGTCTTTAATCTGGACTCGTCGGGATTTCAGTGATTCCGGATTATCGGTTTTTCTGGATAGTTTAAATCTGGTAAGATGGCATGCAGAAATTACAAAATTAAAAATATGAAACCGTAATTTATGAAATAAAGAGCAATTATCATCTGAAGGGTATCAAAATTTAAAAAAAAAAAAAAAAAAAAAAAAAAGCTTAATATTTATTTGTTTACTTTATTAAACATTTCTTTCAACGCGCGCATGCATCAATCATACATTACGTATAGTCAAAATTAGAAGATTGCAACCAGAAAACTATTTGATGTGTATTCGTGATATTTATAATGACGAGGAATTTGATTTAAATCATAAAGAGAGTACATCGAGATGAAATACTACATTTGGTAAGGAATTATAAGCCGAATAAAATAAAAACATCTGGCCTGAAGATAAAGAAAGTGCTGACAGATCAACTTCCAGTTCATCACGCGCCGCTACGTCTCCCCCCTCCCCGCAGAGCAGCGTGAAATTGATAAACAGATTTATCAATTTCACGCTGCTCTGCATATTCGTAAACGCATATGCGCGTGCGTAAAGGTATTATGCGCATGCGCTTAACGCATTATGCTTTTATGCATGCACAGAAAGTTTGTAGCTTTGAGGTCCGGATTATGGATTAAAGACTTTTGATTGTATTTCTTCTGAACTGGTAGAATGCCACGATTTTGTTCTTGATTTTTCGTTTGCAAGGTGTTGGTTCATATACTCGTCTACAAAACGGTTAGTTTCATTAACAATTTGAAGCACGAGCAGTTCATCAAAAAATAATTCAAAAAAGATAAATGAGTTTGAAACATCCGTTATATCTTTCTTTATTCCTGGAACCTACTACAAAAAGTTAAATGAAAATGGAGGACATAGAATAAAAAAAATATGTTACTCGAACAACACCAGCCAATATCGCACAGGCATTAATTTCACAGCTTTAGACACATCTCTCTCTCTCCAATTTCTCCCCACACGTCTCTGAAATAGTATCCTCCTTCGCATACTTTGTCAAGGTCATTGTGGTGTTGCATTCCAAAGCTTTGCGAATAATTTTATGGGTAGCAATGCAGAGCAAATGGTTGTATTTTGGAAGGGCGTATATATATATGCTCGGGGCAGTTAACGTATCGGCTGAGCAAGGCTTATATATATGCCCGCAGCAGTTACGGGGTTAATGATTCATGACCACAGAGCACCATATCATTCCTTAAATCTTAAAGGTCTCATTGAAAGTTTTACCCTATGTCCCTCTGTTATATAACAAAGTTATTTAGACATTCGTAATCTAACAGTAGCTAGTATACACTCTTTGCTCTTTTCATGCATGCATCTGTTTTGCAAATCTTTAACTAGCTCTTCATCAACAGTTGTAATGTTTGAATAGGTGAATGTATGCTTATAATTGTGGAATAATATGCATCTCTCTTGCACCACTTCATCTATATGTGTTTACTTTAATACTATAAATAAATTAAGAAAAAAGAAAAGAAAGAAATGTATAAATTGGCCATGACTACATCTCTCTTTTAACATCCAGCTATCATTAATACCACCTGTATTATTCATCATTTACATATTTGAAAGAAACCCAAACTTTTCATACACATAGACATGTGCACAGACTTCATCTATGCGCATGAATGTGCATACATAGACATGTGCATGAATTCTTCATCAACAGATCAGTAATTGAAATATGATAACTTGGTAACTGAAAACAAAAAGTGTCTATTTTCTTTAAAATTTATAATGAATTCTATTTCATGTAAAATTTTCACTCCTCCTAGGAAAAAAATTTTAGCAATATATAAATGGAAGTAAATGTGAAATTTTTGCAGATTTTATCAGATAAATAATTTTTAGTGTTACTATAATATTAATCTAATAGATAAAAAGTTTTTGTTCTTTATTTAGATACGAGATTTAGAAGGTGCATTTGGACAGATTGGACAATTTGGACAATTTTTCTATCCTGGCATACTGCAAGAAGATTCAAAGGAACCTAGACCTGGTGTGTATTTTTTAATCATATGTACTGATTTATTATGGCATATGATTCTTAAAGTGTATTTCAACAGGAAATCCTGCTTTTTCAAGACATTCATTGTACAAAATATTCCATTCGGCTTATCCAACTACTTTTAAAAAGATTAATCATAGTACAAAGTCCAAGAACCAGAGCCATCGGGACTTCAGCGATTCTGGATTTAAAAAATTTCTAGATCTTAGATTATCAGTTTAAATCTCATTAAAAGGGCACATTGGAGCTTCACTAGTTTAATTTAGTTAAAAAAATGCGTACACCTTCACAACCACTCAAGGGCTGAAAATGTGATCCTGGCCAGCATCAATATGTCAGTCAGTTCATTGCAATTGGTCACCGCCTGACACCCTAGCCAACACCATCTCGAAGGATAAGGCCTGAGCATGAGGAGAGAATTAGTCAGTGACATCGCAATAAGAAGATTAACATGAAAAGTGTGAAGTAGTGGAAAGTGTCGCCATATAACTCAATAGCAAGAATACAGCATATAATATATATATAATATAGCATTTAAATATTTGCTAACTTATTTTATATGTTATCAGTAAGGCTACTGTTTAATAGCAGGTTATTAATCTTCATTTAATATAATGTTAGTTTTGGGGAAGTAAAAAATTCATACGTAGGTTTGGAGTTGCACAGGACATTATCATTTCTAATTATCATATAATTCGGGGGTTAACTGTGTGTACGTTTTTTTATGAATATTTTATTTTTTAAGTTTTAACAGTTCTAAAAAATTTTAGTGTAATTTTAGAGTATTTTTAATTACGAAATTTGTGCCTTTTTATATATGTATATTGCTATTGTAGTTGAATGGAATTGCCCGAATAACATACAAATAAAAGTGTTATAGTTGCGGAAATAAATTAAGAACAAATCAAAATACATGTTTTATATTTCCTAATTTGTGAAGTAATTTCATACAGTATTGTGTAGTTTTGTCGTAATATATAAAAGTTATTTATCTATTTATTTTAATTTCATAGCTCTTCATTGTGCTGAGCCACCATCAGGAGCCCTTGTTCTAGACATGCCAAAAATCAATTTCAAACGTACGGATAGTAGTAATAATGATCTCCTGTTCCAGACACGTTTTTCTGGTAGTGTACCTTTTCTTTCTCACTCTTCTATGTCTCACAATCAACAAGTTTCTGGTCAGCATCTTAATGATTGTCGTGTTGAAGAATTGGATCAGGACATTCAACCCGTAACAGAAGAAATTAAGGATGCTCCAAAACCATCTGTGAATAATGAAAGCAGTAAAATGAGCAGCTAGGTAGTGTCTCTTGAATCTCATATTTTCATATATTTATATATTTTGAAACATTGCTGTGATCAGCCATAAAAAATTAGCTATTTACTATTAAAATCAAAAGGACTTTAGTTTGTACATAAACTGTTAATGCTTCATAGAATTGATGCAATAGCTTTAAACAATTAGTGTAAAATTATTGCAAGTTTTGAGGGTAAATTGATGTTTTAAAATAATAGTTTGGTTTTCTAAGAAATATGATTTTTTAGTTAAATGTAGGTTTTATTTCAGTTAGAATCAAATGTTATTTAAAATCTGATATGATACAAAAATATATTCAGTAATTTCATAATTAAATGTTTTGATTGAAGTTATTGAAATTTTGAGATGAATCTAGTCAAATGTTTTCATCATTCCTTGTTTTTGTTTTATATTTAAGGCTTTATTTTACAAAGTTTTTAATGTTTTTTATTTACAAAATATATACATGAAAATGTTATACCAAAGAAAGATTTGTACAGTGTAATATACTCACTGTTGTATACTTATCGATTTTATATTCATTGTAAAAGTATATAATTTTTTGGGCATTTTTTAAGAGAGCAAGCATTCATTTGAATTCATGATTTATTTCATACAACAAAAATTATAGCCAAACATATTATTGGCATGACCTATTTGCCACTTTGAGAAAACTGCCTGAATAACATACAGTTTTAAGTATCTTGTAAGAAAAAAATATCTGTAACTGAAAGATGAATAAATAAATAGTACTGCATCATGATTTTTCATTCTCAATAGATTTATTATTTAGTATATGTTGCAGCATTCATTTACTGCCTTGCAATTTTTGCAATGCTTTGTGGACAATCTATCTTTTTCAATACAAAGATTTTTCAATCTACATTAATTTCTTAGGTTAGAGCATTCAAATAGAATTATGAAGTAGATAACTTCAAAATGATTTATTAAACATTTAGTGTGGGAAATACTTCAGAATATTTTCAGCTTAATATTTTAAGCTCGGATCTTTTTTTTAATATGTGCATCGTTAAGAAATATGGTGCAGCTTTTCTGATATTCATGACACAAATATCAGCTTCTCTTATACAATAATTTTACATATGGAAATAAAATATGTGTATACACACATATGCTTCAGCTCTTTAGAGTTTGTGAATTTAGTTTTGTGAAGTGTAGATTTAATATTTTGAATTTATTAAGCACATTTTGAAATTTCCATAAATCTTTAATAATTACAGTTGTTTTAAAATGCTCTTCTGAATTTATTGAAATTCCCTCTTTTCTGCATTTTTGCTCTTAAACATAAAAATGTATATTATTACCTCATATCTCAAAATTGGATTGTATCTGAAATTTTCATAAACTGAATTGGACTATTTCAGGTAGAAATATGATAAATGTTTCATACGTGATTTCTCTAATATAATATGTTCCAAATATACTAATTGCTTTGAGACATCCGTAGTTATTATAAAGTGCAACTATCTGAAAACAGTATTCTTAATACAAATGTGTGATTCATGTAGATTTCATGAGATTAGCAGACTTGTGAAAGTTTTTGCAGTTTACACAAAGTGCCCCAATGGTTTTGCTCATATTTTTTGCTTTACACTTTTGATACATCTGTACCACTTTCTGTAAATTTTTTACACTTTGTATGTTGCATAAAGCTTGATATATTTTGTTTAAAGTAAATAACATTAATTGTTGAGCTGCACATTGATGGTGATGCATTTTGTACTGTTTAAAGAATGTGATTCTTTATTAGTATTCTTTTATAAATTGGAACAATGTCTTGTTCGCATATTTCTGTGATGAATGAATATCTGTTTCCTATTTTTATTCAAGTCTTAAACATACTCTCAAAGGTGTAATTTCAGTATATCTGAGTATTTTTTTAAATTAATGTCATAGATCAGAACAAATTATTTGTTTTTATTATGTGTTTTTAATTCTTTAGGAATGTACTTAGTTGTAATCGCAGTTTTTTGGTTCAGTAGTAAAATCACAGTTTTTTGGTGGTAAGCAAAACCAGTTTAGTTAGTTATTTTATGAGATTATCTAAACACTAACTTATGAGAAACTACTCAGCTTTATCCTAAAATGTTATTCCATTCCTTGTCTTTGATATATTTTTTATCGTGAGCTCTAAATTTGCTTAAATTTCATAGTGAACACCTCATGTCATTTTGTGTCTTGTGAAGTTTATGCATAGCTACATTAACAAATCATTATTTCTTACCTTGCAGATTTTATATGAATAATTGGCAGAAGTACTTATTTTTCATCAATATTTATATATTCTGTTAAAAAATTCATCAATTCCCCCCCCCCATCTATATGTTTTAATTTAATTTTAAATGTTTCTCCCATTTAAAATTCTTTCAGCTATATGTTTTGTACAACTGAGCCATCCGCTAAATACTGACATTATTATGTATAATCATAATTATACATACTTAATACCATATATTTACTTAATTTATTTATTTTGTGTGTCATTACAATAAGATTTAATCAACACAACAGTGTCTAAAATTTCAAGTACAGTGGTTGTTACTTAATGTGATCACACTGGTAATTTATACAAATTATAATAGTATTTGGTAAAGTTGGCTTAATAATGTTCAGAACTGCATAAAAATTATTGTTGTGTTGTACATTTGTATACTTTGCTAGATTTATTCACATATAATTGTTATTTAAATTTTAGTTCTTTTATGTATTCATTTTGTATTTATTTATTTATTTTGGCCATAACCCGACAAATTGTCTCATTGCCTTTAATCAGATCATCTAGTCTTCATTAATTGACAAAGCTGTAATCATACTTGATGAGTTGATTATGACATTAAATAAATGATGAACACAATCAAAAATTGCTATCATTCATGAAGATCAGATGAAATAAAAAATTTCTATCATTCATGAAGATCAGATGAAATTTCAACTTCTTTTAAAACACTCTCTCTCTCTCTCTCTCTCTCTCTCTCTCTTTTTTTTTTTTTTTTTTTTTTTTTGTGTGTGTGTGTGTGTGTGTGATTTTTTTTTAAGTGAAAGTTACAAAATGTTTCGGACATTTGTTTTCTTAACTCTTATTCATTTGCATGTTCATAGATCCTTTATCACTTCAGTTGCTCCTGTTTCACAATGACACAGTAATTTCAATACTCAGGTAATGTCTTGATCATTAGGTTAAATTAATGTAGAAGTGTTGCTTCAGTTCAGTTGCATTGACTATGCAATGTTATAAAAGAACTCTTTCTTCATTTGAACTTCATACTGTTATATATGAAGGCAATTATCATTATTCTGTCTACCAACCATTACAGTATTTAGTTAAAAATCACTGTTATCATTCATATCCTGAAATTGGTGTAATATGATAGACAAGTTCTTGATTTCTATGAAATCTAGCAGGTTGTGATTGGTTATCAATAATCATCAATAAAGTTTAAATAATCAGCTTTTTCGTTTTACTGTTTATAATTATAAAAATGTAATACTAGCAGTTTTGCAACCTGTAGCAGATTTGCTTCTTAAGTGTGTTCAGATTAAGCAACATGTGCTCTATATACAAAGCATGATAAGAAAGTGTAGGTTGTTGCTGCTATGTTTATTTACAAGTAAAAATTAAAAAATAATTTGAGGTCATTCATTTATAATTCCAAGTTTCTGTTGTAGGAAATTCTGCATCTTTATTTTGAGTTCATCTGCAAATTCATGCAATGTATTTATAATTTTGCTTTTTAAAATTTTATTTGAAGAATATTGGTTATTAACTTTTAATAAAAAAAAGTCATAATTACTCAATTTTTTTAAATCAAGTCTTTTGCTTTTTTATGCATTATTTTGGAGCATGCATCTTTATCACAAACATTAGTGAAAAGATGATAATTGATTTAACTTCTCTCTTTTCTAGTGTGCTTCTTTTAAGAATCTTAATTTTCAAAATGATACATTGATGATTAAGCTGTGCATGCACTTGGTATATAAATGCAGCCATACTTTTCTAATCCAATAAAATTATGCAAATGATAATCATGATCACATTAAGCAGCATACACTGTAAATAAAGCATATTTATAATTTTTTTTAATATATATTACCTGAATATACTCTAGTAAAATATTTTGTTATTAGCAGTATTCATTCTTTGTGCCAGCACTTGGTGATTACAATCTAATGCAAATGAAATTATATAATGGGTTTTTATGAATTTATAAAAGTTATGAAATAATTGACATACAAAGCCAATGTGATATGAAGTAATGCTAAATACTTCAGAATACAAAAAGAAGTGCTGTTTGAAGTTCAGTAAATACTTTTAAATATGCATTAAGCACGAATTAAATTGCATTTAAAATTATAAATAACAGTTGTGCAAATAATAAAATTTGTATGTGATTATAAGCATGAAAACAATGGCAGTGTTTGAAATTAAATAAAGGACTTTTGTTTCATTGTTAAACAGTTATTTTAGTTAGTTTTAAAGTTTAGAAATGGCTGACTTTGGTTGAGTCATCTTTTTATAAGTCGCATGTTTGCATTAATTTTGAGGTGACTTTTATATAATTAACCGCCATTTTTTATTGAAATAATCTTCCACATTTTAATGATAATTTTTCTTAATTTCTGTTACAGTTGCATTACTTTTATGAACTTCAAATGACAATATCCTTGTTTATGAAAATGTTTAATAAAAATTGAAAATACATATTCTGCCAGCTTCTACATGTTTGAACTGTATTTTTGTAAGTTTATAGATAAACGCAAATTTTTTACACTTAAATGATTTATCACCTATCCTTCTTTTGAGTTAAGATTTATGAAAAAATAAACACATTTTGTTAATACCAACAATGAGATTTAAATTAACAGTGACTGCATTTCCAGTAAAATTTAGATATCTTTTATTGACTTCTTTATAGTTATCTAGAAAAATAAACATCTGTCTCAAAATACATCATTATTTTGTACTGGAGGAAGGATAAAAGAAAAGATATACAGAATATTTTAGTGACATGTTCATCAATAATTGGAAGGGGAAGGATGAAGTCCCCCCCCCTTGTATACCTATCATGCTTACCAATATCACTTACTTGAAGTACCAATCCCAATCCCAAGCAATTTTATGCATGCTAAAATTAATTAGTAACATATGAGTATGAAATAAGTTATTAATCTACAGTGCTCTTATGTGTGAAATTTCTGATAATTTTAAATTAATTGACAAATCTTGTATTTCATTGCGTGTGTTGCTTAGTAGTCTCTCTTACTGTCTGTGTATGTGTAAAATATTATTGATGTGCATCTCCCACATTGTTGGCAGATATACATGTTTAAAAAACATTTCTAAAGTATGTATTCCATTATATTATACTAATATTCATTAAAATTAATGTTTTCTGTTGTCTGTTAAGTGTATGACTGAAAAATAAGAGTATTCAACTTCTATCAAGTATTTATATAACCATTATATTTCTTAACAAAAAGTTCCAAGAATGATAATTTTAAAGTGGAATTTCAAAATATGTTATATAACCAATTAAAACATCACTCAGCAAAAGCACTGTAATACACATGTCTGAATAATATAACGTAACAAAGAACATGCTATACTTTCAATTCAGATGTCTCTTGAAAACAAATAAAATTTCAATGGAACTTTTATTCCTTCAATAAAGAATATCAGGAATCATGTTTTGCATCATGTAATAATCAAGATTATTCATACCATTCAAATAAATACCTACAATGCAACATTAGGACATAGTTAACGTTACGTAATATGAAAATATGATATACTTTGAGGTTTATTATTTGCTGATAAGTTAATATAAACTTTTACTAAACTACCTAATAATGTTTGAATAAAATTTAACCATACCGGCTTTTGATTACTATGAGTAAGTTAAGATTTAATTAAAAAAAGTGCAGATCTCAATACCAAAGAATTATTTTAAAGTTGCCAATATAATATATTAACACTGCCAGATCATTAAATGATATTCTCACCATAAGTAAATGAACTACTTATTCCCTGTAAATTGCAGTTAGTGTATGCATACATAATATATTGGAATTTGTATCATGTTATAATATATATATATATATATATATATTTGCCAACTTCTATACCCATAAGCACCTGCTGAAAACATATTTGATGCCACACATAATGTTTTGTTTAGCTATTATTAAAGAATTTCTCATGGGGTAATAAATAGGGATTATTTTGAGTTATTATAATTGTCTCATATTATGTTTTGTAAATTATTTTACACAGAGAAAAGTGCCAAGATCAATGACAAGATTAAATAAATAAGAAATTTAAAATTCCGTTTTGAATACACTATAAAATATTCACTTCCTTCAAATATAAATAATGAAAACATTGTAAGTAAATTCACCATAATTTTTAATGGTATGCTATCAGAAATCTGCATTGTGTCCCTATAAAAAGAAACAGAAAGATCTATACATATTAGAAAATCCACAGTTAATAATAAAAATATTTTGTTAACCTGTATTGAAGCCAATAGATAAAAATTTTGGATTATAGTTGACCTTTATTGGTATACATAATTGTAATTAATATATTTTATCTCGTCATTCATGTTTGTGTTATTTACCATTTAATATATTTCTTGTTTTATATAACTAAACTTAAGTGAGATATTTTGGACAGCACCATAGTGTTCTTATTAGCTGGGATTTAATTATTAAATAATATTTTGTTAACTTAATAATAGAGTTGGAGAAAATACCAATTAAAAATCTTTAAATATCAGAATAAAATCTTTTACCTTCACTATGAAAGTTCTTCCATCTCACTTGATGCATTTTTCCTGTATGTTTGATTTCTTAATATGTCTGTTTCTCTCGTTAATCATATTGTCCATGCATAATTATTAAACTTCCTAAAGTTTAATTGCATTTATACATTCTGTAATTATCCTTAAACGAATGATTGAGATTATTCTAGTTATTTAGTGTATAATATTAATATTTTATATTAAGGAATTTAAAACAGCAACTGGTATATACAGACATGAAGATTAGAAAAGGTTTGAAAGAAAGGTTTCATTACACTTTGGAAACATTTCTATTCCCGAGTTTTGAAATATAAAATTAACTTTATAATGAAAAAAGTGCCAATTGCTAATTATATTATTTTTACTTTTTTAAATGTGGTTTTAATATGTGAATTAGGTTAGCATGTTCTGGGTACTTCTTACAGTTAAAAATTCTTTAATATTAGTAATTTTAGCTAAAATTGTTGTAGCATTTTTAGTATTTTAAGTAAATGACCTTTTGTTAAAAAGCATTTCAGAAATAGATCATTTAAAAAAGTTAATTATGCTAAAAGATTTAAAGAAACATTTTTAAGTTTAAAGGATTTATTTTAGAATTATTTTCTATGTAATATATGAACATTTTTAGACTTCTAAAGATGTAGTTTAAATTATAAGATTCTCATAGTGTATATTGTGTATTGGGCTGAGAAACCTTATATTTATATATAGATACAGTGTGTTTCAGCAGTTCAATTACAAACTTTCAGGAGAGCGAGAGAACACCTGGACGATGGAAAATCACATAAAATTGCATGGTCGGAAACACTTTCCTGGCACATGGTCGGAAAAACTCTCCTGATGTGGTGGTTGTGGTGACACACATATAAAATAAAGGATATGAACAGGATGAGAAAACATGTTTATTAACCATAGTACAGCAGAAACCAAGAAATGAAGACAAAAACTGACAACAATTGTCATCAAAGAAAGAAATTTTGTGACATCGAAATTACAAGCCCTGATCGTGATGCAGGCCTTGCATCTTTGGCGCATGAAAGATCTGATGTTTTGGAAAAACCTGGCATGCCCCGGACTTCCCCAGCAGCTGTCGTGATGCATGGAAAAAATTACTGAGCACTGTTAACAGAGCTTTCGTACACCAGTGTCTTGATGTACCACCCCCCCCCCCTCAAGAAAGTAATCAGTGCAAGTAAAATGTAGCAATATTGCTGGCCGATGCACTGATCCACCCCTGCTGATCCAATGTTAAGGATACGTTGCATGCAGGTGGAGGTGCACATCAAGGCTGTTAATGTGTGCAAAAATTTAACATTTTCAACATTTTAGCTGTACTGAGCATGATAAGCATGTTTTCTCACCCTGTTCATGCCCATCCTTTCTTGTGTCATCACTATCGTGCCAGGAAGCCATTTCTGACCATGCATTGCTTTGTGATTTCCCATTGTCTAGGCATACTCTCTTCCGTGAAAGTCTGTAGCCAAATTGCTGAAACACTCTGTATATACATACATATTACAAAGATATCCCAATATATAAATATATATATTCTGCCAGTCAGTCACAAATTTTCCATTTATTACTTATTATTATTACCCAGATTATTATTACAAATTTTTCCTGTGTACTAGTAGTTTGTGACTTGCAAAGAAAGGAAAACATACTCATGTTTCTGAAAAGGTTGGCCAACCTTGGCATATATAGTAGCTCAATAAATTAATTATCCTGGTTATGGCGAATTTATTGGCATAAATCACCTCATTCTCTCTCTCTCTCTCTATATATATATATATATATATATATACAGAGTGATTCTAAATTGTTTTTACAAACTAAGAGGGGTGATAGTACTCATCTAGATGAGCAATAATTACCATAGAACATAAGGTCGCATTTCACTCTGAGAAGCAAAAAAGAGGAATATTAGAATTCCAACCTGAACTTACAACAGTGTTGGGAGAGCGAATGAACGAGACCAAAAGTTTTGCAATCAGTTTAGTAAAAAAACTCACAAAGAGTGCACAGAATGGATAAACCCAAAAACTTGGCGCTCGAGTGTTAATTCGAGATCAGACTTTAATGGTAAACACTCAAATGCACGTCTTTGGTTGACAAGGTCTCAATCTTGCAAATGATTGCAACAAGTTAATTACCTAATCAACTAACTCCAACTTCCACTGTATGCCGAGATTAGCATGCTGTGTTCCGGCTGTCAGATTTTCGTGTCCCATAAAAGGGCGCTTCAAGTACAATGAGTGCAGCACAGTAATTCCAGGAGGAGAGGATAGAAGATAGCAAAGAGGGAAAAAACTGATCAAGGTAGCAGTTTTTTCCCTCTAATAATTTTTAACTTGTCGCAATTGTTTGCAAGGTTGAGTCCTCGCCAACCAAAGATGTGCATTTTAGTGTTTGCCATCAAAGTCTGGGCTCGAATTAACACTCGAATGCCAAGTTTTTGGGTTTGTTCATTCTGTGTACTCTCTGTGAGTTTTTCACTAAACTGATTGTGCAACTTTTGGTTTCATTCATTTGCTCTCCCAACTAAGCTATTTTGTTATCAATTATATCTTTTTGAGAATGAGCCATTGTTCTTTTTGCATTCAAGTAACTAACTATCTGTTGTTTAGAATGTGGATAAGTTGTTCTGTTTAAATGAATAGATGTATTGTTATAAATTTCATAGATATTATTGGTATTTAATTCTTTGTTTGGCATGACTGTTTTTAATCTGATCATGAGATATGCTGTTATTACTTGGCATATACTACATTTTTATTTCGTTTTCTTTAAAAATTTAGATATTAATGTAAGAAGGGAATATTATGAAAACAGAGTGCGATGCGGTAGTTATACAAATCTAACTAATAAATGCTGTTCAAAATATAGTCATTCGTGAATGGAACTAAAAAGTCTAGCCACTAAGAGGTTTAAAAGAGCTGAGTTGAGATTATCAATTAATTTACTAAGTATGTATTTAGAGATGGTGGGAAAAATTTTTTTCTCTAGCTTTAGTATCTAAATAAAATTGAAAATTATATTTATTCAGTCACTTAAATATAGTTAAAAATCTTTAACTAAATTTTTTTGATGAAAGAACCTAAATTTGTCATGACTGTGGTAATATAGCAAGTGCCAAAAGTAAAAACACAAAATAAATTAATCTTTATTAAATATAATTTGTACGATTTTATGATATCTCTAAGCATGTGGTGTTCATATATAAATGTTCAGAGTGGGAATAATATGTTGAGAATAAGGCAAAATATGACAAGGTTTGAAAGCTGGACTAATGTGTAAATTAAAATACTGAAAAATAATAGTATGATTAAATTTGTCTGGATTGCAACTTCCAATTTTAATTATAATATACCCTGTTAATAAATGAAAATTTTAAATGCTATATAAAAATAAATAAATAAAATTATTTTAGTTTATTTTGATAATGTGCTAAATATATAATAGATGGAATAAAACACTTTTTGAGATTATCTGCACGTGCATGTGACTTGATGACAGTTGTACTGATTTTGTTTGATCTGTAATGTAGGTTGTATCTAAGCTATAACAAATGATAACATGGCAAACTTGATAAATGTTTTCACAGTATACAATATTGAATTAAGAAGAATACTGTTATAAAATTATCTGAATTACTTTTACATTATTTAAAATAGAATTAACCAATGGAACAGTTATAATGGGGATTGCTATTTACTGACATATTAAATCCAGATGTTATGTTATTCTCAAATATTTTACATAAACCAATGAAATAGTAATAATAATAGCTAATAAAGTACACAAATAAAATAGGTTTTCTATTGCAGAAAATTTTTATTTATTTATTTAAGAGAGCCTTACATAAAAGTCCTTTCTATATTTCTAAGATGTAATTTTATAAGTAAAAAAGGATTGTGTCATTATGTTAATTATATGTGAAACTTATTGTTTTTAAAATTATGAATTAATTTTCTCTTTGGGAGGAGGAATCTCCACAAATTTTAAATTTGACATAATAGTAACACCAATCATTAATGTATTAAAATGCTTTCATTGTGTTTAGTATTTTTAAACTTATTAGATTGTGCATCATTAGTGAAGTATAAGGTAAAGTAGTGATAAGTTGGTACTTGTTAATATTATTAGAAAAGTTTGTAGGTTGTAATAATAAAGTATTCTATTATTTAGTTCATGTTTTTAATTTGTACATATTTTTTAAAATCTTTTGTACATAAATTTCATTGTTGAAAAATTGTGAAATTTGAAGAGATTATGTATTCAGGTGACTCCAACATAAGCTTGTCTTATTTATTTGAACTTTTTTTTTTTTTTTTTTGACAATGTTGCTATCAGATGTGTTCAACTTTTGTACCTATTTTGATACAAAATCCTTTTTTATATTTTTGTAAAGTGATAAGTTTAGATATTATGCATTTTTCAAACATTTAATTTATTTTTGTTTAAACCTCTCTCTTTTTGTAACCTTCTCCTCTTTGTAACATTATTTCAGAGTGCTTGTGTGTTACATAAAATATTTGTTAAATCTATGTAAAGTAAATGGAATTTTCATTAAAGCATTGAAGCTTGTTTTGCGTGTTTAATTTTCTCATCATTTCCCCCTCATATTACGAGGGCTATCCAGAAAGTAGATTACGTTTTGGAATAAAAAAATAAACAAAGTATAGGAAACAAATTTTATTATATACAGATGAAAGCCACACTCAAATACTACTTTTCTACATAGTCACCATACAAATTAAGGCATTTATCGTAGCGATGTACGAGCTTGGAAATTCCTTCGTCGAAAAATTCGGCCGCCTGCGCCTTCAACCACTTCGTTACCTCTTCTTGCCTTCCATCTTGCACAAAACTTGTGGTAACCAAGCTTTTCGCTGATGATTTCGTGCAACAAACTTCGCGAAATTTGTGGAAAACTCAAAGAAAGTTCCGTTATTGTGAAATTTCGATTTTCACGGACTTTAGCATCGACTTTTTCGAGAAGTTCGGCGGTCACTATGCTGGGTCTCCCACTTCGATCTTCGTCGTGAACATTGGTTCGGCCATTTTGAAATCTTATGACCCACTGACGCACTCCACCTTCAGTGATAATGTTGTCCCCATACACTTCACGAAGCTGCCGATAGATTTCTATCGGTTTACAGTTTTTTGCAGTCAGAAACCTTATTACTGAGCGCACCTCGCAGCTCGCGGGATTTTCAATTAACGCAGACATTTCAAACCGTCACAGTATCTGAACGGAGCACAGCACGAACCTCTCACTAGCACGGCTAGATGCAGACTGAGCTGCGCAACGCTCTGACCCCAAGATGGCCGCGCTAGCCCCGCCCCTAGCGGACACAGACGGAAACGTAATCTACTTCCTGGATGGCCCTCGTATATGTCAGAAAAAAGTTAGAATATGTGAATGCATTTTCCAAAAGTAAGATATTTTGTCGATTACACTTGCATAAAATTTCTGAAATTTAAAAAAATGACAGTTCTAATAGCCAAATATGAAAAAGTAAATTCTGAATTCATAATGTGATGTAAATCAAAAATGTTTGTGGTGCATGATAATAGAAAGTTGACACATTTTCTTATTATCAGCAAATAGACAGGTAAGTAAGTTATTATGCTAGATATTTAATAACATTCTGTCCTGATTAGAAGGCATGACTTTACAGCAGATTCCTAAAGGAACTGATTTATGTATTAAAATATTACATCAGAAAATTAGTCATTGATAAAAAATATTCTCAGCCTGTCATTAATACAATATAAGTCTATTATTATTTTAATATTGATATATTAAAATAAGTTTGGGGATAACATGAAGGGGGGAAAACTATGTGGTAAACATGTACACTTATATTATACACGCTATTTAAATATATTTAAAATAGCATGTGACAAAAGTTTAAACATCAATATCTCTTGATTAATATATATATATATATATATATATATATGAGATTGGACAATAGATTTCATGAATGTAACTTAAGTATTGATTTCAGTTAATTAAACAAATTTGCGTAGAGTATATATCAAGAATCGGGAACAGAATATCAATGATGAGTATTGCAACTATTATACGCAAAGATTAAAGAGTTGTAGTTATTGTAAAACATAAAGAGGTGGTGGTTATAGTGTAAAATACAAATCTAGAAGGCAGATATTACAGCAGTTAAAATGACTGATTTAAAGCAGCTTTCTTGAATTTTTTCATCGTGAACCATTTTTACAGATTAGAATGCTCCGCAAACCATCTCACTCGTTTTCTTCGAAAGCAGTTTTTTAGCGTGTGTTACCACCAGAATAATTATATTTTAAAATTATAGTTAACTAAAATTAATTTGATTTTATACTGGTATTAAGTTAACATAAAAAATATATTTGTTTTTAATAATTCAAAGTTATTAGAGTTTGAATAATCTTTATCTTATTAACTAACAATTAAATTAATGAGGTGGATGTGCCTGCCAGTTTTTGCATTATTGGTTTGCTGTATTTACATGTATGCCAGTAATAAGCACCATAGTCATTGTAGTTCCTCTTTTTTGTTGGAAAGACTAGAATGGAAATCCATAGCTAGGGTAACCGATAATAAATTTCACAAAATGTCAGTCTTGGGAGATGAAGGGCTCGATGTTTGCCAAGTGTGATTTCCAGACTCTCAGATTTTCAGCTATAGATGGTATACACTTTTAATTTTATTTTTTGTCGTTTTTAGAAATTTAAAGAGGACCACAATTTGAAAAAAACAATCTAGAACATATAATTTCCTTGCCCCCTAAAAAAAGATGCATAGAGTGTGTGTCATATGATAGAATTCATAGTTGTATTAGAGAAAGGGACACAGTTATTCTAACTGAAAAAGAACCCTGTTTTGAAATTTTGTTACAAACAATGCATTGGACTTGCTTTTTTCTCTTGTGGGTTGAAAAGATAGTGTGTGGTAGGGTGCGGAAAATGTAATTAACATAGATCTAATAGGTGGGCATATTAACTTGATCTGAAGAGGGAATTTTTAATCATTTACAGTTGAAGAAAAATTAGTAGTATATCTTATAAGAATCTAGCTAAATTGGTAGTTTTTAGCATCTAGAATACACGAGAAGTGTGTAGTGACTAATCGCTTACTTAGGATAAATCCAAAGAAGGGTTAAATTACCCCTTTATTCAACTCAAGAATAATCACAGTTGGCCCTTTTTAGGCTTACAGGAAGTCTCTCCACTTGGGCTTTAGCTTAGGATAGAAAATAAGAAACTAATCTAATGCTAACTAAACTAAAAGCAGCCGAAGCTGCTTAGCAATAACTAACAGAATTAGTCCTTAGTACGATCATCAGCGAATACTAGCAGGCACGTAACAATAGGGCCAAACGTAAAGATTAGACAAAGCAATGGCGTGGCCAGAAGGCAGAACACACTGTACTAAGAACTTATAAGCTCTTCTAAGTGAAATGACTGAAGCTTCCCCTTAAATACTAGTTCTACCTCATTTACATAAAATGCGATTATGAAAACTCATTCTGGTAGGGAATCCTAGGTGAGGAACGAGAATAAAGGAAGGCTGTTCAAAATTAAAAATAACTACTATTAGGAAATTAAAATAACCCCTACAATCTGTTATATTCAGGCTAAATTTGATTTTAATTGTTAAGTCTTTATAGCCTTTGCAAGTGGTATAATTTAGAGTGAAATTTAATTTCCTGAATTCATGAAAAGATGGGCAGTGATTACTTCAGAAAGAAAATACCGGTAATCCGGACTCGTCGGGACTTCGGCGATTCCGGATTATCGGTTTTTCCGGATAGTTTATCAGTTTAAATCTGGTAAGATGGCTTGCAGAAATTACAAAGTTAAAAATATGAAACCGTAATTCATGAAATAAAGAGCAATTATGATCTGAAGGGTATCAAAATTTACAAAAAAAAAAAAAAAAAGCTTAATATTTATTTGTTTACTTTATTAAACATTTCTTTCAACGCGCGCATGCGTCAAGCATACATTACGTATAGTCAAAATTAGAAGATTGCAATCAGAAAACTATTTGATGTGTATTTGTGATATTTATAATGACGAGGAATTTGATTTAAATCATAAAGATAAAATACTACATTTGGTAAGGAATTATAAGCCGAATAAAATAAAAACATCTGCCCTGAAGATAAGGAAAGTGCTGACAAATCAACTTCCAGTTCATTGCGCGCCGCGACGTCTCCCCCCTCAACGCAGAGCAGCGGTTAATTGATAAACAGATTTCGGAATGGTTAGAGAAACGAAGGATATGTCTTTATCCATTTTTTGCAGCAATTCCACTTTTTGTTTGATGGACATCGAAACATGCTTTCGTTTTGTAGATCCTTTGGCAGCTCCAGAATCGGAAATTCTTTTTGACATAATCGAAAGTTCAAGCTTACTTTTATACAATTGCTCTAACAGTCTGCAAAAAATAATAAGCCGGATCCAAATAGAAGATTAAGGAACAACGCAATCTGCAACATTAACTGAAATAGATAATTTAATTTTAGCTTAGCTTATACCGTCCCTTATACATTAAACGCGCATGCGTAAACGTATTGTGCGTATGCGTAAACGCATGCGCAGAAAGTTTGTAGCTTAAAGACTTTCGACTGTATTGTTACGAATTTTGCATAATGGAACATGAAAAGTCTGAAGAGAGTGAAGCTAAGCGCAAAAAATAAGGTTATAGGGGCAAGTCTATTTAACATTGAGGTAAATGGCTATATCGCTAAATTGGCGATGGTTTAGGCCATCAAATTTGGCAAGAAATCGCCGAACTTGGCGACATTTTGGTCCGGTCCCTGTATAAGTAATTGGTATTGTAATTGAGTAAATGTGATTGGTTCTTATATGTAACTGTAACCATATATGTCTTCCAGTAATTTCGAGAAATGCACTACAGATTTCTAGGCGGCCGAAGAAAAACTAAGACGCGAGAGATCATCTGCTCTCAGTTTTCAGTTCAGAGTATTAAGAGATCTTCGTGTGAGTTGCATTTTTTTCGATGCGCTTTACATTGCGTTGTTTTTAATGATATTAGTAGTTTGAAGTGGTAACTATTGATTGTGCTCTGTTATCCTGAAAACAACTGTACGAGTACTTTTGTGGAAAGTTCCAGAACTGTAAAGTGTTTCTTTTGGGAATATCAATTCTATCACGCTATAATTGGTTTTGTGTGCATCTCCATTACAAACCCGTACCGACATAACAATTTTCGGTGTCAGAAGGCTTGAATCTGGTGACAAGAGACAGCCTTTGGTGCATTTAAAGAAATGAAAGTAGGCCAAGAAAAGGTTGAACCACGTTAAGACGAAATATGGACACAAATTTGAAGCTACGGCAGAATAGATACGCTTGGAGAACTTAAAGGAGGAGTTTCTGCTGTCGAACAACAAATCAGAGAGAAAGAGATTCTGCCGTCAAACAGCAAATCGAAGAAATATTTCCTGCTTTTGAACAACAAATCGATCACAGAGGTTGCAGTCGCCAAGGAAGTTGATAGCTTAAAGAAATGTATAATTACAGCAGGAAACAATTCTGAGGCTTTTAAATTCCTAGCCATGCCTTTGCATCCCTCTCTGTAGGTATCCTAGTGATGGGCAACTTTGGTACATTTTTGTACCCGGTACGAGAGTAACAAGTACCTGTACAAAATACCCGTTACTCAAATAACCGTTACTTTGAAAAGTACCGAAAACCGATTTCAAGTACCGAGTACCCAAGTAACGATTTGGAGTAACGAAATACCGGAGTAACGGTTTGTTGTACCGGAGTACCCTAGTAACGGTTTACTGTACCGGAATACCCTAGTAACGATTTGGAGTACCGAAGTGCCCTAGTAACGATTTGGAGTACCGAAATACGCAGCTAACAATTTTGCGCACTGAAGGAACTCTGCCACGTCACTACATGTTTGTTTTTATCTGTACGGAGTAAGATTTTGAATATCAGAAAACATGTCAACTTCGGAAGTGTCTGAGGAGCAGACCATTCATGGACACAAGGAGCGCATAGCACCATTTCGCAAATACAACCAGATACTACTGTCCTCGTACCAAAACCGAAGTGAGCTGAACCCTCATCGATCCTCCAGTAACGAATGCCGAAGAGACGCATATTTTCGTTACAAAGTAACGAATACCGAAAAGTACCCGTTTCGGTACAGAAGTAACGAATACCGAAAACTATCCGTTTCGGTACAGAAGTAACGAATACCGAAAAGTGCCCGTTTCGGTACAGAAGTAACGAATACCGAAAACTACCGATTTCGGTACTGAAGTAACGGGTACTTGGATGTACCGATTTTCAGTACCCGTTACAAAATGCCCGGTTCGGTAGTACCGACTCATCACTACGTTATCCACATGTAATGAAAAGATCTGGCAAGTGTGCAAGACTCAGTTTTATATAGGTAGAGGACGCAAATGGATGGGATTCCCTAGCTAGGGCCGATTCTCTCAGAACGGATAATTCTGCCTGAAAATCAGAGGCTAGACTTCGAAGATCTATCCGTCGCGTTGGAGCTGTGCTTTCGCGAGAAGTGTTTAAAAGACTATAGCAGGCTTCAGTTCAAATCTCGCGAACAGAAGCCTATGGAAAGGCTCCACGAGATCGCGACAGATGTTAAAAAGCTGTCCTGTCTCGCCGTTTCGGACTGCTCGTCAGAAATAAAGGAAATCTTATCCGTGCAGTACTTCATCGATGATATCCGAGATCCTGAGGTACCAAAAGGCCTGCGAACAATTAAAGAATTAGAAACCATTTTGGCGTAGATTATATAATTCGAGGTTCATCAACTCTCAGTTTCATAGGCAAGCCATAGAGACCGCCACACAGTCTGAGCTGCCGATGTTCATGAACCATTGGAACAAATGACTGCTTGTCTAGGTGTTTTAATCAGGGAAATCGATGCCTTAAGGCAGAAGAAGACTGGTAACAAAACGATATTAAAGTGCTGGGGAACTGCGGAAGTGAAGGCAAAGTGCGAAGGAACTGCTGAACACTCCAATGCACGGAAGCTAAGACAGCTCCCCTGCAAGGAAGCAGGAAAAAATTTTGAGGCCATATTGCGGTGCGGATCTTCGCAGGTGTTCAAAAGCCAGGGCTTAATATCTAAAATTACAACTGCCGGAGCCCTCTAGAAGGTCGTCATAAAGAAGGGGAACAACTAAATAAAATAAGTAATAATAAAAACAATTAAATTAAATTCGATAAATATAAAGATATAAATAAAAATTTAATAAATTTTTAAGTTAAATAGTTAAGTAAAAGAAATAAAATATAGAACTTTGTCTTATTTGGGGCTCCGATTGGATTTTCAAACAAAAAGTGTAGGAAGGAAACAGCTCCTACTGATTTGAGACTCTAGATTAGAACAGTAATTCTCAACCACTGTGCCTCGGCATTTTTGTGTGCCGCCAAATTCTTAAAATGTGCCGCCAAATTTTAGAAATGCATATAGTAAAAATTATAATGGTTTTAATCCTAGTATACCGTACACATGAGAATTGGCAAAATTCGGGTTTTAAGACATTACTAGCGGGCAAGCCCACCAGCTGAGCGGGCTGAAGCCCGCTTTTCATTGTTCAATGTTCATGAGTTTCCATTGTAATTTCGCCGTTATTCGAAAGTTGAACCGAACTACCAGTGTTCAGCAATTTTGAGCAGTCTGCGTCCGCTTTGTTCACCTATGTATGGAGAAGATACTGCATAAACGATACACATGCGTAAAAGCAAGAAAACACCCATGGAGCCAGCCCGTTCGCCGGGATCGGAAGTTGGACCGAACTACCAGTGTTCATCGGTTTTGTGCTGGCTGCGCCCGCTTTATTCACATATGCATCCAGAAGACACTGCATACACGATACACATGCAGAAAATCACGAAAACACCCATGCAGCCAGCCCGCTCTCTCGGATTCGAAACATGGACCGAACTACCAGTGTTCAGCGGATTTGAGCGGGCTGCGCCCGCTTTATTTACGTATCCGTCTATTAGATACTGCATACACAATACACATGCCTAAAATCACAAAACACCCATGCAGCCAGCCCTTTCGCGGGTATTAGAAAGTTAGACCGAACTACCAGAGTTCAGCGCTTTTGCTCGGGCTGCGCCCGCTTTATTCACGTAGGCTTCCAGAAGATTCTGCATACAGGATACACATGTGTAAAATCACGAAAACACCCATTATTCGCGTATACGTCCAGAAAATATTGCATACATGATAAATCACAAAAACACCCATGCAGCCAACCCGATCGCCTTTATTCGAAAGCTGGACCGAACTACCAGTGTTTAGCAGTTTGCGCGGGCTGCGCCCGCTTTATTTACGTATGCATCCACAATATACTGCATACACGTTACACATACGGAAGATTACGAAAGCACCTATGGAGCCAGCCTGTTCGCCGAGATTCGAAAATTGGACTGAACTACCAGTGTTCAGCGATTTTACAGCTCAGGCTTTTTGCCAAGTGTAATCGCAAAAATTTTCGGGTATTATATTCAAACAGTAGATTCGTTATTAAAATTCCTTTTGATAAACTTTAACATAATCGCACACAAAGGTGCATCAATATATATATTAATGTAAGTAATCAATCATAATTATTTATAATAAGAAAACTTTCCATATACCATATCCGAGCAACAGAAATTTAATTTAAAACCCTGAACGAAAAAAATTTAATCAGAATTTAAATAAATAGTTTAATTATTATTTTTTTGCAATTAAAATTTCTTAATTAAAATTTAATTTAATATTAGCTTTATGCGAACAGAGACATTATATTAATGCATTTATATATAATAACAAAAGCAGTGAATGATTACGTAGCTCAGTAACACAAATGAGCATGCTGATTTAAGCTGTTAGACATATTAATTTGTATTACTCAAAGTTGCTTTTCTTATTCAGATCCAAATCACGAATTATTCGAAAAATGCACAAAAAATACGTATCTCGGCAACCGACAGTCCGATCGGCTCGCAATTTACAATCTTATAATTGCCAAATTTTGAAAAGAGGTTTGGTCTTTGTTCCAGACAGATTGGCAAATTAGAAGATTAATTAGCCATAATGAATAAAAATCCTCCACTACTTTAATTTCATCCCTGGCGAATGGCCTTGACGATTCCAAAAGTCGTGCGGAAACCATCTCCCCCTCTCCGACACCCGTCGCTTTCGAATCGAAGGCCGTCATCCAAGAGTTAGGAAGGGGAGATAAGGTAGTAGCGCTTTTTTAATGAATCTTCTAATTAGGCTCCTAATTAGCAAAACAGTTTACAACGAACACTAACCTTTATTTGAGCATCCGGGAAGTGCAAAATTCAAAATTTGAACAAATTCGGTTAATTCTTTCAAGAGTTACATATTTTTGTGCATTTTTCCGGCTGAATTTCTCTAATTAAGAAAAATGCACAAAAAACACGTATCTCAGCAACCGACAGTCCGATCGGCTCACAATTTACAATCTTATAATTGCCAAATTTTGAAAAGAGGTTTGGTCTTTATTCCAGAGAGATTGGCAAATTAGAAGATTAATTAGCATAATGAATAAAAATTCTCCACTACGTTAATTTCGTCCCCCGCTAATGGCCTTGACGATTCCAACTGGAAAACGGATACAGCTGCAACCCCTCAAAACCCGTCTCCTTCGAATCTCAGCCTGTCCACAAAGATATCGGAAGGAAAGAAAAAGGAGTATTATGGAGTTTTTAATTACCCTGTTAATTAGGCTCCTAATTCGCAAATCAGTGCGGAATCAATTCCATCAGTGGTTTTACCCCTGGCGGATTTAAAATTCAAAATTTCAAAGAAATCGGCCGGTAAGTTCCAGATTTACCGTTTTTTTGTGCATTTTTGGGCTCAATTTCTCTAATTAAGAAAAGTTAATATCTTGGGAACAAATAATGCGATCGGCTCCAAATTTAGAAATTTACAACTCATAGATAGTCAAATGAAGGATGCTCTTTGTTCTAGAGAGATTGGCAAATTAGAATATTAATTAGCATAATGAATAAAAATTCTCCACTACGTTAATTTCGTCCCCCGCTAATGGCCTTGACGATTCCAGCTGGAAAACGGATACAGCTGCAACCCCTCAAAACCCGTCGCCTTCGAATCCCAGCCTGTCCACAAAGATATTGGAAGGAAAGAAAAAGGGGTATTAGGGCGTTTTTAATTACCCTGTTAATTAGGCTCCTAATTCGCAAATCAGTGCAGAATCAATTCCATCCGTCGTTTCATCATCTCGCGGGTTTAAAATTCAAAATTTCAAAGAAATCGGCCGGTAAGTTCCGGAGATACCAATTTTTTGTGCATTTTTCGGGCTAATTACCATCTTTGCTAATTAAAGTCGCACGAAGATGCGAATGGCCAAAATGGCGAGCCACGGACGTCCTGAATCCAACGGTATGCTCCGCTAAGCTCTACACCCAGCCGTTTCGGAGAAGATGAGGTTACAAACAAACAAACAGACGCGCACAGATTTTAATAGTATAGAGAATAAGCGCGCCAATTGTGGTATCCAAGCCGATTTTGGTGTCGAAGACTTTTCTATTTGAATTAACTTTGAACGAAGAGGAGGAACTAATTTCGCTTTCTGATACTCGATATTTAATTTTAAAATACTCGGAAGAATCAATTAATTCATTTTGGATTAACATCAGATGCGATTATCCCAAGATGACCAAAAAAGCTTTAAAAATATTATTACAGTTTTCTATATCTTATTTTTCTGAATTCGGATTTTCAGTATTAACCAGTATAAAAAGGAAAAAAAAAAAAGATCGAGACTGTTAAATGTAGAAGACGATATGAGAGTAGCATTGTCATTTTTAAGACCAAATATAAATGAAATTATCAAAAACATCAAGCTCAAATTTCTCATTGACAGTATTCTTATTATTAACTTGTATTTAATCCCTTAATAAACGTAATGCTGTTTTTATGGTACATGTTATTTTATTTTACATTCAAAATTATTATCATAAACTATTTTACACAGTGTATTATATAGGTAGGTAAACAAATTTTAAATTTATCTTTTTATTTGTGTGCCACCATATTTTGAAATCGTTAAAAGCATGCCGCGACAAAAAGAAGGTTGAGAATCACTGCATTAAAACGTACGATTTCAATGGGGGAAGGGGAAAACTTCTTTTTCCAGCACACCAGTGGAAGAAAATAAAACGATTAACAGCGTCACTAATGGAAATAGAGAGAATGCTAGAAGCAATATGCGAGTATGGAAAGAAATTTTAATGAAGAATTGTAGCTTCGGAAACAAAGAGAGTCCAACGCTTTCTGGCAGTGATGCCCTGCCAATATAATTCTAACTGTCAAGCAGAATGCGGCTGGGCAAAAAAATTTCCCCAAAATCCAAACCGATGACAACATGTGAGCCAAATGTAAGGTCTTCATAGGTGAGAATTTCCCTCTATTTGGGTACATAGTTCAAGTCTGCAGGAGAAATGCACTAACAGGTCACTAGCGCTGGACGTGGAAGACCATCGTAATCATTGTTAATACTTTCGGGAACACATCTTAAAATTTATTGCGCAAATCTAGAGAATGAGTCTCTGACATGTGAATTTTAAAGTCTTAACCTCCATTAAAGTGTTTGTTCCCCAGAGAAAGACAGACGTTAATTCGGAAGTTATAATCGATTTTAGAGTTGTGTTTCACTCTCTAAAAAGAGGGGCAGCGCTCCTGTACATAGCAGTACAGGAGCGCTGCGGCTAGAATTACGATTTACCTCAGAAACTGAGAGGTACCGGCGGCATATTTCACAAGTGCACATCTGTGTAGCCACCGAGGGAGTGTCTCCTAGGATGGACCAATGGACACCCAGTATTATTTCTGTCATGTCACATAACTTTTCGCACTCTTTAAGATTTAGGCAAGATGGTTGAGAATATTTTGCCACGCAATTTTCTGTACAAAATAATTAAAGCATCGTCGATTTCTTCTGAAAATTTTCATTGCGAAGGTAGATCAAATATAAACAATTGTGAAGATTTTACTACCTGGTTGAAAGAATTTGAGATAAATACAAACACATGTTGGATACTTCGCAAAAATATTCATGTGAAATATTATTTAATAAGTGCTAAATAAGATGGAGAAAGAAATATGTGATAAACATTTGAGCCCAAATGCTATCTTTACTTAAAACTAAGCATATGAGAAAAATATTTACACCAATCATATACGTAAATAGAAGTCAGCAATTTTTATTGAAATCTATATGAAAAAGATGAAAAATATTCTATGATAACAGGCAATGCAGAATTTTTTCCAAAGTGAACTTTACCAATCTGCATTTGTATACATTTTATGTGTTAAATTTCACATTTAATAACTGCTCACTCTTAAATGTACTGTCTACACAAGAAATAATCATTAAACAGAATGAATTTATCTTATTCACAACGAATATATTCAATTTATTCACATATAACTTTTGATGTTAACAATGGATATAATTAGATCATACACAATATGTATTCTAAATCTTACACTTTCAAAAGCAAAAGAAAGCGAGCACTGAAATAAGAAAACATTAGATTCATTGTAACACTTCCAATCCTTCTCAGCTCAATAAGGAAAAAAGGTATACACTTGAATTCTCTTTTAATCCACAGGTGTTAGAAATGCATAATATTCGAGGCTAACTGTAGCTTTAGTCATTTTCTCGATGTAAAGAGCGATAATATGCCGTGAACATCAATCCAAATATCAATGTGTGATAAAAATTGCGAAAGTGAAATATCAGCAATTAATTAATCTGATATAATGAAAGCACTACGAGATTTTCTACTATTACGCCATACATTTATAACTTCGAAACAAATGCAAATTAAAACGCAAACAACATACGCTCGCATGCACGACGATTTAGCGTCACATGATCAATAGAAGCTCATTGGTCCATTTTCGAAACTCCTCCCTCAGTGGCTACGCTGATGTGCCCCTGTGAAATATGCGCACCGGCACAGTTTAAGCTCTGTCAAAAGCCCATTTTTAAGAACTTCAGATTTCTACAATGAGAGGTGTAATGGAATTTTCATTACAGGATATTTAAAGGGAGTTCCTTCCAGTATGACCATTGATACAGAAGACAATATTGCTGAAAAGATTTGGTTCAAATTCGAAAATAAACTCGTTTGGACGCCTCCCTGCGTTACGCTGCAGCCTGTATCTGGTGACAAAAGTGACAACTATAGAATGATAAACTTTAACATAATGTTTGGAAGTGCAGCTTAACATCATACAGCACATGTGGCAGATATTACAAACCCTCGCATACTCAGATTAGACACAAACACTTTTTCCTTGAACTTTAAAAATAACAATTGCGTTTTACCTCTGACGATATAACCCTGTTCAGAATTAAAGATGAAGGAATTAAATACGCCCACGAAATAATAGCTCAAGACGATATCATGGAACCACCATCAACAGAATTCTTACTACTTGGATCCATAGATAAAAATATAAATTTTTGTTACGGTATTAATTGGAATATTCTAAAATCTCATCCTCCATGTTCAAAATGCCTTTCCTTCGCACCTAAGCTTGATTTTTCGCCCATCGGTTCAGAAAGACTTAGCGGGTGCAAAACAAGACATCTGTCTACTTTGTCTGTCTTTTCTTCTATTGTATTCAAAATGCATTTATAAATTAGGAATATTTTATTTTATACTTTCGGTTGAGGCAACTCACTAGAACTTCAACTATTGAAAATCGAGCATGGTGATATTATGGACTGTCAAGGGTATTCTGAACAACTATAAGCGAGGTTTTTCTAATTTTCTGACCGGGTTCCAGTTTTCTTTAGAGCATATTCCTTAGAGCTTTTAAGCTGAATAAATGGGGAACGTATTTACTATTGTCCAACCAACAATACTGGAATCAGTTCCTCCACCAAATTTACCCAAGCAACCTTCGAGTTCAAATTATGATCCAGGAAAAGAAACTTTACAGATTTCATCAGACTTGAATCCTGGAACTGTACAAGATCTTCATAAAAAGTGCGAGGGTAAGTCGTGTAATTTTGTTAATGTCATTAGCTTATAGGATTTTAGATTGATCTTTACAATATGGTAACTGGTAGTTTGGCGACATTTTGGAGGCGATAAAGGTTACTACCTGGCACTTTGGTAATAATGTGAGCAGTACTCAGTTCCGATTACGCATTATTTTGTGTGAGGGAAATGAGAGATCATGGGATATGTCTTGTGATATTAATGGACGAATTACGGTTCTTTAATCGGAAAAGGGGAGGGAATCGGGAAAAAATCTGGAAATTTTGTATTTGGCTTTATTCTGTGTTGTGTGAAACAGTGTTCGTGAATTTTTGGATCCCATGGCCGTAACTAAAGTGAATTCGAAATGGGTATTTATGTATGTATTAATTTAATGTATGTGCTCCTTTATATTTTAAGTAGTGTTTTTGAACTTAATTATATTTTAATTAAATGATAGTTATTTTGTGAATTTTATGTTTGTAGGAATTTGGTATACGTTTAAGTTGGAATAAACGTGCATGGAAATAATTTAAATATTTGATACTAAGTATTTGTAATGCTTGCGGTATGAATTCGTTGGTGACGTGTATAATGTAATAGATGATTTAGAGGTAAAAGTTTTTGGATATTTTATTTATTTTATATGTGGAAATGTTCATTACTTTTTCGCGATCAGGTAATTTCATATATGTTCTTTTTACCGGGTTTAAAGATTGAGAAAATTGTCATGTATTTTCGTGAAATTTTCTAATTTATGAGAAAAAAGCAGTGTACATGGATATAGTGAAGAGTGTGCGCAATGCCATTTTTGTGCAATTCTGGGATGTTTTTTAAGTAAAAATAAATCGGCGTGTACATGGTTTAGTGATATTTTAATTAAATGATAGTTATTTTGTGAATTTTATGTGTGTAGGAATTTGGTATACGTTTAAGTTGAAGTATGCGTGCATGGAAATAATTTAAATATTTGATACTAAGTATTTGTAATGCTTGCGGTATGAATTCGTTGGTGACGTGTATAATGTAATAGATGATTTAGAGGTAAAAGTTTTTGGATATTTTATTTATTTTATATGTGAAAATGTTCATATTTGGAAAGGGTAAATACTTTTTTTTTGAAATTTTTCTAATTTATGAGAAAAAAGCAGTGTACATGGATATAGTGAAGAGTGTGCGCAATGCCATTTTTGTGCAATTCTGGGATGTTTTTTTAAGTAAAAATAAGTTGGCGTGTACATGGTTTATGTGTATGTGTTATTTTGAAAAACGCGTAAGGAGTATGGTATTGTGCAATTTTTCCCAATTTTGCAGTGAATATTTGTCATGAGTAAGCAGTTTTGTAAGATAAAATTTCTAGCATAAGCGTAATTTGGCTAGTAGATTGTTGGAAGAAGTGTTCAGTAGATAAAAAGAAAAGAAACATGTCTTTACTTCGTGAAGACAAAATGGCGGCGGAAAAAAAAAATAGAGGGTTGCTGTAGGAGAGTTGGTCGCCAAATTTTCGCCCAAAAAACGCCAAGTTACCATAATGTATAGATCAACCGGATTTTATTCCTTGCTTTTGTCTTTCTTAGGCCGGTCGAGTGTAAAAAAGCGACCAGAGATTTACCTTTCTAATAATATTTTGAGCTGTATGGTCACCAATTTAAGCACAAAATGAGCTATTTTCTTAATGAAATTGTTTTGTGTTTTATTAGATGACTTAAAGTTATTATTATCATGCATATAATTTTCTTATATACAGGAATTTTTATTAGCTTGGTAGTAAAATAATTCTGAAGTATAATTCCCTCACGAAAGTATTGGATTTAATCATTTGGTCAGGTGTTTCAATTTTTGAAAAAGTCAAATTAGTGTCAATAATAATGTGCATAAAATTATATTAAAAATATAAAAATCACATGTATTCATAAATATCAGTTTTCGGTTAATCTTTGGATTATTGTAACTTGGTGATTTTTTGGCGAAAACTTGGCGATCCAACTCTGCTAAAGCAACCCTTTATTTTTTTTTTTGCAGCCATTTTGTCTTCACGAAGTAAAGACATGTTTCTTTTCTTTTTATTTACTCAACACTTTTTCCAACAATCTGCTAGCCGAATTACACTTATGCTAGAAATTTTATGGAACAAAACTGCTTAATCTTGACAAATATTAACTGCAAAATTGGGAAAAAGTGCAGAATCGCAAACTCCTTGCCTCGTTTTTCAGAATCGCACATACACAGTAACCATGTACACGTCGACTTATTTTTACTTAAAAAAACATCCCTGAATTGCACAAAAATGGCATTGCGCACACTCTTGACTTTATCCATCTACATTGCTATTTTCGGTTAATCTTTGAATTATGGTAACTTGGCGATTTTTTGGCAAAACTTTGGCGATCAACCATGCTACAGCAACCTGCTAGTTTTGTTTTCACGAAGTAAGGGCATTTTTTTTTTTACTCAACATTTTTTTCCAACAATCTGCTAGCCGAATTACGCTTATGTTAGAACTTTTATGGAACAAAAGTGCTTAATCATGACGAAGATTAGGTGCGAAATTGGGAGAAAGTGCACAATCGCCCACTGCTTGCCGCATTTTTTTTAAGAATTGCACATACACAATATCCATGCACACGTCGACCTATTTTCACTTAAAAAAACATCCCAGAATTGCACAAAAATGGTTTTGCGCACACTCTTGACTTTATCCATGTACACTGCTAAAGTCGTAGCTAGTAACCGTTATCGCCTTACCAAAATGTTGCCAAACTACCTGTTACGATATTCCAAAGATTAGAACATAATTTTAGTGAAAATAGGTATTGATATAAAAAAACAGAAGTTAATAACTCTTAGATGTATGGACCCCAGTTATATTTGTCGAATTCTCGCTCTGATTTCTTTCAAAACTTAGAACATTATATTTGTTTGTTGGAATAGAGAAACAAAATAATAAGAACCTTCATCTTCTAGCTGTGAAACTGTACAAATAACTGCTGAAATTTTTATTGTCATCTCTTTCTCTCTCTGCGCTTCAAAGTCAAGAGGATAAAGCAAATAAATGTTGACAGTTTTATCCAGGCTTCTATTCTTATAGATTCCAGGCTTCTATTCTTACTAGAATGCAGGGGTATTTTTGATGTTATTGTGATTTTTCTTGCGAGGAAGAAGGAAGAAAAAGTTAGGCTTTGATGAAGTTATGCTTATCATTGCTTATCAATGTGAATTTATCATTGCTTCCAACTTTCTTATTTCATCCAGCTTAGTATTTTTTTCGGTCTTTTATTATTACTTTTATCTTATAAAATTTAAAACCTTAGTTTTCTGAGTTGATAAAAGTTTCGAACTCTGGAGCTACAGAAGGATCTATAAAGTGAAAGCTTGTATCACTGTCAATCAAGACAGCCCATGTTCAGTGGTTCAGTTGTTCAGCCACTAGTCAGCTCTCACTTCTTTTAAGAAGAACACTGCTAACACGTGTGGTTGAAAGACTGTAGAAATGTGTAAAATACATAATACTGTTAATTGTTAATTAATTTATAATTGTGTGCTATGTCTGTAAGTGAAATATATTGTTATGAAATGCCCAGTTGAAGTAAGACAGCTTCCCCGCAAAGCGGGGTTAGGGTTGCCAGAAAGTTTCAAGAAAAGGCAGGATTGCCAGATTGGCACGAAATCACCGATTTGGCGACAAAATTTCAGATATGCAATAAACGGAGCGAGAATATTCTAGAACCAATTCGTACCGGTTTTCCCCAGAATGTTCTCGAAGACAGGTCAAAAGCTGTATAAACCTTGCCTCTACGCGAAGTAGCAGTGCCTAGTGAGAGTACATCGAGTTTAGTAGTAGTGACTTGATCCATGAACCCGTAGAATGCAAAAATATTGTTACGAAATGTAAAGGCGCGGTGAGATGGCTTCTCCGCAAAGCAGTATTAGGGTTACCATAAAATGGCAAGGAGAGCAAGGTTGCCATATTTGGTGGGAAATCGCCCGTTCGGCGACATTTGGCGACAAAATTGGCGATATACCATGGGCGGTTGGAGAACCTTCTGGAACGAATTCTTACCGGTTTAGCCCAAAATGTTCCCGAACATAAGCCGAAAGCTATATAAACCCTGCTGGTTTTTCCGCAGTCAGTTAGTGTGTGTGTGCCTCGTCTAGCGAGCTGATAGTCAGTCACTGAGCGAGTGTCTCGAAGTCTAGCGCCGAGGTGGTCGTCGAGTGCATCGAGAGAGTCTTTTAGTGCATCGTCGAGTTTCGTCATAGACTGTGCTGAGTCGAGAGCTATACTCTTCTGTATCGTCGAGTGCATCGTGTGGAGAGTCTCGAGAGTACGTGGAGTTCCGAGAACAACCAAGCAGAGTCGGGAGCTGTACTCGAGTGCTTTGCAGCTTAATTAAATGATAATTAATGATAATTAAATGATAATTAATTTGCTTAATTAAATGATAATTATTTCACAAAATAATTATCAGGTTGATCTTTACATTATGGTAACTTGGCGATTTTTTGGCGAAAATTTGGCAACCAACTCTCCTACAGCAACCCTCTATTTTTTTTTCCCCGCCGCCATTTTGTCTTCACGAAGTAAAGACATGTTTCTTTTCTTTTTATCTACTGAACACTTCTTCGAACAATCTAGTAGCCGAATTACACTTATGCTAGAAATTTTATCAAACAAAACTGCTTAATCATGACAAATATTCACTGCAAAATTGGGAAAAAGTGCACAATACCATACTCCTTACGCGTTTTTCAAAATAACACACATAAACCATGTACACGCCGACTTATTTTTACTTAAAAAAAATCCCAGAATTGCACAAAAATGGCATTGCGCACACTCTTCACTATATCCATGTACACTGCTTTTTTCTCATAAATTAGAAAAATTTTACAAAAATACATGACAATTTTCTCAATCTTTAAACCCGGTAAAAAGAACATATATGAAATTACCTGATCGCGAAAAAGTATTTACCCTTTACAAATATGAACATTTCCACATATAAAATAAATAAAATATCCAAAAACTTTTACCTCTAAATCATCTATTACATTATACACGTCACCAACGAATTCATACCGCAAGCATTACAAATGCTTAGTATCAAATATTTAAATTATTTCCATGCACGTTTATTTCAACTTAAACGTATACCAAATTCCTACAAACATAAAATTCACAAAATAACTATCATTTCATTAAAATATAATTAAATTCAAAATCACTACTTAAAATATAAATGAGCACATACATTAAATTAATAAATATTACCTTACAATCCTAATTACTTTAAACTAAATCATTGCTAATAACAATTTTCCCAATAATACCAAATTCCTTTCCACCTTACATTTAGAACAATGCATAAAAATAATATCCTCAAATAATTAAAAATACTAACTTACCTAATCTTCTTCAGAATCTTGATTACGTGGCGGATACACTTTTCTAATTCATTCAATAAAATTATTGAAAGATTTTTTCTGCGAATTTTTCCTCCATACTTCCTCCGCTAAATAAAAAGCAAACTTCTCTTTATCACAATGCCTAAATACCAATTTCGAATTCACTTTAGTTAGGGTCATGGGATCCAAAAATTAAACAACACTGTTTCACACAACACAGAATAAAGCTAAATACAAAATTTCCACATTTTTTCCCGATATTCCCCCTTTTCCGATTAAAGAACCGTAATTCGTCCATTAATATCACATGACATATCCCATGATCTCTCGTTTCCCTCATGCAAAATAATGCATAATCGGAACTGAGTACTGCTCACATTATTACCAAGTCCCAGGTAGTAACCTTTATCGCCTCCAAAATGTCGCCAACTACCAGTTACCATATTGTAAAGATCAACCAATTATCATTTAGTTAAAATATAATTAAACCATGTACACGTCGACTTATTTTTACTTAAAAAAACATCCCAGAATTGCACAAAAATGGCATTGCGCACACTCTTCACTATATCCATGTACACTGCTTTTTGCTCATAAATTAGAAAAATTTCACAAAAATGCATGAAAATTTTGTGAATCTTTAAATTCGGTAAAAAGAACATATATGAAATTACCTGATCGCGAAAAAGTATATACCCTTTCCAAGGATGAACATTTGCACGTATAAAATAAATAAAATATCCAAAAACTTTTTCCTCTAAATTATTTATTATAATCAAAATCGTAAAAACAACCTTGTATTTAGCGTAAGTGTAATGAAACACTCAATCGATTTCGAGGGCAGCTAAAGGTCCCTCCTTATCAGGAGAAAGAAATACCTAGAAAGAAGAAAATAAAGGAGAAGGAGTCTCAGAAACACGTGGTCCTTATCAGCACTGCACGTGGTTATAACTGGCTTTTTAATCAGAGTTGCACTGGCCGCCTACTTTTACTGGGCCAGGCTATCTGAACAAGCATAAAGGACAAGAAAAATTAGAGAAGTTAAAATAGGGAGCGAGGGGCTAGCCCCTCAGTAAAAGTAGGCGGCCAGTCTTATCCATGACGACTATCTGGCCACCTTTGTTGGCCTTTGAAATGATAATGTCCGGGTTAGAATGAATTTTGCGCATTGTAGCTCTTTCTCTCGCAGTTAGATTTGTTTTCAAAGGTTTATTATTGAATTTCACATTATGAGCGATAAGATGCCTAATTATTTCTTTCTGTGAATCTGAAACTTTACTGAACTTGAAAGCTTTTTTGATAGAAGCCAAAATCTTTGGAATTGAGGGTTTACAGGTTTGTGAGAAGTTAACATTATATTTTAGAATTCTCTCTTGTTCTGATAAACTAACATTAGAAATATTCACTATTGGCTTACGATGTTTGCAGGTGAGGATGGGCGTTGTCACCTATAAACACAAATTGTGCGCCTTTGGCGCCCCGAAACAAACGTACATGTTGTTCCAGAATGACGTCCCGATAGATTTGGCTTGTCATGGTTCTAATTTGAACATGCAGGTCAGTTCTGGAACCCAGAATAATTCCACCCCAAACGAGCACTCCTGCACCACCGTAACGGTGTCGTTCAATGATGTTTTCTTGGTGGTAACTGGTATCTGGAGCTCTCCATATGAAAGTCTGGCGAGAATCAGACTGCAAGCTAAACCTAGTCTCGTCGGAAAACATCACACAAGCCCACTGTTGCAGTGTCCACAATGCATGCTCTCTACTCCAGGCTAACCGCAGGCGACAGTGAGTTGCCGTAAGTGGAACACATCAGACAGGTCTACGAGCATATAGACCAATCTGCCCTTAGCGTCTGTACATGGTCCGCCTTGAAATTGTCGTATCAGCGGCGGAAGAGAGCTGACGAGACAGGTCTGAGGCTGTGCTCCGCCTGTTTCTTTTGGCAGTAACTGCCAAATACCGGTCCTCATTCGGCATTGTAACTCTGGGACGACCTGTGCTGTAACGTCTACTCACATTACCATCAATCTTGGAATCATTGTCAAAGCCTGGAGATGACACTCTGGGCAATTCCAAGTTCGTCTGATACTTCCAGTTGGGTACGCCCACATTCCAGACGGCCGATAATTCTACCACGTAAAAAATCATCCAAATGCTTCCTTTGTGTCATAACTATTCGGTTATTGCACTGAAATGCTTATAAAGCACCTGCGAACAATTTTACTTCTTTTCCTGTATTCCTTATATATCACTCTCTTACACTCTTGTCATTGTGACGTACCATCAGTGTCATCTGGTTACTTCCTGAAATTTCCATATGATTCTTGAAGATGTGTGTAGTGATTTTACAGGTGATATATTTATTTTAGAGTTCGATTTCCGCGTGACTCCGAATTATCCTTAATTTATGGATGTGAGTGTGAATGCAGACATACATACTACATGGATATGTAGGTATAGATTACCATAAACAAATATAAATTCCCACATACTTGTGTGCAGGTATAAGCAGTTTTTCTTACATTCTCATCAGTTCATTCTTAACAGTTATGTGTTTATTTCAATATATCTCTGTTTATGCTGAAGTGACCCTTACACACGCAAGTTTACTGTGATAGTGCTGTTGTTCAAACAAATCACAAGAACATAAGTATAAATTTTGTGTCAAAGAAACAAAAATAGCTTTACAATTTCCGTCTGAAGCCTGGAAATCGTAAATACACTAAAGCTAGTCAATCAGTTTGAAAGCCTTTGTAAAAGAGAGGAATTTCTTCATTGTGTTTCTTTCTGGGGCTCATCTCTAGTCATTAGATTCCAGATGTACTGATGGCACATTTTAAAAGGTACCTCCGAATCAGAGTCTCGATTTCGCGGTCAAATAATTTTAAAATAAGATGTTCAGAATGGATTAGAGTAGTGTTTGTGAAATGTCACTGTCCATTGAGCTCCGAGAATACAAACAGGATGTAAAAGCTCTCAAATACTGTACAAATCTTTGTTCTAAGACAACATATATTCTCCATCTGAATTTCTGAACCTTGACCTTTTAACTGATTGAATGCCTTTGCCATTCATTAGACATATAGCTCAGCAACTATGTTCAAGGAGAAATTCCTAGGGGGTGGGTGGGTTACCTTGACCACTCAGTTTGAAATAGTTTTGATACGACAGCATAATGACCGAGGTGTTAATGAAACCAATGAATAGCTGCCAAATTTTCAATTGAAAAGGGGAAAATAGTTGATTCAACTACTGTGTCGGTATCGAATTCACATGACTAAAGTTGCAACAAAGACAGTCTGGAATTGAAACGAGTTGGTTTGAACAGCAGCGGAAATAGCAAAATTCACATGCAACGACAATTTCAAACAGGAGAGATTTTTGCTAACCGGGCGCCTGAAATTATCTGGAAATTTCTCTTAATGTGCTAAATTATGTAGCATAATAAAATATAGAATAATATAATACAGTATTGAAGACAACAACTAATTGTTGTGCAACTTTTGTCTCGCAGGTTTTCAGACACTATGCATAACAAACTATTTCCCCTTCAATTTGAAAAACTCTTTGCACTAAAAAATTACCTAAATTTTGACACCCGAGTGAACATGTTCCCTTAGTAAGGCCAGGAATTTAATATAAAGACAAATGGAATTTACGTTTCGAATTATGGGATTTGCATACTAAATAATTTGACGTTTTTAATGACTTAAGTTCATCCTATTATTAATACTTGAAATATATCACTTACTAATTTTCAGTAAACAGTATAAAATAAGATTAAATAATGATTAAATAATCCTTTTTTTTTCTAATTTTTAAAATTAAAATATATTATTCTAAAAACAGTTTTGAAGCTTGTTTTATTATGCATATATTTTGGAAAATAAGTGAATTTAAATTAGGAACACTTGCGTAGTTGGACATTGCAGTACTAAGAGTCTAGAAAAAAATGAAATTATTTTTAATTAAACCAGAAGTATTCCAATTTGCTGAAAGTTTCCTCCTTAAATAGTATGTTATCAAGCAAATTTTTAACAATTGTAAAATTAAAATTTTACAGAGCATAATTTTAATGGTTCCAATAACTTTAATTTTAAATAATTTCTATAGCTTGAAGTGTTTATTTTTTAATTATTCTTTGTATGGAACATTTTCTTGAACTGAAGTTCACATTTCCTTCTGCACATAGTGAAGAACACATTTCCTTCTGCGTAACGCCCAGTAGTCCACCACAACTGTAATATGAAATTTTCCCTCAGTGACGAAAAGTATCTTGAAGTCCGGTCACTAATCTCTACACTTACCTTCCTTTTGTAACATAGATGCACCCCTCTGAGAATCCATTAAACTACACACAAAAATCATTGTTGCAAATAGGAGGTGATTTCTTAAAAGGGGGGAAAGCATTCAGTTCAAGATACCCTGTTCTTTCAAAGCTTTTACAGCTGCCAAAGCCCTGACCTCAAAAGGTTAACAGCATCCAAAAACTTCCTAGAATTATTTGAACTAGAATCTGTATTCTGTCATCGCCACATAAATTCACAAAAATAAAAGTAAAAAATATCCTCGGCTCAGGCAAACATTGTTCGCACATATGTTCCTGCACTTTTGGCACTACCCTGGAGTAACTATGTGCCGATTTTCGATTTTGTGAAGATTCTAAAGTAATTAAAGATGGAAAAAATATTTCCATGTGATAATCATGATGAGGCAATAATAGGCATAACCAGTAGTTAAGTCCACGATGAATATAGTGATGAGTCGACAGATAACCAGTGTGCTACGGCTGCAGCCGATCGACCAGATTACGGGGAGTGACGTGCAAGTAAGGAGATAGCAAGTCAGTGCAAAGCATAAAAAGAAATGCCAGTAAACATTCAACCATATGCATTTCCTGTCTACAAGCAAGACACTTATAATGGCTTAAGTAAACCATCATTTACACACCAGTCAATTAATGCTTTTTCCCTTTCATTCCAAATCGTACAGAAACTTCAGATTAATCTTATCATAGGCAGCTATTTTGCGTTGTTAAGCACAATATAAGCGACATCCAACGCAGAAATAGGCTGTGGATTCAAAATCACCACAATCCCATCATGAGTTTCCAAAACATACACTGCAAAATATTCAGGTTGCCATAAATAAAACAATAACTTGGTGATAATCCTAAAATATAGACTAACCGATTTTTTTTTTTCCAACTTACTGAAATGACATTTCAAATACCTACTCGCTAGGAAATCGTGAGATGGCCAATGACAGGACATTGATAAATTGATGAACACACTTTCAATCATTGATTTGTTGTGGAGGATTAGCATTTTTCTATCTGACTTAAAAGTTAAATTTGAATGTTGCCATGCCTACGTTGTATTTTACTACGTCCTCCACGAAGGCAGATCGCCGTAGTGTACGGTTAAACAGAAGGCTTAGCTCATTCCTATGTGCGACCTCACCGTTGAGATCCTCGTTGGGAGGTTTAACAGGAAGTAGTGTAACGTCACTATGTTGAATCTGCTCTAACCTTGCCTGTTAAAAACTAGCAATGTGAGCATCCCAAATTAATTTTATTACACATATGCTAACTTCGAAGCAATTTTATGCTGCCTGCGCATACATTTTCCTTAAATTAATTAGCATTATTATGACAAAAATTAAGAAAGTATTTAAGATTTTAATAGTCTGGAGTCCAGTTTTATGTTATATATTCATTACCAAAAACAAACATAACTCTTCGTAAAATCTATAAATAGAGCTAATAAATTTACATTGCGTTATAACAGTCCGGTCCTTAGGTTTTTTGAAACCTATTTTTAGGGCTTAAAAAGTCCTTAATTTTAATCATTCGAAATTTCTCTCTGTTTTTACAACTTCCATTTTGAGTGTGAATTAGCATTTTGCAGGAATATTTTTGGCGATTCACTGAAAAATATGGTTATCGTTTGAATTGGTTCATGGGTTATAATTGTTGCTTTTTCTAATATAAATGGTGAGATACTCGAGTTTTATAGTGAAAGAAGTGAAACATAAGAATTTCGAAATTTTAAAATTTTTTCTAATGAAGAGCTCTTTAACAACTTTTTACTTTGGGGATGTGAATTCTTTTATTAAATGGTTCTAAATTTGCCGACTTATCAACATTTTTGCGATTTTCTATAGAAAATTTTTAATTCCAAGATCTGTAAATTTTTTTAAAAAAAACATTGTGATATTGATAGCTTTCATTAAAATAACGGTAATATATTAAAATTATTACGTCCAAAGGGGCATTTTTTAACACTTTGTCTGTTACTTTTAATTATTAAATATCATGTTCTTCACACGTAAACCATAAAATTCAGTTCAAGAGCAATATCGCAAAATAGTTTTAAATTGAGCATATCTTTAGGATTTTCGATGCAGAGTCTCATTCGCTGGAGATAATGTTTTTTTCTGTAACATTCTGTTTTTCTGTTCCATTGCTCGCTTTTGAATCGTTGAGTTTGTTAATTAAAAATTCATTAAAGTTTTACAAAATATGAAATCGATAATGTAACAAATTCCAAATTTGGGCTTTTGCCCATATTCTCAGTAAGATTATGTCGTTCAAAATTTGATGGCTCTAGGTACCGTTGTTTTATTACAATGCGAGAAATATACATACATTTATGCAGATATTTCATTATTTAATTTCTTCAAATATAATGCAGGACTCTAACATTTGGTGGCAACAATTTGAAAAGTGAAACGGGTATTTATAGTGAACTAATGCAAAATCGCAAAATGAAAACAATAGTCCTTCAGGGACAAAGCCTCTTTGGACTAAAAATAACATTCAAATACAACATTTTTTATTTTTGCTGTCATATTATAACAGGGTTGGCACGCTACCTGGAAAACTGGAAAAAGTCGGGGAATTCTAAAATTGGTAAAAAAGTCAGGGAATTTAGATATTTTAGTCAAAATCTGGAAAAGTTGGAATTTCATACAGCGATTCCCCACAAAAAAGCGAGTTTCCAAAAAAGCGAGCCAATGTTGGAAGAGATCTTTCTTGGTGAATTATGTTTTGTGTGATAGACAATTTTCGCAGCTCCAATCAGATTGTCTTTTAGAAAGGCAAAGCAAGTTTTCAGTAACTTTGGCTTCCAGTAACCTCGAGAAGCGAGAGACTCGTATGTGCAGTGCATGTTGAACAAAATAAAATACATTCCCGTTCTTGTACAGTTAAAAGTCGTTAATTCAAACACCCATAATCCGGACTTCAAAGCTACAAACTTTCTGCGTATGCATCTCGTTCACGCATGCGTATAGGCGTTTACGAGTGCACGTAAGACCTTTACGGCTGCGAATATGTGTGTGCGCATGCGCATTTAATGTGTAACGGATGGTATAAACTAAGCTAAAATTATCTAATTCAATTAATGTTGCAGATTGCGTTGTTCCTTAATCTTCGAATTGGATCCGGCTTATTATTTTTTGCAGACTGTTAGAGCAATTTTATAAAAGTAAGCTTGAACTTCCGATTATGTCAAATAGAATTTCCGATATATATTTTAATATGTAAAGGATCTACAAAGCGAAAGTATGTTTCAAAATCCGAAATCTGTTTATCAATTTTACGCCGCGGTGCGCAATGAATTGGAAGTTGATCTGTCAGCACTATCCTTATCTTCAGGGCAGATGTTTTTATTTTATTTCGCTTATAATTCCTTACTAAATGTAGTATTTCATCTCGATGTACTCCGTCTTTGATATGATTTAAATCAAGTTCCTCGTCATTATAATTCGCTTCCGATAGTGAAGAAAGTGGCCCAGAGGTTATTGAAAACAAAAAAATTTCGATTGACAAATTAGTCGGTATTCTCGACACAGCAATTATAGGACTTCAACAGCGGAACTTTGTAACTAAACAAAAAATTATGTCTCTTTAATAGAATTAAAGAGAAAGTATTATCACATGAAACGAAGCAACTCAAACAACTTACATTGAAAGAAATGTTTAATAAAGTAAACAAATAAATATTAAGCTTTTTCTTTTTGTAAATTTTGATATCCTTTAGATCATAATTGTTCTTTATTTCATAAATTACAGTTTCAAATTTTTAATTTTGTAATTTCTGCATGCCATCTTACAAGATTTAAACTGATGATCTATAATCCGGAAAAATTGATAATCGGAATCGCCGAAGTCCCGATGAGTCCGGATTAACGAATTTTGACTGTATAAAACAAAATTGGTTTAATCCTACTAATGGTACACATGGGATTTGGCTACAGTGCATGTTGATCTAAAGAAAATACCTTCCCATTCTCGTACAAAACAAAATCAGTTTAATCCTAGTAATGGTACACATGAGATTTGGTGCTATTATGATGAGCAGTAAACGGATCATTTTGGTGTTGGCAACAGTTTTCAAAATCGTGGCAAGGCCGTAGCACATACTGGGGTTTTACCGCAAAATTCTTAAAAAATTTTTTAATTTTAATAAATGCGTTATTTGTCATTTTGGAGTAAAATAAAAAAAATAGTAATCAGTCATCTGAGCTAACCGTAAAAAAAAGAAAAATAATGCAGAGTGCTTTTTAAAGACTACATGATTTAAATTTGAAGAAAGATCATTTTGAGACCAATTATGAAAATGATGATATGAATAACAAATTAATTATGAACGATTTTAAAAAAGAACTCGTAAATAAATTGCTGAATGCCCTAACAGAAAAACAAAACAAAATGCATTGATAATATATAAAAATCAAAGATAGCTCGCCATTTTAGCTAATTAATAATCGTAGGAAACAAAGTAATTTTGTGTAAAAAAAAAAAAAAAAAAAAAAACTCTTCCTCCTTTGCCCCTCTTTTGAAAAATTAAGTAATTCACTTTATATAATGTGAGCAAAGTTGTTTTGTCAAATTTAAGGAACTCTTGTATTTATTTAAAATGTAATGTGTAATAATTTAATGTATGTGTATAAATGTCAGACAATTATTTTTACAATATCTGTTATTATATCAAATCCGCAGAAAAACATGCCTATTTTAATTAGGTCAAAAAAGCAATCTCAGATTAAATTAAATTTTTAATAAAACTGTTGATTTCAAAGGCAGTCAAGTGTAAGTTTCTCTTCTGTAGCTGCAGAAAAAAAGAATTGAAATATATATTCAAAACTATAGGTAAGTTTTTTTGAGGGGTGGGGCTATCTTTAAAAAGCTCTTATAATTATCTTAGAAAGAGTAATAGAATTCTCCCACTTAGTATGCAGCTGAAGAAAAGAAGGTAATCCCATAGTATTTTTATTTTCATGATTTAAGAATAAATGCACAGGGGGAAAATGCCTACAATTTAAAAAAAAAAAAAAGTAACATAGTTTATCCAATATTTTAAAATTAATAAATAAGTATTATTTACTTTCTTTTATAAATGCATACAGTAATGACGTACTATTGTCTTCCAAATTAAAGCTATTTGTTCACACATAGTTTTTAAAGGCTGTTTTTTTAAATTTAAAACTTTTATTTCTTTGTTGCAAATTGAGGCTTTGCAGCCAGTGTCAATATGACTACGTCATCACTCCTCAATTCCTCCTGTTTCAGGTGAGGGAAGCTCTATGAACTAGCTCTTATAAGTCCTAGCTCTAATGTGTTATTCTATAGCTCCAGTATTTTTTGTTAATTCTGCTGTAATAATTGAATTATTAATTTTGCTTTGTGTTTAATACTTATTTGTCCTCATTTAAAGCATTTTTCCCCCTTCCAGATGTTTTCCCATCTGTATTTGAAGGAGTTGAGTTAATACTTGGTCATGAATTGGGTAATCATTTTCAAATTGGTCATTCTATAAAATGGAGCACTGAGGCTCCTTCTGGGTATAGTTTTATGACAACTTATGTTGGAACTAATCAATTTGGTCCTATGGAGGTAAGTTCATCCCCTCCTATTACAATCCGAAAAAAGTATAATTTTTTATGCAGTAGAGGTTTGATAAAATGCAAAGTGTTAGAAAATTAATCTTAACTTCATTAGAATCTTGAAATAGGGTGCTTAAATTTTGCATTTTAAAAATTGGCTTTTTCAAGCTAACCTTTATCTGTTGTAATATCTTGTTATTTAATAAAAAGCAATATTTATTGTTGAAGTGGCAACGCCATATTTGTATTATGTAACCATTGCTCACCAACATGAGAAATTGTTTTAAAATTAGAATTCTGAAGTTTTTACCAGCTAGCAGTAGTATGAAAGTTTTGCCCCTAAAGAATTTCTTCAAATTATCTATCTCCGCGAAATAGAAATAAAATTTGTGTTCTACTAAGAAGATTGCCTGTTTTGTTAATTACTGCAAAATACATTACGCAGTGAATATTACATGTTTCAAACACTGCATATTTTATTTCTGCATTAAGTTAATATTTTTCTGCTATGCAAAGAAAAACCCATGTTATATACTGCTGGACATTAAAATTGCAACACAAGGAAGGAATGATATGATGAATGTCAAAATCATGTGAAAGGAAGAAGAGGTTAGGATATGCAAACGATTAATATTTCAGTGCATTTAGATGATGCAGGAAGGAGAAACAGGTACTGCATAAAAGGTCTGTATTGGATGTCTCATTTGGAAAGCAGTTTGTAAGGTCTAAGTTTGCTCAGAATATCGTGTTATGCCTCGAATAAGAAAAAATGCTTACCAGCAAGTGTCGGAATTTGATAGAGGCAAGAGTGTGGATTATCATTCCGTGATATCACCCATCGGACTGGTCAACATCCAACTACTGTTATGCTAATATGGAATCAATGGGTTGCTAAGGGTTATGCTGAACGGCATATAGGATCTCGATGCCCTCCCATGACTAATGCCTGAGAGGAAAGACATATAGTGAGATCAGGACGTCTATTCTATGATCACCGGATCTGTCTACAACTTGAGCGAACAAAACTGACTCAAAAAAAAAAAAAAAAAAAAAAAAAAAATTCGGTATGGACCACCCATCACAACTTATCGGAGAAAGCCATTCTGTGGTCCTCAGTTGGTGTGCGGGTGGGTCCATTTGACTTTACTGAAAGAGGACAAGGCTTCAAGGAGCTTTAGACCAATCGCAGTACAGATGAGTGATGAAATTTATAGCGCGTGCTGGCTGAAGTTCTAAGAATATTCTCCTATTATTTCACTAATACACACGCTGCATTTGTAGTTTGAAAAAAATGGCACAAAACAGTATTATGACCAACACACAGCAGAATATGCTGCTATGTTATCCATTTTTTAAGGGGAAAGTTAACGCAGGAATTTAAGACTAAAAAATATAGAGTGATATGGGATACCATGAAAGCAACGGTAAATAGATAAGAGTAAATGAATTAAGCTTACTTCAAATCTTTTTAGAAATAAACATTTTCATTCATTTAAATTTATAATATGATTAACTTGCTTTACAATCTAATTGCAAACTTAGTTCTTTTTTTTTTTAATATGCTTACATTAAGCTGTTTTCACGCATTTTATTTTACAGTTAATATTAGAAAAATATTTCTTTAAGTAAGAAATTAGAAAGAAAATATTTCTTCCTTTTTTTTATTTTCTTTTTCTATGAAAATTATTTCTTTCAGGAAAAAGATTAAAATTCATTCGCTATTACAGTAAATTTAACTTTTAAGTCAGATAGAAAAATGCTAATCCTCCATAACAAATCAATGATTGAAAGTGTGTTCATCAATTTTTTCAATGTCCTGTCATTGGCCATCTCACGATTTCCTAGCCAGTAGGTATTTGAAATGTCATTTCAGTAAGTTGGAAAAAAAAAAAAAATCGGTTAGCCTATATTTTAGGATTATCACCAAGTTATTGTTTTATTTATGGCAACCTGAATATTTTGCAGTGTATGTTTTGGAAACTCATGATGGGATTGTGGTGATTTTGAATCCACAGCCTATTTCTGCGTTGGATGTCGCTTATATTGTGCTTAACAACGCAAAATAGCTGCCTATGATAAGATTAATCTGAAGTTTCTGTACGATTTGGAATGAAAGGGAAAAAGCATTAATTGGTGTGTAAATGATGGTTTACTTTTTTTTTTTTTGCTCAAAATAAATAATTTATTAATTAATTTAGTGAGAAAAAATATTTTCTTTACCTTTACACAAAACGATATTCGCGTTAATAATATTGTAACTAAATGCACTTAGATAATTTCATATAAGAAAATCTTTTATATTAATTCAGATTATTTTATAAATTTGTCAGTGTTTTTTAAATATACTGAAGGTGATTTTTTTCCAGATTCGCACTGTTTCTTTAAATATTTTTCTGCAGTTGAAGTCCTTGTCAAACCAGCTTTTCGACACATTAAATAGAAAACTAATAATAATCAATATCTCTTTTACAATATAAAAATGAGAACTCCGCTATGAACAGTATCTTTTTTTTAAGTTTGCAAAGAAACAGTGATTTTTAATACTAATGGAGTACAAAAGTACCATTCCATGAACAAAAAAGAGGGAAAAAAAACATTTTCGTCTCTAGAGCGCGAAACTATGTATCGGAAATTCTAAAGGTATGTCTCAGTCTTATAGCATTGTTACTTTATAGCATAATACAATAATAATACAGTATAATTCTGCTAATAAGCCCACCAGTGGCCGAGCGGTAGAGTCGCTGAAAGCAGGTAGTTTGGTCTGAGGTTCGAATCCCATGAACGAGCTGCCCGCATCGGCGTTTTCGTGGCTTTTCCCATATGTAATGTGTATACAAGCCAGTTTCCCACAGAAAGTCCTCCTTTAGAAACCAATTTTAAAGCGTAATAAAATTACACACACACACACACAAACAAACAAACAAACAAACAAACAAAAAAAAAACGAAAGCTTTCAGATTTTATATTACTCCCAGAAGGACGGGTTTTTAATTTTTTGCGTGTTACCTTTATTTATTAAATATCATGTTCTTCACATTTAAACCATAAAATTCAATTCAACAGCAAAATCATATAATTTAAAAAGAGCATATCTTTAGAATTTCTGATACATAGTTTCGCGTGCTAGAGATGAAAATGTTTTGTTCCTCTTTTTTTTCCGTACAATTTTGCCATTGCTCGCTTTGAAATCATTCAGTTTCTTAATCAAACATTCATAAATGCTTTACAAAATATGAAATAGGTAATAAAACAAATTCCCAGTTCCAAATTTTGGCCTCCGAGATGCCTATATTAGGATGGAGGATTATGTTATTCAAAATTTCATGGCTCTAGGTACCGTTGTTTTATCACAGTGCAAGAAACATTCCTACATTTATGCAGATTTCTCATTATTTAATTTCTTTAAATATAATACAGTGCGATGATATTTAGTGGCAACGATTTGAAAAGTGAAACGCTACAAAATGGCAAAGCGAAGTTAATAGCCCTTATGGGCTAAAACTTATTTTTAAAAGTATCACACTAGTAATAGTACTGCTACTGAAAAAATATTATAAAGCTATTTTATAGTTTTATAATTCTTTTTTAAGTTTTTATTTTACAGTAGTGTGAATTTTGCGTAATAATGAACAACATTCCTTTTTGTTTACAGTATTGTAAGGTATTCAACTGTTAGATTTTAAAATAAACTTAATTCTTGCTGTACATAAATCGAGTAGAAGCTTATCGGATGTCTATATGTGCTTAATAAACTTATTATCTTCTACATTTTTAAAGCACATGATTACAATTTATATCTATAATTTTAGGAATGGTATAAATAACCTTTCTTTCAGTAGAAACTGGGTTCTTGTTTTCTGAATGTGGCTCCAAATACTCTATCAGTTCATCGCAAATTAAAATAACAATAAATTTTGGCAATCTGAAATACGCAATGAAAACATCTTCTGGCAGAGCAAGAGCATCAACATATTTTTCTATAAATTCGCCACCAATTCAGAGATTTACGACCGTATTCTTTGTTTAAATATGAAAAAAAAAATGAGTGGCGAAAACATATACAAAGCAGCCATTGTCTACTTAGTACGTCAACTGCACAACCCTGATTGACGACGCGGCAACACTTTTTTGTGCGCTTTCTACAACTTCCGTACTCAGAGAATATAGGATGTCGGGCAGACCTGTTTTTCACTAGCAGCGACATCTGGCAGCCCACAACTTGCTGTCGACTCTCGTAGCGTAGAATAACCGTCCAGCCTTGCAAAACTACACACATCATTACGATTAGTTAGGAAATGGGCACATTTGCAGCAGCGAGGACTATCAGCACAGCAACCATTACTTCGGCTTCGCTTGACAATGCAGCAGAGAGAGAAAACAGCAAATCTGGTGCGCTGAAAAATAAAGCTGGAGTGGCACAATGCCAGACGAGTTCCGGTATCGCGTACAGTATTCTAATGGCCACATACGTGTCTGGAGGCTCCTAGGAGACTGTACGTTGCTCGTTTGCATTCGATATTCGCGTAGGGGCCCTGCATCTGGTATGATGGTTTGGGCAGCCATTTTGTTTGAACACGGATCGGTACATTTCTGACATCTTATGTCAGGTATTTGTGCCCTATCTTCAAGGTCAGCCAGATGCTTCTAATAATATAATGCAAGACCACATGTTGTACGTCGGGGTGTTCTGACCTTCCTCAATAGACAAGGTATTCAATTGCTGTCCTGGCCTGCATGATCTCCAGACCTGTCACCCATTTAAAACATCTGGTCGTGGGTTGCTGAGAGACTGGTCCGCAATCCCTCTCCAGCTAATATGGTTAGTGAAGTGTGGCATAGACTTGAAGCAGCATGGAATGAGTTGCCTGTTTCTGAAATCCAAGCCCAGTTCGACTCCATGCCTAACCGAGTAAGGGCCGTTCTGTTTCTACTAATTCCGTACCCCTGTAAACCCCGAAACTGCATACAAGTTTAATCAAATGATTGAACAAAAATTTCCTTCATGAGTGCTTTATATATATATATTTTATAATCCGATTTTCAGTGTAAGAAACAGTTTAAATAAAATATGAAACTAGCCTTTATAAATCAACATTTAGATACACATTAATTAATCATAAACAACAGCAAAAGTTAGCCACTACTAATTTTTAAGAAAAATTTAAACTTATAAAGTAAAAACTAATCTCAAAATTAAGTCGTACAACATATGATTATATAATTTTTTCTTAAATACAATATAAGGGTATTGTTATATGTATATATCTTGTTCATTTCAGCCATGGGTTTAACCACATATTAAATGAAAAAATTTGATGAAATCACGAATGAAAAAAACACAAAAATTATTTTGATTGGGATTTGTATTGAAATGTGGGGTAGAGTAGACGTTAAGGTACCCCTTGTATTATGGCGAAGTTGTTGTTTGTTTTATCGCCAAGTTGTTGTTTCATTTATGGTAGCCTAAGTAGTTGAATGTTATGGAAACCCTATTGTGACGTAATCGGGTGCATGATTCTGGAAAATTTTGAATCATGGGATGTTTTGTAAGCGTTTTTGTGGTGTGTGTTGGTTCGATTTTTCAGACGAAAGAATGGCCGAATGTAGTAATATTAATTTGAAGTTTCTGTACAATTTGGAGCAAAAGGGGAAAAGAGCTTTAATTGACTGGTGTATAAATGAAGGTTTACTTAGTAGCCATTATAAGTGTCCTGTATGTAGGAAGGAAGGTATGCGTCTAGTCAAACGTAAAAACTGTTTTGATGGATTTGAATGGGTTTGCAGAGTTACCAACTCCCGATTTAGGCGGGAGACTCCCAATTTTCGACCGCTCTCCTGCCAACACGATTTACAATATATTTCTCCCGACTTTTTCTTATTCTTAAAATTTCTCACGATTTTTATGGAACTTGGCTTAATACTTTCTTATATAAACAAAAACAAAATAATAATAATATAGTCAAAAGTCGTTAATCCGGACTCGTCGGGACTTCGGCGATTCCGGATTATAGATCATCAGTTTAAATCTCATAAGATGGCATGCAGAAATTCTAAAATTAAAAATATGAAACCGTAATTTATGAAATAAAGAACCATTATGATCTAAAGGGTATCAAAATCTGCAAAAAGAAAAAGCTTAATATTTATTTGTTTACTTTATTAAACATTTCTTTCAATGTAAGTTGTTTAAGTTTTGCTTCGTTTCATGTGATAATACTTTCTCTTTAATTCTATTAAACAGACATAATTTCTTGTTCAGTTACAAAGTTCCGCTGTTCAAGTCCTATAATTGCTGTGTCGAGAACACCGGCTAATTTGTCAATCGAAATTTTTTCGTTTTCACTAACCTCTGTTACTTTCTTCGCTATCGGAAGAGAATTATAATGACGAGGAACTTGTTTTAAATCATATCAAAGACGGAGCACATCGAGATGAAATACTAATTTCGTAAGGAATTATAAGCCAAATAAAATAAAAAATCTGCCCTGAAGATAAGGATAGTGCTGACAGATCAACTTCCAATTCATTATGCGCCCGCTGCGGCGTTCCCCCCGCCGAGCAGCGTGAAATTGATAAACAGATTTCGGATTTCAAAACATACTTTCGCTTTAGATCCTTTACATATTAACAAATATATATCGAAAATTCTATTTGATATAATCGAAAGTTTAAGCTTACTTTTATAAAATTGCTCTTACAGTCTGCAAAAAATAATAAGCCGGATCCAATTCGAAAATTAAGGAACAACGCAATCATCAACATTAACTGAAATAGATAATTAGATAATTTTAGCTTATACGTCCATTATACATAAAACGCGCATGCGAAAACGTATTCTGCACTTACGCACACTCATATGCGCAGTCGTAAAAGGTCTTACGCGCATGCGTAAACGCCTATGCGCATGTGTCAACACGGCGCATGCGCAGAAAGTTTTTAGTTTTGAGGTCCGGATTATAGATCATTCCAAATTATGGGTGTCCGAATTAACGACTTTTGACTGTAATAATAATAAAAGATTTTGGATGTCTGAAAGCAATTGAATTTTCTCTAGATTATATTTAAAACAAAACCTTGCAAATCAGATAACTTCTGCTTTGTGAGTGAGAGAATATACGTATCCAGAAACATCGTTCTCCAGTTCTCCAATGGGTATCGAGCTCCACTGCGTGTCATCTGGCATATATTAGCCAATGAGGACAAAGCAAGCTGTTATTTGGATGTTCTTTAGTTATTTCGTTCATTTTGTTCTGAGTTGTGTGAGTACACATGCCTTTAGGATATAGTTTTAGAAATTATAATCTTTTGTTATGTCTGCAAGAAAGGTGAAATACTCATATACGTTTCAAAAATCGTACACAGTTGACTTTCCTTCCATTATTTCCTCAAGGAAATGTAATAAATTTGAGATGTGTACCGCCTGTCGTTACGATTTTTCGATTTTGCATGGTGGAAGGGCGGATGTTCTCAAACATGTGTGTACACAAAAACACAAGGACAACATGAATTGTTTTGGGGGAAAAAAAATGGAAAATTAAATTTTTCTGACCAAAAAGTTGTTAATGCAGAATGTCTGTTCTCTGCCTTTTTACTTGAGCACAACCTGCCACTGAATGCATAGGATCACACTGCAGCTTTATTTAGAAAAATGTTTCCCAATCGTGAAATCACTAAGAAATACTCAAGTGTAAGAACCAAAACAGGTGCAATTGTTAAAGAAATGGGTTTGAAAAATAAATCTTGAGTTATTGATTGCATTAAAACAACTCCGTTCTGCCTCTCTACGGATGGAAGCAATAATACTGATTCAAAACTGTATCCAATTGTTGCTTCTTTTTTTAATTCAGAGTCTTCAGAAATTGGGTGCAGTTTATGTTCTGTTCCCACTTTAGAAGGACATTTGACAGGCTTTAATATAGCACAGCTAATTATTAAAACTTGATAATGCACCAGTATTGGTAGGCTTGCAGGCATCTTAAGAAAGGAAAATTCAGATTTGCAGATTATGAGGTGCACCTGTCACCTCTTAGATTTAGCAGCTGAAAAAGGGGTAGCTTCTTTACCAATAAATGTGGATGAACACATTGTTGATATTTATTATTATCTTGAAAGGAGTTCTAAAAGGAAGGAAAAATTGAAACAGTCCCAAAAGCTGCATAACAGCAGTTTACAATTAGAAAACTTGAATGAATTTATAAAATCAGCTAGGATTGACACCCAGTGGAGTTTAATTGGAAAACTGAAAGGTGCTGATGGAATTTTAAAATATAGTGAACTGTCTAGAATTATGTTGGCCATTTTGACAGTTCCCCACAGTAATGCGGAGTGTGAGAGGAGTTTCAGTGTTGTTGCAAAAACGAGGACTAAATTTAGATCTAATATTAACGATGACACATTAGAAAAACTTTTATTAGTGAAAGCAGGCCTACATGGCAATTGCTATGAACAAAATTAGGAAGTTTCTTAAAGAAAGCAAAATCTGCCACTGTTTATAGCATTTGTACGAAAACTGATTAAAGTGTCTTTTTTTTTAATTTTAATTTTTTTATTTTCTTAAACGATGCAAGTAATAAAAATGTTTTTTATCTGTAAGGTATTTTTGTGTTGCTTGCATTTAAGAATTAGTTACTATTTAAAGATAATTCATTATTAAAAACTATATTTTTATCATTTAAAAAGTCTTTTTAACATCGAAAAAAATCTCCTGATTTCTTAAAAAAATCTCCTGATTTTTGAGTGTCAAAGGTTGGCAAGTATGGGTTTGTAGGAAGAAAGGTTCGGATGGTCACTATGTAAAGCATTCGATAAGAAAGAGTACCTGGTTTGAAAAAAGTCATTTGAGTATGATTGATATTTTGATTTTTACGTGGCTGTGGGTGTACGAAGCGAACTCGAAAATCATGGTAAGTGAATATTTGCTTTTGCTAGTGCTTAAATATATAACACGTTTTTCTTTTTTTATGTTATTTTATTGTTTGGTTTAAAATGTATTTTATTGAGATTATGTATTTTTTGTTTATCTATATTGTAAAATTGGGTGCTCTTTTGACTTTTTAAGTGAAACTATATCGATGTGTACACGGATAAAGTAAAGGGAATGCGCAATGTAAGTTTGTGCAATTCTAGAATTTTTTTTTAAGTGAAACTAGGTCGACGTGTACATGGATAAAGTTAAAGGAGTGCGCAATGCCATTTTTGTGCAATTCGGGGTTTTTTTTTTTAACTGAAAATAAGTCGATGTGTACATGGATACAGAGTTAGTGCAATTGTTTGTCTTGTTATTTTGGCTTTGTGTAGCGGCAATTTTTGGTGCAAAAATCGCCCTTCGCAAGCCGAAATAACGAGTCAAAGAATTGCACAAAATCGGTATCCATGTGCCGCCAAAAATCGCTAAGTTTCGCCAAGGGGTACCCTAAACTATACTTTTACCTGAAATATGTATTATCAATTCAGAATGAAAATCAGTGTATATCAGTGTAACAAATCTATGAAAAAGTAATAAAAATGAACCTTACCTTCACCAGTCATACATCTGATGACTGTGGTGGATAAACAATCTTTATGACTAAGTAAATAAGTTATTAAATACTTTAAATAAAGTTCCTCAAATCGATCACTCGGTGATAAGTGTGCATGCTTTCTCCACCGCGTATACTTGGCCAGAGGTGAATCCCTTCAAACGTTTTTTGCTTTCATTCTGTATGCCCTTAGTAGAATTTGTGTCATCAACTGTCTCGGGATCATAAAAAATGAGACTGTGATTTTCTTAGAAGTGCATAATTTCCTCATCACTAAGATAAACATATGACTTCCATCGGTTCAAAATAATAATACGACGGTTTCGACAAATATTTTCTATTATAATCTAAACAGGTATTCTTTCAACCATGCAGAAAAAGTATTTGCCCTATCCCCCTTCAATATCTCCAAACGTCCATGTGCCTTCCATGCCCTTTCCAGGATGATACTTTCTTTTTCCAAACTTGCTTTCATCAGTTTCAACCACTTTTCTGGGCCCTTCAAGTATGTTGTCACTCAAGCACATCTCCACACACACCTATATACAAAACACCTTCCAGTCTGTACAGTATGATCACTCACATGCAGCTCATCCATGATAAACTAATTCGTGCATTTCTGACCCCACAAATATGTTAGTTGAAAGATCAGACTTGCAACTATTTGTCTCTGGAAAAACCAACAGCCCTTTCATACACTCCTTTTGACCTTGTCCTTGGAAAGTCTGGGACACATCACCGCCATTCACACAAATTTGTCGCATCTCTTCTTTCAACTAATTTCGGCCTACTTTTGTGCATATGACACTCATAAACATTCAGAATGAAACAAAATTTGTGCACCATTCTAGCGTACACACCCTTCATCCTTATCTTGAAACCTAATCGGATAAGTGATATCCATTCGTTCAACTCTTTCGGCACCAGCTGTTTTGCTCACAGGACTGTCCATGAAAAACATAGCCCACCAGCGGCCGAGCAATAACATTGCTGAACACTGGTAGTTCGGTCCGAGGTTTGAATCCCGCAAACAAGCTGGCTGCATGTTATCACTCAAGCACATCTCCACACACACCTATGTACAAAACATGTTCCAGTCTGTCACAATGTGATCACTCACATGCAACTCATCCATGATAAACTAATTCATGCATTTCTCCCCTCAATATAATAGTTGAAAGATCAGACTTTTCCCTATATGTAACGTGTATACGAGCCAGTTTCCCTTATATAGTCCTCCACAAAGGCATCCCTCCCTTAAGGCAGATATCCCTCGAGTGCTTTGCCGTTATCTAATAAAACCAAACCAAACCATGAAAAACATATTAAAATGATGAATATTCAAAATGCCGGGTTAAATAGTATAAACAGTAGCACTAAGCCTTAATGGTTTACACAAATTGGTGACAATGAACTGTAATCTGCAGCCCATGTGAAAATTTAAACGGTACTTACGTATTAACGCAACCAGGCCAAAATTCGCATAAATTGCCAAATTTGGCGACCCTACTTACGGCAGCCCTACGTGTTATACGTAGTTTTGTTAAAAGAGCATGTGGAGATTCACAAAATTTTCCTGCATTTTTGTGCAAATTTTTGTAATTTATTAGCAATTAAACCCTTCCGGTTTCGAATTTGAATAAGTTGCAGAATTATTTTTTCGGCGGAAATCTTTTCGCTATTGCTTTTAGCACTGATTGAAAACCGTATTCGCCATAACCATGTGCACGTCGACTTATTTTTACTTAAAAAAACATCCCAGAATTGCACAAAAATGGCAATGCGCACACTCTTGACTTTATCCATGTACACTGCTATTTTCTCATAAATTACAAAAATTTGCACGAAAATGCAGGAAAATTTTGTGAATCTCCACATGCAAAATAGCAGTGTACATAGATAAAGTCAAGAGTGTGCGCAATGCCATTTTTGTGCAATTCTGGGATGTTTTTTTAAGTAAAAATAAGTCGTTGTGTACATGGTTATGGCGAATACGATTTTCAATCAGTGCTGAAAGCAATAGCGAAAAGATTTCCGCCGAAAAAATAATTCTGCAACTTATTCAAATTCGAAACCGGAAGGGTTTAATTGCTATTTTATATTTTAAAACAAAATAATATAAAAAAACTGTATTAAAAATTATCTGTAATTAATAAATATACATTTTCTTTCTATTCATACTTTTTTACTCAAACTTACAAATCGCGCCAACCTGGTTGTGATAATACGTAAGTACCATTTAAACAATCATGCTACGACAGAATTAGAAAAGACATTAGAAAGAAGAAAGGTCAAACATTACTTTCAGTTACTGAGAAAAATTAGTCCATTCCATGCCAAATAGATTAAAAGTTATTGTAGTAACTTATCACCAAATACTAAATTTCATTTAAATAATTCAAATCGATAAGAATATCTGAGTTTGATTTGTGTTTACTTTTCATTATTTGTTGAATTTGTATGTATTTTTAAAAAATGTATTTTTGAAGATTGTTTCAAAATGTATTTTTGTATGTTTTTAATGCAAAACGGTTTTACTTTGCTGTTTTTTAAATTTATATATACTTTAAGAGAGTAAACAAAATAATTTATAATCTTGTTTAAATTTGTTTCCTTTTATCATAAATCATTTAATGAAATGTAAAAATGGAGATGTCCGGGTTTTGCGTTATGTCACTGTTTATATATACATAAAGAGTAATCCGGAAAAATCGATAATCCGGAAGCGCCCAAGTCCCGACGAGTCCGGATTAACGACTTTTGACTGTATATTTTTATGAACTATTTTCTATATTACTGTAAATAGGTGTGCAACACGAAACAGTGTTTGTTGCTTGGTTTTGGGATTTAGCTTTTAGTATTTTAAAGACTAGTATACTTTAACAAGTTTCATTAGAAATCACTTCTTTTATTACTTTCTGTGAAAAAAACTGCATATATCCTTAAATATATTTTCTGCTTCTATGAGCACTTTTACAGATTATTTACATCAGGTATTGCAATCTATGACTGTGTCATTTCATTATACTGAACATAATGCAACTAGCATTAATAAAGATAGTGCATTAATAAATATAATAAAGATATTTATTGTTTCTATTAACACTTTTGTCACACAGTCATAGCTTTTAAGTAATATCAAATATATGTATATTTTTTTCAGAAATATCCAGTTTTAGCGGGTGCTGTTGATCCTAGTGGCACGATGACTGCTAAAATGATTCACAAATACAAAAATATACATGGAATGTATTTTACTCAGGTATAACATGCTAAATTTTTATATGTATGTGTTGATTTAGTAAATTTTACTAAAAGTAATGTAAAATTGTGCTTTCGCTGATTGGAACATTTATTGCTGGCACTTCGGTTGAGCACTAACCCAGTGTAAAATTTTCAGTCATTAATGATAGCATGTCATTGAGATAGCAACATAAAAAAAAAAAAAAAAAAAAAAAAAAAAAAAAAAAAAAAAAAACAGTGTTGAAAAAATCTAGCATTAAGAATGCGACTGTGATTGATCGGAAATTCCAGTAATTGAAAGAACGGAAAGACTGTATGACTACTAACATACATAATTTTTAGAAAAATAGATATTTGTACTGCTAGGTTTCTACTAACAAAGGGATAATTAATATTCCAAGATAAAAAAATAATTTAAGTGGGAAAAAGAAAAATTTGGTTGGCATATGGACAGATGCAAAATTAAATTAATGAAGAAAAACAAATTGTTCATTGGGGAATATTGGTAGCTGTAGAAAGAGGCATCAAGAAATTCACCCTCTCTTTCACTGACACGATGAATACTGCCCAAGTTTGAAGGAACATTGAAAAGATGTTACTGCAGTACACATCAGGCAATAATAAAAATGGTACTTAATGTATTGTTTCATCAACCATTGGCAGAATCATGAGTCTTTACTGCGGAATTCTACCAAATCTACAGGTTTGGTCAGATTCGTCAAAAATGGAATTAACATAAAAATAAAAAAAAAAAAAAAAAAAAAAAAATAATCGAAATTATAAGATAGAAGGTAAGTTTCAGGTACACTGCACAAAAAACAAGGGGGGACAGTTCTACATCTCCCGTTCTACTGGGTCGATCGATGAAATTCAACTTGCGTTTTCCATGTCTCAAAATCGCGACTTAGGATATGTATTAGATTGATATATAGCATTGTTCTGATATAGGTATTTTGACACAAAATCAGACTTTTTCTGAAATGGCATGTCAATTTTTTTTCACATTTCCATTCTAGGACTCAAATTATGCCAAACTGCTAAGTTTGGTAAACATTGCACGAGTAATTTCTAAACAGTTAGCTCTCAAAATTTTAGCCCCTCAATGCTAATTAAGTTTGGTTTATATTTATTAATATATCTTTTTTATTAAACTTATTTGATTCTTCCTATCACATTTCGAAATTTAGGTTCATTCCAGATAAAATTCGTCAATTTTTTTATGATTTATTTTAAAATAATTTTTATAAATTTTACAAAAATATTTGAATTTTAATCTATGATATTTTTAAGAACATCCACCTTAGATACCGTACTCAAACTAGGGGAGATAACTACATTACTGGCCAGCAACATTTTCAGGATTTAGATGTGCAACGGTTAACCCACCACTTCATCAGAATCAATGATATTAGATAAATCGGACTTGTGATGAGCCCTAAAAAACTTACCTTTATAACATTCTGAATCTGTAAATTGGTTTCCATAATCTACGCATGTACCATATCTGAATGTAGGTTCTCATCCATGTCTGGATATTGATCTCATCTTTTAGATATTGGTCCATGGCAACCATCAATTTGTCTTCGAATCAAAGCAAATTTTGAAGAACGTCCACTGCATTGATAAAGTGCATTTTATTGTACACCTTTTTCACAAGTAAATCCTTTAACAGCCTTATCTATTTGCATTCTTTAAAAATCAAAGGCCATATCTGAATTGTCAGAGTCATATTCAGAAATACATTCACAGTCCAAATCACTAACCATGCATCCATAATAATGCATTCAAAAATGCGTGTAATCTAAGAGGACAAAGTCATAAATACCTCAGTGCTTGCCCTAAATTTTGTCTCTCAACCTTCTGCATTACATATAGTTCTTAGCCAATCACGTTAAAGAAAAATTTTACTATAATTACCATTGTATTCCAACTATGCCTTTCTCTTTCCATCATTTCCATCTACATGGCTCTTGTCAGTTTATGTGCACAGTTTTGGAATCAACAAGCCATCTACAGCATCAAATTATTACACACATACACACAGATATATGTATAATGATTTTAAGGTATCTTAACTAATGCAATTTCATGAGTGGTTAGTAATAATTGAAATAAATCTGCATTTATTGCTTTTAATTCTCTTACTTTGTTAATTAATAACAGAATAAATTTGGAAGTAAAAGGAAATCTTTCACTTAGCTAAACAACAACACACTGGCACATGAAAAATAAAGAATACTTTAATTTTGGTAGTGGAAACACATTTCATTTAAATCGCTGAGTTTGTTAATTAAATTAAAAAGGGTAATTATATTGCATTTTGTCGCCAAAGAAAGTACTTCTTTTATGTCGCTGAGTTTTTCTGATCAAAATTTGAAACAAAACATCTTGCTGATTAGCAAGACAAAGCTTTTATATTGATGAGTTTTTAATCAGAAATTTCTTACATTTGCACAAAATATGAAATGAATAAAAAACAAAATCAGACTTTGAAGTGCACATGTTCTTCATGACTATATTGTTCACTGTTATGTTTTCACAATGTAAGGAATGTGCATGTGTACAAATTCTTCATTATTTAATAATAAAGATTTAACATTTAAAATCCTTTCTGAATATTATGATTCTAAAATAAAAAAATTATGTTGGATAAAATGTTAAACTTGTCATTTACTGTTATGCAATTTAAAATCCATTTCAGGTTCAGGGCAATTCTTTTGCTTCACAAGCTGCGCTTGATTACAAAGGGTCAGATTACACAGCTTTTTTATGGGTATCCAGTCTATATGTCCAGAATAATTCGGTGTTTGTCGGCTTGGATTATCTTAAAAATGTTACACCATCTTTGGCACTTGGTGCTGACATGCTATATGAGTATGGTCCACTAGTTCCTGAAGGTCAGATGCTTGCAGTGGCTTTTGATGGAAGATATACAGGTATGTGTTCTTCCAGGGGTTCTCAACCATGGAAGAATTCCCTCTCAGGATGGATTTCATAGTTTGAAAGTGGAATGTGGTCAGCCTGACTTATTTAAAAATAATCTAAATCTATATGTATTTTTTGTGTTTGGAAAAACTTCAGAGTTTTTCCGTAAGGGGGGGATGATCTTCTAGCAGAGATAAAAGGGTGCATGGAGGAAAAAAGGTTGAAAACCACTGTGTTTTTATTTTTATTTTAAAAAAAATTGAGTTGACCAGTGCTAAAAACATAAGAATGCTGGTAGTTCATCCTCCACTCAATTTAATGATGGCATATTAAAATAACTTCATGCGATTTTCATCGATTTCATACATATTATCTAAACATGACCCATTTTCTTTAAAATTAGGCTAAATGTTTTTGCTGCTGAAGAAGAGGGACTTGTCTTTGATTGCCCAATAACAAACTTTCATTATTATTTTATTATTATTCATTCATTCTGTTAATTTAATTCACTTGTTAGATGCCTAATTCTTTGTATAATAAAACTATGAAACTGAAAGCAAAATTTTATTTTTTGTAACAAATACCATTGCTTCAGACAGTAAGTTGCTCAAGTAATTCAGACATTATTTAAATTGTTTTTAAAAGTCTATTGCATAATTCATTATATATAGTTAATCATTTGCCTTTTTACTGTCAACACTTCTCATGTTTTGTTTTTAGTTTCCAGAGAATGTTATTTTGTTAATCTTGAGTTATTTAGTGTTTATAAGGCTCCTCATTTGAACATTACTTTTTATATTAGTTTTATTTAAACTTTTCATTCATTCCAAATTTTATCATTTGGTTACTTTTAGTTTCAAGTATAACATGCTTATCCTTCTTTTTGTGGTGCTTTTTAGTGTGTGTTTTAAATTTCGCTTTCAGAAATGTATTTTATTCTATCATATACATGGTGGATTAGGAAGTGCATTATTTACCTAAGTTTGAATATTCAGTCAAAAGTCTTTAATCCAGAATGATCTATAATCCGGACCTCAAAGCTACAAACTTTCTGCACATGCACATATGCGTTTACGCATGCACGTTTAATGTATAACGGACAGTATAAGTTAAGCCAAATATCTAATTATCTATTTCAGATTAATTAATTTCTATTAATGTTGCAGATTGCATTGTTCCTTAATCTTCTAATTGGATCTGGCTTATTATTTTTTGCAGACTGTTAGAGCAATTTTATAAAAGTAAACTTGAACTTTCGATTATGTTAAAAGGAATTTCCGATTCTGGAGCTGCCAAAGGATCTACAAAGCGAAAGCATGTTTCGATGTCCATCAAACAAAAAGTGGAATTGCTGCAAAAAATGGATAAAGGCATGTCCTTTGTTTCTCTAACCATTCCGAAATCTGTTTATCAATTTCATGCTGTTATGCGGGGGGGGGGGACGTCATAGCACGCAGTGAACTGAAAGTTGATCTGTCAGCACTATCCTTATCTTCAGGGCAGATGTTTTTATTTTATTCAACTTATAATTCTTTACCAAATGTAGTATTTCATCTCGATGTACTCCATCTTTGATGTTATTTATATGAAATTCCCCGTCATTATAAATATCACGAATACACATCAAATAGTTTTCTGGTTGCAATTTTCTAATTTCGACTATGCGCACGTTGAAAGAAATGTTTAATAAAGTAAACAAATAAATATAAAGCTTTTTTTTTTTTTTTTTTTTGTAAATTTTGATACCCTTTAGATCATAATTGCTCTTTATTTCATAAATTACAGTTTCATATTTTTAATTTTATAATTTCTGCATGCCATCTGACTAGATTTAAACTGATGATCTATAATCCGGAATCCCCGAAGTCCCGACGAGTCCAGATTAAAGACTTTTGACTGTAATTTTCTTCATAATAGTCACCTTGCATTGCAATGTCTTGGCATTCCTACCTTTGCTGAAATGTGGCCTCGGTCATTTTGCATGAGCAGATCTGTAACTTTTTGTGATTTGTACTGGATCTTGGTAACTGTAGGAAAATGGCTACCTTTTGGCTTCATCTTCACTTGTAGAAAAGATTTGGTTTATTTGATTATGGCAAAGCTCTCGTGGGTTACCTACCTAAGGGAAGGGATGCCTCGTGGAAGACTTCCTAAGAGAAATTGGCTCGCCTACGTGTTACATGTGGTGACACCCACGAAAACACCCAGCCAGTCTGTTAACTGGGTATTGAACCCCAGACCGAACTAATGGTGTTCAGAGATTTAACCGCTCGGCTGCTGGCAGAAAAAGGAAGAAATCAGCAAGTGTAGAAGCAGACTCATGTTGTAGTTGGCAAGTAACAAATGAAGATCATTTGGTTACAGGCTGCATTGTCACTGTGGAGAATCCAAGGTGCATGCCACATATTTAAGATGTTAGAGTTGGCACAACATCTGCTGTTCACAATGTAACTGCAGGCTGCAATGTACATGTCATCACAAAACACTGCTGTAAAAACTCAATGTTAAAACAGTAGTGTTTCTTGGCACATTGCCTTTATGAAGGTTCATGATCACCTTGGCTACCATTTATTGGTATGCGACTGAGCTTGACCGGGAACTTTTTATCTATCGCTGTTTTTGTGCAAGGGAGGTAAAATTTAATGTCTATATTAAAATAGTGTATTCTATTTTTCTGCAAAAATGTCTCTAGATATTTTAAAGCAAAATTTTAAAAATATAATAATAAGAGAGATTTTAATAGTCCCCTCAGAAAGTATTAAAAGAATTTCAGTTGTTTATTTGTGTTTTTTTGTGAGTTGTGAAAGCTTTACATATTCCAGGGTCTAATTATATTATAAGTGGAACATTGGGTCCATATGGTCTGCATGCTTGTTATTATCGTAAGGATGGTGAAAATATACAGGTAAGTTAAGTAAAGTAATAGTTTGATACATAATGTGCATATACATTTTATCTAGCTTGTAATATTTTGCTGTATGTACTATATATATATTGCCTTCTTTTAGGTGGGTGTTGATCTGAAAACAAACTTTAGGTCAAGTGAAAGTGTATGTTCTATAGGATATCAAATTGATCTTCCTAAAGCAAATTTAGTATTTCGAGGTAAAACCGTTTAACATTTTTAACTTTTCTGCCAAATTCATTATTGAGCTGTTAACAATTTTTAAGAAAATAGTTTTTTACTCTTATGTATTTTATTTTCAATATTAAGCTTCTAGATCAATGTGGCTCTACCCGGGTTTGCTGGGTAATGTCCCGCTGTAACGAGCAGCCTAAGAGACTGGCAGGTCGAAAATTTGATGACCAGTGCTGTCTGGGCGACGTGTCCCAAGCGGTGCATCTCTCTCCAAAGTGCGAGGTTGAACCTCTGTGCCTGGTTCTAAAAGGCGAGGGAACCTGTAATGCGGTTCAGTTTTGCGTAGCAGGGAAGCCCAAATCTTGTTGTTGATAATAAGTAGTCACTATTAAAATCATGCATAGAGCTTCTGTACATATAAGAATAATAATCTGGAGGCTCCCATAAGAGATAATTTTTGCATTATGTTGCAAACAGGGTTGCCACGCCATCTTGAAAACCGGAAAATGTCAAGGAATTCGAAAATTGACCAAAAAACTCTGGGAATTTAAATATTGTAGTCAAAATGGAAAAGTCATACGGCGATTCCCATAAAAGCAAGTTTTTCGGCAATGTTGGAAGCGATCACTTATGGCACTGCAAATTATGTATTGGATAAGCGTCATTCGGGCAGCTGGTGTAGAGCCAATTTTCGCAGCTCCAATCATATGGTCTTTTAGAAAGGTAAAGCAAGTTTCCGGCAAGTTTGGTTTCCAGTAACCTCGAGAATCCTAAGGCTGCTATCACACGTCATTTTGTTTTGGAAGAACAACTGTTTGGAATAATTTTTCTGCTTTGTCACAACAACCAATCACCATAGATCGCTTTGGGGTTAGCACAGGGGGAAACTGGTACGTCATTACAAACAAGCTGATAGCATTTGAAGCTGGTTAGTTAGTTAGTTCTAAGCACGGGCTCCCAGCCCAGCTAGCAGGCGAAACCTGCCATATGGGTATGAGGACACAGGCCAAGCCACAAAGGCATAAAAAAAAAAAAAAAGTTAAGTAGATACATACATTCCAAGCACTCTCAGTGAATTAGTATATAAATGCGCCGTTTCCTTTTGTCCGATTTGAAGCTGGTAGCTGATTGGTTGAAAACGAACAACTTGCAATTTTTTTGTAAAGGCAGAAAAAAGTTGCACGTCTTTCTTTCAATAGTAAGCCAGGCAGAAAAATTGTCTGAAACAATTGTTCATGTGAAACAAGCGCCATGGGATATGGGCCTTAGACTCGCATGTGCTGCAATTGTTGAACTAAATAAAATACCTTCTCATTCTTGTATACAACAAAATCGGTTTAATATAATATACGGTACCATGGAGTCTAGAATAGGACCCACGTACACTGTTCTAATGCAAGCACATCTATGTAAAGAAAGAGAGGTTTCATAGACCTTTCTTTCTTTACATAGACTTTCTTTACACGGTGCAGTTTGCTATAGTGCTGGTAGAAAGCGGAGGGAAAAATTCGCCAAGGGATTTGCGGACAGAACCTGACGGCTAGAATTTCCATAGCATGTGTTAAGAAGAAACTTTCTTTGACTTTCGTGATAATTTATACTCGAATTTTTGTACTTCTTTTGCTCAGAATAACTAATCTATTAATTAATTTACTTGCACGAAAAAATATTTTCATTCCCTTTAAAGTTTAAAGAAATTTAAAACAATATTCATTTTATGTCCTCTTGATAAACTTGATCTTCGAACTTCACGAGCTTCGACGACAGATGTTTTGCACATACGCAGCTGTTTCCATCTACCTTGGGATGTGCCTGTTGCAGAGAAGTTTTTTTTTTTTATCTTAACAATACATATTTTTTTATTCTAACCTTCATGTACGGTACACACGGGATTTGGTGACATTATGATGAGCAGTAACAACAGTTACCTCCCTCTGTCTCTTAGTCTCTGTTTAAGAAGGTATTAGGCAGTAAACTGGCCATTTTGGTGTTGGCGGCAGTTTTCAAAATTGTACTAAGGCCGTAGTGAAGACTAGGGTTTTACTGCAAAATCTTTTAAACTTTTTTTTTTCACTTTAATAAATGCCTTATTTTTCATTTTGCAGTAAAATAAAAAAAAAAAAAAAAAAAAAAAAAATAGCAATCAGTCTTCTAGGCTAATGTTTAATATGACTATATTCACCAAAATAGCATTGATTATTGCAATTCAATTTTTAAGTGATTAACTTCATTTTAATGTTATTTATATCATTTATTGTTCTTCTTTCCTCTAAATTTATTTATTATTAGTTAATAATACTTTCAAATTTCAGGCAAATTTCTCTGGCATAACTAAATCTAGCAGTATGATGACATACTATCACGAAATTTAATGCACATATTTTTGCTTATGTATGCTGCTAAATAAATATAAAATACCTGAATTTATTTTAAAATATCATTAAATTGATTCCTTTCTTTCGTTTAGCCGCAAAATGTTTGCCAAAAAAAAAAAAAAAAAAAAAAAAAAAAACTCATTTTTTAAATCCAGATTGGGCAGATTCTAATCTCAATCTTCAGTGGAGAAAACAACTATTATATCTATAATAGTAATGCTTTCAAGATTATATATATAATAAGCCATATGCAATTGGAAAAGTTTTGTGTTTTCAAGTAGTAGCATAATTAATTTACCTCTCAGCACAATGTGCAATATGCGGATAGAGTGGAATTTTCTCAAAACACACCTGGAAAAGTCAGGAAATTTCATTCTCCTCTTTGAGTGGCAACCCTGTTCAAACTGTAGACCAGCATTTTCTTAAGCTGTCTGTCGTGACCCCTAATACGTTGTGAAAATTTAAGTCTGATGAATGAATTTAAAAAAATTAACATTATTCAACATTATTGAGATTAATCATCTGCCATTATTAATTCAAAAAAAATTTGTTGAGCTGTCAGGTGACTCAGAAAACTTTTGTGTCTACAAAAAGCATTAACTGAATGGATTGTAGTTAGAGCTGAATTTCCCGCAACTTCTAAAATGACATTAAATGTCATTCAACACCACATACTTATGTGGAACAACTATTTCAACTTCAATGCTTATAAAGTTTTCATGTACAGTCAAAAGTCGTTAATCCGGACTCGTCGGGACTTCGGCGATTCCGGATTATAGATCATCAGTTTAAATCTCGTAAGATGGCATGCAGAAATTCTAAAAGTAAAAATATGAAACCGTAATTTATGAAATAAAGAACAATTATGATCTAAAGGGTATCAAAATTTACAAAAAAAAAAAAAAAAAAAAAAAAAAAAAGCTTAATATTTATTTGTTTACTTTATTAAACATTTCTCTCAATGTAAGTTGTTTAAGTTGCTTCATTTTATGTGATAATACTTTCTCTTTAATTCTATAAAAAGACATAATTTCTTGTTCAGTTACAAAGTTCCGCTGTTCAAGTCCCGTTAATTGCTGTGCCGAGAATACCGACTAACTTGTCAATTGAAATTTTTTTTGTTTTCACTAACCTCTCTGTCACATTCTTCATGTCTTTATCCATTTTTTGAAGCAATTCCACTTTTTGTTTGTTGGACATCGAAACATACTTTCGTTTTGTAGATCCTTTGGAAGTTCCAGCATCGGAAATTCTATTTGACATAATCGAAAGTTCAAGTTTACTTTTATAAAATTGCTCTTACAGTCTGCAAAAAATAATAAGCCTGATCCAATTCCAAGATTAAGGAACAACGTAATCTGCAACATTAACTGAAATAGATAATTAGATAATTTTAGCTTACACCGTCCGTTATACATTAAACGAGCTGGCGAAAACGTATTCTGCACTTGCGCACACGCATATGCGCAGTAGTCACGGTCTTACGCACACGCGTAAAACGGCTGTGCGCATGTGCCAACGCGGCGCATGCGCAGGAAGTTTTTAGCTTTGAGGTCCGGATTATAGATCATTCCGGATTATGGGTGTCCGAATTAACGACTTTTGACTGTACTTAAAAAAAATCCTGAAATTACTATTTTTCATTCGTATAGTGTTACCAAAAAAATTAATTATTTATGGGAAAATATTTACTTTTATATCCTTGTTCTGTATTTAATATTGAGTTACAGAAAAGTCTTGATAAAAAGGGGTCATGAATGAAGAGAGTTAAAAAAATTTTGTTCTAGACCAGAGAGTTCTTACAGGGGGAGGAGGATATGGTTAGCCAGACTCCATCTACTTCCCACGGTGCAGTTAAAAGCTGCTCAGATGGTAAAGTTGTTAGTGAGGTTGACTGTTTTACTTATGAACCCAAGCTCTAATCCTGGAGAAGTAATCCTGTAATGTTTCTAAGTGTGTGGTGTATGTGAGGCAGAGGGCTCTCAAAATACACTGCGGCCCAAACCCTGTGGCTGCTCATCTTGCGATTTCTGCGAGCATATGTTTGTCTTCCTTTATTGAGGAGCACATCCTGTTTTTTCCCCATTTAACCACTGAAATAAATTATATACAGTATTAGACGTTTAGTTTACATTTCGGCCAACAGATATCGTTAGTTGTCTGCTAAATTGCGGGATTTGAGGGCACGTGGTATTACCGCTCAAACTTCACTTTTTGCGCTTTTTTCTTACAGAAATGACTGCTAGAAAACATTAAGCGATTATCTTGATTATTTAGTTAAATTATTGAATTATTAATTAGATTTATTGAATATGGTGCGAAGATTGTGAAGTTGGACTTTGCCTTGAACCCTGTTTTGAACTCTATCATACTAAACTGCATTTCTAAGGTATTTTTTCCTCAGTGCTTTATATTTTCTTAAATTTTATATTATGCAATAAATAGAAATTAACTTAATTCGACTGAAATTTATTTAAAAAAAATTTTTTTAGTGATAAGACCTGAAATTGTTTTTTTCTAGCAACTTAGTTTCTCATGATAAAAATCTATATAAAAAAATATTTTCTAGAAAGGAAAAATGCATTTTTCAATTCTCCAATATATATAGATTTAAAATATGAAAAAAAAAATCCCACATTTTTTTAAGCGATTACGGTCTACAAATTGAGCAGTCGGAGGGTTAACGATGTTGGGAAGATGGGTGGGAGACCCTTGGACTGCCCACTGGGCTCTTCTCCCTTAAAACTGAGACAGATCTGCATAGTTAGTGTGGTGACTATGCTTGTACAGCCTGTGGTAAAATTCTTGTGTCCCGCCAACATGTATTGTGCTATTAAAAAATAATCTTGATAAATGTTTATGTATTTATGAAGCTTTGGAGAGAGGGGGGGGTGATCTTCTTTCCGTATTTATTCTGTATTAATCTATCTTGATTGTATTTCCTCTGTACTGAATTTATATCACCTGTTCTATACTGAATTGGTAACGCATTTATAGTGTACTGCTCTTATACTTACTCATATTTCTATTACTCACATGCACTCATATCTTTATATTTGTTATATACCCATGCCATTACTTTATATCCTCCCTAATGTACTCTGGCCTATTTAATATATTTAATTTTGATTTAGATTTAGTATTATTGTGATGTCATTAACTAGTAATGGGCCTATTCTATCCTATCGTGATGCCCTTAACTTATAACACGCCTTCTGTGTTCTGTACTCATTTTTCTGTAACTTGCTTTATCTTGTAATCTTATAATCTTTACCTCTTATTGTTAAATTTGTACAATCCTTGATATATTATTAATGTACTTTACTCAATTGTATCTCTCTATGCTCTTGTTTGGCCATGTAAATATTTCTTTGGTCTTTAATAAATCTGACGCCTGGGCGACGGGGTGTGGGTCCCCTATGGGCCTTTGGTTTGTTCAACTGCCCTGGGTGGATCCGTCATTGGGCTTGGTCTCTTCTGTGCGCGGCTCTCGTGTGGCCTCTTTGGCTGCTCTAGATCTTGGAGGGCACGGTGCTGAACTGATTCACCCTATGGTAAAGGTACAGTGCTCGCGTCTTCCGTCACCTGTCACCTGTAGTGGTGGGGCCAAAACAGGGTGAGAACTCCTCCTTTGTAGTTTTCCAATTCTTTTGTGGTTCATTGTACCTTTCAGAGAGCACCTGCCTGTCCTTGTATCAGTAATATTTTATGTCTTCTGAATGTGATCTGCAGGTTAAAAATGTTTAGGTATTTATGTTACTTCATTTGACCAAATTATTTATTAAAAATCACTTTGCAAAGTGTGAAAAATAGAATGATAACAATTAAAGGCGACTTCATGTACCGTTCTTAGATTCCTGCCCTTATGTACACAATAGCATATATATATATATTAATCCCTTAATTGTCAGGTTATTTTGATGGTTTGGGTACATAAATTTTCAATTTTTTTTTAATGCAACAATCAAATGTTTAGTACAAAATAAAGTATACTTACTAGTTTAAAATTGGTATTTTAAATTACATACATAAAAATTTTAAGGTTCTGTAGCCACTGCATATTCATTTGAGGCGGCTGCCGCTCAGTGTGGCGATGGTTTAGTGGAGCATTATTTTCTAAAAATTGAAAAAAAAAAAAAAATATTTTCTTAAAAATAAATGAATAGAAATAAATAAAAATGAACACCTATTAGTAATTTAGTATTTCAGTTTTGTGTGGTATAACTGGAAACAATTTTCCAAGCACAAACCAACTCCACAGTCAGTATACCGGAATCATGTTTCCTTTCTTATCTTTTCCCCATTTTCATCCTTTTTTGAGCAACACTTTCTTGTAGACTCAATAAATTAATAAAACTAAATAAATAAACTTCTCACACTATGTATTTCGGTAATAACAATACGATGCACTCAAAAAAAATTTTTGGAACATCAATGCTGTACCCGAGATTATTTCGGGCATGACAGGTAAAAGGTTAAAAACATGCTCCTTTCACATGTTGAATGTTACTAGGTAACATCATTTCCTTGGAATAGAAAAATAAACCTACATGCAGTTTGAACCAGCATATGTAAAGGATCAACTGACATGGTTTAGAATGATTCTTTTAAAGGTGTGTGTTGGTAATATTTATGTAACTAATGTAATGTTTAAATGTTTGTTTAGAAAATGTTTATACAACCTAATTTTTTAAGCATGTTCTTTTTGCCCACTTACTGCCCCTTGATTTAGTAATACTTCCTTAGATCACCTTACAGCCTATTGATAGGCAACAATATCCATGTTGTGAAACCCCCTATGTTCTAGACACTTTTTTTCATATGCTTTTCGTATTATTCCCCACCACCACATATTCATTCGTTTCGCATGTGTCTATTCTGGATGCTTATGCATATGCATAGACTCCAACTACTACGGATTCTCCGTAGTTTCCACGGAAATTCATGAAAAACTACGAGCTACGAAAAGTATGTAAAAAACTACGGATTTTACAGAAACAAGAGCAGGAGAACCAGTACGCAAAACGGAACCAACTAATTCATCCGATGATTGGCTGAATACTCGTGTTATCATATATCACGTGTTGAGTGCGTTCCTAGTTTTGAAGAATTAGCCAATCGTAGATCAGTAACTCCAACCGTTAACGACTTATCAATAGTTCCACCCAATTGCCTGTCTCCCAGGTTCCTCGCTGATGCGTGTTTAGGCTGCATTGTGTAGTTTACGGCGAGAGCTTAGCGTGTGTCTTGTGAACTGTGAATCAGGTGAAAGAATTTTAATCATAATGCTGCCTTGAACGAAGAAGCCAAAATTATCAAAGCAGAAGTTTAAAGATTCATATTCTTCAGAATTTCCATGCATTAAAGCGTCCGAAATTTCTGTGAATCACGCACACTGCAGTGTATGCAACAAAGACTTCTCAGTTGCTCATGGCGGAAAAGATGACTGTAAACGGCATGTGTTTTCTCAAAAGCATATAGAACTTGGCACCGTAAAATCTAAAGAAATAACAAATTTCTTAATAAAAGATGATGAAACAGATCCTATAAAAGCCGAATGCTATTTTGTTCGTTTTTTAATTGAACATAATCTACCGCTTTCTGTTTCGGATCATTCCAAAGAGCTTTTCAAAGCAATGTTTCCGGATTCTGCCATAGCAAAAAAATTTAGCTGCGGTCATACCAAAACTGCTGCTATTGTGAAAACGCTTGCAGAAAATACTGTTGCTGATATTATAAAATCAGTGTGCAGTACATCATTTTCTCTAAGTACTGATGGAAGTAATGATAACAATGATAACAAACTGTACCCATTGGTTATAACATACTACAGTAAAGAAAAGGGAGTGATAATTACTTCATTGATTTCTATTTTAGAATGCACGAATAATACAGGAGAAGGTATTTTTAATTGTATAAATGAAAACTTTAAAAACAAAGGTTTATAATGGAAAAATTGCTTATCATTTTCTTCAGATAATGCTAGTAATATGATTGGAAAGTTTAAAGGTGTAGCATCATTTATCAAAATGCATCAACCAAGTATAATCACCCGAGGTTGTCCGTGCCACCTCTTGCATATAGCTGCAAAAAAAGCTACTGAAAAATTAATTGGCTCAGAAATTGAAATGTTGATAATAGATATATATTTTTACTTGGAGAAAAGTTCGAAACGGAAGCATAGCTTCAAAGTTGCTCAACAAATTTTGGGACAGAATGCAAAATCTCATAAAATTTTGAAATATTGCAGTACGAGATGGTTGTCTCTTTTAGAATCTATAACAAGGATTTTGGAACAGTGGGATGCTGTGATAAATTTTTTTGGAGATAAACCAGATAACAGTGAGAATGAAGGAAAGAGATTGCAAAACATTAAAAAAATTTTACAGTCACCGACCACCAAATTGTACTTGTTATTTTTGAAAAATACTTTGCCTTTGTTTATAACAGTAAATATTAATTTGCAACAACAAGCTCCTTATATACATAAATTGAGAAGAGAACTTTTAATGAATTTATTTGTTAGATTCGTAAAACCATCAGTAATTTCTAAAGAAAATGAAGATGTTACTCTAACATCTATTCCATTTCAGAAGTATAGTAAACAAAAAGAAAATGAAAATTTAGTGATTGGTGCGGAAACAAGACTATATTTAAAAAATGCCAAGTTGAATGAAAGTGAAGTGAAATCATTTTTCAATTCTGTGCGAGCTTTTTTTGTAACTGCATGTTCATATATAATTGATAAATTTCCACTGAGTGATCCATTTCTAAAACATGCTGAAGTTGCTGACATCAATTTGAGAACTGAAGTCTCATTTTCATCTGTTCTTTACTTGATGAATACTTTTCCATCCATTATTGATGAAAAATGTCTTAATCAAGTAGAAATTGAATTTTCCATGTATCAAGTAGATGATTTGAAAGAAATTGTAGATTTGTGTATTGATATAGCATGGGGAGAAATTGCCAAATTAAAAAATATGAATGGGTGTATTAAATACAAAGTATTGCCTTCTGTAATGCTTGCTGTCTTAATAATACCTCATTCAAATGCAGCTTGCGAAAGAATTTTTTCTATTGTTAAAAAAAATCAGACGGAATTTCGACCAAATTTAGGTCTTAAAACTCTTGAAGCAGTTTTGATTGAAAAAATAAATATGCAGGCAAATGAAGAACTGTGTTATAAAAAAACATTCTCAAAATCAGAACTTAAGCTTGCTAAGCATGCTACATATAAATCTTTGCATTCATAAATTATGCGTATTTTGTTTAATACTTATATGTATCATTCTTGGTTATTTAAATTTTATTTCCCTGTAGAAATCATATCCAGAATAAAGATATGATTTATAGCTTCTGATTTTTTCTATGATTAGTAGTGATTTGAAGTACTTTTTATTAGTGAATGCTTGAGGAGTTAAAAGAAAATTTCTAATTAAATGTGCATATAATTTACAAGGTGTATTTTTAATTATTCAGTTTTATATGTATATGGATTTTAAATGTAATAAAATTGATTACAATTAATTATTAATTTAAAATTAATGAATGGTTAATTACAACATACACTACGCGCACATTTTCAAAGTTTAAAAATGTCGTTCGCGCGTTGACTACTGACAAGGTTTGCTGAAGGTTGGAGTCTATGCATATGATTTCATATAATTCTGTTTCAGTTATCTAGCTCATTTTAGTCATGTGAGTGCATAGAAGAAAATTAATTTCACTTTAATAAAGTGCTCAGTTCTTTTTTGCATATGGATGCAATGTTGCCACACTACCTGGAAAACCAGGAAAAGTCGGAGGAATTCGAAAATTGACCGAAAAAGTGGGGGAATTTAAATATTTCAATCAAAATCTGGAAAAGTCTTGTACTGCGATCCCCAACATCGGTAGCAATCACTTTCTTGATGAATCGTGTATCGCGCGAGCATCATTCGGACAGCTGGCGTAGAGGCAGTTTTTGCAGTGCTAATCAAATTGTCTTTTAGGAAAGCAAATTTTCAGCATCTTTGGTTTCCAGTAACCTCGAGAATCTAGAGATTCGCATGTGCATCTTGAACGAAAGTAAATCCCCCCCATTCCCATATAAAACAAAATCTTTAAACATTTTGCTGTAAAATAGGGGGGAAAAATCAGTCATCTAGGCTAACCACTTAATATAGCTATATTCGCCAAAATACCAGCGATTTTTGTAGTTGAGCTTTTAATCCTTAAGTAACTTTATTTTAATGATATTCATATAATTCAATGTGTCTTCTTCCTTCTAAATTTATTTAATATTAATTAATATTTTCAAATTTCAGGCAATTTTCTCTGGTATATTTATGAAACTAATTTTAGTAGTAACATCATTCCGTCACGAAATTTGGTGCACATAATTTTAACTAATGTATGTTGCAAAGTAAATATAAAATACTTGAATTTATTTTAAAATATCATTAAATGGATTTCTTTAGCTGCAAAATGCATGCAGAAAAGGCATTAGATTCTAATCTGAATCCTCAGTGGACCTTACCCTTGGCACAGCCAACGCGCACTATGCGAATAGCCTGGAAATTTCTTCAAACACACCTGGAAAAGTTAGGGACTTTCATTGTCCTGTTTGAGTGGCAACCCTGTGGATGCTTGGCTAATCTGGTTAGTCACAGAAACTCATTCGGCAAATTTTCTTTCTCTTATGTTAATACACACAAACAACCCATTGTGGCATTGGTAAATAGGAGTTTCTTTAATGATAAATTGCAGGAGTAATATGTATGCTATATATATTTAATTGAATATCTTTATTTTGCTTAGAAAAATGGTACATGACTGAAGAGTAGTTTCAAACATTTATTTTGGTGAATCTACAATATGTTTATCACAGAAGTGCCTAAAATTACTGTTATTTCTTCTAGATGATACTGTATCTTGGAATTATGAATATCTGGAACTGCTTTTAAATATTACTGTCACAAGCTAGTAGCTTGTATTTCAACAACTGAGAAATATTATTTTTTGTCTTAAAAGGGAAAAAAGTAATGAATTTTGCAACAGGATGCTTACAGGAAAAGTCATCATACTATGCTGTATCTCTCTCTCTCTCTCAGTTTTGCCAAAAATGAAGTAATAAGCTTCATTTTTTGGGGGCTCTCAATAACTTCTGCCTTTGTTGAAACTCAGCCATTAAAAATAAGTTTCAGTAATTTATTAAAGCAGTCCATGATTCTGAAGCTGATACTGTGTAGTGAGAACTAATGATAACTTACCTGTGATGTTCATGAATGGCAGGCGGGTTTTATCCAGCGATGAAAATTGTTGAAACCTGGTGTATACTATCTTATTATTTATAATATTTTGTCTTCTTTTATTATCTCAGTATCATTCTAATAAAATCCTCTCAAGAGATAGTTGAAGAGGAATGGGAGATCTGGATTACTGTCCCCCAGGATGTTCTACCTCAAACTTTGGGTAGAACTGCACTGTTAATATGGCGACACTCTACCCATATAACCAATGGTGAAATTCTGGTTTCCCACTCACTTCAACCTGTATCTAAATGAATAAGTTTAAAAAAAGTTTAAAATAATTGATGATACAAATATAGGTACTAACTGTTTAGGCAGTTATTCATGAGCATATCCAAAAACCTGCACGTACTCATTTATGTTACTCTAAAGACTTTTTCTGATTATAAAAATGTCATCTTGTCCCTCTCCTGCCATTTATCAGTGAAAGCATGGTATTGCAATAAATGCCAATCCATTAGCAATGCTTGAATTTATGTATACAAGTTACTCACCAAGTTTTGGAATGCAGAGAATTTGTCGTTTTCATTTCTTTAAAAAAAAAAAAAAAAATCTTTAAAATTACTATTGTGTCAACAATAACAGAAAATGTATGTCTTTTATGTTAAAATTTTTTATCTCAGCATTTTATTATCTAAAGGAGATTATCTGTAAAGTCTCCTTTAAAAAGAGAATGTTGTTTGACAATATTAAAATTAATTATTTTCATTATTTATAGGTATGGCTGACTCTAATTGGAATGTTGGGGCTGTGCTTGAGAAGGAACTTAAACCATTCCCATTTACTCTTGCTCTCAGTGGCATGCTTAATCATTCTTGGCGTGATTATAAATTCGGAATTAGACTAACTATAGGTTAAACTAAAATTAGCCAAATTAGAAAAAATTGTGTAGAAATAAATTTTTAAAATTATATTTGGAGAAAATAAGGACGATATTGACTAAGTGTAGCTTTAAAACAAGCATCTTCACATCCCACATGTGAAAGAGCTGGTAGGTTAAAAATATGCAGGATTACATTTTTTAATTTATTAACTCAAAAATCAGTTTAAAGTTTATTTCATTAAAAAGGTAAGCTATTAAAATCAGTTTTAGTTTTGATGAACTTATGCATTGGGAAAATCCTTCATCATATTATACAATTATGTTTGTACAATATTGTTCGTGTGCCAACTGAATTGTGAAGCAATTGCCATTTGCTTGTGTTTGTTCCATCATTTTGTAAATAAAGACATGATGTCACAAGATATGATGCATTTTAAATCATCAATTAAATTATTTTTTTTAAATATAGAAATGAATTCAATTTTTCTAGTGTATAAACACATTGTTTACAAAATTTGTTTGATATTGGTATTTTCCTATTCCACCTGCATATTAGAATAAACTTGAGTTACGAAACTGTAGATGGCCTAAGTCTGTGAGTAATAGAACAAAAGTTTGATACTATTACAAAGAAATATTACTGAGACATTTATATTTTTAAAAAATTGCCATCTGGAATCTTCGTATTATATCTAACACTGCAAAGAGTTTTTACCATTACAAATTTTGACAGTTGAAAAAAAAATTGCTACCAGATCTTGAGAAGCAGATTGCAGTTTAACATCTGAAACAGTTTTAAGTCAAGCAGTTACATAGGCATCCTAATTTAAGAATTAATGCCACAGAATTTAAAGTTATGGAACTCAAAATTTTGTATTTAAAATGTGCTGTTTAAACTGTAAAACCAAGCAATCTTAGTTTGTTAAACCAACAAAACTCTAAAATTTTTAGAATTGACAATATTTTTTAAATAGTGCACATAAATGTCAGCTCATTGCTGAAATTTAAATATGCTATTTTGAGGCCACATTATATGCAAAATTGTCTTTTCAACTTTGGATTCACTACACTGATGACATATGTATGCATTTTGTTGCCAATAAAGATTTAACTAAGATTTCATTTGTTATGAATTCAGTTGATCTAGCTTTAAGTAATAATCTAAGATTTTGTTTTAGTAATTCTCTTCCTTTCTTTGGTGTTCTAATTATTCACAATGAATCTAATTTGAGCACTATTGTTTACTATACACCATTTGTTGTCTGTTTGTGTCTCCATGCTAAATCATTCCACTCTGTTAAATAGAAAAAATGACTCCTTTTTATTAATATGTGTATCATGTTTCCTCATGACTACATACCTAATATTATTTACATTTTTTTTTCTTCAGGATATTTGCTTTCTCACAAACTGCATTATTTTCCCTCTACAGTGCTAGAACCTATTGCAACAACTTTTTGTTGTTCCTCCCAGTTTTGCAAAAATATTTTACTACTAATGAAGAGGTGCTTGTGTTTTAATACCTTCAAAATTGATGGATTCTTAATCCAAATCTATGCCATATTTATCACATGCAAGTTTCTTTTTTGCCTTTTTAAAATTAATGTGATTTGTTTACCCCCTCATTGTTATAGACATAAAATTCCATATTAAGAAGGGTGTCTTTCTTATTTATTACACTTGAAAATTTCTGCCTGCTTTTAATGTGTTCAATTTCAAGTTGGAAAAAAGGGAATCAAGGTACACAGTGAGAGAGTCATTTTAATTATAATGAAGAAAATGACATTTATTAGCTTCGAGGAACTTTTTCTGGGCTAAACCCATAACGCTCGGAGGGTTAATTGATTATGGCAAAGAAAATGAAAGTAATGATGCCTTTATGGGGGATTTTCTTGAGAAACTGGCTTACACATTTGAAAACAACAAAATAGTACAGCCGTCTTGTCTAGAAGAACTACGAGTGTGTAGTGAGAATATTGCCAATGATAGGCTGTTTATCAAATGCTGAAAATGGGCTTGTTACTGGATAGGTATGCTAAATGGTAGCTGTAATACACTGACTACCAATAAGTATTTGGACACCTGTGATAGAAAAGAAAAACTAATTTTATTCAAAATCAATAGTTGGTAGAGCCTCCACGAGAGGTAATTACAGCGTGGACCCTCTGGGGCATACTTTCCACAAGTCTTTGTATGACAGCTAGTGGTATTTTCTTCCATTCGGCTTGGAGAAGACATAGAAGTTCCTTCACTGATTTTGCACGGCTAGTGCACCCCTGAATTTGGCGATGCAACTCGTCCCAGAGGTTCTCGATAGGGTTCAGGTCTGGACTCTGGGCAGGCCAGTCCATTCGATGAACTCCATTGGCACCATACCAAGCCTTGGTTAATGTCGAAACATGACAACTGGCATTGTCATCCTGAAAGTAACAGGGGTCCAACCCGTAAAACTGCCCCAACGTAGGAAGCACATTGTCATCCAAAATAGTGCAGTAGGCATCGGAGTTGAGCTTACCATGAATGGGGACCAAGGGTCCCAGCCCATACTAGGAAAAACACCCCCAGACCATAATTCCACCACCGCCGAACTTGACTGTTGGCACAATGCATTCTGGCAGGAGACGCAGACCCAGACCCTGCTATCCGAACGGTAAAGGGTGAACCTTGATTCGTCGCTCCAAAGAACCTGTTTCCACTGATCTACGGTCCAACTTCGATGTGCTTTGCACCACATTAACCGAGCAGCGCGGTTAGACTTTGTGATAAAAGGCTTATAGGCAGCAGCACGACCATGAAAACCAAGCAGATATCTTCCTTACGGATAGTATTCATTGAAACAATACTCCCGGATGCCTGTTGAAACTCCTCGCGGATGAGAGCCATCGGTTGGGTGTGGTTCTTCCGAATTTCTCTGGACAGCACTCGTTGGTCTGTATCTCCTAGTTTCGTTGGTCTGCCGACTCGGGGCACATTCCGACAATCACCGCTCACCTTCCACTTCTTAACTCTTTGGCATCGAAATCGCCCGTAGCGCCCGTTCATTCAGCCAACGGCAAACCGCCCCAACGCCTCGTTTATTTTCTACCTAGTTTTTTCCCCTCCACGTTAGTGTATGGCTCATTGGTTTCGCGAGTTGTTAAAAGACATGTCAATCATTCTTTTGAAGCAAATAAAGGAGAAATACGGAAAGCTATTGACGTTCGCAGGTGCAATCCGGCCCTAAGGTGAAACTGCACACAACGGATGAATGGATGAAACCGCAAAAAGGGGAAGGGAAAACTATTCCAAGACAAATTCGTAAACACAGGCGTTTTCGATGTTTGTTGAAAACAGATTTGGTAGTCTCTCGATGCGAAAGAGTTAATCACATAGGCCACTGTTGATTTTGGGTACTTCAGATCGCTAGATATGTCCCTTAGGGATTGGCCACATTTGTGATACCCGATAATTATACCTTTCTCGAAATCAGAGAGCTCCGAACTGCGAGGCATCTTGCATGCGACTAAAGTCGATGCTGTTTCCTACACGATATATACCAGCGGATTCCATGACGTACCTTAGGACCGCAGATATCGTCATTTTCATAGGTGTCCAAATACTTATTGGTAGTCATTGTATTATAGTCCACAATTTAGGGAATCAGATCTGAAAATGAAAATTGTCCCAGGAATTATTGCTGAGCTGCCTGATCTAGCATAAAAAAAGAACACTGCAATGTTTCTCAGTTCACAGCAGTGACAGGAGTGTAGTGAATGAAACACGTGCATCAGGTAAAAAAACAGGAAGGGCTCAAAATTAAGATTTGATAGGTTAAATATTAGTCTGAAGCTGATAAAAGTATTTAGAGAGCACAGTTTTGAAATATGTTGCCGGTGTTAAAATTTGGTGGAACATTTTTGAATGTTTTCTGTTGTGTGAAAAAATGACAAAATGATTTTATGTAAGATGTTATAATTTACATATTCGCTTATAGCTGGAAATGATTAAGAAATTAGAGCAATGAATTGACCAACTCTCTTAGTTTCTAGACCACCTAACAAAAAGTTGGCTGCTATTTGACGCATCTTAATTTTTTAATCTTTAGCTGTAATAAGGACTTCAGCCACATATTATCTTTCCTTCCATCTGAATCTTTAACAACCTAATTGGTGGTATGGAGAAATGCCAAATGTACATGGAAAGTTAACGAAGGATATAATCATATTTAAAAAAGTCTGCAGTAATTTTTCCAAAATATTTGTTGTCTTTATTCTTAATCCTTATCGGCACTTCAACACAGTTTCTTCCAACTGTTTTACCCTGTTTACCACATAAATGCCTGAAATTGTCTACAGACCAAGTATTGCAAGCAGTCAGTACTTCTATCAGCAGTATAAATAAAGCATATTGTGATCATGTAAACACCCGAGGCACGACCAGTCGACTGATATCATTGGTAATTTTTTTTACCTTTTGCCCGAAGAATGCAATAGTTTGCCTCACTTTGCCAAGAGCTGGGCTTTGGCTTACCAGTCCTTACATTATCCCTTTGTAGTAGTAGGCTTCTTTGTGAAAATTTAGAGGTGTTGTTTTATTTAAAAGCTCAAGACCTTGTTCTTCTGATGGAAACTGTTGCAATTTTATATAAAATGTCACCTTATAACCAAACTTTTATAAAGAAAGGATTCACATGGGCTTTTTAATTAAGAAAACACAATTAAAAGAAAAAGAAAACATTACATTTAAGGACGTCAGAATTATTCATTTAAGTTATAAAGTAAATCTCGGGAAACAAACACCATGCTTAGGCTTTGAGTCCAGTACACCTCGGCGACCACTAGGTGACTCCCCCTCTGGCTCATACGACATCTTGCCAAGAGCCAGAAATATGTTTCTTTGGTGTGCCTCGTCTTCGAAGAGGTGCTACAGTCTCACTATCTTTTGAAACGGGCAGTTCATAAGGCTGAGCTGTGGAGCTATGGTGACGATCATAATATATTTTTTGCTTGTCTTGCTTCAGTTCGACATGGTCTTTAATTCTCTGCCAAACTGTATGTTTTCAAGGAAAAACAAATCAGTGGCAGCTTTTCTTTCCAGGAATTGTGTTCATCTCTGACCAGTATGGCAAGTCGAGGTTTTAGATCCCTATTCTTATGTTCCGATGGGGATGATACCAGGAAAAAGGTCTAGCTTGATTTTAAGAAACTTTCAAAATTGTGGCATAACGGCACTTATGAATTGTGGTCTGTTATCACTTATCAATCTACGTGGAAGTCCATATCGTAGAGAAACTTCTTCGACTAAAGTTTTGGCGCAGTTGATAGCTGTTGCTTCTTTAAGGGCAAATAGTTCTACCCATTTTGTGCTAGTATCTTCTATGATAAAAATCCATTTCTTACCAGATGAGGTCTCTGGAAGAGGTAAAAATAAATAAATAAATAAATAAAATAAAAAATAAAATAACAGCTAGTTTTGAACCTTTGGGCATAAACTGGAGTTCTAAGAAGACCGGGTGGCTTCTGATTAGTCGGTTTGTAACAGGTTACATTCCGGACAATTCTTAACATATTCAGCGATGTATTTTCGCATCCCTGGCAAATAGTATCTGGAGGCAACTTTATTGTAAGTTCTGTCAGCCCCATAGTGTCCAGCCGTTGGAGAGTCATGGTGCTCTTGTCTGTCCTCTTTCTCTTTCCTGGATCACCAAATCCAAGCTAAACCTACAGACCAGGAGAGGCAAGTGTTAGTGTGAAACATGCCACGGCTGCTGTGAGGTAAGCGGATAGAACATAATAAGATATGAATACAAAATACATAATACAGAGAAAATATGATAAATAGCATATGTACACTATATACAAGCTGCATCAATTACGTAGGGAAGTTGGAATCGCAGATGTGGGCTGCAAATGGCCTGATATTTCGATCTTCTGTGTCTTCTGTGTAAGTCAAGTTTGGAGAATTTACCTAGTAGAGGCATGAGATTTTTCATTACTGCAATAGATTTTCTCTTGACATTTTTATGTGCTCCGTTCAGGTGAATTTGTGGTTCAAGATAACTCCAAGATAATTTGGTTTTTCACAATAGGAATTTTCGTTTTAAAGAGCGTGAGTTTGACATAGATCGGTGTTCTGGGAGTTCTTTTACTGATAACAAGAAGATTTGACTTTGAAGCAATATAGACAATTCTCCATTTCATACACCAGTGTTCTATGTGCGGTATCATTTTCTGTAATCTGTTGACAGCTATGACTGTGCTCAGTGACTTCACAGCAATAGCTGTATCGTCGCCGTAACAACCAATATAAATATTAATACCTGTCAAAGGCATCGGAAAATCAGCAACATAAAAGAGACAGAAGTATAGGCCCAAGAATTGAGCCTCGGGCTACTTTCGTATTCAGTCTTTTTTATCTGAGGTGTCTTGACCAATGTTCACAAAAAACTTTCTATTTTTGATAAAAGAATAAATCAGGAGAATCATTTCTCTGCTGAAGGTTTTGCAAATGAGTTTAGAAATAACTCTCATGCTGCCACGTCTAGTATGTGCAAGGCAATTTTCTCATTGTTATGAATTGTAGATCCGATAAATTCTGTTAATCAAACTAATTTCTTTGTAGTTGAGAGACCCTTCCTAAAATCAAATTGCTCTGGTGGCAACCTTTCAAGGTACGGCTCCTTTCTTTTAAGTATAATTCGCAACTATTTCTCTAATCCAGGGAGTAAACTGATTCGCCGATAACCATCGGGCTTAGCAATGTGGCTGTGGGATACCGATGATTTTCGCAGTTTTCCATTTGGTGGGAAAATAAGAATTCTATAAACAAGTGTTTAATATACTTGTATACTTAGTTATGACATTGATGGGTAAGTTCTTGATTGTTATATTAGTAATATCGTCGTAGACAGGGGCCTTTCTATTATTCAACCTTTTGATTGTATCTAGAACTTCTCTGGGTGACTAATTTAATTTGTATATGGAAATAGTGTGTGTAGAAATGAATGGTGTGATGTTGCGACGGCAAAGGGGAGCCTCAGACGCATCTGCTAACTGGAGAGCACTTTTTATTCACTTCTTTTGTTGTTCAAGTCACATGCATATTCACAAAAGCTTTTCTTATATGCTTTACTGTGAGTGGATGAAACTGCTCCATGGCAGTTATAATTGGCCACTTGCAATATGCAAAATGCGCTTATTTGTACCTTCAGGATCCGCATTCTCTTCCCAATAGCCGTTCACAGAACTTTGAAGATTTCACCAAACACTTTGCTGTGAGCAGAACAGATTCACCCGGATCTGGAAACTGATCCGATATCAAAATAGAGCTCACTTTAATGCGCAGCATGGAGGCTCATGGAAGGCTGACAAGTGGGTGAGGGATAACGGAGTCTGTGTTGTCTAAGTGGATTGGTGGAACAGCTACACCAATTTGCTCTGCTTTGGGAGACTTTGCTCACCTGCACTTCTACAGAGGAGCAACATGTAGACTATTGTGAGTCTCTGCACAGAAGAGATGATTATTATGGAAAGAAGATCTTCATTTGTTTCTCAGCACCTTCAGTTTCCATAATCATGAGCATTAGTTTCCCTTGCAACAGGTGTCATTGCTAACCATGATGTAAATTACCACAAAGCCCTACAAGAAGGGAGAGTTTCAATGAAGATGATAGAGCAAAGGTTTGGGGAATAAAAAAGGCTCAAAAAGAGTCTTATCACTGGCCTTCATGAGCAATACTATCAACATTGACAACGTTGATCCTCTTCTAATATTCCAGCGAGTAGCTATTTCCAAGAAAAATGTCGATTATCTCCATTGCGAATTGGGTCAATCTGTGATTTACATAAAAAAACACTGTAGTGAATGTTGCACTGTCGTTTTTGATGGTTAATCTGACTCTTTCAACAGCACAAAACATGCAGAACCACCACCATCACCGCATCAGTTGATATTGACTTTACCGAAGATATGGCAGTGACAGCTCAACATAACACAAAAAATATAAGTCCAGGTTCATTACTATGCTGACTTAGAAAATTATTGTTGAGGGAGTTGAAGTCAGATAGGCTAATGGTGATCCTGATAATCGATAGTGAAGTGTGCATTGGAAAAAGTAGAATCTGGTTGTTCCATTGCTGTCATCGGCGAGGATGTGGATCTGCTGATTGCTTTAGCTCCAAGGGAACAAGAGGTAAAATTTTTCAAACCGGGAAAGAGGGAAGCAGAACTTATTCCTCCACAGAATTTGCAGGAGCATGACTTTGCCAAGAACATCTTATTCGTTCACAGTTTCAGTGGCTGTGATACAATCTCTGCAATTTTCCGAAAAGCAAGTCATCAATTGCTACATTTTTTTCGAAGAACAGCAGCTTGTATTCTATCTCTCCCATCATTTACATGGAAAATGTACAATGCCAGAATAGCAGACCTTGACCAAACAGTGCTACTTAGCCTTTCTAAAAAGCCACCACACCAGATCTCTCCTCTCTACCACCAACTCTGCACTGCAACATTCAGACACATTCTATTTGCAATTTCAGGAATGGCTGAGAAGCTACATGCTGTGAATGCTGTAAGGCAGACATTTATTGCTCTTTGGTATCCCTTAACATGTTAGTAATTGTATACAATTTATTAACCAGATTACCTGAGACAAAATTGTATAGGACTAACTTTCATAGGAATTTTTATCAGCTTTAATTTTGAATATATTTTCTGTAGGAGTAAGCGAGTTTCCGAGGTATAAGTGAAAAAGGGGACCGATAAAACTCCCTTCCACCTCGAGCTCATCCCCATCGGGGACATTTTTACACACATTAACCAAAGTCTAAAGAAGCATTTAAGACCATTTCCAAAATTCTACGATTATTTTTCAGCCGATTTGTCTAATTTGACTGGACGTAATTTAAGTCTTGACAGAGCATCTGATACAACATTTGCTTTTCTGGGAGTATGTTTAAATATTATGTTCTTACAATTTAATCATTTGAGACTGTGAAAAATTTTTCCAGGGAATATAAACGAACCACGACCACATGGTCTGTGAAAACATATAGCTTTCCTAAAATAAGCTCAATATTTCTGAACCTGTGAAAGAACTATTAACGTTTTCCTTTTAGTAGTTCTTTGAGTTGGGTTAAGTGTTTTGCTAAAATATGCAACTGACCGTCCACCTTACATATGACTGCAGCACTACTGTCCATTATGAAATATAATGTGTGATGGGCAGAGTAAAATGTATTTAATGAATAGCATATATATATATTGAATTTAGCATATTGTACCCTATATTTTATATAATTTGTATTATGTGTGTTAGATGTTCACTGATATTTATTCCAATGCATTTGCGGAAACTTCTAATTTTCCATCCGCTTTAGGGATGGGAGCTTGAATTAATGTTGCTGTAAGTTTTTCGAAAGTTGTATTTGCTTCTGCTGGCCAGGTAGACCTGATTTTTTGCTTCCTTGTACAAAGTAAAGTAATTGCGAAAATTTTCGGCTGCTGTATTTAAACCAAAATATCCATTTTGACGCTATCAAATGCAATTTAATGATGTTTTTGCATGATAGCTGTACGTAAGGACAGAATTCTCTTTTCCACAAAACCGGTTGCAAAAAGGATTTAAAATGGATTCAGAACATATATTTTTTAGTGGCTTCTGTATGTACGTATGTATCTCACATAGCTAAACCGAGCAGCCTCAGAACGTTGAAATTTTGTACATAGGACTGCTATAACATGTAGTTGTGCACTTTCCTTTTGGTTGCCAGTTAATCTGAATGCAATAGTTGTAGAATTATCAAAAATTTAAAAGTTCTTTAAGTGTGGCTAAGCCTAATTTGTTTACATTTGAAACTTAGCAGTGTCTTTTTGCCGAGTGGGACCAAACGTAAAACTCAGTTTCGTGCACCGAAATATCTGCCTTCCTGCCAACTGGCCGAATTGCTTGTCTTTGCTCAGAAATTCTAACTTGACTTGTAAAAATAACTTTTTTAATTGTTTTAACTGTATTAGATGCTTATGTTTTTCAATATCTCTTGGCTTTTAATATAGATGTTTTGAGTATTTTTGCCATGTCGCAAAGTGAGACCTGAATTAATTGAGTGAGAAATCTATTTCTAATGAAATTGAAGGAAATAAGTTTAAATGAAAGGCAAGAAAAAAATGCGCATAACTTAATATTCCATACAAGGAAGTCTGGTGTACCCATCAGATTTTTTTTTTCTTTTGAAACAGGTGAAAACTAATGACGTTATTTATAAATTTAATTTGACAGCCTTTTAAATATTAGTATTTCTGTATTTATAAATACAGTCAAAAGTCGTTAATTCGGACACCCATAATCCGGACCTCAAAGCTAAAAACTTTCTGCGCATGCGTAGGATTAGCGCAAGACCTTTACGGCTGCGAATATGCTAGCTCGCGTGCGCAAAATACATTTAATGTATAACAGATGGTATAAGCTAAGCTAAAATTATCTCATTCAGTTAATGTTGCAGATTACGTTGTTCCTTAATCTTTGAATTGGATCCGCTTATTATTTTTTGCAGAATGTTAGAGCAATTTTATAAAATTAAGCTTGAACTTTCGATTATGTCAAATAGAATTTCTGATATATATTTACTAATATGTAAAGGATCTACAAAGCGAAAGTATGTTTCAATTAATTGTATTGAATTGTATTGAAAGTATGTTCAATTAAACAAAAAGTGGAATTGCTGCAAAAAATGGATAAAGGCATATCCTTTGTTTATCTTTCGCGGCGTGCAGTGAATTGGAAGTTGATCTGTCAGCACTATCCTTATCTTCAGGGCAGTTATTTTTATTTTATTTGGCTTATAATTCCTTACTAGATGTAGTATTTCATCTCAATGTACTCCATCTTTGATATGATTTAAATCAAATTCCTCGTCATTATAATTCGCTTCCGATAGCGAAGAAAGTGACAGAGGTTATTGAAAATGAAAAAATTTCGATTGACAAATTAGTCGGTATTCTCAACACAGCAATTATAGGACTTGAACAGCAGAACTTTGTAACTAAACAAGAAATTATGTCTGTTTATACAATTAAAGAGAATATATTATCACATAAAAAACGAAGCAACTTAAACAACTTACATTGAAAGAAATGTTTAATAAAGTAAACTAATAAATATTAAGCTTTTTTTTTTTTTTTGTAAATTTTGATACCCTTTAGATCATAATTGTTCTTTAGTTCATAAATTACGGTTTCATATTTTTAATTTTATAATTTCTGCATGCCATCTTACCAGATTTAAACTGATGATCTATAATCTGGAAAAATTGATAATCCTGAATCGCCGAAGTCCCAATGAGTCCGGATTGACGACTTTTGACTGTACACCTTTTTGGCCAACACATATTTTTAAACACATCTATCACCTGTAATATATTTTTAGCACTCCATGCATTTACGCATGCACGTTTAATGTATAACGGACGGTCTGAGCTAGGCTAAAATTATCTAAGGCATTTCAGTTAATGTTGCAGATTGCGCTGTTCTTTAATCTTCTAACTGAATCCGGCTTATTATTTTTTTGCAGACTGTTAGAACAATTTTATAAAATTTAAGCTTGAACTTTCGATTATGTCAAAAAGAGTTTCCAATTCTGAAGCTGCCAAAGGATCTACAAAGCAAAAGCATGTTTCGATGTCTATTAAACAAAAAATGGATAAAGGCCTATCCGTCTCAAAACTATGTGAGAAGTATGGCTTTAGAAAGTCCAAGAAAAAGGAATTTTTTGTAGAAGCACCTTAAACAACTTACATTGAAAGAAATGTTTAATAAAGTAAACAAATAAATATTAAGCTTTTTTTTTTTGTAAATTTTGATTCCCTTTAGATCATAATTGTTCTTTATTTCATAAATTACGGTTTCATATTTTTAATTGTATTATTTCTACATGCCATCTTACCAGATTTAAATTGATGATCTATAATCCGGAATCACCAAAGTCCCGACGAGTCTGGATTACGGACTTTGTACTGTAGTTATATTTTAAACTACTAAAATTTTAAATAGAACACAATTCAAAACGCAAAGCTACTCTGATCTCACTGCAAATTTGCTACAATCAGCAAGCAACAGTTATTTAAACAACAACTGAGACGTTTTTCTCCGGCTTCGTGCTCGAGAACATTGTTAATTTTTATTTTCTCAAGGTTTCTGGAAAGCAGGAGCTTAGAATTACAGTTACAGCTAACACACAATTGCATTTATTCAATTTAAATATAAATTATGAGATATCTATTTATTAAATGGGTGTACTCCAGTATTTTTACTTTCTCTTAAAACTCGTCACGCGCTCCCTTGCACAAGGAAATAAGAAATTTTACTACTAAAAATATCTAACTAAATACAAAATCCGTAACAAAATTATTAATAAATATTGTTATGTTTTCTCGTTTCACTTTTATGTGAGTGTGCTGAGAGTTTGGGATGTTTCGAGCGTTCAATACCAAACAACATGAGATAGTATTGTTACGCATTTGATATTTAAATAGCTAATGTTAGTAGAATTACAAATTAAATTGTCTTATTCCCTGTGTAGTGCAGCGCATGATGAATATTAAGAGAAAGCTAAGCCGGAAAATTAAAAATACAAGAGCACGTGCATTTAACATTTAATAAATCTCTCTTTGATTTTGAAAAATTGCTAGAACAATCTCGCGTGCAATTTAAAAAGCTTATAAAAAAGTAGGAAAACCTCTCAATTCAGTTAGTTGTTGTTTAAAGAGTTTGTATAGAAAGCTTCTTTTGTTGACTCTAGCGTATTAGCTGTTTTTAATTAAGTTCCGTTGAACATTTCAGTAGTTAAGAGATAACTACTGTGAGATATTGTAATACTATACGACTATCTGAGGAAAATTGAAGCATTTTGTTTTATTTTATCGTTATCAAAATCATCGCTTATTTTCGTAATTTAAGATTTTCTTTGCTTATTTTTTAATTTAAAAGATTTTACTATATTATTTTCAAATTTAATTTTATGTTGATTAGTATTTCAGAACCATTTCAATCAGAATCAAATATTACTGCTGTTTTTAAATATTAATTTTGAGTACCAATTTGTTTTAGTATAATAAACGGAAAAAGTATATTTTGCTGTGTTCTTATGCTTGGTTTATGCTTTGGGCTATTAAAGCAAGTAAATATTATTGCACTTTTTCTCTGCAATAACTCTGCGGTTAGAATATTAAAGTGCCATTTATGAAGCTTATATATTGAGTATTGCTTTTATCCTTTGTTAATTACTTGGTGTCATTAAACTGTTCCAAAAATAAATAAGTATAGTTGTTTTTTTAGTATAATAAATAAGTATAGTTGTTTTTTATAATTTTTATTTCTTGTGTTGATTATTAATGTTTTTACATAGATTTTTATGTGTAAAAACTTTTGTGGTATCTACTTTGAGTCACAGTTTTATTTTTCTTAGAAACTCATGTAGGGAAACTGGACAGCATTTTTATTTTGCAAAACTGTTTTTGAAACATGTTTCTTTTTTGTTTGTTTGTTTGTTGTTGTTATTGAGGCATTTCAGAACTAATACGGAGTTACTGATATTTCTGTATAAAAACTGATGAAACAGTGTGAAATATTTAGTTCATATATTAAGTAACAATCATTTTGTTCAATACCCCAATTTGCTATGAACTAAACCTTTTATTTACTTATTTTGACACATTTTAAAAAGTCTTTGTTCTATTTGATTTTTAATGCCTTACTTACATCATCCAGTACTGCAAATTCTGTTTCTAATAATGCTTATTTTCAATTTTCCTTTTACTTCTTCCGTAATTTTTCTCTTTTAGGAATTTTTAAATTTTTAACCGTGGAAGTAGTATATGCTTAAGATCTTTAGAAGTAGTATTATATATAAGCATTCTTGTGTGATGAAATTTTCAAGAATTTCGCTTTGATGTTTGATAATCTTTTATTTACACGTACTCACTTCCAACATTTTAAAATTTGTTATGGCCTAAACTTAAAATAAGCGTTTATCTAAATCATTTACAAAAAAGTATTTAATGGTTATCCTGAGAAGATATTTGCCGTTTTGCTCATAATAATTCATAAAGTATCTTTAAATAAATAATTTTGTGCAGTATTCATATTTAGGCCATGTGACAGATAAAGTAATCAGGAGACTAAATGCTTTTTGTGATGATTGCCTGGATTGAAGAAGCTCAGCTCGGTGGAAATTGTCATCAAATTGTCCTTAACAGGCTTTTTGTTGATAATGACTTCCCAGCTTATCAGTGTTCAACTCAATAAAGTTAATTTTTACGTATAATCTGTAGGTTACATTGTTTTATTTAGATTACATATGTGTGTTATTTTTCTATCTTAGAGATGTCCTTAATCTTGTCTGCATCTATTGAATGGCTAAATTACAAAATAATAAATAGAAATTGAAACAGCTCAATATACTTTCTCTTCCCAGGGGCTCATTGGTGTCAGAATGGTGAAGTCATTGAAAACTGATAGTTTGATTCTAGGTGAAAGGGCTGGCTGCATGAGGGTTTATGTGGTTTCTATCTGCAACATGGATATGAGCCAGTCTTTCGTGAAAGAATCCCTTCCATTAGGCAGATAGCCCTTGCATGCTTTTCCATAATCAAATAATACCAAACCAAAAAAGTTTCTATTTCAAGAATATACATTTCTGTAACATTTTGGAATAACTTATTATATTATGTAACTATATATTCATGCACAGATCATTTTATAGTATCTAAAAGCTGATGTACACATTCAGTGAAATAAGCATTGTATTTAAATTATTTCTTTCCTGATAAGTTTTAATGGATTTTTTTTTTATTATTCAGCATTGCAAGCATGTCATCGTTTGTTATCAACTACAAAAGGCCCAGAATATTTGGTACTTTTCCATCATGCACACACATGCCAACATGCATGGCAGACGTATAATGGAAAAGTACTAAATGTTTAAACCCCCTATGCCAGCGGTGCCCAAAATTGTGCTCGCCAGCCCGATTAGGTACTATAAACAAAAAATATTTAAAAAATAACCATTCATTTATATTTCTTAATTGTTAAAATATGGTAAGCATTTATAGTCATAAGAGATATCTTGCAAGACATTATAAAATAATTGTTTGCCGACTGATGAACTTGATAGCAAACATGGAATCTTATTGCCTCATTCCGATGTTAGTGGCTCAGTAGGGGAAAAGTACTTCAACGATTTGTAGAACTTCTTTAGCCAATAAAATAGTTTTTGGAATCCGGAAACGAAAGTTATAAAGAATTGGACGATAGTAATTGGTTATCCAATCTGTATTTTCTCACGGATATTACAACTAAACTGAAAAAACTGAACGAAGATCTCCAGGAAAAAGTAAAACCCTTTTTCAGCTCTGTTACTGCTTTTCAGATAAAAAATTTGTGGTTAAATCAGATGAAAGAAAAAAATGTCACCCATTTTCAGAATTCATCAAGCCATATTGATAACCACAAGGTAATTAAAACAGAGAAATACTTGGAAAACCTAAATGCACTGAAAAGAAATGTTGAACTCTGCTTCTCTGATTTCCATAAAGTTCAACCAATATTATTATTTGTTTCAAACCCATTTGCCGAAATTAATATTTCAGGTGTATCACATAAGATTGGAAATATGTTTAATAAAAATTTTGATGTTTTGGAAATGTGCTCACGATAGGCCAAAGTTTGAGCACCATTGCCCTATGCATATATGAAATGCTTGACGATAGGAAAGGTGTTCTTCATTTTGCATTCCTAGATATTCTTTAGGTCCAAATTTCAACTGTTCAGAAGCAAATAAGTTTCACGCAATTCTACTGAAAAGAGAAATGATAATTCATAAAATATTAACTATACAAAATTTTGTCAATTTAGTAGGAAATCTTTCACATCAAAGCAGTACTTCTCTAAATTTCAATACTTAGCATTGCAAACACAAATTCTTAAAACACTGCCATTAATGAATCGCATGTTATGTGAAAAATGAAAATACAAAAGGTTAATAAATGTATTTAATTAGAATATATGCTACTTCAGTTTCTAGTATATGCTAATATATGTTCCAGGTAAGTATATCCTATAGTATATAGTATATAATTCAGGAAAGTAACAAAACAAAAAAAAAAAAAAAAAAATTCAAGTTGAAGTAAATCAAATTAAATTATCAAAATGAGTAAATTTTGTACCAGTAGTAATAATGCACAGTGTTATAAATTAAGTTTTGTAAATATTAACAGTATTATTAAGAAGCATGTATTTTTTAATCAGTCAATTTATACAATTATTTTATGATTATAATTTAAAAGCTAAAATTAAATTATCACAATGAGTAAATTTTTTACCAATGTTAATGATACACAGAACAATTATCATAACTGATATATAGAAGCTTTAATTCATTTTCCCTTGATGAGTTCGAAATTAAAATTTCAATAAAAGAAGATTAATTATTATTTTTATATTTTTTATCTTGTATTTTTTCCCTTTTGCTTTTCATTTTTATCTTTAGAATTTGTACTACTATAAATTCTTATTTTAATTTTGATATGTTTTGATTCTGTGTTAAACCCCTTTTACACGATTGTTAATATTAATATAGTTGAGGAATAGCCTTGATTTGACTCCAATTTACTTTTAACTTTAGAATCTTCAAGTATATATAGATAATAGAATTCGTTTTTTTTTTAAAGTTTTTAACCTATATGATGCAGTAACGCAATTCTCTGTATGACGCAGATTCCAGGTGACCCCTTGGAAGCACCTGAAACAGTTAAATTCAAGTGCTTGCAAAAGTTAAAATTCCAGCATGCGACTATGAATTAATAACTTCATGACCTACCCCAGTTTAGAGATAGCAGTGAGCGGAAAATAGGAAAAGTTCCTTTGTATTCCTTAGTCACAAGCCTGAAAATTATTAAAGGCGAATAATAATTCCCCTAAAGTATAAAAATAATAATTCCCCTAAAGGAAAGGTTTCTCCTTTTGCAATCCCAAATCAAAAATTGGTGGAAGTAGAAATTAAGTGTAACTATTTATTATAAAATACTTATTTTATATATTAATTTGTTTCTGCATAATTCGCATTATGATCGAATAATCAGTATGCATATTTTCTAAGTATAAATCAAAGAAGTAAAGCAGGATTCTGGTACTTTGGAATGAACTTTGCAAGTTAAGAGAAATCGTGGTATATTATTCGCAGTTCGTAATTTTCATAATATGTCATTCCGGTAGCGTTTAATTTTGTTCATATATTAAATCTCTTACTAGCTTTTCCATTAAACGCAAGTCCAAAAATTAGTCCTAATATTCAATTTGAAATTGGATTTATTAATGTGAATGATTCTTAGAATTTAATATAACATGTATTTCATTGGTTCACTATAAACGGCGTATCACTTTTCAAATTGTTGCCACCAAATAATCTCATCCTGTATTATTTTTAAAGAAATTAAATAAGGAAGAATCTGCATGTTTGAATGTATAGTTCTCACAACGTAAAAAACGATGGTACTTGCAACCTGTGCAGTCGCACCAAGAGGCAAGGTAAGGGACAGAAACATTTTGAATTTAGAAGCACGATTGACATTACAAAATGGCAAAGTTAAATGCAGATAGATTTTTTTTCTTTGTTTTTTACACTAAAAATCTGGAGGGGGGAATCATTCGTAAGTATTAATTGCTAACTCCAGAATACATGCTTTTTTTTCTTAAAGACACAAAATCATTGACGTAAGTTGAGCAGTTGGGGCATGAAAGGACTTTGCCCCCCCCATGTCGAAATGCCGTTCTAGTCCAGGAAACGCAAAAAATTTATGGCAACACATTTGCAAAGGAGAGCTTTCCCGTTCGGCTTAGGGATCTTTGAATGAATTCCAGGTCCGAAAAAAGGGGGAAGTTTTACGACAGGCTACGAATACACAGATGCTCAAACATTAAGTGGCCAAATATTTCAGTTAAATTCCGGCGTAAATTTAATGAAATGTTTTTCATTAAATTTATTGAAATTCATTACTTTTTCACTCATAGGAGTAGGAAATGGAATAGATGAATATTTTTACTTGAAATAATGAGTAAATAAATATTTATCCAATTTCTCATATCAAAGCAGGTTAGGAATTCTTTAAAATTCCCAATCGAGAATTAAATCTGAAAGCAGAGAACTCGTTTGAAGACTTACTTGATTTGCTTTAGAAAAGAGAAGAGCTGTAGTGTTTCTTAACCTGTAAATTGCCCATCTACCAAAAATTCACACTTATCTTTAAAAGATAATTCTGAAGACATTAAATTTGCTCTGAAAGTAATATATTAACCTGTCTTTGTTTGAAAAAAATATAATAAATTATAATTTTTTTTAACAACGTGAAACATTTAAGTGTATATTTGAGTAATGCGCAATAATTTGTATGTTATTTAAACAGAATTGAATTGAATTATTATATAAAAATAAAGCACTCGAGAACTATTTGCCTAAGGGGAAAAACGCCTTCATGGAGAACTTTCTAATCGTTATTTAAAATGAAATTTTACAATTTACTTTACTTCTGCTTTTAATTTACTTTCCATAGCATTCAGCATGTGAAATCATCAATAATAGTATAATGATAATAAAAATGGCATCACACAACTAAAAGTATATACTACTTCATAAATTTCGATAAATTAATTACTGTAAATATTAAACATATTAATGGCAGCGTTGCCCTAATAGTTTTAAGTTGCATTTTGACATCTGAAAGAACGTTAATTACATTGCTATTTTCACTACACAAACGAATGGAATATTTCAGAAAAAAATGCTCCTCCGTTATTGCAATATTTCAATAATTTTTGTAAATTAAAAAATTTAATTAACACGTTTTAACAATTAATGATGCGATTTTCACTCATAAAATCCCTTTGTACATTACAGTCAAAAGTCGTTTATTCGGACACCCATAATTCGGAATGATCTATAATCCGGACCTCAAAACTAAAAACTTTCTGCGCATGCGCCGCGTTGACACATGCGCACATGCGCGTGCATGTAAGACCTTTTACGACTGCGCATATGAGTGTGCGCAAGTGCAGAATACGTTTTCGCGTGTGCGTTTTATGTATAATGGACGTACGAGGGCCATCCAGGAAGTAGATTACGTTTCCGTCTGTGTCCGCTAGGGGCGGGGCTAGCGCGGCCATCTTGGGGTCAGAGCGTTGCGCAGCTCAGTCTGCATCTAGCCGTGCTAGTGAGAGGTTCGTGCTGTGCTCCGTTCAGATACTGTGACGGTTTGAAATGTCTGCGTTAATTGAAAATCCCGCGAGCTGCGAGGTGCGCTCAGTAATAAGGTTTCTGACTGCAAAAAACTGTAAACCGGTAGAAATCTATCGGCAGCTTCGTGAAGTGTATGGGGACAACATTATCACTGAAGGTGGAGTACGTCAGTGGGTCATAAGATTTCAAAATGGCCGAACCAATGTTCACGACGAAGATCGAAGTGGGAGACCCAGCATAGTGACCGCCGAACTTCTCGAAAAAGTCGATGCTAAAGTCCGTGAAAATCGAAATTTCACAATAACGGAACTTTCTTTGAGTTTTCCACAAATTTCGCGAAGTTTGTTGCACGAAATCATCAGCGAAAAGCTTGGTTACCACAAGTTTTGTGCAAGATGGATTCCAAAAATCTTGACAGAGGACCACAAAAATCAGCGAATGGCTGCAGCGTTGAACTTTTTGGACGCTTACCATAAGGATGGTGACTCTTTACTCGATCGCATCGTTACTGGTGACGAAACATGGGTGAAACATGTGAACTGTGAAACGAAATTGCAATCAATGCAGTGGGGGCACACAAGTTCTCCCCAAAAACCCAAGAAATGCATGCAAACAATGTCGGCAAGGAAGATGATGGCGACTGTTTTTTGGGACAGAAAAGGTGTAATTTTGGTGGACTTCCTGGAAAGAGGCACTACAATAAACTCTCAAAGGTATTGCCAAACTCTCCAAAAACTCAGAAGAGCAATTCAAAACAAGTGCAGAGGAATGTTGAGCTCTAAGATCTTGTTGATTCACAACAACGCCCGGCCCCACACGGCAAATGTCACTCGTAAAGTTCTTGAATCTTTTAAGTGGGAGTTGTTTCCTCATCCGCCGTACAGTCCCGACCTGGCATCGAGCGACTTCCACCTATTCCCAGCAATGAAGAAGTGGCTGGCTATGCAGCGTTTTGATGACGACGCACAGCTGCAAGAAGAGGTAACGAAGTGGTTGAAGGCGCAGGCGGCCGAATTTTTCGACGAAGGAATTTCCAAGCTCGTACATCGCTGCGATAAATGCCTTAATTTGTATGGTGACTATGTAGAAAAGTAGTATTTGAGTGTGGCTTTCATCTGTATATAATAAAATTTGTTTCCTATACTTTGTTTATTTTTTTATTCCAAAACGTAATCTACTTTCTGGATAGCCCTCGTATAAGCTAAAATTATCTAATTATCTATTTCAGTTAATGATGATGATTGCGTTGTTCCTTAATTTTCGAATTGGATCCGGCTTATTATTTTTTGCAGACTGTAAGAGCAATTTTATAAAAGTAAGCTTAAACTTTCGATTATATCAAATAGAATTTCCGATACATATTTGTTAACATGTAAAGGATCTAAAGCAAAAGTATGTTTTGAAATCCGAAATCTGTTTATCAATTTCACGCTGCTCGGCGGGGGGGGGGGGACGCCGCGGCTGGTGCATAATGAATTGGAAGTTGATCTGTCAGCACTATCCTTATCTTCAGCGCAGATGTTTTTATTTTATTTGGCTTATAATTCCTTACCAAATGTAGTATTTCATCTCGATATGCTCCGTCTTTGATATGATTTAAAACAATTTCCTCGTCATTATATTCCCTTCAGATAGCGAAGAAAGTGACAAAGGTTATTGAAAACGAAAAAATTTCGATTAACAAATTAGTCGGTGTTCTCGACACAGCAATTATAGGACTTGAACAGCGGAACTATGTAACTGAACAAGAAATTATGTCTGTTTAATAGAATTAAAGAGAAAGTATTATCACATGAAACGAAGCAAAACTTAAACAACTTACATTGAAAGAAATGTTTAATAAAGTAAACAAATAAATATTAAGCTTTTTCTTTTTACAAATTTTGATACCCTTTAGATCATAATTGTTCTTTATTTCATAAATTACGGTTTCATATTTTTAATTTTAGAATTTCTGCATGCCATCTTACGAGATTTAAACTGTTGATCTATAATCCGGAAAAATCGATAATCCGGAATCGCCGAAGTCCTGACGAGTCTGGATTAACGACTTTTGACTGTATTCTCTTTCATTTTGGCATCACTGCATAACTTTTCTAAGACTAAATAGCTTCTGTTAATATATGTTCCCATACATTATATTTATTTTTTATATTTTTGTCATTAATAAATTAATGATTAAGATAAAAAATTGATCTTGCTTAATTTATAAGCAATGTAAAGACTGGAAATCTGAGGTCATTAATTTCTGAGACATAAAGAGCTTTCTAAGACACAAATAAAACTTAACAATAATCATAAATATTAATGCTCCTAAATTATATCCACTTTTCCTAACTGATTTTTGCTTTCTGATCCACCTGGGGTACAACAAACCTATTTTCATAAATGAAGTTTTGCGCATTTCTCTACGAAGTACGCAAAACTTGTTTCATACAATTTCATTTTTACTAATTACAAAGAAAATTTATACTTGTTTCCTAAACAAGTATTTATGTGTATTACTTTTAGAATCCATGTGACAGAGTGTGAGTACTCATCTTCAAATATACGTTAGTGTCTATAAGCTTAACTCTAAATTATTAAACATTTCTGGGACCTTGAAAGGAAGGGAATCATCATATTTTGCTACAGTGGGTATTTAAATTTAGATAAATCCTCATACCATAAGTATTTTGTGTTTAATTTTAAAATTTCCATTTCGTATTACACAATCATTTTCAAAGCTCTTAGGATACATATCAATAAAATTTGCTTCTACCTGTTTATGATTTCATCGTAAACTTGTGAAGAATTTCCTAAAAATATTCGAATATCCATAATTTTTACTGTTAAATATTTAATAATTATACATTAACTGAAATGCATTTATAGTACAGAGGAAATGTAGAGAGATATTGCAGGTGATGTATTATGTATCATTGGAATATGACAATAATAATTGTACAATTTGACTAAAGGGAAAAAAGAAAAAAACAGATGTTTCAGCGTTTTAAAAGGGAAATGGACATCTTCACAGTAAAGTCTTGGATGAAAGTTTTACTGTGACTCAACTTGGGGAGACACTGGAAATTTATAGTGAAGGTGGGGTCCGTTTCTTCATTAAACAGCTGCATTGAAGTGTGAAACGCTACCCCTCAAGTATACTTGTAAATTGGCTGATGACTCAGAACAGTAAACTGAACTTAAACTTGCTCTTATTCTAATGCCATTTCTCTAGTCTATGGCTAGAACAAACAGAAGTTTTTCTTTAGTATTAAATTTCAAAGTGATCTTAAATATAATTCTTCATTATAAAGGTAAGATATTGATTTGTAATATCTAAATTAATCATAAAATAAATTCTTATAATTTAAAACTTGCTAAAAATTCAATTCAGCTAAACTTTTAATCCGTTTATACGAAAAATTCCAAATTATCACCATTAACAATGCATATGTCTAATAATATTAATAATGTATTGTTATATTAACATGAAATATTTTTATGATAAATATGAAATATAAATATAATCTATGTTTCCATACATTAAGAAACATCATAACAGGCCAAAATTAAAAACAAAAATTTTTAAACACGCTATAGTGCAGGATCGATCAACCAATTAATTGGCTGGACAATCGAAAATCAACCGACTTGAATGGAGCTCATCAACATCTAAAAAGCGTTGCTATTAATATGCAAAATATGAGAAACAACTTTGAAGACATTATGAAAGAAGCTGAGTTTATTGCAAATAAATAGGGCATAGAAACTAAATTTGAAAAAGAAAAGAGAAATAAAGAACCTAAAACACTGTCATTGTTAACAAATACGGAAATTATTAATAATGTTTCAGAAATACAGATAACATATAGAGAAGACTTGCACTGGAAGTACAACTTTGATTATTTATAAATACTTTCAGAACAGAAATCCAAAATTTGAAATCATTTAAGGATTTAGCTAAATTAGCAAAGGTAAAATATTATGACATGACAACCAGTTATTCGGGTGTGTGCAATTCACTTACATTGTATTTATCATTACCTGTAACCACAGCTACGAGTGAGAGGTCATTTTCAATAAAAACATATTTAAGAAACAGTATGACACAAGATCGGTTGTCAAGCCTTTCACTATCGAGCGTTGGAGCTGAGATGGCTGAGAAAATGGATGTCCAAGTATTGATAAATAAATTTGCGGAGATGAAGGTTAGGAGACGCAAATTTTAAAAGGATTTTTTTTTCTTTATGATGAATTTTGGCCACCAATGTTATCAATACACTTATTGAAGGAGGAAAAAATTAGAGAAGAGCAGTACGGACTGAGGAAAATTAAAAGAAAACAGTAAAAAACTTTAGCATTCATATTTTTTTATAAAAATCATGTATTCAAGTAGTTTAGTGTACCAAAAGGTTTCTTAAAAAGACAGAGTTTATGATAAATATGTTTCATATTTAACAAATTTATCATTTACATTATAAAAGTTCTTATTTAGTACTTGTATATTATTGCATAAATCATGTTTGTAAGTTGAGTAAATCACAGAGTACTATACATTAATGTAATAGCTTTTCTGTACGTTTATCAATTATCTTGTCTGTCAGTTTATAATATAACTAATTATTTATAAGTTTGCTAACTTAAGTGAAAAAACTTACATAGGTGCAGATTTTATATAAAAATTTAAAACATTAGTATGTAAAACTTCTTGGATTTTATATAAAAATCCCCACAAATCTAGGCTTTCTTCATTTTCTTAATGCTATACGTCGACTGTTCCTTTTTTTATATAGACTTATTTATTTATTATCAGTATGCATCTCAGTGAAAGAAGAGAAAAATCTGTCTCTCGCACTCACACAAAAAGTCTTAAGTAAAATCATCTGACGTCAAATACCCAGACTAAAGCAAATTTTCATTTCACCAGTTGGTCAAGAAAAATTATTTTCCCTTTTTATTATTTCTATATGTTACGTACCTTTGAACTGGTTCCCTAAGAACGTGCTTTTATTTTTTAACAATTAATCCAGATGTGATAAAAATCCTCATGAAAACAATGGCTCCTGGAATCCTTAATTTTTTTTAACTTTTTACTTTTTTTTTTTTTTTTTTTTAATTTTTTATTTTTAAGCACATTAAATTTATTAGGAAATGGGCCCAAAAAATCTAGTTATGCCACTGTCCATGAGGTGGCGCGAGTGGTACGCAAATGGCTGGTCGCCTCGCGTATAGATAGTGTACATTAGGGGTTTTCAACTGGTAGTACGCGTACCACCGGTGGTGCGCAAGAGAAAAATAGGTCGCACGCAGAGAAGCAAAGTATTTTTAACTATTAAATTAAAAAATTAAAACCCCAGCATCTTGATTGAGTTTTTTCTCTAACACTCGTAAATTTGTGCGACTTGAGCTTCATTCAAGAGTGGTGGTGGCAGTAGTACTTTGTAGTGGTGATGCTAAAGGTTTTCAATTTTTGCTTAGGTGGTACGCATTAGTCAAAAGGTTGGGAACTGCTGGTATACACTTTTAATTTCATTTTTTGTTGGTTTTTAGAAATTTTAAGAGGACCAAAATTTGAAAAAACAATCTAGAACATATAATTTCCTCTCCCCAAAAGGAAGATGCATAGAATGTGTATCATATGATGAAATTCACAGATGTATTAGAGAAAGTGAAACAATTATTCATCTCTAACTGAAAAAGAACCCTATTTTGAAATTTTATCACAAAAAAAAAAAAAAAAAAAAAAAAAAAAAAAAATGCATTGGACTTACTTATTTCTCTTATATGTTGAAAAGATAGTGTGTGCTATTGAATGGTGGGGAAAATGAAATTAACATAGATCTAATACGTGGGAATATCATCAACATGATCTGAAGAGGGAATTTTTAATAATTTACCGTTGAAGAAAAGTTAGTACAGTCAAAAGTCGTTAATTCGGACACCCATAATCCGGACCTCAAAGCTACAAACTTTCTGCGCATGCGTCGCCGCATAGGCGTTTACATGTGCGCGTAAGACCTTTATGGCTGCAAATATGCATGTGCGCGTGCACATAAAACATTTACGTATGTGCGTTTAATGTATAACGGATGGTATAAACTAAGCTAAAATTATCTAATTCAGTTAATGTTGCAGATTGCGTTGTTTCACCTATTAGATCTATGTTAATCTTCAAATTGGATCCGGCTTATTATTTTTTGCAGACTGTTAGAGCAATTTTATAAAAGTAAGCTTGAACTTTCGATTATATCAAATAGAATTTCCAATATATATTTGCTCATATGTAAAGGATGTAAAGCGAAAGTATGTTTCAAAATCCGAAATCTGTTTATCAATTTCACGCTGCTCAGCGAGGGGGGGACGCCGGCGCGCAATGAATTGGAAGTTGATCTGTCAGCACTATCCTTATCTTCAGGGCAGATGTTTTTATTTTATTTGGCTTATAATTCCTTACTAAATGTAGTATTTCATCTCGATATACTCCGTCTTTGATATGATTTAAAACAAGTTCCTCGTCATTACAATTCGCTTCCCATAGTGAAGAAAGTGACAGAGGTTATTGAAAACGAAAAAATTTTGATTGACAAATTTCTCGACACAGCAATTATAGGACTTGAACAGCGGAACTTTTTAACTAAACAAGAAATTATGTCTGTTTAATAGAATTAAAGAGAAAGTATTATCACATGAAACAAAGCAACTTAAACAACTTACATTGAAAGAAGTGTTTAATAAAGTAAACAAATAAATATTAAGCTTTTTCTTTTTGTAAATTTTGATACCCTTTAGATCATAATTGTTCTTTATTTCATAATTACAGTTTCATATTTTTAATTTTGTAATTTCTGTATGCCATCCTACCAGATTTAAACTGATGATCTATAATCTGGAATCGCCGAAGTCCCGACGAGTCCGGATTAACGACTTTTGACTGTATATCTTATAAGAATCTAGCTAAATTGGTAGTCTTTAGCATCTAGAATACTTGAGAAGTGTGTAGTGACTAATCGCTTAAGTCCAAAGAAGGGTTAAATTACCCCTTTATATAACTCAAGAATGTTCAATGTTGGTCCCTCTTGGAGTTACAGGAAGCCTTTCCACTTGAGCTTCAACTTAGGATAGAAAATAAGAAACTAATCTAATGCTAACTAAACTAAAAGTAGCCGCAGCTGCACAGCAATAGCTAACAGAATTGGTCCTTAGTACAATCATCAGCGAATACTAGAAGGCACGTAACAATACGGCCAAATGTAAAGATTAGACTTAAAGCAATGGCGTGGCCAGAAGGCAGAACACGCTGTACTAAGAAGCTCTAAGCTCTTCTGCTAAAATGACTGAGGCTTCCCCTTAAATACTGGTTCTACTTCATTTACATAAAATGCGATCCTGAAGACTCATTCTGGTAGGGAAACCTAAGTGGGAAACAAGAAAATAAAAGAAAGCTGTTCAAAATTAAAAATAACTGTTAGGAAATTAAAATAACCCCTACAATCTGTTATATTCAGGCTAAATTTGATTTTAATGGTCAAGTCATGATAGCCTTTGCAAGTGGTATAATTTAGAGTGAAATTTAATTTTCTGAATTCATGAAAAGGTAGACAGTGATAGAAAATATCAGAAAGAAAATATTGTTACACATTTTGCATAATGTAACATGAAAAGTCTGAAGAGAGTGAATCTGTGTCCGAAAGGTTACAGAGGCAAGTCTATTTAACATTGTGGTAAATGGCTAGCTCGCTAAATTGGCGAGATATCGCCAAACGGGTGATGGTTTAGGCCACCGAATTTGGCAAGAAATCGCTGAACGTATTGACATTTTGGTCCAGTCTCTGTATAACTAATTGGTACTGTAATTGTTTCTTATATGTAACTGTAACCGTATATATCTTCCAGTACACGGCGGCTGGGGAAAAACTAAGACAGGAGGTTTTCATCACCTCTCAGTTTTCAATTCAGAGTATTGAGAGATCTTTGTGTGAGCTTCACTCTTTAGATGTACTTTACATTGCGTTGTGTTTAACGATAATAGTAGTTTGAAGTGGTAGCTACTGATTGTGCTCCTGAAAACAGCTGTACGAGTATTTTTGTGGAAAGTTTCAGAACTGTAAAGTGTTTCTTTTGGAAAACTAAAATCTATCACACTACAATTGGTTCTGTGTGCATCCATTACGAATCCATACCCATATAACAATTTTCGGTGTCAGAAGGGTTGAATCTGGTGACAAGAGCAATTGAAGAGCAACTGAAACAGCTTGTGACAGCCTTTGGTGTATTTAAAGAAATGAAAGTAGGCCAAGAAAAGATTGAAGCAGATTAAGAAGAAATGAAAAGAGAAATTACAAATTTGAAGCTACGGCAGAATACACATACTAGAAAACAAATTTGGAGAACTTGAAGTAGGAGTTTCTGCCGTCAAACAGCAAATAGAAGAAATATTTCCTGCTTTCGAACAACAAATCGATCCCAGAGGTTGCAGTCGCCAAGGAAGTTGATAGCTTAAAGAAATCCATAATTACAGCAGGAAACAATTCTGAGGCCTGTAAATTCCTATCCACGCCTTTTCATCCTTCTCTATCTCCTATCAAGACTCAGTTTTCCATAGTAGCGGACGCAAATGGATGAGATTAACAAGCTAGGGCTGCTTCTCTGACAGCGGATATCCTCCAAGCTATGCTTGAAAGTCAGAGGCTAGATTTCGAAGATCTATCCGGCGCGTTGGAACTGTGCTTTCGCGAGAAGTGTTCAAAAGACTATAGCATGCTTCAGTTAAAATCTTGCAAACAGAAGCCTATGGAAACACTCCGAGATCACGCAGATGTTAATCACGCAGATTAAGCCGTCTCGTCTTGCTATTTCGGACTGCTCATCAGACACAAGGGATTCCTCTGAAGGGAAAGCTTCTCCGTGCAGTACTTCATCGATGACATCCGGGATCCTGAGATACCAAAAGGCCAGCAAATAATTAAGGAACTAACAAACGCTTTAGCGTACACTATAAAATTCAAGGCAAGCCATAGAGACCGCCACACAGTCAGAGCTGCTGATGTTCAGAAACCAGTGGAAAAACTGACTGCTTATCTAGACGTTTTAACCAGGGAAATCAATGCCGTGAGGTGGAAGAGGAGTAGTAACAATTCAATATTAAAGTGCTGGAAATGCGGAAGTGAAGGCCATGTGCGAAGGAAGCTAAGACTGCTCCCCTGCAAGGAAACAGGGAAAAATTTAAGGCGATGTTGCGGTGCGGAACTTTGCAAATATTCAAAAGCCCATTTTTAAGAATTTCAGATTTCTACAATGAGTGGTGTAATGGAATTTTCAATATAGGATATATAAATGGAGTTCTTTCAAGTATGACCATTGATATAGAAGACAATGTTACTGAAAAGATTTGGTTCAAATTGAAGAGTATTGAAAGGAATTTCTCTTGCCTTCTTAGCATGCCTTCGTAGTCACGCTCGGCGTGTATTTGAGAGGTTTGAGACCCGGCGAGGGCATTGGTCATTTTTCACACTTCAAAAATAACCTAATGTGCCTACAAACTCATCTGGACGCCTTCATGCGTTATGCTCCAGACTGTATCCGGTGACAAAAGCGGCATCTATAAAAATAAACGTTAACATAATGTCTGGAAGTGCAGCTTACCATCATACAGCATATGTGGCATATATTACAGACCCTCGCATATTCGGATTAGACTTTCAAAGTAAATACAGTTTTTCCTTGTACTTTAAATATGTCAACTGCATTCTACCTCTGACGATATAACCCTGTTCGGAATTAAAGATGAAGGAGTAAAATCCGTCCCCGAAATAATAGCTCAAGACGATATCATGGAACCACCACCAACAGAATTCATACTACTTGGAACCATAGCTGAAAGCAGAAATTTTCGTTACGGTATAATGGAATGTTCTAAGATCTCAGCCTAAAAGGAATACAAGCAGCTTCTACAGCCTGAAAGGGGTACTAGCAGCCTCGGCACTCGTCAATTTATCGAGGGCCCTCATTCCAGTGACTGTTGCTTGCATCATACACTCCAGTTACTTGCATTAAACGAACCAGTAGTCCTCCACAGTCTGTCTTCGGAGAGTCTAAATTCGGAGTCATTGCAGAATGCACATCTAAGTGGTGAAAAAAGCAGTGCTATTCATCGGTCGTTCAAGAATTTCAAGATATCTTTTCCCGCATATCTTTTGACTTAAATCGGATCAGTTTAATACAAGGGATCATCTGCCTATCAAGCAGTATCCAAAATGTCTACTGAGTGATAAACAGGAAGAAATAGGAAAACTTCTAAAGGACATGCAAGGGAATGACGTTATCAAGCCTCGAGCAAGTCTTTGACCTTCCCCAATCTAAATGCTGAGTGAATTTGACGGCAGAAAGATGGTCGGCTTAGAATTTTGCGTTGACTACCGCCATTTCAACAAGGTCATGAAGAAAGACAGTTACCCTCTTCCTAGAACTGATGACACTCTTTCTGGAAGAATGGTTTTCAAGTGAGTTACCTTTCAAGTGGTATTCTACACTGGATTTAGAGTGGATATACTGGCAGGTTGAGGTACGACCTGATGACCGAGAAAAGAACGGCATTTGCTATTGGCCAAGGACTTTGGTAGTTCAAAATGGTGCCATTTGGATTATGTAATGTGACTGCAACATTCGAACGCCTATAATAGAGACCAGGCTGAGAGGTTTTTCCTACGAAGCCTGTCTGATATGCCTGGGTGACGTCGGGAAAAGTTTTGAAGAACATTTACAAAATATTAGGAAAATGCTTCAGAAATTGAAGGAATTTAATCTAAACTTAAGTCCTGATAAATGTAAATTGTTCAGATAGAAAGGGACTTAGCTCAGACATGCCATCCTCGGCGAAGATATGTGTAAGGATCCTAAAAAACATGTCAGCAGTAAAAAATTGGAGACTCTTCGAAAATGTCCATGAGCTCATAAGTTTCCTGGAGCTTTGCACCTACTATAGGAGATTTGTGAAAAACTTTTCTTCCATTGCAAGACCTCTTCACAAACCGACAGAGAAGAAACAAAAGTCTTTGTAACAATCTCAACTCCATAAACCATTTATTGTTAACACAGATGCGAGCTGTGAGAATGGTGCAAACACCGGAGTACCTGGTCTGTGGCGACCTAACTCAATCCAGTAAATAGTTACTTTCAAATATACAGCGAAGTAACAGAGGTGCTTCTAAATGCTGAGGAATAATCACTAAAATGACAAAAGATCTAAGCATAAAAATACAGCGGTTACCATAGCACTTCTCTTACGAAAGAAACATGTAACAGCTGTCGAACTGGTTAGCATGTAAACAAAAATAAAAAGTTAAGAGAAAACAAAAATAAAAGTTAAATAAATAAAAAAAAAATCTGAAAGCTTTTAGATTTTACATTAAGCCCAAAGGGCCATTTTTTCTAATGCTTTGTGTGTTACCTTTATATATTAAATATCACGTTCTTCGCACTTAAACCATAAAATTCAGTTCAACAGCGATATCACAAATTATTTTAAAATGAGCATATCTTTAGAATTTCCGATACACAGTCTCAAGCACTGAAGATATTTTTTTCCCCCCGGCATACAATGTTGCCATTGCTTGCTTTGAAATCATCGTGTTAATCAAAAATTCGTTAAAGTTTTACAAAATATGAAATAGATAATAAAACAAATTCCAAATTTGTGCTTTCAGATGCCCATATTCGGGTGGAAACATGTTATTCAAAATTTGATGGCTCTAGGTACTGTTGTTTTATCACAAGCAAGAAACATACTTACACTTATGCAGATTCTTCATTATTTAATTTCTTTAAATATAACACAATGCGACAATATTTGGTGACAACAATTTGAAAAGTGAACTGACATTTCAACGCAAAATGCCACAATGAAATTAACAGTCCTTCTGGGCAAATTGCCCTTTGGAGTCAAAAGTTAAACATATAAAGGCAGTGTGAGTGAAACATGTGAAGGCATCGCAGCAAATTTTTAAATAATACAAAATCATAATTAGATTCAAAATGAAAAACAGGAATTCTAGGTATAAATACACAATACTTATTAAATTACTGGACAAGTACAAATAAATCATATATACTAACGGTAATTACCAAACGTATACAAAAACAACCAACTACTGACACCTTCAACATACGAGAAGTAACCATAGTAAGAGAAGAAATATTTTAAATGAAACTCCCCAAAGTTCCCCTGTTGAAGATTTCTTCAAGTATACTAAATACACAAACATCTTGTCAATAGAAGTAGGGGATTCCCTTATTTCATTAAATCTATTAGTGATCATTTTGATTACATCAAGAATCGAAAATTCGGAAGAGATTGACACATTTACAGTCATCGGAAAACTACGATAAACATGCTGAAACAATCAGCAACACAGCCTTCAGGCTATCAGGTTATAATGATGAAGACAGCTTCGTGCCAAAGCACTAGAGTACAATTCCTGACTCTGTTCGGTCATTCTAGGAACTCAATGTACTCTCCATACTTTCCATGCCACAACTTGCGATGCACTCAACGATATACTCGATAGCCTCAACAATGCATGCTCTTGATGCAACAACTCGCGATACAGTGATGAGACACCTTGACACTAGACTGACTGACTATTTAACTGATTGACTCCACATGCAGGCAGGGTTTAGCTTTTGGCCTGCCTTTGAGAACATTCTGGTTCATACTGGTAAGAATTCGTTCTAGAAGATTCTCCATCCGCCTATAGAATATCACCAATTTTGTCACCAAATGGCAGCCTTGCTTTCTCCCCCAATTTCTGGCAACTCTATAACCCGCCTTGTGGGGAAAGCTATCTTACCCCATGGTGGACATTTCATAACAATAGTACAGTCAAGAGTTTTGTTAATATACTGAAATGAAACTGTCTTTTATGTTGAATAGCCATAAAAACCATCTATTAAAAAACTACTAAAATGGTAAAGAATACTTTTCTTTCTAATGTAAAAAATAAATCTTTCAACAAGACATGTATATTTATATTACACTGCTTGAAAATATCAGTTAGTTTGAAATCATTCAGTAGATTGAGTTTTTAGTTTAAAGCCAAATACAAGTTTGAGACAAACTTTAACTAGATTTTGATTACACAATGAAGGAGAGCAAAAGAAGCCATTGTGATATTTAACATGATATTGATGATATTTAACATGGATTATGCACACTGTGAAAAAGAAAGGGGGGGACTGTTCTATATCTCCCATTCTACTGAGCGGATTGACGAAATTCAACTTCAGTTTTTCATGTCTTGAAAGTGCAACTTAGGATATGTATTAGATTTATATATAGCATTGTTCTAATATAGGTATTTTGACACAAAATCGGACTTTTTCTGAAATGACATGCCAATTTTTTTTTTTATATATTTTGATTATATGGCTCAAATTATCCAAAACTGCCAAGTTTTGTAAAAATCGTAAAAGTTAGTTTTTTAAAAAAATTAGCTCTCAAAATTTTATCTCCTCAGTGTTAATTGAATTTGATATATATTTATTAATGTCTCTTTTTTTATTTACTTGATTTCTTCTTTTAGAATTCGAAATTTAGGTTCATTCCAAATAAAATTCCTTCATATTTTATGATTTATTTTAAAAATTTGTATATTTGAGTAATTTTTATAAATCTTTCGGAAAAAAATTTGAATTATAACCAATAAAAATTTTTACCATCATCTTAAAGTAGATGTATTTCTAAGCATACCTGCAAAAAATGTGAATTTTTATATTCAAAATTTCCTAGGATATATGTGAACTTATTTATTGGCGCATTTTGAAATTTGCCATATTTGTTATAAGGGAAAATAACACCAAATGTGGTTTATACACTCTGTTAAAATTATTTGAAATAATGAACAATTACTTTTTTTCCGCTCGTTTACAATGAAAAAAAGGAAAGGGAAATAGGTTGCGATAAATTAAGAAGTTCGCCAAGTGAATTATTCTTGGCGCAAACCGAAAAAAATGCACCAAAATACATATTTAAATTTCTCTGTGAATTTCGCACCAAATTTTACAGAATTTAATATTTAGGCATAATTTGAGTCGTAGAATCGAGATAGGGGAAAAAATGGTATGTTATTTTTGAAAAAGTCCGATTTTATGTCAAAATACCGATGTTAGAACAATGCTATATATATCCTAAGTCGCGTTTTCGAGACATGAAAAACATAATCTGATTTTCATCAATCGGCCCAGTAGAGTGGGAGATACATAAGTGTCCTTTCTTTATTTTGTGTGTGCAGTGTACATTAATTAAAAATGTTACATTAGCCAAAGTAAGAATCATTTAATATTTTATGTGAATATAATATTATTATTTGCGAATAAACTGTTGTTTATTTAAAATGCATTTCTTAAAGTAATGAATTACTTTTTAGTTTGTTTAATGAAATTGCATTGAAATGTTAATGAAGAACAGTTTTATTAAAAAATACATAACATTTTATATATAATTTCCTATAATGTCCAATTTGTATACTATTACTCTACCAAAAAAATCTGTGCTGCTGTTAAACACAACTCTTAAGCAATTAGTACATTTTTTTGGCAATGAGAATATCTAAAAATAATTAAAGAAATTACCTTTATTTAACAATTCAACATAACATGTGTGGCAAAATTAATCATAAAGCCATTATTAAATAAATGATCAAACTTTTAATAGTAAAGAAGTATATTTTATGTATTTGAAAAGAACCTCATACAAGATTTTTCCAAAATATTAGATTTCACAGAGTCAGAAATATATATATATAAAAAAAAGTTAATTTATTAAAATTATATTAGTCTGAAATTGAGTACATTTTGAATGGGCCATTGGTTTCAGAATGTTTAAGTGGTAATCATTAATTATATACTGATTAATTTACAATAATCAAAACCATCAATACTTAATTAGTTTCATTCTGCACAATATGTACTCAGAATACCTAAATCACTGCTAAATTTAAAATTCAAGCATCCTCATTTTTATTATTATTATTATTTTCTTTTGCAAAAAAATTATATTGTCCGGAAAGAAAAATTTTACAAAAATTAACTTAAAGTAACCATGATATTAATTATATTTATATTTATATAAAAATTATAGGTATAATCTTTCATTGAAAAACTAGATGAATTTAAAAGAGAAAACCAGCATTACCACATTGAAACCAAATGAAATATGGTTTTCCAAACAAACATTACTTGCCCCTTCGGGTGAAAATGCATACTGCTACAACATAAATCATGCTTTGAATTCTTTAATAATAAATATTAATTGAAAAATTACATCCAAGTCATGATGACTGACTGAACTGGATTTGGAGTTTTTAAACAAGCTTTTCAGTAAGGTTTGAGATTAGCTATAGTACAACAGGTAAATATTATACAGGTAGAATATCATTTACATGATAAATGATTAGGTCTTTAAATAATCTCAAGCCAGTTAAATCAAAGAATGGATAGCTGTATGAATCTTTTTTTTCAGTGCAGCACACATTTAATTGGCTCTATTATCCCAGTATCAGATACAAAAATGAGGAAAACTATATGAGAAATAGTAGTGGTTAGAAACTGGTTATTGCTACAGCTTATTTTAAAATTTAACCTTCCTGTACAAAAAGTTCTCTTCATTTGTAGGAATGATTTACTGAAAATTCATACTAGTATTGTAACAGTAACTGAAAAATTGTATTAACTCAGTTAAGTAAAATTAAAAGAGAAATTGTTAAGTAATGTTGGAAATGTTGGTCAGATTAATTTTTTTCCCCAGTAGATCCAGCTAATAATTTCCAGGACTGACATAACTGTAGGAGAACAAAAAGTCAGAAGATGGTACTAATGATTGCATATTGAAGAGCATTTTCTTGCGCATGTGCAGTGCAATCAGCTCCATTCTGAAGTAAGTGGTTCTCGTGGAAAGGCGCATTAAATCGTAGCTCTTTAATTTCTATTGTTGAAGTGAAAATGGAGCAAAGAATTAACATTAAATTTTGCTTCAAATTGGGCAAGACAGCTGTGGAAACCTACGAAATGTTAAAACAAGTTTACGGCGAGGAAGCACTATCCTGCCTAATAACTTTTGAATGGTTTAAATGCCTTCGGGATGGGCGCAAAAGCATCGAAATGATCCACACACAAGTTGGATACGCACGCTGGAAGCAATTGAAAAAGTTCGCGATATGGTGAAATGTACTATTCGAGTATTCGCCAATGAATTCAACATGGACAAAGAGACGGTTCAGTGAATTTTGACGCAAGACCTAGGCAAACGCAAGATTTGTTCCAGATTTGTTCCTCACCATTTAAAAGATGAACAAAAGCAATTGAGACTGGACACTGTAATGTATTTTGCAGTAATTTACAAACAGACAATCTTCTTAGTAGAACATAAATTTTATTTTTATTTTGCGGAGATAGATAATTTAACGAAAATTCTAAAGTGGCAAAATTTTAATACTACTCCTAGCTGGTAAAAACTTCAGAATACAAAATCTTTTTAAAATAATATCTCTCGTTGCTGAGTAACGGTTTGATACAAATATGGCGTTGCCACTTCAACAATAATTATATTTATTTATTAAATAACAAGATATTACAACACATATGGCGAACCTATTGACAATGCTGATGCTGACCCTGCATTCCTGGATAGGATAGTCATGGGAGACGAGTCTTGGTGTTATCAATATGACCCTGAAACCAAGCGTCAAAGCTCCAAATGACGGTCTCCAAGTTTACCAAAGCAGAAAAAATTTCAATTTGAAAAGTCCAAAATCAAGGTCATGTTAATCGATTTCTTCGATTGCGATGGACTCATTCATCATGAATTTTTTCCTCCTAACATGACTACCAATGGACAGTTCTACACAGAAGTTCTTGACCAACTTCGAAAACGAATTCGTAGAGTGAGGCCTCATTTTCAACGAAATAGGACTTAACTGCTGTTACATGACAATGCCCACCCACACATTGCATCGTCTGTGAGGCGATTCTTAGCCCAGCATGGTGTCGTTGAAATGCAGCATCCACCATACTCTCCAGACCTAGCACCCACAGACTTTTTCCTGTTTCCTAAGCTGAAAAATTCGCTGAAGGGAACAAGATTTCAGTATGTCGAAGCCATCAAGAAAACTGTAACATTACTATTAAAGAGCATTCCAAAAAAGGACTTTAAAATTTCTTTCCGAAATTTGTACAGCTGAGCACAGACATGCATTACGACTGATGGGGATTACTTTGAATCATATTAAATGGGTATGTGTTTAACCTTTTTTTCTTCTGAGTTATTCCATGCGTCCTGGAAATTAATAGCCGGACCTTGTATTTCAATATTAACCATAAAAATTATTATTTTGGAATTATATGTTTAGCATATTTAGCAAAAGAATATTATTAATTTATTTAGCAATGACATTTGTTGCAAGAACTCTACAAGAAAACAGCCTTCTATTTTTAGATTCAAGGTCAAAACAATATTACACCAATAGCAATTAATTAAAAAAGTAACACATTTTCTCAACTCCGCCTCCCATAATCTAACATTTTTCCAATTTTGGTAATGACAACATTTGACAGATGTCAATACTGAGATGTTCTATCTAGCTTTTGTGTAGCTTCTGCAGCTCTTCAAAATATTAATTCTTCTTATAAACAAGAAATAAAAAATACTGCACAGAAATTTCTTTCAAACATTATACATGCATACATTTTGACTAAGCCTGAACAATAACATCATAGATATATATGTTTATATTAATTCAGAAGTCAAACAACAAAAATCAGCGTTACATTTTCAAAATTTTCGCAATTAGCTGCAAAAATTTTGAAAATATAACGCTGATTTTTGTTGTTTGACTTCTGAATTAGTATTTATTCGGCGTGTTATTGTGTCTTAATGTGTATATATATTATCCCTTTTGAGGTGGCACATCTTTGTTCAAGACATTCCCTTGGGATGAAGGAGAGTCGAAAGGAATGCTCCCACAGGATGGGGGTTTTGTGTCGCTAGGCCTAACTTCAGTAAAAAAAATCATTAAAAAAGGTTTATGTCTTAAGCCATAATTTTTGGTACCATTTTAGATTACTACTTAAGCTATCATATACATTAAAATTAGCATTTAATAGTCTTTAAAAAACTGCTTACTTGAAAAATAATTTTCGGATGAGCTATTGAAATTATTCTGGAGTCTTAGTTGATAAAACACATTAATAAACTTCAAAATTAACTTAAACAGTACAATAGACTATTTACAAGAAGAAGTAGCAAAATCTTTCACAGAAAATAGAAGGTGCGCACTCAGAGAGCTCAATTTATGATAAATGCCCATATCAGAATCACTAAAAATATAACTTTAGAAAATGAATCATCACTCTCATCCATGTCATTAATTGGCTCATTTACTATGCAAATATATTCTTCCTCTGATAGATAATGCTTTCTCACAATAATAAACTGGAGTCAAGTTTTTTCAAAAATAAAAAGGGAAGAATGCAAAATATATCAGAAAGCAATGCATAGCATAGCATTCAGAAATAAATTCACACAATAACCCTAAACACTACAAAGTAGTAAAAATTTTTTTAAAAAAGGATTTGGAGGGATACTAGAAATACAAATGCTTGTATCATGTAGCAAGTTTGAGACAAGCTCTGTTTATTTACAGTATGCTTTTACCTGAGTGACTCAGGTTTCTCTCATTTTGAGTAGTAGGTCAAATGTACATGTATCTCAAATCCTATGGACAAGCAATGGCAGGTTGTGGCAAAGGTTATAGTTTTTAAAATGTTCGAAAAACTGGCACAAATGACTGGGGATGAATGAGAAAAAATTCTGGCACACCAGCATGCTGGACGCAAAATTAGTGCATTTCTTGCTAGCACGTATGTGTGACAATCACTGCAAAAGGGTTAATAATATTAATTCTTCTTAAAAATAAAAAATTACAGCAAAGAAATTTCTTTCAAACATTACACATGCATACATTTTAACTAAGCCTGAACAATAACACCACAAAAATATGTGCATATGGTAAAAAATCTTTTGCTTCACAGCCAGGATTGTAATACTTAATTTATGACATTGAATGGGCTGTATATATATATATATATTTTACTACTAGATGGCAATACTAATCAAAAAAATTGTTCATGTTGATATTGCATCAATATTCAAAAGGAAACTACTGGAAATATTCAAAACTCTTTTATATAAATTCTACCAAAAGAAAGAAAAAATATCTAAAAAAAGGTGTGTTGTGTGTGGCAAAATTAAAACTTGCAAGAATGCAAAGAAAATGTGCACTGACTGCTCAAGAAATTCTACTTTTTGAATTGTTGAACATTTTGCCAAAATACACAAGTAAATAACTATTTTCTGCAGATAAATATTAAAAACAGTGAAATAAATCAAATCTTGCACAATAAGCAATTAACATGTCTTTAAATATGATAATTGGTCGAACAAATTCATTGAAGAAAATTTAACATTCTCATCTTCATATACAAAGCAGTTGAACAAGTATGGTTAATACACTAATTTTTCTTTTAAAGTTTCAGCAACATATTATTATATGGACATAAAGACTTGCAAGCACTTTACAGAAGAAACAGATATGTGAGAAGATACAGGAATGAGGTCTTAGACCCCCCTCTCTATATTTGCATTTTTATCAAGGCAGTGAAAATTATATCTCCTATAACTACATACAAAAATGTCTTCTCTTATAGGGTTAAATTGATAGAATAATACCTTGGAAGAGAAGCAACTCTTCATTTGTAAACAGATATGGAAGTAAGTTACAGAATCAAATCTGGTTGTTAAGACCTGAGCTCATTAAACTATGACAAGTACCCACATTCAATAATCTACATTAAAGCAATCTCCACTTTGAATTTTGATAACTTTCTTTGTAAACATATATTTTTCATTTGTTAATTTGTATAGACTCCTTATAATTTTGAAAATTTTTCGGACTTATAATAGTACAAAGGTTTGATACAGCAGAGAATTTCTATTCATTCAATTATGTAATGAATTATTACAATGTTTCTGTTTGTTTAGAGTTTACAGGATCAGTGGTCTGCCCCTCCCAAGGTGCATCAATTATATTTTCAACAGTACTGCTATTTTTGGACATGGCATTATATTTCAATACAAACTGTTCCTTCCATCGTAAGAATAATTAAAAAAATAATAAGTTGCATGTATATAATAGATTCAATGAAACATTTCAATAATTTTATCATCTCATCTATATGTAATATGTTCATATAGCTACATAATACAATTGTCAAAACTGCAGTTTTATATTAAAATGCAATATGTAAGTTTCACACTTTAAAAATTGCTCTTGAAATATTAAATGTTAAAGTAAATATGCATACGTGTGTTTATAAACTTTAAAATGTCATGCTTAAATAACATAAAAGTGCATAATTTAACATAGAAAGTAAAAAAAAAAAAAAAAAAAAAAAAAAAAAAGATATTTAAAATATATACAATTTGCTTTCTTCATAATGAAAATTAATACAACACAAATTAAAAGGATACTTGCAAAGAATTATTATCCTCAGGATAAATAGACTGAACTTTTCCCATATCATCACCATCTCTGATTTCAATCCAACTCTCTTTTCCAGCAAATCCTCCTTGGAATTGGATATGCAGCTCTTCTAGTGAGACTAGTCTAGGAAAATCTAACTGAATCCACTGTGGACTACCCTATAAATATACATTTAACACAATTGGTAACCGGTTGCATAGGTTTCATTCATAAACTAAAAGGCAACAGCAAATTTAGAATGGAAATAATAAAAAGGAATTTAAAAGTTAAGGAATAAAAGAATTCCTTCTTAACATGGGGGGAAAAAAAGGGGGGGGGAAGATTTAGTAATTTCAATTCAATTCAAATTTCAGTTAAAGCTTTGAAAATATGTCAATACTGCATGAACTGACAATGCAAATACAAGGCAAATTACATAGGCCAGATATTAATCTAATGGTTTTCTTCTTTGCGTGTGCCATGCTAACCATAAGTACTGTCTCCCATGATTGCTACATAGGATAGTAATTTCTTCTGTTACGTTCTATAACTTCAGCTGAGGTGTAATTGTTAATTATTTCAAAAATTTACTGTAAGGTAATGGCCATCACTGTAAAAGTGTGCCAATCTTCATGAATCAACAGTCTCCTGCTAATAATTGTTCTTTATTTCATAAATTACGGTTTCATATTTTTAATTTTAGAATTTCTGCATGCCATCTTACGAGATTTAAACTGATGATCTATAATCTGGAAAAATCGATAATCCGGAATCACCGAAGTCCCGACGAGTCCGGATTAATGACTTTTGACTGTATGTGAAATCTTTTCACTTGATGTCCCCAAATACAAAAGAACACATTTATCTGAACTAACTAGAGCACAACAATTTCAGCTATCCTACAGTCAAGGTTTTTTCACTAAAACACAGAAACAATTCCTTTTATGAGCATTCATATGATTTGGGAAAGTAAACATTTAATTTATTTAATCAAAAAGACAACTTTTTTACATTAAACTGCATTTCTATTTTTAATTTTTTTCACAATATAAACAAAAGTAAGAATGGCACATGTTGCCACTCACAAACTCAGCAAAAAATCATTAAAATATGGAGTTGGTTAAAACTTTAGATATGACACTAATCCACCTTAAATTGTTGGGATGCAATTTAGCCCAAATGGAACATATTAAAGTTTTATAATTTTTATCAGTCTCTGGGGGAGGGGCTTTTATTGCTCTACCACTTTTGTTAAGCGTCTTTGGTCTGGCAGGATTTTCTTCATTCACATCATCAGTTCCGCCATTTTTTACAGTTTTCAAGTGCCGCTGAACAGACTTCAGGAGAAAATATTCTCTGTATTGGCCGTAAGAGTAGACCTCTGTTTGTCTTGAAGCATACTAATCTCATTACCTTATCTATACCAGGAAGAAATTCTGTTATGAGACCCAGTGGCCATTCAATAAATTTTGTACCATCATTTCCGATCAGTACAATGTGATTTGTTGACTATATTTCTCATGCTTATTTCTTTTAATTAGAAGTCCTAAATATTTAGATCTAAATCTTTTCGTAACATCCTTGATAAATTTTTGCCAATACCTTAGCCTTTTGTTGAAAGAAATTTTCTCAATTTGATCAAAGTCTGAAACGTCAGTCTATTGGAAATCAGTTATGAAGAAGCTGCAGGATAATGCAATACAGTCAAAAGTCGTTAATCCGGACTCGTCGGGACTTCGGCGATTCCGGATTATCGATTTTTCCGGATTATAGATCATCAGTTTAAATCTCGTAAGATGGCATGCAGAAATTCTAAAATTAAAAATATGAAACCGTAATTTATGAAATAAAGAACAATTATGATCTAAAGGGTATCAAAATTTACAAAAAAAAAAAAAAAAAAAAAACTTAATATTTATTTGTTTACTTTATTAAACATTTCTTTCAATGCAAGTTGTTTAAGTTGCTTCATTTTATGTGATAATACTTTCTCTTTAATTCTATAAAGAGATATAATGTCTTGTTCAGTTACAAAGTTGCGCTGTTCAAGTCCCGTTAATTGCTGTGCCGAGAATACCGACTAACTTGTCAATCGAAATTTTTTCGTTTTCACTAACCTCTCTGTCACATTCTTCATGTCTTTATCCATTTTTTGCAGCAATTCCACTTTTTGTTTGTTGGACATCGAAACATACTTTCGTTTTGTAGATCCTTTGGAAGTTCCAGCATCGGAAATTCTATTTGACATAATCGAAAGTTCAAGTTTACTTTTATAAAATTGCTCTTACAGTCTGCAAAAAATAATAAGCGGGATCCAATTCGAAGATTAAGGAACAACGCGATCATTAACTAAAATAGATAATTAGATAATTTTAGCTTACACCGTCCATTATACATTAAACGCGCAGGCGAAAACGTATTCTGCACTTGCGCACACGCATATGCGCAGTAGTCAAGGTCTTACGCGCACGCATAAAACGCCTATGCGCATGTGCCAACGTGGCGCATTCGCAGAAAGTTTTTAGCTTTGAGGTCCGGATTATGGGTGTCCGAATTAACGAGTTTTGACTGTATAATATTTACTTTCATTTTCTGAAAGGTACATGAGAGGTTGTGAATTAAAAGATTCTGCATCACATAAATTGACTGACTTTTCTTCATAACAAAGCAAAGCCTTTCCTAATATTTTTCTGAGAATTTGCTTCATAACACATATTAACCTTCCCAAAAACCAGGGAGCAGTCAGAGGATAGAAAAAAGCACTGAATCCTTTTTGTTGTGTTTCATCTCAATTCACAAATTTTCAGTTCATGGATGCTGCCATACAAAATAGTGTCATTATTATCGCACACAAGTGAGGGTCTGTCTCTCTGTGCAACAAATCGATGGAAAATCTGAAGAAATGTTGCTGTATTCAGACATGACAAGTTCAAAGTTTAAAATATACTGCATGATAGATGGCACATGTGTACAGTCAAAAGTCGTTAATCCAGACTCGTCGGGACTTCGGCGATTCCGGATTATAGATCATCAGTTTAAATCTGGTAAGATGGCATGCAGAAATTCTAAAATTAAAAATATGAAACCGTAATTTATGAAATAAAGAACAATTATGATCTAAAGGGTATCAAAATTTACAAAAAAAAAAAAAAAAAGCTTAATATTTATTTGTTTACTTTATTAAAAATTTCTTTTAATGTAAGTTGTTTAAGTTGCTTCGTTTTATGTGATAATACTTTCTCTTTAATTCTATAAACAGACATAATTTCTTGTTCACTTACAAAGTTCCGCTGTTCAAGTCCCGTAATTGCTGTGCCGAGAATACCGACTAACTTGTCAATCGAAATTTTTTCGTTTTCACTAACCTCTCTGTCACCTTCTTCATGTCTTTATCCATTTTTTGCAGCAATTCCACTTTTTGTTTGATGGACATCAAAACATACTTTCGTTTTGTAGATCCTTTGGGAGCTTCAGCATCGGAAATTCTATTTGACATAATCGAAAGTTCAAGTTTACTTTTATAAAATTGCTCTTACAGTCTGCAAAAAATCGTTTTGGACGTGAAGATATTCTTATACAAGTGTACGTTCGGGATTTATTGAATCTTGTGATGATAAATAATAATGCAACCAAAAAGGACTTTGCGCTATCATCGTTGTACAACAGTTTAGAAACAAAACTGCGTGCTCTGGAATCTCTCGGTGTGACTGAACATAAATACGCTAGTGTTATTTTTCCGTTAGTTGAATCTTGCCTGCCCCCTGACATCTTACGCGTGTGGGAGAGGGAACAGGAGAGCTCGTCACAACAAGGTAAGAGCGATCTTGAATCTATTCTTCTGTTTTTGAAAAATGAAGTGATATCTGAAGAGAGAATTAAATTAGCACGTTTTTCTTTTGATAAAAGTAGAAAATCTAAAAGTTACATTAATGATGAGTCTAATATTCCTACTTGTAATGATTTGTATACAGGAGACAAATTTAAAGAAAATGCTCCTATTAAGAAAGTTGAGGAATCATGTTTATTTTGTGATAAGCCACATTTAACAGAAAAATGTTTTAAAGCTAGTACGCTTACATATCAGGATAAAAAAGATTTAATATTTAAGAAGGGTTTATGTCTATTATGCTTGAAGAAAAACCATATTTCTCGTAACTGTAAGTCCAAGGTTAAGTGTTTAATTTGCCAGAAAAGGCATTTGGCAGTAATGTGTCAACAAGTTCCTTCTCAATTGAAAGAGACTAAACAAGTAGAGCCTGTGGCGGAAAATGAGGTCAATGTTTTGGCTAGCAGATCCGCGAGCTCCGATAAGTTACTACAAACATTAATCGTAAGGGTAAAAAATGGCAACAGGGAAAGGATAGTCAGAGGGATTATAGATACGGGTTGCGAAAGAAGTTATTTAACGAAAGATATTACAGATTCTTTGAAATGTAACAGTGCTGGTGAAGTGAAATTAGTTCATAAATTATTCGGAGGTGTAGAAACAAAAGAAAAATTGCATTCTAAATATATAGTTAATTTGAGTAGCCTTGATAATAAATATGTATGTAGTGTGCATTGTTTAAGTGAATCTGTTATCCGTTCTGATGTTAAGAAAATACCTAAAGGTCCTTGGTTGAAAGAACTTCGTAAATTAAATATTCAAGTGTCAGATGTAGAGGGTAATGCTCTCGAAAACGAAAGTGACATTAAATTGTTGATAGGCTCTGATATTGCTGGAAAATTATTCACCGGAAATATTAAATGTTTACAAAGTGGTCCAGTCGCGATGGAAACAAGTTTGGGATGGATTTTGATGGGTAAAATTCCAGCGAAGGAATCTTCGGGTATAAATTATTCTCTTGCATGTGTTTCTTTATTGCTAAACGAAAGATCAGCAGAAAACTTGTGGAAGTTAGACGTTATTGGTATAAATGACCCAGTTGAGTCTAAAAAGAAAGCTGAAACTCATGAGGAGACCATGCAATATTTTGAGGAAAATTTGAATTTGGATTCAGACGGGAGATATGAAACTGCATTACTTTGGGTATTGGACCCCTCTCGCTTGTCTAATAATAAAACGTTGGCAGAAAAACGCCTGACTAATACGAGAAGGAAATTATTAGATTCGAATCAAATTAAAGTTTATCAGGAAGTATTTGATACTTGGTTGAAGGAACGAATTATTGAAGAGATAAATGAAGGCGAAGTAGATAGAGAGCACTATTTGCCTCATAGGCCAGTTTTTAAAGAATCTAGCGAAACTATGCGAGTAAGGCCAGTTTTTGATGCTTCGGCACACGCCAAAGGAGAACTTTCCTTAAATGATTGTCTTGAGAAAGGTCCCAACCTAATAGAAATAATTCCAACATTGTTGAATCGTTTTCGGAAATATCCTGTTGCAGTAATTTCAGACATTGAGAAAGCCTTCTTGCAGATTGGTATAAGAGAGAAGGATAGAGATTATTTGCGTTTCTTTTAGAAAGGTGCAAAAGAAGAGAATACTAAAATTTACAGACATTGTCGCGTGGTTTTTGGGCTTAACTGTAGTCCATTTTTGTTAGCCGCTACGTTGAACTATCATTTAAATCGTGCCCCAGATCAGTTTGCAGTTACAGCCAACATTTTGAAGGAGTCCTTCTATGTTGATAATTGCCTGACTAGTTTTAAGAATGTTGAAGAATTGAATAGATTTGTACTAGAATCGAGAATGTTATTGTCACTGGAAAAGTTTAATCTTAGAGGATGGCAGTCGAATTGTGAAACCGAAATAATTCCCAACTCTAAATTAGATACATTCGTTTGCGTTTTAGGGTTAAACTGGGATTTGAAGGATGATACTCTTTCCTGTAAAATTGAGTCACTAAAGAAAGAGGAGATTGTCGCGAGTAAACGAACACTCCTTTCTTGCGTGCATAAGTTATTTGACCCAGTAGGCTTCCTTTCTCCCGTTACCCTGTTCCCAAAGGTGATATTGCAAGAGTGTTGGATCCAGCGAGACGTACGGTGGGGAACTTTCGTTTGGAATCGTGTCCAAGAAATCAGAACACTTACAAAAATAGAAGATTGGCATTACATCCCTTCGGAGCTGAATGCCGCCGATCTCCCTTCTAGAGGCTGTTCAGTTAAACAGTTTTTGCTGTCGAAATGGTGGGAGGGCCCATCATGGCTGTTAGAACCAGAATTGTCATGGTCAAGAGGCACCGATTTGCCGGACGAAGAGATCATAAATTTAGAAAGGCGTAAATCAGTATTGATAACTCTTAACAAAGATTCTAAACCTGACAATTGGTGTTACAGGTACTTTTCATCCATAAAGAAAATTGTATGCCTGTTAGGTTGGATTCTTAGGTTTTACTTTAAATTACGAAGAATTACAAACAAAACCTCCAAAATTTTGTCAGTTTCGGAAATTGAAAGAGCTGAGATAACTCTTATGTTATTGGTTCAAAGAGAATCATTTAAGAGTGTGAACGATGATAAAATTAAAGACCTCAGACCTATAGTTGATCGTGATGGTTTGATCAGAGCTAAAACCAATATTTCTTATTGCGACGATACTGATGACTTTAAGTTTCCTGTCATTTTGCCATCTGATCATGCAGTAGTAAAATTACTAATAATGAATGCACATAATGAGCTGCTGCATGCTGGTACTTCTATGGTGATGTCTCATTTGCGGGAAAAGTATTGGATCCTCAAAACTCGTAAGACAGTACGAAACTGCATTAGAAAATGTGTTAAGTGTCAAAGATTTAAATCCAAAAGTTGTGATGTAACTCCAGGAATTTTGCCGAAAGATAGAGTACGTGACGCAAATGTTTTTGAGATAGTGGGTGTCGATCTGGCAGGACTCCTCTACCTTAAAGATGGTCGAAAAGCTTATATTGTTCTTTACACATGTGTGGTCTATAGGGCCATTCATCTGGAGTCAGTAACATCCTTGACAACTGAAGCTTTTTTCCAGTCATTGAGACATTTCATTTCTCGTCGCGGAAGACCATCTATAATATACTCAGACAATGGCAGTAATTTTAAAGGAGCGGAGAGCCTTCTGCATACAATTGATTGGGAGAGTCTGCGATCAAAGGCCGCTGAGCAAAGAATTCAGTGGAAATTTATTCCTCCTTCCGCACCTTGGTGGGGCGGTTGGTGGGAACGTTTAGTTCAAATGGTGAAACAGATTCTGAGAAAAGTTCTAGATCGGGCTGCCCTGGATTACGAGGAGTTGCTTACAGTACTATGCGACTGTGAGAGAGTTATCAATACTAGGCCACTTACCTACGTGTCGGAAGACGTTGAAGATTCATCCAAATTAACTCCAGAAATGTTCCCACGGGAGATTTCCAAATCAGGAGTACCTGATATCGATACAGTGGATAAGGAAAAACTGAGTAAATGAGCTAAGTATCTACAAAAGGTGAGAGAACAACTTAGAGCAAGATTCCGTGTGGAATATCTAGGACAGTTACGTCAGCAGTCCATTAAAAACTCTATAGCTAAACCTCTCCAGGTGGGTGAAATTGTTCTACTTGAAGATAACAACAAAAAACGTGCTTTTTGGAACCTGGCGCGTGTCATAAAGCTGCTACCTGGTCGTGATGGACGAATAAGACTTGCTGTCATAAAAACAGAGACTTCTGAGTTTCTGAGACCAGTGCAAAGACTGTACAGACTTGAGCTGGATAACCCAGTCCAAAAGGATATGACTGAAAATATTCCTATGACTACCAGCAGTGGTAGAACTGTGAAACCAGTGATACGTCTGTGAAATGTTTTGTACTTGTTTGAATACTTTGTAATAATTTGATTTATTTTTATTTTTCTAGGTTTAGTATTATCTGTTAATATGTCTAGAAAATTATGGAATGCTGCATCTCCAGGTAAATTTGTATTTCAATTTAATTAGAACATCTTGGTAGGCATAATTTTATACTTCAATATTGTATACTGTACTATTATGCATATATTATACTTAACAGATATGTGAATTTACCTCCCAGTAAATTCAGGTGGGAGGAATATGTAGCGAATAGTTTATCCAACAGATGGCAGTATCTGCCAAGCTCCTTTGGTAATTGCCAATGCGCATGCGCAAGTGGAGTGTAAAAAGAAGTATGTTATTAGGAGAATGACTTTCGTTAATAATGTTGCTGCGCTTTTTCGCTGTGTAAATAAAAGTATATTTTTATATCATAGATGTTCTTTACTCTCTAATGCGAAGCACTAGGTTAGTGCACGAATCTCTTCTGATTCAGAAACCATTTTCAAACCGTGGATCACCACAACAATGAGTAAATTTCCCATCAGGCATTATATGATGAGCTTTATCAATAAAAGGTAGTATTCCCCATTCCTTACTCAAACTAGTTTCCAGATTATTCACATAAAAGACACACAGAAATTTATTAATAATTTGCTTGTTGTATTTGGGATTTTCAAGGTATTTCTGCAATGATAGCTAAGCACAGCTTCTAACAGAAAAGGATTACTTTTTATGCCAAATGCCGTGAAGCATGATCTTCAACTTATTCTTGTCTTCATCCTTCCACCACAAGAAACGATGGTAATCTTCATCTTCAGGTCTTACATTAATTTGCAAAAAATTTCTTTCAATATCAGCAACAATGCCATAATCATGTTCCATGAATATCAAAGGAAGACGAAAAAGTAATTCTATCAAATTAGGTAAATTAGATCCAGACTAAACAGTGATTTTTAGAGGGAGAGCTAACCTGTCCAGCGCAATGCATCAAAAATAAGACATGCTTGAGTTGTCTTCTGTTACTTTATAATAGGTCTATGGGGATAATAATGTTCATGACACACAACCTCATCTGTTACCTTTTCAGTTATTCCTTGTAAAAGCCATTTCTTAAAAACCTCATTAGATACTGGAATCCAATTCTCTGATTGAAGTTCTATGGTTGTAGTCTCCAATTATTTTAAAGCTGACATATATACCTCACTTGTCTGACAGTAACATTAGAACAAGTCCATAAAATTCATCGTGGTAAGGAAAGCAAGATTGTGCCTGTTGTTGGCAAGACTGTGCACTATGCCTTTGTAGCTGTAATTGGCCTTGAGCACCATACAGGTGACAGTATGACTTAGCTCATTTCCACCTTAATTTTGATGGAGAGCACCCGGGGGGGGATAGGTCCGAGGGTCTCCCACTCCTCTTCCCCTACCACCAACCTCTCGAGAGGACTATTGGCTTGACATGTATTTAGAATGCCCCCATGCCGCACAGACACTATAAATTTACAAATATCCATGACTTCTCTGGGATTCGTACCTGGGCTCTTCAGTATCGTAGTAGGCTCCCCTAACCACTATACTGTCTGGGTGGCTAACAGAAGGAATAAAATATACTACCAGAATTCGTACAATTCAGGAAAGTGAATATTTAGTACATTTATTTAAAAAAAAAAAAAAAATCACAATAAAATAAAGTTCTGTGTTTAATTCTTTTCACAACATAAACAAAAGTAAAAGTTGAGCACATTGCCAATCACAAACTCAGTGAAAAACAGCTAGAAAAAGAAAATTGTTAAAACATGGAGTTACGTAAAATTTAAGATGTGACACCCTTTATTGGGTGTATCATTTTCAGTGCTGTTATTTTTGAACTAATTTAGAATAAAAATACTTCATTATTTCCAATCTAAATTCATTTTTTTAATATTCAATAAAGATTTATTACATTATACAAATTTTTATAATTTACTTATATCGATGCTTCTATTTCAGTTTAATAATAAATGATAAACAAGAAAAATTGAAAATAATAAATACAATGATGTTATACTTTTACTTGCCTTTGCATATACCTTATACAGGAGACATAAAAATGTATATTAAGGATATGAATTAATTAACATTAAGAATATTAAAAATTCTGCAATAAATAATTTTTTAACTGAAATGCTAATGATGTAATTTTCAGTTGCAAATTTAATAATTTCTCATAATAAGAATTCTAAGTTATGAAAATAAAATTTTATGAGTAATATATAAAAATAATATTATAAATAAATAAAATGATACAAACTTGATCAGAATTCCAGCAAGTATCATCACATTTATCAGTAATATACTGTTTTCCATACTGTTTAGAATACTTATTCAACACTGAGCTGACTCTGCAATAAAGATGCCATTAAGGAGTAAATGAAAAATTAAGATAGATATAATATAATGTTTCATTTGTATTACATATAAAATTGCTGCAATTAAATAATATTAGGCCATTTGGCATGAAACTGTAAAAGCAGCATTAAAGCCTGTAACTAAAACCAATATTAGATCCGAGGAACAGTGGCTTGCGTATCACACAGCATTACCACAGGTCCAAGGTTGGATCCCTGGGTTGGGCAAGGTTGACTCACCCTTTCATCCCTTGAGTGGGTTCGTATGGAGACTAAACATCAGGGGGCTTCCGATAAGCTGAAAATTTGCTTAGGGCATATGCTTATACAACCCAGGGCCTACAGTCAGGAAAGCAGATATTGGGGCTCTGCTGGCCATGGCCCACTACGGTGTTGCACCACTTAGTTTAGTTTAAAACCAATATTAGTGTTGTGTTGGCTATGTTTACTGGTGATACTCAGCTACTATTAGATGATGTTAGCATGTCCATAAAATGCATAAGAACATGGGAAAAAGTTTAATGATATAGTAGTACACTTGCAACTATGTACCAAGCAAGAACAATGAAAGTTTTGTCAGAATTTTTTGTTTTTGTTTAAACTATGCAAGTTTTTCCTCAGATGGTAATTCAACACAGTGACAGCTTCAATACAGGCTTTAGAAACATAATGAAAAGTTTAACTTGAGAGATGCTGTCAGCAAATAGATGATTTAAACAAAGCAGTCAAAGAAAAAGAGGCCAGTGATGTTCAATAGAAAGCATATCCTACAGCATCATGATAAAGCCAGATCACATGCTATTTTGGCAGCTTACCTGAAAATCACAGAGCTAGGCTGGGAAAATCGACCATATTCTCCAAACTAGCATCTTCTCATTATCACTTATTTCTCTCACTGCATTATTTTTTAAGGAAAAAACTTGAAAATTAAAGAAGATGTCAACTAAGCACTACTATAGTTCTTTGCCTCTATGGGCAAAAAATTATTCAAAAATGGTACATATAAATTACCACCATGCTGGTAAGGGAACATAATAAATGACAGAAATTATATTGTTCTCTGGTAGACTAATACAAAAAGAAAATATTGCATTTTTTTCAGAAATATGGCATTTTGCCATAGCGTTAATTTGTGCAAATCTCTTATGTTTTTTCTAAATTATGACAGGTCATTGTGCATATCGAGAGCAATGCCATGCTGCACTGTGATGGTGAAAACTCTGCCAATCTCCGATTTGTTTTAAAGTTAAAACTGATTACTGTGCATATGGGCAGAAGATTGAGAAAAAAAGAAAATTGTTTTATTATGGATGATTGTTGCATTTTATAATTATATATATATATATATATTGGATATTTTTTGCTGCTTTTGGCAACTTTGCAGAAGGATTTGGCAGACAATCACAGAGTACCTAGAATTTTAACAGAAATGTAAAGGAACCTTTACTCACCTTTATTTATTTCTAATTTCTAAAAATACAAATCCCTCCTTGAAATAATGCAATTTTTCTTCATATGGCCCTCAATCAGCAATAATGTTTAGGCTAATTATGATATAAAAAACTTGAGAAGTATCCTCTCCTTCCTTGAAAGAATACAACAGATTCATTTTCATGTGATGGCATACTGAAAATTATCATCATTCTCAACTTTAAGCAATTTCATACAAATGAAAGAAAATTTCATAATTCTTATTACATGGTTTTGTGTTTGCTATATGATTTGGTCATAAATGCTGCCACATTTAGCAATTCATCCCTGGTTGTCAGTAAAATTGACAAATGCCCTTTAATGTATGGTCTATTTCATACTGCTGTATAATGTTGGTAAGGTTTTATTTGCATAATTTATCAATTAAACTTAAATTTACTTATGACCATTTCCTTTAATACAGTCTTATTCTTATACACAAATAAGCTGTTTCATATGACTTTATGATTTAAAATATCTGTAGCAAGTTTCGGAATATATTACAAAAAGATACGAGAAGAGTACCATGTTCTTAAATTAAGCAGTCAAAAAGTTTTGCTGAAGCTTTTGTATTATGTTTATGCATATTTCCATACGCAATTATTTCTTTTTTCAACTACTGTTGCATATCTGATGCAATGAAACTAAAAAAAAATATATATATGCACACAAAAGTGAGATGATGCCAATACTAATACTGAAGGCAAAATAACCAAAGAAAAATAAGACACCAGCAAATATCTATCTGATGAAGTAGGGAGTTATTTCCAAGAACTCTAATGAAACTCCTCTTATTACAGAGTACTATTTCTAATTCTGTTATTTTTAACTAAAATGTCAATTTTTCTCAAGTAACCAAAGTCCATCAGCGATCCTACATTGAACATTAATAGTAGTTTGGTCTGGATTTAATTTCAAGAACATTTTATTTTTTTCATTTTTCAAATATGTATGAATTAGTTTTCCTTAGAAATTCCTCCATGAAGACATCCTAAATAAGGCAATAGCTAAACACTTTAGTGCAATAAATGAAATCTTCAGTTAATGGGGCTGAATTCTGAAATGTATGCATATATGGATGTATATGTTCATGTATGCATGTATAATGTACTTACATCAGTGCTCCGCAACTGGTGTGCCATGAGTAGGATATAGGTGTGCCGCAATCAAATACATGTATTTGACATTTTGCAATTTTTTATCATGTATTTAATACACAATGACAATTTTTTTTCCTTAATAATGTCTATTTTAAATGTTTTTATACATTTCACTGTTGTGTGGTTGTGTATGTGATTGTAAGTGTGTCAGCATTTGAATTTTTTCGGCACTTCCTTTGGTTGATCTTTACATTATGGTAACTTGGCGATTTTTTGGCAAAAATTTGGCAGCCAACTCTCCTACAGCAACCCTCTATTTTTTTTTCCCTGCCGCCATTTTGTCTTCACGAAGTAAAGACATGTTTCTTTTCTTCTTATCTACTGAACACTTCTTCCAACAATCTACTAGCCGAATTACACTTATGCTAGAAATTTTATCAAACAAAACTGCTTAATCATGACAAATATTCACTGCAAAATTGGGAAAAATTGCACAATACCATACTCCTCACGCGTTTTTCAAAATAACACATACACATAAACCATGTACACGCCGACTTATTTTTACTTAAAAAAACATCCCAGAATTGCACAAAAATGGCATTGCGCACACTCTTCACTATATCCATATACACTGCTTTTTTCTCATAAATTAGAAAAATTTCACGAAAATACATGACAATTTTCTCAATCTTTAAACCCGGTAAAAAGAACATATATGAAATTACCTGATCGCGAAAAAGTATTTACCCTTTACAAATATGAACATTTCCACATATAAAATAAATAAAATATCCAAAAACTTTTACCTCTAAATCATCTATTACATTATACACGTCACCAACGAATTCATACCGCAAGCATTACAAATACTTAGTATCAAATATTTAAATTATTTCCATGCACGTTTATTCCAACTTAAACGTATACCAAATTCCTACAAACATAAAATTCACAAAATAACTATCATTTAATTAAAATATCACTAAACCATGTACACGTCGACTTATTTTTACTTAAAAAAACATCCCAGAATTGCACAAAAATGGCATTGCGCACACTTTTCACTATATCCATATACACTGCTTTTTTCTCATAAATTTGAAAAATTTCACGAAAATACATGACAATTTTCTCAATCTTTAAACCTGGTAAAAAGAACATATATGAAATTACCTGATCGCGAAAAAGTATTTACCCTTTACAAATATGAACATTTCCACATATAAAATAAATAAAATATCCAAAAACTTTTACCTCTAAATCATCTATTACATTATACACGTCACCAACGAATTCATACCACAAGCATTACAAATACTTAGTATCAAATATTTAAATTATTTCCATGCACGTTTATTTCAACTTAAACGTATACCAAATTCCTACAAACATAAAATTCACAAAATAACTATCATTTCATTAAAATATAATTAAATTCAAAATCACTACTTAAAATATAAATGAGCACATACATTAAATTAATAAATATTACCTTACAATCCTAATTACTTTAAACTAAATCATTGCTAATAACAATTTTCCCAATAATACCAAATTCCTTTCCACCTTACATTTAGAACAATGCATAAAAATAATATCCTCAAATAATTAAAAATACTAACTTACCTAATCTTCTTCAGAATCTTGATTACGTGGCGGATACACTTTTCTAATTCATTCAATAAAATTATTCAAAGATTTTTTCTGCGAATTTTTCCTCCATACTTCCTCCGCTAAATAAAAAGCAAACTTCTCTTTATCACAATGCCTAAATACCCATTTCGAATCACTTTAGTTAGGGCCATGGGATCCAAAAATTACACAACACTGTTTCACACAACACAGAATAAAGCTAAATACAAAATTTCCACATTTTTTCCCGATTTCCCCCCTTTTCCGATTAAAGAACCGTAATTCGTCCATTAATATCACATGACATATCCCATGATCTCTCATTTCCCTCACGCAAAATAATGCATAATCGGAACTGAGTACTGCTCACATTATTACCAAAGTCCCAGGTAGTAACCTTTATCACTTCCAAAATGGTGCCAAACTACCAGTTACCATATTGTAAAGATCAACCATAACTTTTTTTAAGCGCAGGTATCACAATGATAATTATTATGATTGCATATAAATAAATATGTTATGGTTTTATAATTGTATATTTTTCAAATTAAAAACAAAAATTTATTGTAAATTTTATGTATAAATCAGTACATATATACATTAGCTTTTGGTGTGCCACGAAATTCCAGAAAGATTTTTTGTGCGTCGCAGGTGAGAAAAGGTTGCGGAGCACTGACTTACATATGTATGTGTGTGTATATACGCACACTTATATGCACCCATACATACATGAATAAATTTTTGAATCCGGTCGCAATAACAGAACAGTACCAAATGACCTAACATTAAAAACTACACAGTAAGAAACTTTCTCGTGCAGTAGTCTTATTCTTATACACTATTACTCTGTATTTGCGAAATTAAATACTGATACTTGATTTATCCAACTGAATATTAAAGAGATATCTTTCAAGGTACAGAAATGTATTTTACCTTGTATATTCTTGCCTTGCTAATTTGTCTTATTAATATCCAATAGAGACATATATTAAAAACACATTTTTGTGTATCTGAGTATAAACTTTAAATTCCACAAAAATTAATATGTACTCCTTTCCAAACTTTTATTTTTAGGCAAATGATTAAAAAAGTATAAGATAGGTTAGTTTAAAGTATCCTGTTTATCTCTTAGATTTGGATGCAATATTACAGAACCTATTTTAACCTAGAAGAGGACTAAATGTGTTATATTATTTAATTTAGGTAAAGTACCAGAGGGCTCCATTCTGTTAAGTTCCATTCTAGTTTTACCATGGGTACTTCATGGAATGGAATCCAAATGCCTTAAACCCATTTTCTCTTACCATTAGCCTCTAAAGTGAGTTTTCAGCTGATCACAATTTAAATGCTTTTGTACCAAAGAGACACTACAGTCACAAATATCTATGCCATACTGGGATTCAATATTGGAGCCAAAGGTACAAATCTTTTACTGCCATACAGTCCCCTTTCCAGATGGCATGTCCAAAAGCAGGGTATACAGATGGCCATTAAACAATATACAACTCATTAAGATTCCTTCTTATTATCCTTTTTTGTTGAAAGAGAGAAACAAATTATTCACTAAAATCCATTATTTGTTTTAATAGAAATATACGAATATAAAATTGGACCTAAAAGCAACCACAGATTGGTATAAATTTTAAATAAACACTTTACTCATTTCCATTGAGGTCCCTCTTCTTCACAACCGAAAGAAAATTACACGTGTTACTTAACCATATTCTTTTTTTGCACATACTCACGTGGTTCACGAAAAATTTAAGTTCTAGTAATTTTTTAATTATAATTTATATGTACTTTGATTCTAACATTATATCACTTTCATTTCAATAAAGCTATAAATTCGTGCAAATCAATTACCTTACAACAGTGTCTTTATTAATTAGAGAGATTGACATTTCAAAATTGTCATGTGTTTAATAAACAGACATGCTTCGTGCTGTTCAATCTTTTAGCCCAAAGGACAGAGACTGAAATTTTCACTGACCACATATCTCCAAATGACAAAGTTTTGAGGCATTGGCGAATACGTTCTCATTTACTGAATATATAGTTTTTGTAGGATCCGCACTTATTTAAATAATAATGTTTTACTTAAAGCTCACTGCACTGAAACTTAGTAGTACTAATGAACTACTAAGTATTAGTACTTAGTTCATTAGTGAACTAGTAGTTGCATTAATGAAATCTGTGCTGAACCTAATTCTCTGGAATAATGTAACTTTGAAAAAAGTCATAGAGGTTTAAAAAATGTTCTGAAATAAGCTTAAGCTGGATTATTTTCGGATGATAGGAAGCAGATTGTAAAGCGTGCCGCGTATGCCTAAAACTGGAAATTTCAAAGTGGGGACTTGGCTCATAAATGATGAAAACGCAGAACACAGTTAGCCTTCTGCTGGAATAATTAAGAACAGTTATTTCTTATTCTTTTTAACGCAGTGTTTTTAAATAATATACTTGAAAGTACAGTTTAGAAAGGGAATTTATTCTTTAAAGAGAGCATCAATCATATAGACTCGAATTTTGTTTGCAAGGATGGCAAAACTAGACTTGAATGTGGCGCCATCTGTTGATTACTTCTACGTTACTTCTGCGAATTTCTGTGTGCGGTTGCTTGTTGTATTTTGTTTTCATTAGTTTTATAAGAGTTCTTATGAATTTTATCAGTCGGAGTTAGCTGTATATGATTTTTGATTTACCTTGCTATGTATGTCTGTTTATTATCACCTTGGACTTTAAATTAAAATGTAAGTATCTTATTTAGCCTGAAAATTACTATTAAATTAATGCTATTAGACAATCTGAAATTATATATTCAGTTTGAATTTCAGGTTTAGAAATACATGCAGATAAATGGCTGCGCTAAGAAAGATTTTTTTATGAAGTTATCTTATATTTACTTTTTATTTCTATTGAAGGACGTGAACTTCACGGCCTGATTGCATAAGAAATTTAAGTCACGTTTCTACGTTTACCGAATTAATTAGTATGGTTAAATTCTGCTGAAAGTTTTCCATTGAATATACAATAGTTTCTTTTTATCGTTTAATGCTTGTGGTGTCTTTCAAATTTGTCATACGTGTTACATATCATTTCGTCATTGTCCAAAATTGACATTTCTATATGAGTCAACCATTCAGTACTTTTATCTTGTCCTCTATAATTATGAATAATTCTGTATTGATATAAATATTTTACTATGTTTGTTATCGCTTACAAACTAAAATCAGTGTTCAAAAAATCACTTGAAAAGGATCTGGATGTTCATGAGGTAGAAGTATGTCTAATTGCAGATAGGCTAATAATTAAATTTGTTTGTTATATTACTAGTTTCAAAAGGTATAAAACTTGATATTATTATTTCTGGAAAGCTAATTTTTTTTTTTATTTGAATTTTCCCTAGCTGTCTGTTCTATGTTTTTCCTCATTTACATTTCTTCAATGCAGAATCGGGGCCTATCTAGGAATTAAAAAAAGAAAACAAAAGATTCGAGATTGGTTTTTTATTTAAAGTTGACCATTGTTATCTGTCATACTAGCACTATGGAAATTTTTCTATACTGTCATAGCAGGGCATTTTAATGGCCCTAAGCAAACTTTTATTTCATTATTTAAATATCCACAAACATTCTTTTATTTCATACATAGAGTAGAAACAGTATATTTAAATCAATAAAATGTATGAAAAATTATGCTATTTTTAAAATCCATTAAGTAATATCTGGAACCATATATACATATATATGTAATATTTTAATGCTTAGAAGAACCCAACGCTTTCTGGCAGTCGAAGGAATTTATTGCGTAGTTAGGCAGATGGGTAAAAGTATAGTTTAGGGTACCCATTGCCGATTTTTGCCGGTACATGGATACCAATTTTGTGCAATTCTTTGACTCGTTATTTTGGCTTGCGACCAAAAATCGCCGCTACATAAAGCCAAAATAACAAGACAAACAATTGCACAAATTAGGTATCCATGTACAGATCCACTTATTTTCACTTAAAAAAAAAACTCCCGAATTGCACAAAAATGGCTTTGTGCACTCCTTTGACTTTATCCATGTACACGTCGACCTATTTTCACTTAAAAAAAATCCCCGAATTGCACAAAAATGGCATTGCGCACTCTTTTAACTTTATCCATGTACTCATCGACCTATTTTCACTTAAAAAAAATCTCAGAATTGCACAAACTTGCATTGCGCACTCCCTTTACTTTTTCCATGTACACATCGATATATTTTCACTTAAAAAGTCAAAGGAGCACCAAATTCTACAATATAGGCAAACAAAAAATACATAATCTCAATAAAATACATTTTAAACCAAATAATAAAATAACATAAAGAAAGGAAAAACGTGTTATATATTTAAGCACTAGCAAAAGCAAATATTCACTTACCACGATTTTCGAGTTCACTTCGTACACCCAGAGCCACGTAAAAATCAAAATATCAATCATACTCATATTACTTTTTTCAAACCAGGTACTCTTTCTGATCGAACTCTTCACATAGTGACCATCTGAACCTTTCTTTCTACAAACCCATTCAAATCCATCTAAATGGTTTTTAACACATGCCACAAAAACGCTTACAAAACATCCCATGTTTCAAAATTTCCCAGAGTCATCCACCCGATTACATCACAGTAGGGTTTCCATAACATTCAACTACTCAGGCTACCATAAATGAAACAACAACTTGGCGAAAAATCAAACAACAACTTCGCCATAATACAAGGTGTACCTTAAAGTCTACTCTACGCGGCGGATGGGTAAACCAATTTCCAGACATGCCCGTTTCGGAATGTAATTTTATTCCATGATAATTCACATCAGATCATCATGGTAAACAAGGTATTTAACCAATCGTAGATAAATATGATAATTTTTATGTACACTGGTTTTAAAAGTACTACGCAAGCATCTTAGACAGGAAACCATAAGCAGTGAGGAGAAATTTGCATGGCAGAAGTTAAGAAAAGGACTAAGTGATGTATTGCGATGCAGTATTTATACTGCATATGTAAAGCTAAGTTGTGATTGGTTAATTTTAGGTTTTAGTTCTCTTCAGTGATATGTAATTTGGAAAGATCTCAAATTTGGGAGAAAAGATGAACTTATGGGGAGAACATAAAATTTAGAATAGTCAATTTTAAGGTTGGCAATTATTCTTAACCTGGTCTTACATATATATGTGTATATGTATATGTGCATAAAGAATGAACTTATGTTAATTGTTATTAAATATTTATAAATATAGTAATTTGTTTCAAATTTTTTATTGAAAGGTTAAAAAAACATTCTGAAAATGCATTGGAAATGTATATTATTATTTTGAAAAGAATGGAATTGCTTTAAAGATGAAAAGTGATTGTGCAATTTTAATAAATACTCATCACAGGAAAAGCATATTTTTAATTATGTGTGCAAAACTTATGGTGAAAGATATGCTTGCTTATTTTAATGCATCTACATTTTTAACTGCTTGTCGATGCTTTTAATGCAGATTATGCTTGCCATTTTGGTGGAAAAAAATAATTGTTTAGAATAAAAAAGTTTAAAAATAATATTATATTTCTTTGATTTAGGAAAATACCTTCAGTTTGTATTTGTTATATAGTAGACAGACATGCAATAACCATTAAAATAGGTGATAACTTGCTAAAAATGAATGTCTTTGTGTTGCAACCTTCTACCTGTTAAATATTTTAAATCCTTAATGCTTTCTTTGAATGTCACGTTTTATTCAATTGTATGAGAATGACTTCGGTGAGGCTAAATGAAAAAAACTAATATATACCAACTGAAATTTATGAGTTGTCTGCTGCATTCAAGATTGTTGCCATTAAATTGTTATTGATCAAAAGGCCGACCAATATTCCTTTTCAGGGAGAAAATACTATTACTGAAGTTGTTGCCAAATCAACTAACACATCTCTGCTGTGCATAATAAACAAACTATTTAAATTATATTGTATATCTAATTTGTGACTAATTTTTCTGGCAATACCTAATTGTTTGATAATATTATATTTAAAAATTTGTTCATAAACTCTCATTTTAGGTCCCTTATGATTAAAGACCTTTGTTTCATAAATAAAGTGTTGTATATAACACCTTTGGTGTTATATACATTATTGGCAGTGGTAAATAAGACACCAAGAATCGATTATGTTTTCTGACTACAAGAGCATTCGTAAAGCTTACACACCACCAGTCACTCCAGTTGGAAGTCGACGACCAAGGCCTGTCTCAGGCAGTGATGGAGATGTAAGGATAAAAATGAACTTTACACCATCTGGAATATTGCAGAATTTTGCTCTTCCAAGACCATTTCGTAAGCGGAATAAATCAAAGGTACGCTATGTTTTCTTTCTTAAAAAATAATAGATGAAATGTTAATGAAAGGTGAGAACTGTTGTGAAAATTTTAGTAATCTTCACAGACTGTGAACAAGGCTGAATTAACACCTTCAAAGGCCGTAAGCACTTAAAAGATTTTGGTACCCATACATAATACATTCACAGTATAATACGTATTTTCTTCCAATTTCTTCTCTCTCAGTCTTGGTTTAGCTGCACCAAACTCATCATGGTAACAGTAATGATAATTTTTTTTGGTACCCTCTATCCTTGATTTTCTAAATGCATGTTTATTTTGCTTAATGATTATTCCAGCTATGACTGAAAGAAATAGCTTAGAAAGCTTTCAACATAGAATATGAGACACTTTTCTGTTACATACCTGTCATGTGTAGAATCTGATGCATACAAAATCCATACACATGCATAAACCTAACATTAGTACCATCTATGAAGCAAACCATTTATTGATTCACTTTTCCTGTGCAGTTTGTGTCTTCCAAATGAATTGGTTTGTATATTCTCTTTTGTATTTTAACACAGTGGATTTGAAAATGTGGGATTTACCTAGCAATGAATGAGTGACAGTTATTTCAAGAGAAAGGTCTTATCCATAAAGTGAAACTGTGTTTAAATAAGTGCCTGATGAAAGTCAAGTTTCTGTGCATGGCTGAAAGGCGTCTAAAACAGAGCATGTTTGAGAATTTACATTTTCTGTTTCACACCAGTGACTTTTGTTAATGACAGTTTCAATTAACCCTTTGTTACACAGGTGAGGAAAATTAAGTAGTTACACAATTGGCGCATAAAATGTGCCAATTAATATTTCAGTTATAAAGGCATCTTTTTTAATATTATTTAGTAAATAAAATATTTAAGTAAATAACATGTATGCTAAGCAATGAAATAAAAATCTAATTGTATCAATTTGATCTTCATAATGTATAAAATAATATCTTATATGCAATTTAATGAAAATTCTGGAATAAAATAGATTTGACAGAAAAAGAAACTTACGTTACAGATATTTTTTTAATCGGACATATCATATTCTTTATTATTTTTCTGGTTATAACAATTTATACACATATAATCTATTTGTTTCACGTGATTTTTACAAGTGAAATTTTTATAGTGTGAATATATTATAGTTGTTCCAATTCTTCGTTATTACATTTGCTTAATTCTTCATCTGATAAGTGTTGAAGAAATCTCGCATAATCATCAGGGTGAACTATATTTTTTCTCCTTGAAAACCTGAATTAAATATAAGAAAGTCAACTTATTTTTTGTATATTAGTAAATAATTTGAAAGACTGAGAAATTAAATAATTCTAAAGTATTATGTTTTTGTATATTAATAAATAATTTAAAAGATTGACAAATTAAATCATTCTTAACTGTTATGATCAGTAATATTACTTTCTAATCATGCAAAAATTAAAAAACAAACTAGGAAGTGTGAAAACAAATACACAACATCACAAAATGAATTTTGTGCACAAAGTTCTATATTTGTGTTACATTGTTACACAAATATAGAACTTTGTGTGCCACAAGAGACTTGTTGAAAACAATCCTGAAATTTAATGCTTGAAACTGTGACCTTCAACATTTTACGGCTTCCTTCTCTGAAACGAATAAACGGACAAAGGTTAGGTTGGGAGTAGGTGTTAGTCACGTGATTTTCTTGGAATTCGCGAAAAGGTTTTCAAGAACTGTAGCACTCTGTGCGCCACCTGTGTAACTAAGGGTTAAACTGCAATAAACTGTGGTTTCCAACAAAAAGAAATCAAGGCTCGATAAATCCGGTGAGTGTGGAGCCAGGGAACCGGTCCACCACGCTCATTCCATCAATGCGGGAATGAACTGTTGAAATGATTACGAACGTCCAGTCCAAAATGAGCAGGGGCCCCATCATGTTGGAATCACATGTTGCACCTCACATTTGGTGGTACATCGTTCAGGGAATACGGGAAGAACCTGCTCCATAAAGATCAAATAATTTGTGGCGTTTAAGTTGTCCATCAGTGTCGGGCATGTTTGGCGTCTAATGGTGCAAACTTCGAGCATCTGTTGTAACATTCAAGCTGTTGTACACCATTTCCGGGTATAGGTTCCTATGCAATTCTTAATCCTTATGATGTGCTCTACCTGCCCTAGAAGTTTGTCACAACATTTACGGTACACCCTGTATATGCAGTTTACATTCCAGAGAATAAAGAAAGAAGGCAAAGCTAGCGACATGATTTATTCAAGCAGCAGCAGATAAAAAAGGTGGTTCTACTATGTGTGGTCGTATTTATAAGCCAGAAAGTCTTTACTGAGCAATGTTTGGTATAGCTAATTGGTTTCAGTCAAGTTTAATAATTTTATTTCATGTTTTATATTTAAACTTGGACAAGGATGTTACATGAAAGTCTCCATTTTCATGAAAATAGTGCAAAGTGGTCAAGTAAAAGTGGATGCAATGTTTCTTAACCATCCTCCTTTTGCATTGTCATTGAAATCAACATATTTGATGAAATAAATTGCATCAGATAGCAGAGATAGGTTTTTTGCTAGGATCGATTCTTAAGACAAAACTAGGCCCTCCTTCAATTTTTAAAGTATTATCCAGCTAATGAAAAGATAGGGTAGTGCTATAGTTTTAACAACGGCACTGCCCTATCTTTTTATAATATCTTCATAAAATAGTTGAATTATTTTAAATACATAAATTTCAACATTTTAATGTTGGATGAATTGGATGTTTATAATATTTATTTATTTATTTTTACTTTAGAGGTATTGTTTATGAATGGGTATATTTAAGGTAATTTTGATGATACGAGGATAGATTTTTTTTTGGCTAACTTGGTTGTAGAAATATTCTTATTATTAACATTTTTATGATGAGCCTTTGAAAATTTAAATTTCATATATTTTTATAGAAAGATATCCTGTGACCAAAAATTGCCAGTCTCAAGGCCTGCTTTTTATTCAGTTAATTTTTTACATTGTGACAATTTATGAACATCTAGTATATCATTGATAATTTTAATTTGTACTAGCAAGTGTATTATTATTATAGTTACATGCATTTTGTATATTTATGTAGGATCGGTATTCTGAGAGTGATATGTCTGGTACTCTGCGACCTCGAGAATTAATTGAATTGGCAAGTTTTGGAGTTGTAGAACTGGAACCAGCAGAATGTGGAATTGGTCACCAATTTCAGATATCCAATCTGAAAAATCCAACTTGGTGTGATTGCTGTGGTGATTTCATATGGGGTCTTTACAATTCAACTGACTGTCTAAGATGTGATAGTAAGTGTATAATTGTGTAATGTGTAATTTTAGTGAAAGAAAAACTGTTTAGATTCCTTTCTGTATGTGGATACACAAACATACCCCCCCCCACGATAAGCTAATTTAGTTTTTTTGTTAAAGGAGCATATAAGTTAAATGCTATTTCTCTGTCACTTGCATTTTGAAAAGATGATTAAAATTTGGGTCATGCATTCTGTATGGAGTATTTTCAAAGTTGCAGTACCCAGACATTTAAAGAAAAAGGTGCATTTAGTGAGCACAATATTTATACTTTATCTGAAAATGGATTAAGAGCAATGATGCAATTTAAAAAAATGTGACAAATAAATATCCGTTCAAAAAAAAAAAAAAAAAAAAAAAGCATGGTTTGAGGGCTCCCAAATTATATGCTATGCCTATAACTTCTGCCTACTGATTGTCTAGTAATTAAAAAGTGATCTGTTCCTTTGCACATCTGTCAAAATGATTGTTGCAGGTTTGACAGGATTTGCACCAACTTTCATGGTTAGTGGGAAAGTATGTAGAGTGTGCACAGTAAGTAAATCTTAAAAATATTTTTCTTATTTTTTGTAATTGTTGATGGGGAAAATATATACACAGGTGCCCCTTGGTGAAGATTGGTGATTTTTGGTAGTACATGGACACCGAGTTTGCAATTTTTTTTACTTGTTATTTTGGCTCTGTGTAGCGGTAATTTTTGTTCTACACAAAGCCAAAATAATAAGTCAAAGAATTGCACAAACTCAGTATCCATGTACACATAAACTTATTTTCACTTTAAAAAACATCAGAGAATTGCACAAACTTGGCATTGTGCACTGACTTTATACACATCGATCTATTTTCACTTAAAAATTGAAGGAGCACCTAATTCTACAGGGCCAAACAAAAAATATATAATCTCAATAAACTGCATTTTAAATCAAACAATGAAATAACATAAAAAAGCACTACGCATTACCATCGCATCTACACACTACACAAAGGAAATATCCATTTACCTTATTTAAAAATTTCTGTGTCTTCAGTCTGTAGCACACAAAATTCCTTAAGAGCATCCAAAAACTTTCCTCAAAACATGTTCCCTTTCTAATGGAACACTTTATATGGTGACCATTTGAACCATCCTTGTGACAAACCCATTGGCTAACCTTGTTCATACGTTGCTCTTCATTATATTGACAAATTTCATTTTTACGTTTATTAAAACATCTCTAGCCGTATGAAAAGTTTTAATCATGCTGAAAATGTTAAAGGTATTAAAAGAAGGCATGGTACATTAAATATGTATTTGTGTTCTTTGATTTAAATTTTAGAATTCAGTAGAGGGCTAAGTAACTGAAATCCTAAAGTGAGCTTTTTAAGAGAGTGACTAATCAGCCAAAAGCTAAGATTAACTTTATTATCTATGGAAAGAAAAAAAATTAATCATTATTTATTTCCTTATCATTTAGTTATTTATTTTCTTATGAATGCAATTTAAAATTTCTGTTTAACATTTCAGACTGCCACTATACCTGTCATCAACGCTGCCAACATTTGGTCACTCTTGACTGTAAAGGATCTGGTGACACTCAGACTACAGATCTTAGTAAAATAATAGATGCAACTATGAAGAATGATTCACTTGAAAAAGTAAGTGGCATTTCACTCATAAACTAAATGGTGGTGTTGAAATCTTTTATAAAAACTGTAATAAAATTTAATTTATTAAAATATTTAATTTTACCTTCACATGAAATGTAAGATTTAATGCAAAGGTACTCTTCAGTTACTGGGACCGCATTCACTAATGCATGTATACAAAAATGTATGTCCATATGTATGTGTATGTATACACATACATGCATTCACATATACATGCATAGATACATTTCTGAATCCAGTCCTGGTAACAGAAGAATACTAACAGCTGATATTTTTTCTTGCTTTTTTAGTTCTTAAAATAAAGTCAGACTAAAAAACATATGTTACGTAAAGGCATATACAGTACAAAGTCCGAAATCCGGACGTCCATTATCCAAAATGATCTAAAATCCGGACCTCAAAACCACCACCAACGTTTTCTCGTAGGCTTTATGCATGTGCATTTGATTCCCCCTCCTTTGTGCGTAATAAAACATCTGGAGAGTCCCAATTCTTTTCATTTTGACACTAAATAAAATACTTTGTTATTGAAGAAGCAATCATTTTAGCCTAAACTTGTGCGATCAGTGATTTGGCTACATTGCAGCATGTCTGCTTGGCATACATCTCAAACCGAAACATTCCACACAGATACATCATTGATCTGATACCAACCTGGCGATTCATTATTTATTATACTTTCCTTTCATCTTTGCATGTTTATCAAAACATGACAAATTGAGTAATGACTCATATAGTGATGCCTAAATAATTATTTTTATGCTAGTAATTGAATAATAAAGGAGTGTGGTAACCTTTTATGTTGACATTACACTTGGTGATGATTACAGATTTAAGTTAAATGTGCTAAAAAATGTTGACGAAAAATTTACCAAAAATTTCTTTGCATATGCTAAAAATAGATTTTGTTAATGATGCTCATAGACCCAAAGATTACATTTAGTGCTATTTGAATTTAGAATAACTGATTTGTTATTCACATAAACCCAGAACCAGCACAAGGGCTCGTATGGCCGCATTCAATTGCAGAATTTAGGACTCACAGAGACTGCGTCAGGCGGTAAGATATCTAGCCGCTGACCCTCAATAAGGCTTAAATATATGATGTTAATTTATTTATTCAGAACTCTGATAAGCCTTAAGCATGTGCAAGACATAAATATAATAAATAACTAAACTAATATAATTCAGGCTTAATTGTCTCGGTGCGCGATAGAAGCAAGATAAAATTTAACAGAACAACTTGTCATTAGTCGCCAAGCTCATGATGCATAGCCAAATATGTATAGTGAAGGATAGCCAAATTTGATGATGATAGCCACTAATTTTGAAGGTTTTCGGATATTGCAAAACAATGGTGAAATTTTCCAATTAACGGATTTTGTAAAGAAATGTGGAGAAGCGGTAGTAAAAGAAGTTTTTATATCATGAATGGTGAAATCTATAGTATGGTTCTAGATCCAGGAAATACCGCTTACCGGTAGTAAAGAAAGTGACAGAGAAGTTACTGAAAACCAGAAAATTTCGATTGACAAGTTATTCGGAATTCCCCAAACAACAGTTCCAGGACTTCAACAATGTAACTAAACAAGAGATTATGTCTGTCTGCAGAATTAAAGAGAAAGTATTAGCACAAAAAACGAAGCAACTTAAAACAACTTACATTGAAAGAAATGTTTAATAACAAACAAAAGTAAAAAGTAACAAAGGTAAACAAATAAATGTTAAGCTTTTTTTTTAATAAATTTTGATACCCTTTAGAACATAAATACTTTATTATTTCCTAAATCACAATTTCATATTTTTAATTTTATAATTTCTACATGTCGTCTTACTAGATTTAAACTGGTGATCTATTATCCAGAAAAATCCCAAATCTGGAATCGCTAAAGTCCCAACGAGTCCGGATTTCAGACTTTGTACTGTAATTGTTTTCTCATGTCATCCCTTTAGATGTATAGATTTCTAGTACTTTGCCATGATTAAACTAACTTTATACAGACATATTTAAAATCTGAAAATTTTGTAAGAATTTAAAGAACCTAATTTTTAAGTACAGTTTGTTTAAGATTGGTTTTTAAATTCAAGAGTTGAAAAGAGGAAGTTATTTCAGCTGAATAAAAATTCATTTTCTCAAGGGTAACGTTTTCTTTATTTATGACTCCTGTACCCTGAAAATTGAAAATTTAATAGTTGGATTTGAATATTAAGACTTCAAGAGGATGAATATGTGCCCTTAAATATATGCAAGGATATATGTTATATGCATTTGTACTTTGGTTATTATTATCAGTTTTTTTTTCTGCATTCTGTTCAGGAAAGATTATCTCCATTATTTTTTGAACATTTGGATGAGGAAGAATTAAAACGTAGGATAGAAAGATATAACTCCTTGCATCACAGTTCTGACATGGTTCTTGTAAGTACTGAGAAAATTTTTTTCTTTTTAAAAATTCAGGTATATATATATATATATATATATATTGTTGCATTTTTTCTTTTCTGACACCATTTGTTACGTTATTTTATTCCTTCACGTTCGTACGGGGTTCGTGAAGTTGTTACGGGGTTTGTAGATTTGGAGTGAATAACGGCGATACTTGATGAGGTATCGAAACACAATCAGGACAGCTCCAAAACTCGTTTTTACAGTCGTCGATGAACTACTATAAACACGCTGACACGATCAGTGACACAGCCTCCAGGTTATCAGGCTATCACGGTGGAGACAGCTTCACGGCAAAGCACTAAAGTACAGCTCCCGACTCTGCTTGGTCATTCTCAGAACTCCGCGTACTCTCGAGACTCTCCACGCTACAACTCGTAATGTACTCGACGACACACAGAGCACAGCTCCCAACTCTTCGGTTCAGCCGTTCACGGAGCTTAGCACGCTCTCTCGACGGTGTACTAACCGTGATACACTACGAGACTCTGTGCACTCGACGATCCACTCGCCACTCGCTGCCCGACTTGTCAACTCAATCCTCTCTGCAGGGATTGATTCGCTAGACGAGACACCTACTCGATACTAACTAACTCACACACCAGACAAGGGACTCTGACTCGCTCGATGAAGCAAACACACTAACTGACTGCGGACCAGAAGGGTTTATAATGCTTTCGGCTTGTGTTCGAGAACATTCTGGGCTAAACCGGTAAGAATTCATTCCAGAAGGTTCTCCATCTGTCCATGGTATATCGCCAATTTTGGCACCAAATGGATGATTTCTTGCCAAATGTGGCAACCCTGCTTTCCTTGCTATTTTATGACAACCCTAAAACTGCTTTGTGGGGAAGCCATCCTACCGCGCCTGTACATTTTGTAACAATATATTTTCATGTTTGATATGTAATGGACATAACTTTGCATATGGTATGTAATCCACATAGCTTTACATTTAATACTTACTCAAAATAAATTGAATTCAAAGCTGTGCATTAAATAACTGCATCTATTTTAATTAGGCTGTTATACTTAATTTTAAACCTCTTCCATATATTACATTTATCATTTTAATTTAATGCATAGTATTCTTCAATTCAAAATAAATTTGAATGATTGATAATACATATTCATCATCTTAAAATATTACATTTTCTAGAAAACAGAAAGTTTAGTATTAGTTCTTTATTGTGTTATTCATAATAATACAGTCATTTTAGATGAAAAAAAATTATGGTTACTTATGTATTAACACAAATACCTTAGTAGAAGTCACAAAGTTTCAGAGTGTGCCAAACTATGACAACCATGCGTAACACGATTCTTCTGACAACCATGCTCTTAACAGTCTTTCAGTCAAGCAACAGTGCTATTTTTGTTTGCGTTCTTTTTTGTTGTGTTCCAAGTTCTACAAGTTTTTATAAACAAATTGTGATATTTTTTTCCTTAAACTTATTGCTACCAATGGAAAAAGCTGTGGTAAAATTCCTGTAGAAATATATAATTTAGCTGAAAATTTCTAAAGCGAGCAGTGAGAAAATGCCTGTACTTAGATGTTTACGAGGTTTACATGAAACCGAGTCTCTGCAGTTCTCCTTATTTTTTTATTTATTTTTTTTAAGCAAAAATAGATTGTTGTGTACTTCAGAAGAAAAATTTAAAAAAAAAAAAAAAAAAAAAAAAAAAATTGCAGAAAGATTTGAAGAAGATGTGTTTTTTAAATATATCACATAATCTTTATTTAATAATATAAATTTGTATTTTAAATTGCCAAAGTAGGCTTCCTTTTCATATATGTTTACCAACTTATATATATAAATTATACATACAACTTATATATACAATTTTTCATATAATGTTTACGCACTGTCGCGTAATGTTTACCAGTGTTTATTGTATAAAGATTGATAGTCTGTGAATCTTTCTGGAGGGGGAGGGTCCCCCAAACCACCAGCTTTTATCTCATAATTAACTTCTATCTTGTCATATGTAAAAAATTGCCAAAATTACTAAATTGTACCAGAGTGGTTGCCTTAATACACAAGTACGTCTTTTTGTATAATTTAGTTATATAACTCTGGTAAATTTAAAATAGCCACAAATTTATACCTCATTATGTATAATTTAGTTGCGTAACTATGGTCTTCTTTATCACGTCAACAATTTATATATTTTTACAAAGTGATTTTTTTTTGGGGGGGGGGAACTACAGTAAGTTGCGAAAGTAAGTACATAAAAGGTATGTACAATGTGTGATCCAAAAATCAGTAAACATTAGAAAAATTTTGCATTTTGTGAATTTTTCAATGTATTGTAAAATAATTATTTGCAGATGCTCAAAGTCGATTTTTTTTAAAGACTTTTTGGTACTTTTCCGTTTCACCGGCACAAATCTCGCCAAGCAGACTTTACTGGTGACAACATACAGTATACACATAAAAAATGTTAGTTCTAAGAATTTGCTATCTTGAAGGCATAAACATTTTAATGTCATTTAAAATTTTGTAAAAAGCCAATAAATAAAGACAATAAATTTGTAAAAAGATATTAATTTAAGAATTTACTATACTTTCATGGTTCAACATCCTGATTCACCAGTTCTCATCATGTGACCCCAAGTGATCTCATCTTACGTAAACTACGCTACAAAAATCTAATTCTCTCAGTAATTATCTACGTTAATTTCAAGTTAAATCTTAATTTGGAATACAAGTGCAAGAATTATTTCAGTTCATATACCTTACTAAAAAATTATGTAAAACCGCGGTGCTTTACTTTGCTAGTGCATTCTCATTAGAACTGATGAATTTAACCCTTGATTTTGTCTTTTCTATATTTTCGGGTGAGTGGTGTGATTGCATCCTAATTGACTTAATTACATGAATGGCCTTAGGGCATAAAATTGAACTATCGTGTAAAAATTCTATGTAATTGTATGCCAGTATTGATAGAAACAATCAATCTGATAAGAAATGGCTGCAACTTTTTTTGAAAATGAGGCGTAAAAGATTACCAGCGAGGATATTCCATTTGGCATCAGTCGTACCATTATTGGCAACTTGGTTGCCTGCGTCGTCAAAACGGAAATGTACCAAATTTTTATATTGTAAGTTGCTTGAATTGCAATTACGCTAACATTTAGAATTCTGAATGTATGACTACTTTCTGATTGTGATTAAGCACTGTGCATCCCTAATTTTGAAGAATGGCCATGGAATTTTGTAGCATTTTATACAAGGCGGAGCATCATTCCATATTGCTTCTTACTTTCAAAGTTTTCAGAAATGGAATATTAAACTGTTGTTTCAGTATGAATGGTTATATTGAATTTCAGGCCTAAAATTCTGTTTTAGTTTTAATAATATAGTTTATAAGTCTACCTGCAACTCTGGATATTCAGAGAGACATCATCACTGGTGGTGTGGAAATATGCTTTGTGATATCATGCTTCAAAGATTCATGCTGAACTGTTATTTCTGCTATTCTTGCATCTTAGTTTATCTTCAGGCAATGCTGAAAAATGACGGCTGCGACATTCAATCATTATTATGTGATATTTTGTACTTTTTTAGTGGATGAGGCATTATCTGTTAAATGTAATTATGATTTTAAGAATTTCACTTTTTGGCCCCATTTCTGGACTATTTACGTTGGAAATTCAGTAAAATACTTTTTTATTAACTGACTGACTTTTGAATCACCCTGCATTTTATTATAAATGTTTTATATTTTGCCTGATGCTCATAATTAGGCTTTCTACATAATTTAGCAAGAAGATGGAGAAACACTTCATGGTTTTATCCGAGTTCATATGAATCTTACAAGACCAATTAATGTTATTGCTGGTACTCGTCCACCTTCCATCTATGATATACTAAAAGAAGAAGATGATGGTGGCCGTAAAACCTTGACTTCATTTTATTTACCCAGGGATACAGTCAAAGCCTTACATATTACTAGGTATGATAATGTATTGAGATTTATTTTTTAATTTGGATAGTGTGTAAGTGGCATTAATGTCGTTATATATTCTAAAAGGAACCTCTTAGTTTATTATATTGTGCATCATCCATTTTCTTTATCATGTACCTTGACTTGCCTTATTTGCAGTCTGTATATAAGAATTTTAAATCTGTATAAAAAGTGTTGTGATAGTATCTTAGATTACTGTAGGAATGAGATTGGATGATGTGTAAAAACTTTTCACAACTTTGGCGAGAGTGTAATGAAGGAATTCATATACAGGAGAAAACAAATGATATGTGCATTCTTATTATAAATTTTAAACTTAGAAATTATAATAAATAAATAACTCAAAAAATAAGTAAGATCTTACTGTATATTTTAATTTCAATGTTTCATTTTGTTAATTTGTTTTCTTTGTATTTTATCCTTTTATACTTTAATGTTATAAATTCTTGTTTTATTTTTAAATTTTTCTTCTTTACTTTAATGTACCAAGCTCTGGGTGTTCTGAAAAGTGTATATATATGTATATATATATATTTTTTGTATTATAGATTCTTATTATATGTATAGTTATGAATATTATATGTTTAAATCTTTGCAATAATTCTTCCATAAATGGCTGAGTTGTAAAGACCATTGCAGCTGTATGCATGTTTGAAAATCAGTTTTATTATTTTAGTCGTTTCAATGGTTTTTCTATCGTATATGTATACAGGAAAAGGAATTAAGAAGAATATTTAAAAATATGAATGCTATCTAAACTAAAGGAATAATTGCACTTTTACAGAAAAAATATATTGTAATTAAGTTATATTAAATACTAAAATGCAGAAGAAAGAGTTGATAACCAGTGAAAACTACTTTGGAACTTTAAGTAAAACTGATTACGTCTAGGCAAAATGGCCAAAATTTTAAAACGGTCAGATTGAACTATTTTTTGCTCTTGGGGGGGGGTGGACAAAAATATATTAATTTCCCATTCTAGTTAATTGGTAGTAGAGATCAATATTTCAGATACTATGCAATTTTGAAATTCAAAAAACAAATAATCAAAAACAATTGCATAGCATCATTGCCTTTAACAATTTGAAAACTGAAAAATAAAAGTTAAAAACTTTATTTATTAATTTATTGTTATTATTATGATTTGTTTTGTTTTGTTTGTTGAAATTGGATAGGAGATTGTGCAATGCAATTAATTTTAATTTGCTTTTTCGGTTTAATTGTTATTTTTTCATGTGTAGAATTACTGTATTTGACGGCATATAAGACGCACTTTTTTTCCTAAATTTGGTCTCAAAAACGTTTCCTGCATCTTATACGTGAAGGACACAGTCTTATACGTGAAGGTAATTGCATTCAATAATTGTTTATTTGGCTTTTACGAAACGTGAGAACTAAAAGAAACCACGCTATTTAAACTTTTTTCCTTGTGTGTGGCCGTCTAAATAAAGGTGCGTCTTATATGGAGTCAAATACAGTACTTGTTTTTACATGGATTTGTTTGTTAAACTCATTATCAAAATTCTTTTAGATTTTTTTTATATTTTATAGCATAAACTCACCAGCAATAGCACATTATAAAAATCTGTAGTTTTTCAGAACCAAAACCAACAAAGGTTGCTGAAGCTGTAAGAAAAGTACAAAAGCTTATGCTTCATCTTCTGACTGATTCAGTATCACTAATAAATTCAAGAGGAATAACTTGGTTAAAGAAATTAAAAAATCATCTTCGTGTTAAGAATCGAGAAACACTTGACATTTTTTTTTTTTTTTTTTTTTTTTTAAGAACAGCTCTTATTATTATAAAATTTGCATTGACTTGGCTAAAGATTTAATTAAATACAGAGCCTCTAAATGCCTCTCTATGCATTTTAAATGTTTTAATTTATTTTGCCTTATATATTTATATATGTGTATTAGATGAGGATTAGCTAAAATAAAATTAAAATCTTAATTTTTAATGTCTCCTTTTCAAGTCTCCATTTTAGTTTCGTTGTGTCCCTTTCTACCCTAAAAATAATAATATGCTTTTAATAAATCCTTGTTAATTGCATCATTTCAAAGTAATCTCTGTCAGATGATTCTTATATAACACTAATGATGGATGTATTTACATAATGGCAAAATCAAAACTAAATTTTTTTATCCAATAGTAATCCTTTAATTTGGAAACCTGAAATTTAAATAATGAATAGAAATAAAATGGTACCATAACTTTGCTATTCTTAATCAGTAAAATATATGTCCAATCCTTAAATATCCCATCTCTGGTTTTAACTCTTGGGAAATGCATCTTGTCAGTGTAATCTAACGTACATTGGCCAGATTAAAAGAGCACTGAAATTTTGCACTTCAGAATATTAATCCTAATTTCAAAAAGGAAGAAATAAACATATCATCCTAGCTAATCATAGCTAGTCATTTGACCATAATTTAAATTTTGATTCTATGAAAATTATTAACATTGTTGATATGTTTAATTTCCTTGAAGCCTTTCACATTTACAAAAATTTGCCTTCTTTAGTTAATGACACTATTTCCAGTCCAGTGCTTTCAGAATTCTAACACCATGGCTTTTTCTCCTTGTTCCACATATTGATTTCCTTATAAATATGGTTCTTACTGCTGTAACCTTTGTGAAAATGCTTTTCTTCTGAGAATGGAAACTCATCCTGAATATCCTCAAAATTAGTTTTATTTTAAAAAGCCTGAGACTTTCTTTTTTTTAAATTTTAAATGATTATGGATATGTATGCTTAAATTAAAACTGTCTGTTATTAGAAATTATGCATTAGATGGAACTTCAGAACATTTATACAAAATGAAAAGGTTGTAACTTGTTACAGGATTTTAATATTTTAAAATTAGGTTTCTAAATGGAAAGTCATTCAAACTAGAATATGTGCCCATTTACTTTTTAAAAACAAATTAAATTAAGAATTTAGATAAAAATGTTGGTGACGTTCATTTTGTTTATCTGATTATTATTATCAACAGAGTTAATATGTGTTTAAGATTTCTTTTAAAAAATTTGCACCATTAAGTTATGTATCAACAACTAGAAAATAATCAAACAACTTTTATTAGAACTGCAGGAATGTAAAATTTGCAAAATCATATGAATTATTTTGACAGTTTTAGAAAATATGCAATAAATAACATGAATTCCATTTATCCTTAAGTATAATTTGCTGTTAGCTTTTATTTGAATTTATTGCTATGTAATAATATAAATATGTGGATATTTTCATATCTTTTTATTATCACAACATATTTCATTTGTAGCATCTTTATTCACTGTTATTTAAAGGATTTAATTTTAATTTAATGGTATATTTTTAGTGAGTTCTCTGCTCGAGAAGTGATAAATGCTTTGCTGAAAAAATTTAAAGTTGCTGACAATTCCCACAAGTTTGCCTTATATGAAAGAACCTATGCTAAAGGTTCAAATCAAGGTAATTTTTGCTAAATTTCTGTTTTCCATCCTTAAGCACAAGGGTTTACTATAAACACAAAAATAATCTAACTCATTTCTTCATTATATGCAATGAAATCTTATATGCATTAAAATATTTAAATAAACTATTTTTTCTGCTAAATTTTTTTCACATTTCCTTTTTTTAATGCCAAAATGAATAAAAAAATAAGAAATATTTAATTATTACATTGAGTTATTAGGTTTTAAACAGAGACATTTAACAGCCATAGGCTTTTATGATATTCCAGGGCCAGCTATTAATGAATTGCCAAAATATGAGTCTCCAAACTCTTAGAGCTCTGAGCATTGCTCATACGTTAAGATGGCACTGGTTTTAAAATGTGTAGTGATCATATATTGTTAATATACTGTTAATATATAGTATAAATCTAAAGATTTGATTTTACACTTATATTTATTATTGCATATGATGTATTTAAAACTCAGTTTGCTTTTTTAGACTATAAACAGCATTTGCTTTATGAGTTAGTTCATTCAGTGAAAGCTCAGTAATGGATTTTCGTGTGGGAATTCACTTTAAATGTCTGCCTTTTATTAAATGTAAGTTAATGAGATTAATTTAATACCATATCATGTGGAAGAAAAATTTCATTTGATAAATGAAATATAAGCATGATTTTTCAAGCTGTTCGAACTGCATAACATAGTTTTAAAAAATTGTTGTTTATGAAATGCATTTCTTTAAATAAAATTATTAAATATATATTTAGAAATGCATTTATAAAATGTCATGCATAATTGGCTATTTGAAATTACTGATCTGCTTCCTGTCGATGCAACCTGTCCAAAAAAAACTTAAAGTTTGATTTATTTCAAATTGTAGATTTAAGAGTGAAAAAATTGTAATGCAGTGTAAAATGTTCCTTGTCCATTAGTTTCCTTGACTGATTAAGTTTTATATTTGCTTTATTCATCAAGAATACCATCAGCTATAAAAACAGCTTTGTACAACAACTATCTGTGAAGTTATTGCAGAGGTCTGAAGTGAAACCTAATGATGTTTCTGATCTTAAGTGAAGCTACAAGCTTCCTGATCTAAGGCTTATTATATTACAATGATGGTCTGATCAGGAGATCACTAGTGGGACGATGTGCCCACATTTTGATTTCAGTAGTTGTAAAGTACTTAGAAACACATTTTTTAACTAAATGATTTTTACTTTTATCACATGTGATTACATTGCAACACATACTGCATTGAAAGTAATGATTGTTTAAATTATTATAAGAGTAAAAATTTTTTTTTAAGTGTGGGATTGAGATTAATTTGTCAATAATAATGAGATTAGGAATGTCTTTTATCTGATCTTCCTACCTCCCTCATCAATGTATGTAAAATGCTACATTTATAATCCTCGTTGCACTGTAAACTGTCAGTTCTTGTAATACCTTTCTTTCCTAGCAGAATTCTAAGTGGAGATCTATTATTAATCTTACATCAATAGATCTCTGTCTTTCAAATGATAAAACTAGTTTTTGCAAGTTATGTTTTAAATATGTGTAACAACCTAAGCAATTAAAAAATAATTTATATATGTCAAAAAATTTTTAATTTTAATAATATATGTTCTTGATATAATTTATAATATATGTAACTGATAATTTTTATGAACATTTACTGCAATAATTTAACTACTAAAAGATAAAAATGAGCTTGCTACATTTCGTTACTTATACATGTATAGATCAGTCAGCCAGATTTGTGGCTTAGTGTTGAATATCTGATAATTTAAGGGTTTTAATCTTTTATAACTTTGAACTTTGACTCATCTGATGGTCAGAAAGTTTGCGTACTTTCTTCTATTTAACCAAGAACTATATATCTTGTCAAAAATATGCAACACATCTATCTCATTGATTTGTCTGTTTTTTTTCCTTACCATATGTGTTGGAAACAGCATATTTTTATAATAAAACCTTTATAAATTATGTTTTTACCCTTGTAAATAGATCATATTACTATTGTTAGGCAAGGGAGGTGCAGGAAGTTTCATTTTTGACAGTAGGGTGGCATGACAAAAACAACTTTGTGAACCTCAATACACAAATGCAATTAAATTTTAAACACACATTTATTAAATTCTTGAATATATTATATTATTAGTAAATACTTGGGTAACTAATCAGTATCCCTACCACATATAATACTATGCAAAATAACACTGAATATCACACCCAATTACAGCTTACACATTAAGTTAACATTCTCAAATCCTACAGTATCACAACTGCAACACTAATACTTTACTCATTTCATTTTTGAAATAAAGTGTTAACCATGGTAATTTCCTATAAGAATAAAGAATTTTGCAAGAGTAGCAATTAATTAATTTTTCAAGCAAATTTAACCCTACGATATCATATTCTAATTTCAGCAAACATTAAACTGACAACTCCAGCCTGGTTATTGAGAATAATCATTAAGGTAATTCAAAATAAGTAAAAAATACAAAATCATCATTCACTGATTCTTCCGCACCATACATTCCTTCGAGACACAGGGAAAAGTATCTTTCTTTTCGTGAATTCATCATTTAGATTTCTTAGGAACATTACAATCTTTCTACTCACAGAGAAAAGCCTCTTTCTTTTCGTGAATTCTTCACTTAGATTTCTTAGGAACATTACAATCCTTCTACTCACAGAGAAAAGTCTCTTTCCTTTTCGCGAATTCATCTCTTAGATTCTTAGGAACATTACAATCTTTCTACTCACTGAGAAAAGTCTGTTTCCTTTTTCATGGATTCATCTCTTAGGTTTCTTGGGAACATTACAATCCTTCTACTCAGAGGGAAAAGTCTCTTTCCTTTTGATGAATTCATCTCTTAGGTTTCTTAGGAACGTTATAATCCTTCTACTCACAGACAAAATTATCTTTCCTTTTCGTGAATTCGTCTCTTTGCGGAAGGTAGTAAATTACCTCCAAAGAACCGTTGCCGAAACCCGCACCGCGCCAGATAATCTTCACGGATTTAAAAATGATTTACCTTCAACGCTGCGTTCATAACAGCAGAGAGTTCTCAAAGAGTAAAGAAGAAGATACCAGAAGTAATCAGTGCTAACAGTTGTCGGTAAAGTACTCTTGGAAATTAGCACTTTATATTAAATCTTTCTAGAAGAAAATGCTCTTCTAGTAGCTTAGTCAATACAAATTCCGATGCCGTTTTGGGCCGAAGTCAGCCGCAGGGCGAAAGCCCTCCCTCTGCAATCCGAATCAACAGCCGGCGCTTGCGAGAGCAAGACCCGCAAGGGGTCAAAGCCCCACACTCTTTTTCCTTCTTCAAAAATCAGAATTCGAATGAATGTAACAAGTTGCAAGCCTCCCAAGAAATCTCAGTTTCTCTGGCTCTATGAGTTCATAGGCCTACAAAAATAATCAAATTAAATCTTACCAATGCCAGAATTTTACTTTATCTAAACTGTGAAAATTACACCCCCATGATGAATCAAACACCAGAAAATCTGCCAATACAGTCCAGAAAACATCTGTACTCTCAATGTGGAAACTAAAGTGGACCCCTAAACTAACAAGCGGAAACTAAGCTTTACAATCCAATTGCCTAAGCTAAAAGAAACATTGCAACTACAACAAAAGTGAAAGGAAGATGATTTTCGTTACAAACGCCATTATTAAAAGGCAACAACACAACACCCTACTGCCTCCACTGTTAGTAAAAAGGCCATAAACCAATAAACCAGGTGGCTCTTGCAACCGTCTCCTGTCTTTCTTACACTACACTTTCAAGAACTACCAGTTAAATAAGGCTTTAACAATTTAAGAGTACTTTTTACCGGATTAAAATAATGAGTACAAATAAAAATATTAGAATAATGAAAACTTAAAACACATATTAATAATTAAAATTCGTGACATAACATTAGGGTTTAAACTTTTTTCCTAAAAGTATCAAAATAACAAGTTTGAAGTGTAGGCATATAGAATAGTATTATTATCTAGTTAATAAATTCTAATAGTAAATTTAAAATGAATAAATCTATTAATTCAAGTATTAATAGATTTATTCATTTTAAAAATCTTAAAAGTTGAGTAATATACAAGATTCAGCATATTTTATTTATTTTGTAGCTAAACTTCGACGAATTCAGGATCATGAAACTCCTCTTATGCTTGCATTATTAAATTGTGATGAAGATAAGCAATTTGTATTGCAAGAAAATGAAACTGAAGATATTGTTGTAAGTTGTATTTTATTAATTATCTGAGTATTTTTTTATGAAATTTAAGATATTGAAAAAAGTATTTGTATTTTTTCTGTTTGTTTGGAAGAAAATTATAATTCATATTTAATTTTCGTTTCCCAGTTAAGATAAATAGTATCAACCTGAAACAAATATTTCATGAGAAATTTTTTTAATTATGTTATCTGTTCCAATTTTTTATTATTTGAATTATTTTTCTCTTTCTCTCTTCCCCCCCTGTCTGAAGTTTGATTATATAGACATTACATTAGAGTATTATTATAATACTCTATGCCAAATGGTATATTAAAATATATGGCTAAAATGAAGATGAATCAAAATATGGGAAGTTTAGTTATAATTTCTCATACTGCGCAAACTATCAATATGTGTAGATTAAAGTAGTAATATTTCTTTCCATATGATTCATTTACTCTTTTACCTTTAAACTGTAAAGTAGATTTTAAAGCGGCATACACAGTTGGCAGGTATTAACAAGTATCTTAATGAACTGTTCCAATTTAAATGTGCATAGCTTATTTCTGTTTATCATTAAAATGTAAAAAACCTTTCTTTTAAAAAAGTTCCTCAAAACTTTTTCTTTTTATAGTTAGACTTGCAGTTCTGCAAGAACTTAAATTGATAGAAGGTCATTTTTAATGTATACTGTGGTAATAAATTTTAGTAGTGATTAATATGAAGCGAATCTTGGTTTAGTGGTTACGATTTTCATGATTTTGCTAGGTAAATTAAGAATACCATGAACTATAAATTTCAAATAATTTTTTGTTAATGTTATATAAAAGAAACATTTTAAAGGCTAGATGATTAAATTGGAGATTTGAAATTAATTAAACTTTAATTTATTTAGTTTAGTTACTAAAAAAATGTGTGTGAATAAATCTGTTGAGTATTATGAAGCTAAATCACAACACAACAGCTGATTATAATAATTATGTGGAAGATAAAGAAGTAAAACATATAAAAAAGATTAAGTGCATAACTGAAAAAAGATTGGATTTGGAAAGCAACTGCTTTGGTGACTCCCCTCGTCTATCCATGCTGCCAGTTTTGACTTAACCGGTCATGATAGTTGGGAGTATTGCATCAGTGAGTGAATATGTACAGCTGCATTCTGGTGGGAAAATGTGTAATGTAAAAACTGATCAGCAAATCAACATCAAGTTTCTTGTGAAGCTTAAGAAATAAGCCATTTTTTCATATGTCAACCAAGGCTTTTGGAGATGAAACTTTGTTTTAAGCATGTGTATTTGAATAACATAAATGAATTTTGGAGGGGCGTGATAGTGTGGAAGATAATGAACATTCTGGGCACCCAAAATCAGCGATTACAGACCAAAACTTTGCCAAAGTTCATAAGCTTTTGCCAAAGTTCATAAGCTGATCCAGGTTGACAGAAAATTAAGTGTTCTTACAGCAAAGAAATTGGTTAACTTGAATAAGGAAACTAATCAATGCATTTTAACTGAGGAATACGCATGAGGAAAATCTGTGCGATGGTTGCTCCAAGAGTTTTGTTCAATAACCAAAAACAGTACTATTAAGACTTTTGCGTGGATATACTAGAACGCATTAGAAATGAGGAATATGCATGAGGAAAATCTGTGCGATGGTTGCTCCAAGAGTTTTGTTCAATAACCAAAACAATACTATTAAGACTTTTGCATGGATATACTAGAACACATTAGAAATGAGCCAAATTTGTTGGAATCTAATCTTTTGTAATTTGTGATGAAACATGGATTTTTACCTGATCCTGAAAGTAAGCGCCAGTCAATGCAGTGGAAATTTTCAGCATTCTCAAGACCCAAAAAAAGCACACATTTAAAAAAATTCAGTGATTGAGTGGGCTCCCTAGTGGTCAGATTGTTCTCAGCATTACTACATTGAAATACTAAAAAGGCTGCTTGAAAAAATTAAGAAAAGAAGGACACAGCTGTGTAGTGATGGATGGCTGTTGCACCAGGACAATGCACCCATCTGCATCGAGTAGTTTATGGCCAGCAAAACATTACTATGATAAAGCATCCATCTTATTTACCCTGTGACTTTTTTTTATTTCCTAAAGTTAAATCTTGTGTTGTAATGAGAACCCATTTTACTTCAGTTATAAAGATGTTCATGTGAAAATGGAGAATCTCCTGAAGGCTCTTTTAGAAACATCATTCCAAGAATGTTACTAGTAATGGCGGCACCAAATGCAGAAGTATGTGAATGATGAAGGGTATTGCTTTAAAGGGGATACATCACAAAGAACTAATTCTGTAAATACACTGATTTATTGGAACAATCTCTGTCTTTCTTTTCTTTTTTTACCCATTTGTTTATTTTATATGTGTGTGTCATATTTTGTAAGTGCCTATTTCTTATTATCTTCTGTAAATGTTAAAATTGATGGCTGCAGCAGGATTGTGGAAACTGATGAAACTTAGCACTACTACACCGAAGTAGAAATGATTCATGAAAAGAAGAAAAAATGATGCAGGCCATGTTATTTCGTAGAATGTTTCGGTTTGAAATATATGCCAAGCAGATACGCAGCTATGGAGCTACAAATTTATGCTAAAATAATTGTTTCTTCAATAACATGGTATTTTATTCAATGCCAAAGTGAAATTAAGAATTGGAACTCTCCTCATGGTTTATTATAGAAGGGAAAATATCAAGTGTGCATGCGTAAAGCATACAAAAGAAAAAAAGTTGTTGGTGGCTTTGAGGTCCGGATTTTAGATCATTCCGAATATTGGATGTCAGGATCCCGGACTTTCTCCTGTATTCACTTTCTGCTTGCAGGAAACAATACACCAGCAGAAATCTACCATTTATTTGATATGAATGCAATGAGTGCTTGCAAAATACATGTGTGAGTGAAACTATTTAAGAAAGCGTGAGAAAATGTGTATGAGAAATTAAGCTTAGGTCATCTGTCTGTCTGTAATCACTAATAATCTTGTGCCTGCAATAAACATTGATTTTTGAAAACGGATAATTCACAATTTTTATGCAATCAGTTAATTTTCCTAAAGTTTAACTGTTAATTTTTTACAAAATTGTATCAGGAAATATACAAAATTGTATCAAAGAATATAATATATGGGAAATTGTGCACTTGGTGGATTCTTAGGATATTTATCCCAAAACACAAATATTCTGACAGTAGCCAGTGCTATGACATCTTTGTTCCAATATCACGAGGAAAATGGTGAATTGTTAAGCAGTACTGTGATGGGGGACAAAGTGTATGTGCTTCACATAATCCCTTAATCTAAGCAGCAGATGCTGAAGTTGCAGCGCACATCATTTTCATTGAGAGTAAAATCCAGCTAGCAATTTCAACTTGCTAGGTTATAACATTTATGTTCTGGTAGAGATACAGGGTTTTGTTGATGGACTTTATGCTATAAGCGAAAACAATTTTTGAGTCTTGCAGTGTTATTTGTTAACAGTATTAACAAATAATTCTGTGAGACTTCCAGATACAGTATCATGCCATCTGGAATAAGCAGTATGGCATGCTGTCTGCTGGAGTTCCTTCATAATAATGCAAGGTCCCAAAATGCTGCTTATTTGTCAGTTGGTCTTTTACCTTGTATGCAGTTCAGACTTTGTTCCAACAGATTGCCACATATTGTACCTGGAACATTTCTTTACTGGCAAGCAAATCAAAACTGAAGACTAAAACATTTCAAGAATGATTTTCCTTTCAGGCAGCAAAGGTCTATAAAAACTTATCTCATGTTAAGATAAATGTTTGAACAATAATGGAACATGTATGAAAGAGGAGCTGGAGGTGTGTATACTTTGGGGGAAGGTGTGTGTATGTGTGTGAAATAAGCTGCATTATGAGGCCTTACTATGAAAACACCCCTAATAGATAGGAAGTTAACGAATGAAGTTAGATGGAGATGGACTAGTAGTATGGCTGTGTTCTGTGTGGAGTGAAGTGTTGTTGTCTAACAGATAATAAGTAATTTTTCCAAGTATTGACTCTTAAAATTTACAGGAACTTTTATTTATATTTCATAGCTGAATATGATCATGGTTTTATTTTGCATTATTGTTATTTCATTCTAATTTATTTAATATTCTCATAGTGCTGGCAGTCTTTTGCAAAATATGTTAAATAGCTAGCTGAAATTATTTATCATTAATTAAAAATTGTGTTTACAAAAAATACAAACACTATAGTGTATTTTATAATTTTTAAATATTTTTAATGTGTATGCCATTTGCTAAAATTAACATTGTGAGCAGTTATTTTTGTTTAATACATTTTTCACTCATAAATTGCACTTTACATTTCTAAAAATCATATTCTGCTTTAAAAAAAAGTAAAAATTTTGCAAACATCTACTGCATGTCTATTTTTAAATATTAATAAATTTGATTTCAGTGGGAACAGTTTGCAATTCCAGAACTACATAATTTTTTGAAAATCCTGGATTTGGAAGAAGAGGAATATCTAAACCAAATGAAATTAAAATATAGAATTCTGCAGGAAAAAATTCAAGAGGCTATGGACAAGTTCTCACCTTCAAGTAGGTCATTAGCGAGTTAAAACAGGAAATTCTGTTGTTAGATTCTATTCTGGAATTAAAAATGAAGCTTTCTTCTTCCAGATATAACCTGTGATTTCTGCTGATGTATAAGACAATTTTTGCCCATGTTGACATGGTCAATTTTAATGTGTTTGTGTCCCAATTTTGTTTTGTTTGAAGTTATAATAGAGAAGGAATATATATTTTAAATAAATCCTAGGTAATATATTATTGTGAAGGCATTATTGTGTTAAAATGGCAGGAGCTGAATTTTCAAATGTTTAGATGGCATTTACTCTTGACATTTGAAGCATATATATTCATAGTATCAGGAATTCCTTACTATTAAGATCTTTCCCTGTTGGTCTTTTCACGAATTTACTTCTAATCTACAATTTTATATCAAATGCTACTCATTATTGTTATTATTATTTGTTATTTTGTATCTCCTCTGGAAAATTTTTTTAATGCAGCATAAAATTTTGTTATTTTTAGAATTGTTATTTATGTAATAGTAAGATGCATTTAATCTGCATGTGAAAAAATAAAATTTGATAGTAAGCATGTAATTTTTAGAGCAAAATGCATGTAACAAATAATCTTTTAAACAAATTATAGATAATAAAAGTCTTCTATGTTAGAAGTGTTCAGAGCACATGGCAAAACTCCATCTCGAATAGCTTGGGGCATTTTGTTAAAAAATATAATTAAAAAAATGGGCATTTGTTAAAAAATATAGTGAAATATTATGGCAATACAAAATATTTTTATTACTTATGCATATGATAACAATAATTAAAATTGTTAAATCATGAGGAAAAAATACTTGTTTAATGGAAAGACTGTAATATTACTAAAAATAATATAAAAGTAGTATGATGTTGTTTATGTGCATTGAACATGATCAGTATTCCAGCAAAGTGTGCTACTACAGTGTAAAGACCAAAATCCAGATGTCCAATATCTGGAATGATATAATAGCCAAACCTCTGGACAATTAGCACTTTTTTTTCTTTTTTTTTGGGGGGGGGGGATGCTAAGAATGGAGAATATCAGATGTTAGAAAAAGCAGGTATGCTGCTTCTTCAGACTAACTGAAATTCCTGCCTGTTTGTTTTTAAGCACTTGCTGAGAATCACACTGTAACGAATGGCAATATTAATGTTAGTCATGACCACATTTTCAGCCCTTTAGGAGGGGTTAGCACATTTCTCCCTGACCTAAACAAGCAGAAAAGCTCCAAAACATATTTATTAGGAGTGCAGTATTGTTCATACTAGTTTCTGTTGTTAACATTGCAACAGGGGAAGAGAAAGAATTAGGTCCAGAGGAATTTTATATCAGTTTAATGTAGCAAATTGTACTCTTCCCTTAACTTTCTTCTAGAAATATTTTAATATAAAATCTGATTTGCCGGGTATTGCAAGATCATGAGAGAATGTGTCGGCAGATATGTTTTTAAAATGCTTGGCCTAATTTAATGCTACCAAATTTCACGATGATGACAAAAACCGCAGAATCTGAAGTTTTTTTAGATGTCACAGAAATAAGTGAAATTTTCTGATTGATGGACAGTTAGGAGGAAAGCCAAATGAGGATGATATATCTAAAGTCTTACAGTCCAATGGTAATGTCAAAATCATCAATCAATTAATAGAATGGTAAATATTTTTAGTATGATTTTAAATATGAATACATTAGTAAAATAAATCTATTTTGCCTTCAAGTGACATTTTAATTTCTTGTGGTAGTGGTTCAGAAAGAAATCTTTCTTCTTTTGAAGAAAGAAATTTCCTGTTATTTTATTAGATTTTATAGAAAGGATGTGGATGCTGGTCAGATCTCAGCCATTGTAACTTTGTGACTACTATACTGTTAAGTAGGATGCAGCATCTTAAATTTACAATACTTTTAGATAGTGCATTTTAGTTATAATCAGGTCTTGTTACTAACTGTGGAATTGTAATGAGGGAAAAAGAGAGAGAGATGTATTATCTGTCTAAATGGAGTATTATTATTTAGTATAAAATTTGTTATAAGTTAGTCATGTATGAAAACTTATTCTGACGCATATTCACATGTATATTTAATGCAATTTTCAAGAAAAATGGCATTATACCTTTGTGCTTTGAACCCTTCATATCTTATATTTGTTTGCTAATCAATGTACATTTAATTCATTTTGAGTAGGGCTCAGATTTTTAGTTGTTGTACCTACAACAAAATAATGTAATGATATTTTGAATATACATTAGCTTTGATATTTTGAATATACATTTAATTTTTTTAAGAAGGGCCAAGATTTTTAGTTGTACTTGCAACAAAATAATGTTGAAGTTTTGATAGATGGTATTTGACAAATTACATATTATAATCCAAAATCTTTCAAATGCACTTTTTTTTCTTTGTTTTGCACTTATTCCTTCCATTTGGCATTTGCCCCTGAAAACATAGTTTTCATGACTATTGTTAATCTTACTTTAGTACCTGGCTCTGCAATAATCCCATGAATGCAAATGGGAAACTGAATTTTTCTCTGAAGATGTTAAAACTTTGTTACCCTGTGATCATTTGCATATGTGATACACATTAATACATACATAAATTTCAGCAATGATATCAACAAGAGTAGCTCAGCTGCAGAAAAGAAGTTAAAAAAAAAAAAAAAAAAAAAGCGTACGGAATCCTGTTTTATGATAAAAGTTGTTTGTGTTTCATCTTTTAAGCCCGTTTAGGCATGGATTGGAGGGAAACTACTGGTGGCTGAACAGTGTTGGATATTCAAAAAAGACTAAAAACAAACTTGATAGATTTGAACTTCATAGCTTGAAGCATAATTTAACCAAATATCATAAATCCACCAACAGTTATTAGTGATGGTGGATTACCATTACAGAATATATTTTTGTCAACTTTTCTTTCTATTTAAATATATATGTGGATATAGAAAAGTCTGCAAAATTTCTAGTTGATTAATTATTCAAGCTGTGAGCGTATCAACATGGAATGGTATGATTAGAATTCATCCTCTTTTTTTGAAGAGAGATGTAAGTGAAGTCAAAAGTTCCATATGTAAACATTAAATATGTAACCAATAAACCATTCACAATATTGTTTTATAATGTTTAGAACAAGCAAAATAAATAAATAAAAATAAAGTAATAACTGATGAAATTGTACCTAAACGTGCAGCTATTTTTAGTATTCCCCCCCTTTTTCTCGTAACACTTTGGGTAACCTGAATGTTTTTATTTGGTCATAAAATATTTTGTCACTTGGTATATTTTGTTTTTTGCATTTTCTTTAATGATCTAAATATTTCATCAATGAGTGGAAGATTTTGAGCATAAAAAATAAAATAAGTAATTATGAAAAGAATAAATATTATTTAAATATAGCTCTTCGTGAGCAGATCCGAAAAGCCATGCCACTGAGGTTGTTAGTTACTAAAATTTTGCCTCTAAAGTTCTTGGCCTTACTTATAAGAACACAGCAAAGTACTGAAATGTAATTTAAAATTCTGTATAAAACTCTGTCATTAGCATTAGAATATATGCAGAAATGAAAGGCATAGTAATTCATGACTAGAAATATTGTTATGGACTTCTGTTCACATGACACAAAACGTCTTTCTCCCCTTTTTGTTTGTTGATGATAGCAGTATTTAATGATCATTGTATGATTATTCCAATAAACAAATATGTACTGCATTATCAATTAAAATTGGAGAGCATTATTAAATGCCATTTGCATAAATACAATCTTGAGACTTTCTTTCAAAAGGCAGTTTTAATGTACTGAGTGTGATTAAGCATTGCAAAGCTGGTGTAGTAATTTTCTTTTAAACTATTAGTAAACTAACCAAATATCTTATATAAATATGTTTGTTAAAAAATTGATGAGCTGGTCCCGTTGAAGATGAACATAGTAACCTTAAAACTGAATTGGAGGATATTTTGGAAAACATAGTATTCAAGAATTGTATTTCATTCATTTTTTCAGATTCAAAATGCTACTATCCACAGACATGCAGAATGGCATGGCCATACATCATGCATTTTACTTCAACATCATAAAAAAATGAGTGTTCAAACTAATGTGATATTTATACATGAAGAGTGTATGTAGAAGTTTAAAAGTATTAAAACAGCAATAAAACTTTATCAATTTGAAGAGATACAGGTCTCTCTTCTTCAGAAGCAAAATTTGACTGAATTGTTTTGCCCCTGAAGAAAAGGGATCTGTATCTGATCACTGTCAAAATTGATCAAGTTTTATTCAAAATCTATCCCAAAACAAGTTTGCTGTGACGCCTAGCTATACATTTTACATTGTTGTGTTTTTCTTCTAATATATAGCAGTTTTTTTTTTTTTTTTTTTTTTTAACAGTCCTAAACAGAAGTAAATGTCTGCATGCAAATAATAAGGCCTTTTATGACCAGAGTTTTTTTATTTTTTTTTTATTTTTTATTGGCCTTTATTACAGAATCAGTTGAGCATAATTATTGGTACATGCAATTTAAGGTTGTAAAAAGCTCAGCTTTGCTGGTTGTTGCTTCCCATCTTTTGATGTCATGTATTTGTGACTGGAAACAAATTATTTCTGGATAATAAGATTTTAGCCAACTTCAAAGTATTTTGGTTAAATTCAGTTTCTGGAGTAGCTTAACTTGTCATTGTGAATACATAAGATCAGATTTAACAATTTGTTTCTTGTTTTTTGTTCTATAAAATGCTGATAATTTGTTATTGTTAGACTAATATAAGCTGAGTAATTAAATTATAACACAAAAGGACTATAAAAGAGTAATATCATGTTTACATTTATTTGATTTTTGGTAAGATAATCAAATATTAGTTATTTATATTACATTTTGTATTCTTAGTGGCAAGAAACATTGTTGCATGAATGTTTTTCATAGTGCAAAATATGCATGTACTTTTCTCCCTGTCAAAGATCCACCAAAGCATTTTCCGTCCTAAGTAAAACAATTATTATAAGTTACATGCCAGTTTATCAAACAAACTTTTTTATTACATACATGTAAATCATGTAGGAAATACGAGAGATAATTTTGTACAGAATAACTTTTGTACAGAATACAGAAAATCATGCAGTGTATAATCCACTGTAAAAAACTGATGTTATTATGCCTTATTTACATAATTACTGGCGCATTCCTGAGCAGTACTTATGTAACATCTTTGCTTTGCATATATTCTTTTTGCGTTTTAAAATACATTTCTTAAAATTTTTTTTTATTTTGGTATGACTCTTTTTAAGTGCTCGCTGATTATTATAAATTTTGCTTAAACCTTTTCTGTTTTACAAACCATTTATTTCAACATGAATACTGATTCAGTTTGGAGTAATTATTGTGAATGATTTTGATATTCCTACTGAATGAAAAAAAATTCATAGAGTTTTTAAGGTATAATATTTGTTTTTTAGAGAATTTTTGTCCTTAATTTTTTTAACAGTTGTAAAAGAGATTGTTATCATTGTTGTAAAAGAGATTGTTATCATTAAAGAACAGTATAAAACTTTTGGTAATTAGGTATATATGGGATTAAAATCAGAAATTTCAGATATTCTACAGTGGATACATATATTATCAGAATGATTGATATAGCAAGAGGGATCCTTATATTATTTTTTAATTAAAAGTGTTTGTGTTGGGAAAAATTATATGGGATTTTTGAAATCATATAACATTGCTACTTAATGTACAGTTTGTGTATATGTTGTATAGAAATGTAGTAATAAGAAATTAATATTCTACAAAATATGCTTCAATTTTTTTCCATAAATATTCACAGGAAATTGGTATCTTGAAGCATAAAATATTTCTATGAGTCAGTATTATTTTGATTTTTGGAATTGTTTTTATTAAACTGTGTAAATATTTTATTTAAAAATTTATCAGTGAAAATTATGGTTATGGCAACTATATTTAATTATAAAAGTATTTATTATTTATTTTTTAGCCCTTTATTAATTTTATGTTGGATTTGAACATATTTTTATATTATTTAACTATTTTTTTTGCCGGTGAAAATTGTGATTTAAGTTGATTCCTATTGTCTGCAAATAAATTGCTTTTGTGCAACAATACTAATTTTTTTAATTATTATATTTAGAACTCATAATTGGACTTTGTGATCTTTTATGTCTATATAATAAGGAAATTGAATCATATATTAAAATTGGAATTCATACTTTATTATAAATAAAGAGCTTCATCCTTAATGACATGATTTAAAAAATTAGAAATTTTTATATTCTTGTATATTTATTGAATTATATACTAAGCTTTGTAGCTTTTTTTTTTTTTTTAATTATTGTAGGATGTCCATTAATTTTCTGTAGGTTTTGAAAACAATGCTGCTTAGAGAATGTGTTTGCTGTAACTTGTAATTTTTTATCATATATATAAAAGTTAAGGAAAAGCTATCATAGTACATCTTTTTAAATACCAAAAAAGTATGGGTTTAAAAAGAGCATTTTTAAAGAAAATGTTATGAAATCTTATGCTTAGGCCAAAATCTTGTGATTTCAGCAAATAGCAATGGGAAATGCCTTTTTTAACCAGAAGTCTGTTTAAATAAAAATTATAAATTCATTTGTTTTTCAAATTTTGAAATGTTAGCAAAGACTATGCCATATTCATCTGAAAGAAAGTGTTGAGAAAGTATGTCTTTGTTAAAAATGGTCACTTTGTTTAGTCATCAAAACTGGCAAACTTAATTATCCAGTCAGTAATATGGCAGGTTTAGTAAGGAAATACAATTAAGAGTTCTAATTGCATTGATGTGATTCACTTCTGAATTCTGTCCTGTCATAATTTTGGTATACTATACAATTACTTGACCTGCATCATATGGCAAGATTTGAAAATTATTATTGTTTTATTTAGCTACATAGAACTTGAGTATGCCCTCTGAGTAGGCCTCGATAAAAATTTATTTTAACTGATGTTTAAGCTCCTATATAAACATGTAATTATGTTGTAAAAGTTTCAGAAATCAAAACCAGATTTCATTCGCTGTATTTCTTTGTATTTTCTCAATTTCAAAGATGAAATCACAAGTATAAATATTGTGTCTAACAGATAAGAATTTTTTAATGCTACAGAGCAAAAATGGAACTGAATTTAGGTTGGTTAGAAAACAAAGATTTAATTAGCATTATAAGAAATATAATTCTATACAAAAACATAGCAGACTGAAAAGGGCAGCATGCTAATTTATTATAACTTTTTCAAAGGAATTTTAGCTATTAGAAGAATATGAAATTACAAGCTACAACAAACATCAGATTCTGTATATGTATGGGCATCCTAGAAAATTAATATTAGATAGGATTTAGGGTGCAATACTTTCTTGTCATTTTTATAATATTTTATTATGTGCACACTGTATATTTTCATTGGAGAGAAAGTTAAAATTATTTTCCATTTATATTATTTATTGAATTTTTTATTAGAATAAAAATTTATTACTTTGGAACTGTGTCTTTTTTTTTTTTTTAACTTTATAATACTCAATTACAACACTGCAGCTTTCTTAACTGTAATTTGACAATGGTGCATAATAAGCTATTGATGTATGCTGAAAAAACTGATAAGATGAGAAATGAATGTAAGGAAAGAGAGGGCTAAAATAAAAGAGCTTATTAATAAAATTGGAAATAGTTATGAAAATACTGACATCTGAGTAGTATCTCAAAAGTGACTTGTTATTTTTCCAGAAATTAGTACAAATTTTGATATTTCCTTATTAAATGGAAAGCAAACTTAATGCAAAATATTCTTCTACTTTATTGTTCTGTTGAGATCTCCCATAGAGGGCATTGTAGCACCCCTCAACTATGTGAGAAAAAGTTTCGATTTGAGAGAGAGTTGACGTGGGTTTTGAGAATGTAGTGTGAAGAGCTGTGTAATGCGTAATTGCTATGTAACTGTACTGTGTAATATAATGTAATTAAATGTATTTATTTAAAATGTGGAGCAATTTTGAAGGAGCATACTTCACATTTTTTGGAGCCACCAGTGAGGACAGAGTCGGTCTTGGAAGCTGTGGATTCTAGTGGTTTAGTTGCAAGCTTTGTCTGGGAATTTGTGGAATTTTGCAGGAAGTGAAGGTAGGCTTTGTTTTGATGTTTTGTTTGAAATTTGAATTGTTGTAAAATGGTCGAATTACCTAAGTTGAGAAAGGAGCGTAGCGCAGTTAGGTCTACGTTAACTAAGTTAATTAACAAAGTTGAAGGTTTTTTAAGGAAGATTCTACCAAGATAGATGTTACGAATAAGGTAGATACTTTAAAGGAATTTCGAGCCCAAATAATAGATAAGGAAACTAATTTAAAATGATTAAACGATGAAGTGAAAAATCTTTGTAATTGTGATGATATAGAAGAGGAAATTACTGTGTCAGAGGAATATTCAGAAAAAATTATCCTCTGGAAACAAAAGATAACTAAATTGATAGATTAATGAAAGATGAAATGAATATTAGTAACGTATCCTTTTCTATTCCCGCAACTGCTCAAGGTACACTAGAAAACCAAACCTTTAGAGAAACCAAAATAGTTAAACTTCCTAAATTGATAATCAGTAAATATTATGGTGATCCTGCTTCTTGGTTAGAATTTTATAACCAGTTTGAAAGTGCTATTCATATTAACAGTAATCTTACAAAGATAGATAAATTTAATTATTTAAGGTCATATTTAGGGGTTACGGCATCTAATTGTATAAGTGGTTTCGCATTAACAGAAGAAAATTATGATGCTGCTTTGGATATATTAAAAGGTAGATTTGGTAATAAGAATACCCTTATTCAGACACATTTGAATGAGTTAAAAATTTCTATTATTAGAAGTATAAATGATTTAGCTGGATTTAGAAGGTTGTTTAACAAAACTGATACTCAAATTAGAAGTTTAGAGTCGTTAGGAGTTGAAACAAAATCTTTCAGCACTTTATTGATTCCCATTTTGTTAGAAAGAATTCCAAAAGAACTCGTTTTAGAATTCAATAGAACGCATCCAGATAGTGATTGGAATTTTAAGGATCTATTTACCTTTCTAGACAAAGAGATACGGTCTAGGGAAAGGACATATTTATTTAGTAGCAAAACTGAAAATTATCATAATTTTGGTAATGAATATAAAAGTAATTCTAGGAAATTTGAAAATAAAAAGCTTAATACTAATAGGAATATATCAACTGCTAGTTATACTACAAATGTTAAAAGAAACTGCATATTTTGTAATAGCAAAGAATATGAATTTTGCGAATTTGAAAGTGTCGCGGAAAGGAAAAATAGATTACAGAGTGCGCGTTGTAAAAGTAAAAACTCCTGATGGTGAATTCAAGAGACCCATTCACAAAGTGTGTGTGTTACCAATAGACAGTTAAGTATCGTAAAAAATTTTGAACTTTAACTTGATATTCATCTATATTCATTTGAATTCTCCAAGTTTTAATGTTATTGTACATATTTATGTTATTAATTTTGTGTAATTCATTGTTTATTTATTTATATGTTGTTTAGGCTTGTATTACTCATTTATATGCAAGAACTATTTAATCTAGAAATTATATGTTTACTAAGAATAATATTAAGTGATAATTTCATGCAAGAGGTAGTTTGATGTCCTGAATGGTCATCCGTGGAGAGTATGTTGAAATCTCCCATAGAGTGCATTGTAGCACCCCTCAACTATGTGAGAAAAAGTTTCGATTTGAGAGAGAAATGGCGTGGGTTTTGAGAATGTAGTGTGAAGAGCTGTGTAACGCGTAATTGCTATGTAATATAATGTAATTAAATGTATTTATTTAAAATGTGGAGCAATTTTGAAGGAGCATACTTCACAATATCTGAAATCAAATTACACTGCAACTAGAAATATATAGGATGTCCTGTAATCTTGTTGTATAGGAGTTTCATACCTTACAAATTGTTCTATTGTATTGTTGGTGAGAATTTGTAAATACTAACTATGGAATGGCTGAAGAATTTAACAAGCATCAGTTGCATACGTAGTCTGCATGGCATATTTGCATACTTTTTTGGAGGGGGAGGAGGTAATTGCATTTGCATGTGCTTTAAATTTTTTCCCTGTATAGCTTGTCATATTAAATTGATGATGTTATACAAAATTTCGTAATAAACTTTTTCCTTCATATCTGCCATAGAGTCACCAAGTTCTGAACTTTGTTGGTAGGGATATTGCTGCTGGTGCCAGTTTGTAGCCCTTTTACTGTAGCTAGACCTTACAATCATAATTGTAGCAGGCTCTGTTCATTAGTAATTTAAGAGAATAGAAATTTTTATTCACTCTGTATATGTATGTGTATATATCTACAATTTTTATTTTTTACTTATTTTGCAGCATATTGCGCAAGATGTTTTCTTGACCAAAATTTTTATTACTGCTTTGCTTGATAAATTATATATATATATATATGTTAGTGGCAATGTGTGAGAAGTAGGCAGTCTATAGAGTGCCTGGCATTTTTAGGGCAAACTGTGAAATATTCAAATTAATATGCTACATATTTTCCATAGGCATTATATAGATTGATAAACCCTATTTAGGAAAAGTATTAAAAGTATTAAAAGAGGAGTCTTAAAAATGACAGAAATGTAAAATTTTTTAGGAAAACAAGGGAAAAAAAATTAACCTACTTGTTAAAACTAGGAAGGAAAGAATTTTATTTTAAATTTAATCTGTCAAGGAAAACTTAAAAAAAGAGAATCACAAAAGCATCTTCATTAAAAGTATGTAAATTAAGAAAAATATTATATTAAATAAAATACAGAATTTTCTTGCAGGGAATTTCAAGTAGCACTTCATTGATTTTGTCATACAAAAATACTTCATGGAATTTTCCATCTGACTACTGTCTTAAACCTGCCTACGTTTGATTACGTTTGGCTGCTTTTTGTGTACTAAGCAATATCAGTTAACTAAAGAGGTATTTCTGGGTCAGAAATATCTTCAATTTCAAGTAAATTCTTTGTATGTAAGAAGCAGGAAGTTTTAATTTAGGTTTTATTTGATTGTGGCAAAGCATTAGAAGGCCTCTGCCTAGAGGTGGTGAATGCCTGTGTGAAGAACTTTCTAAGGGAAACTGGTTTATTACACATGGAGAAAACTATGAAAACACCCATGCAGCCAGCCTGTTTGCCGGGATTTGAACCCCGGACTGAACTACCAATGTTCAACAACTTTACCACTCGTCTGCTGATGGGCAAGAAGCAAGAGAACATTTCTTGACATAATTCATTTTCATATTTTAGAATTGATTTTCCTTAAACAGCATTCTCAGTTTTGAAACAAAAGAATGCTCAAAATATCCATTTTGTCATCTCCATCATCTTTACTGCAGACTAATGAATTTTTCAGCAACATTTTCTACATGTATGTGCATCACTGGTTTCTTTGAAACAAAAACAGATATCAAAAATGGAAGCTTCTTCAGTGAACAGGTTTTCATAGCCATATTAATTTCTTCTGTCACTGATTACATTCTCATTCATGTTCTGTGCCGTAGGGGATTTTTTTCAATAGGGCAATTGTTTTCCTGTACCATTTGAATACTTTGTCATTTTTTCCTGATGTTTCTCTGCCTATATACTATTTTACAGCATATCTTAGAGTAGGGGTAGGGAAAATTTGTGAAACCCACTTTTCAATCAAAGGGAGCTTCATTTGATATTTTTTTATTCCAGAATGATAAGCTGTATTCTTTAAAAGTGGAATGAAATATATTCTCTCACTCCAGTGATCAGTTTTGCATTTTACATCCAAGTACAGAGCATATTTTCAATATTTTTAGTTCTTTTAACACTGCTATGGCTTTGTGAGTATCGAGGTTAGACATGGACAGTCTTCAATATCATTACTGTTTTCTGCAGAATGGATGGTGCCCCAAGCAACGAGAATATATTTACCAGGTTGTATACTAGTTCTGAGCCTTGAGAACCATGAAAATTCATGTTCTCTGTAAAGTTGGGACTGAAATCCATGCGATCAGTCTAATTAAAAAAAAAAAAAAAAAATAACTACATGCTTTACAACTATCCTTTTTTTTTTTTTTTTTTTTTTCCTAAACCTGCCATGGCTTATAAAAAGAATGCACACTTTAGTATTATGATGAGTTCTTGTATTTAAGAGAAATTTTTCTTTACTTTATTGCAGTGTAAAGGACCACAATCTTTTTAAGAATTGTATATAAGTTTTCTCTTGGACTGCAAATAATACTCTGAGCCACATGTGACCTGTAAGTTGAGTATGGATGGACTTCAGTCTTACCTGAACAAATTCAAAGTAGCAAATTTTTCCACTTCCGAAGAAAGATTGAAATACAGATGGTGAGTTCTCCATTTGAGGCGAATGTCAAGTTATTAACATTAGATGCATCATTAGTGGAAATATTTTGCACTTTGGCAGTATATCTTTTGACCTAAGAATATGATAGATAGTAGTAATAATTTCATACTTTGATGTCCAATTTTCAGCATTCTATATACAGTACAAAGTTCAAAATCCGGACTCGTCGGGACTTTGGCGATTCTGAATTTGGGATTTTTCCAAATATTAGATCATCATTTAAATCTAGTAAGATGGCATGTAGAAATTATAAAATTAAAAATATCCATCGACTTCAACTGATCTTCCAGAACGTGGTGCATCTTCAAGAAGAAAACTGCCAGATCTAAATTTTACAAACCAGTTTTGGCACTGGTGTCCTGTGGTCTTCTCCGTACACATCGGACAATTCCTTTCTTGCTGGTACAGCATTTTTACCTTTTCGATAGTAGAAAAATAAAATATGCGGAAATGGTGCTTTTCACTTTCCATATTTGAAAGAGCTCCAACCAAAAACTAAAGTGTAGAATCAATCGAATTTTTTCACAAACAAGCCTTGCGATATCAGCTGTCAAAATATATAATGGCTTAAGTGTGAATTTGGCTGTGAAAAAATACAATTAAGCCTACTGGTGGATAAAAAGTGAAATTATTTTCTGAACAACCCAATAGTTTGGTGATTTTATGCTGTGCAAATTGAGAATTTGATGTCTCGATCAATTTTTCAGTATATAGAAACCAGGATAGCAGATAAATTTCTATATATTGGACTTTAAACGCTTGTGAGTTGTGTTTGAACGCGTTGCATGGATCCGAGAAGAGTTCATCATCTGCAGATAGAGCTAAGTTACTTAACACTGATAAACAGTGTCAGATGGCATCGATTATCTGATAAACTCCGTAAAGAGATAGTAACAAGCCAATTCGTACTGTGCAGCATGTGGAACCATAGTTTCTAGGTCAATGTTTATATGATTCTTCTGTGGTGGATGGCCAGCAGTCTGTAACTAATCATGCCTGCCTGTAGGAAGTTAATCTATGGTTCTCAAAGCATTATAGCGAATTATTGTCGAGCGGTTATGTGCTACAATTAGACATTATCATGAAGCTGTATTACTATTATTTTATTATTTAACCCCTTCGCGCCGACTGTCACGTATACGTGACAGCAACGAACACACTTATCTACCGGCCGACACGCAGGCGCGCCAGAGGATTGTTGCGTTCTCTACCGACTGTCACATATTTGTGCCAGTACCTTGGAACGTTTTTCAAACTATGGTTTCAGATACATGTACATTAGACCTTCTACTGGATATGAGAGAAGCATGACTCACATACACGTGTTTTTGATTATATAAACAAGCGGGGAACTAAATGTTTCCGAATGGCGTGATTTATGACGTCTCTTTAAATCGCACTTTATTCGCACGTGGTTGTTGTTTATTGTAAGTAGAAGTTTTATATGCGCTAAAGCGTTGAGTATTTCCGTTTACAGTTCAGTTTTTAGAAAATAATTAGATCTTGTTAGACGTGAATTCTTTCTGTTTTTACCGTTTCAATGTCGAAGCGTCAAAAATGTTTAACAGAGCATGAAATAGCAGAAATGATGCAAAATATTTCAGATATTGATTCTGAAATTCTGATAGATTAACTGAAAGACATTTTCCAAAACTTTGTTCAGAAGAGACTGATAAGAAAATAAGACGACGATGCTTCGTTTGTTCACATTCCCGGAAAAATCCTCCAAAACGGCAAATGAGTTATTACGAGTTCAAGGAATGTAACGTAGGACTGTGTGTAGATCCCTGTTTTAAAATTTTTCATACGAAAAGAGAATTTTAAGTAATGTATTTAGTTTTCAGATGTATAATGTTAAAAGTCATAAAATGGTGAGTAATTAAAATAAAATGTGTAAAATATGCATTTAAACAAGAAATAAGGTAATTAAAGTATATATATAAAAATATCTATAAAGCATAAGCCGTTTAAATACTCTATAGAACATTATTAAACAATGCGTTGATACTTCGGAAATTTCATGGATTTAGGCTTAGTAGCAAAAAAGCCCCCGGCCCTGGAGAGACGCTCGCGGAAGACACTGCCGGCCTCCGCGATAAGCATGCGTTTTCGCTACCCGGCTCGAAGGGGTTAAGGAAAAAGTGGAATGGAGAAAAGAAGAGCTTTTTTAATAAAAATGCAGAATTTTTTCAAAAAATTTATAAAAATTATTTAAAAATACAATTTTTTTTTTTAAATGAGCGAATTATGTTTGGATTAAGCGTAAATTTCGAAATATGAAAGAAAGAATCAAATAAGTTTAATAAAAAAGAGATATATTAATAAATATATATCAAATTGAATTGATATTGAGGAGCTAAATATTGACAGTTAATTTTGTGTTAAATACCTATATTAGAACAATGCTATATATAAATCTAATACATATCCTGTCAACGTTGTTTTTGGTTTTTAGTTCCAGATTTTAGATCATTTCAAACATTGTACTGCATTTCCTAAGCACTGAACACAGCCTGCTTTCATATATTGTTGGTAACATACACATACATACAAGTGTGTGTGTTTTTTCTTTTCCCCCACTTTTTGTGGAAGCCCCTTTTTATGGAATTTGTTGTTTGATCTGTGCAGTTTTATGCCATATGGCCCATGGAAAACTTATATGGTGCCTCTTTCACTTCAGATGCTAATTTTGTTTTATGATTAATCTAGCCCTGCTTTTAAAGTCTATAACTATACAAGTTTTAGTAGAATCAGTTAGTCAGTAGCTATATAGATATATTAAACTAATTCTACTTCAATATATGTTTAGATTTAGTAATCAAATTAGAATATCAGGGTAACAAAATGTATTCATTCTCAATTGTTGAAAGTTAAGACTGTTTTACAGATAAAGAAGTTCAGATAAATATTAAAAAACTATTGAAGTTTAAATATTGTATGTATTACAGTTGTCTTTCACCATACTCACATTAAAATACAGTTTTATGCCACAAAATGTGCATATTTATAATCATTGTTAGACTAACTATGTTAACTTAGGTAAATATTAGACTGTAGTAATATTCAATTTTTTTTCTGTCATTATAAGTAGAATATGCTAATTAAACTTCAAAACTCATTATCCTTTGAAAGACAATGTACTAATCTTCTATAAAACTGCAATGCATTTGTAATGTTTTACCTTGATTTTAGGTATTAGTTAAAATATCTTATTTCAGTTAATTCTAAAGTGCAGTATTTCAAAATATGAAGTCACATAAACAAAAATAAGATATTTTTCTTTCTTAATTTTCTGATTACCAATTTGCAAAGAACAGACAAGTTATTAAAAAGTCATGTATGATGTGATGATACGCCATTTTAATGCAGGAAACCATTTGAGCAAATTACAGAATCTATAAACCAATACCATAATAAAAATATGCTATAAATATTTTACAAAGTCTTCAAGGTTGTACAAAAAGCAGGTGTACGATTCTTAGCACACACCATTTCCACATTCTAGAGGAAACTTTAAATTTATCTTTTCTCTCTATATATAACCTTACATATTTTGTCTTTTTAAATCTCTCTACTTTCCTCTAGTTTGCAGAAGGGCAAAAATGAAAGGAAAAGAATAGCACATCACGTATAAACAAAAACACTCACACACACATGCATACAATCACACACTGATTTTTTTTTTTTCTTTATCTGATGAAAGTGAATACAAAATCTATAAACATTTATGAGACTGATTCAGGTTCACAGAGCTAGTGCTTTACCACTTTCAATATATATTTACTGTTGTTTAAATACTTTGTAAGCACCAAATAATTCATGAATAAAGTTTTGTTGCAACAGTCTGTTTCCAAGTGTAGAGTTCATATGAGCCAGTATTAGAAATATAATCTTCTGGATTAACTTTTTTCATACTTTTGGCTGACTGCCTATATTTCATTATTATAGCTCCTATTACTTTCAAGTGCTCTTCTGAAATATATATTAGTTAAAAATTTTACATGTGTTACTGAAGAATGCCCTGAAAATAGTATTGACCATCTACCAGCCAAAGATCTGATAAATTAATTCAGAGTCCTGAATTTATAATATATCTGTTTGTAAAAACATATATTATTAGTAAGAAAGCATGCTGAAATGTCTTGTAAATTTAATAAATATATATTAAAAAAGAACTACAGAAAACTTAATAGTGCTATAATAAATGTTGTCATGTAAGTGTAATAAAAGCTGACAAAAATTTAAAGACCTAGCAAACTAAACACACTGGAACATATTTTACTTTAATTGATTTTTTCTACCATTTATCCAAACAAGACAAAAAATAAATGGCAATAGCTCTATGAATACTTACTTTTTATTTTAAAACTGCCATAAGGGCCCCCAAAAATTGATATAACCAGAATCATTCAAAAACTTCACAATATCTTTTTGATCACAGAACACAATGGAACAAAGTCAAGCATTTTATAAACAGACTCAGCAGTCTGATGGAAAAACACCCAAGTGCATAAACACAGCTGACATGGTGCTGTTTCCAACTTCTGGAGGCTATTTAAATTGTAGCACCTCCTCGCTAAAAATGGTTCAAAACACTGGAAAAACTGGATTTAACATGAATGCAAATAAATAACTTACAAAGCTGAAGAAAGCATGCTTATTACAGCAGAAAGTTCATAAATAATTTTCATGCAATGTACAAGTGAAGCTTATAAATGTGCATACACTTCCAAAATTTAAATTATTATTAACTTTGATCATAAGAATTTACCAGTGTTTTGAACTTGATCTTTAGCATATAGGTTATGTACATTATGATATTTTAATTTCATTAAAAAACTGTGCATGGCATGCCCACAGTTTTTTTTTTATGTACATATACAAAGGGTTTACACAATTAGCATTTTTATGGATACATGAAGATACAATAAATGTATTCACAGTTTGTTCCTTACATCGAATTGTTTGATTTAAGTACATAAAAGTGTTACTTAATTTTATTTTTTACAAGTTTTGTTGTGCAGTTCCACAACAATACATTTAAATATATATATATATATATATATAATATATTCCTCTTCCATTTGTTTCTTATATTTTATTACAATAATATTTATCTTTCAATTATATTCTTAAGTGTCTCTTTCTGTTTTAAATCATTACTTAAAAAGTTTTAATATGCTTTTCTCCACTAAATTTTGTAAATCATGAAATCCTAGCCATTTTTTATCCAGCTTTGGAAAATATTATGTTTGCTTAAGAGGAAAAAAAAAAAAAAAAAAAAAAAAAAAAATCGTGTTCTTCGAGCAATTTGGCAGTATAATACTGTTTATTTAAAGAAATGATCCCATTAAATATGAATTTCTATGCCAAGCTTTACACTTAAAATGGAAACAAAATGATGCTAATAAAGTGGAGATTAAACTAATATTTTAGAATTGGACGGGTATGACAGACAGTAAGCAGCACATGCAGATAATTCTGGAACAAAAAATAAAAAGTCAATTATAAAATTTTCATAATCCCCAATTTATTTATTGTATATAATAATTTTTATTTCTATAAATTTTTAATACTTAAAATTATACTTTAATACAATGTTTTTTTTAAATTATATGGTTTTAAAAAAAACTTACAATTATAAAAATGAAATAAGCAATCATTAACTCAAAAAAGTGTTAAAAATTAAGTCTAAACAGCAAATATTAAAATTCTGATTAAAAATGGCTTATACATCAAGTTCTTCACCAGCTAAAAAATGAATAAACTGTAATGGAATGAATGTACAAATGTGTGCAACACCAATACATATTAAATTTCCAGAGAAAAGGCGCGATGCACACAGCTCATTTTTTTATGTAAATTCTTAAAAGCATGAAATATATAGAAATGAAAATCAAAAAACACTTTTACACTTTCAACAACTAGATTCTTAAACATGCACAAGCTCTTTAAAACTGCCAGAGCAAAATAAGCTCTCATAGGAATTTTTTTTTCTTTTCTTTGTAATAATGAATGTGGACAGAGTGCCTTTGAAAAATGTTTTCACTGAGTTACACACAAACAACACTGATGAATTTGATTATCTATAAAATATGGAACAAGAGCCAATGACCATAAATTACATAAACATCTATGCACAAGCTGACATTTGTGTACACATTTTCCTAGCTCAAGAGGTAGCTGTGCACAGCACCAGGTCAGCTCCTATCCTTGAAATATTTTTCTTTTTTAATTTTGTACACTACAGAGAGTATCACAGTGCAGCAAGATTTTTTTTTTTTTGTTAACGACATTAGTATTGACCGACCACAAACTAAGTGGCATTACAAGCTCGTGCCATTCGTTCTCATCGGCAATCCAGACAGCATTTATGATTGTAGCCATGTATACGGAGGAGTGCTTCGTACACATCGTCATCCAGGCGAGAGCCGGACTTTCCGTCGTGCCGAGGACCCTCAGATTTATTTTGTTTTATTAGCAGTCTATTCATATAATAGTCCTGATTATCTATGGGTCGATGAAATGATGCAACTCCACAGAAAACAAAAGCTCGGCCAGCACATGCATCACAGTCAAAAAATAAAAAGGAACTATGGAAAAAAAATGACAGAAAAAGCAAAATTTCAGCTGGAAGACAAGAAAGAAGTGGCATCAGATGCTGAGACAAATGGCATAGTATATCGCAGGTGGGATTCAGGAATTCACGCAGGGTTTCAAAATAAATTTCGAAGCAGGCTTTTCGGAGTCAGATGCCCGCAATCGGATAGCTCGGGACGAAGCAATGCAAGGCACTGATATAATGGCTGATATACATTAACTTGATGTTTCTTTCTTCAGTGATAGGCTGAATTTCTTATCCACTCAGCCATGCTAATAGAGCAACACAACATAATGTCAAATGCCATCTTCCATGACAGACAAAGAATGTATATACTTCTTGATCTATGGAGCACCATTAGCTGCTTAAGACACCGATTTCTTCTTAGAAAATTTCAGTTCCTAAATAAATTGCACACATGTCTGAAAAGTAGTAAAATTCTTACATATTTATACTTTATCTGAAGATAAAAAGTCATGATAAAAGTACCTGTGCGATGATGTCCCAAGTAAATCGTTTATAAGAGAAAAAAGTTCAACATCAATATGCAGAAGTTTGACACTTATACAAATTCCTCACTGAAAGAGGAAACGATCACTACTGTTAAGCAGATCCCAGCAGTAAATGTTTTCATCATTTGTAATTTTTCTTTATGGATGTTTAATATACATTTGCGAAAAATCCCACTTCATAACTGCAAATGTCCATACACTGATATTCCTAGAAAGCTTATTGCCTAGGATTGCTTTCAGGTATGTGGGGAAAAATGGAATGTTATATGACTATCAGTGTTGGCATAGGTCATGCTTCCGATTCTCCGCTCATAATAGACAGAACTTGGGCCAGTTTCCAAGGTAGTTTGTTTTTAGTTGAGAATTCATCTTCCTCTAAAGTTTGCATCAGCTGAAAAATAAATTTTTAAACATTAATAAATAATAATTTCCATAAAAAAGGATAATAGCATGAAAAATAAATTATAAAAACATTTTTCAATCAAAAGCTTTCATATGAGAAACCTTTGAAAAGAAACTGCATAAACTTTTAAGTTAATAATTATAGAAACACGTGCCTCGTCTATTACACATTAAATATGCACACAATGTGGTATATTGCCATTTCTCACAACAGTTGTCAATCTTGCGCCAAATATTTAATTTATCTGAAAGTATATTAAATATATAGTATCACAAATTATGGCAGTTAAAAATACATTTATAGTCTTTTTTCATTTTGACTTTAGTCTTTAATAATATATTTATTTGATATAATATATCTAAATAATAGTTTGTATAAATATTTACATCATAAGTGTATAGTTCATCACAAGGCATCTTTAAAATACTATTATATTATTTAAATATGGAAAAGTATACGACAGCTATCTGCATAAGGGGGGTGCCTTTGTGGAGGACTTTTTACAGGAAATGGTCTTCTACTCACATTATACATGGAGAAAAACAATCATGTAGACAACCTGTTCGCCTGGGTATGAACCAAGGTCAAAATTCAGGGGGTCTTAACTACTCAGTCACTAAGTGGGGCTTCAGCTATAGAATTAAAGTTTTTTTTTTTTTTTTTTTTTTTTTTTTTTTGTTAAAATCATTTTTGCATTAAAATAATTCCCATGAAATCCATTGCATAAAATTGCATGGAGTACATTAAAAATGCATTTATACTAACTGAGAATAAGTTAATTGCTAATATGAAACATGCTTCATAAGTTACTTTCATTTCTAATATATGCACTACCATCAACTACAAGCAATCCATTTTAAATAATTTACAATGACAATAAAGTGTATAATAACTTGAAAAATGACTTAATTTGATTTTCATGTACAGAAACTTCAGTTGTACACTGCAGCATTCAAAGGGATATCACGGCAACCAGCAAAAACTGTGAACAATACTGCTTATATCTGATAGTTAAGACCTGACTGCAGCAATGTTAACAAAATTTAGCACAGCAGCCACGAATTCTTTTGGAACTTGTGCACAGCAATGTTCCTTTTTTTTCCAGTGTGGTCATAAAAGGTCCATTAAAGTGTCTCTGCATTCGCCATGGCACAAGATACTGCATTTTGCTTACACTCACGAATACTATGAATTCTAGAATGCGATGGTAGATATACCATAATTAGATCATGAATATATAAATATAGTGTGCAATATAAACTTCACATTTATTACTGTCTTTCTTACTGACGACAGCCCTCCTCATTAACGAAGAACCAGGAAAGGAATTTTAGAAAACAAATGATCATCTTGATGAACATATTTGATATTGTATAGTTCAAAGCAGAGGAAAACTGGTTAATTACAAAAGAATATAAATTTATCTACCTCAATCTGACAGAGAAATTACCTAAAAACAAAGTAGATCTAATGTATTCCCTAAAGTTGAGAAAAATTTGGATATTTTGATGAAATTTTTCAATATCTTTTTCCAATATATCTAATATTTGAAATATATCTAATATATTTCTAATATTTATATATTTTCTAATATATCAATATATCTAATATTTGAATAATAAATTGATGAAATTTTTCAATATCTTTTTCCAAAAACAACTCAATTATGTCTTTAAAATTAAGAGTGCTTCAGGATCTCCTTACACTATACAAGGATTTACTTAATAAAATAAGAAAATAACTGCCTCCGCTACTTTCCCATGACATTTCCAACCATGGGTTGTTACACAAATCTAAATCCTTGTGATGTCCCCTACCTCCCCTTAAAGTTTGTCCCAATAAACACCCTGTATACAGTGTAAATTGCATTATTATAGTTGCTTTGTACACATGCACTGGGATGCTAATCATTAGCATATCCCAGCATGTGATACCTTTTATGTAAATTTTTCATTTGTTGCATGTCACCTTCATGGTGTAGTAATTTTAATGGCCTGCACTGTATGTACATATATAACTCTCATTTTTTCTTTCAAGCTAATCCCCCCCCCTCCAAATGAAAGCTTTTGGATTTTACATTTACGCCCAAAGGGGCGTTTTCTCAATGTTTTGTGCGTTACCTTTATTTATTAAATATCATATTCTTTGCACTAAAACCATAAAGTTGAATTAAACAGCACTATCACAAAATAATTTTAAAATGAGCATATCTTTAGAATTTCCGATACACAGTCTCGCACGCTGGAGATAAAAATGTCCACCCTCTCTGTACAGTGTTGCCATTCCTCGCTTTGAAATCGTTGGTTTCTAGATGCTCATACTTGGTGGAGGATTACGTTATTCAAAATTTGATGGCTCTAGGTACCGCCGTTTTATCACAATACAAGAAACATACATACATTTATGCTGATTCTTCATTATTTAATTTCTTTAAATATAATATAGGGCTGTAATATTTGGTGGCAACAGTTTGAAAAATGAAACGGACATTTCAAATTTTCAATGCAAAATGCCAAAACCAAATAAACAGCCCTTCTTTGCCGGTGTCCTTTGGGCTAATAAAGTAAATTCAGACCAAAATTTATGTATTTTAATACCAGTTACTCTTATATATAATTTGCTTATAACAGTACCAACAAAACAAAGAAATAAAATAACATTTACTCTAAAATATGGTATGTGGGTACTTTTAAGACTTAAAAGAATGAGAATTTACTGATTTTACAGTTTAAAAGTGTTCTAAAATTCAGATTTTTATGAATTTGCTTTGTGCAGACAAAATTACGGTTTTTACTTTATTAAATTTTGATCTGCTGAAAAATCTATTCCCCATTAAAAAGCATACATAAATTCACATACCTGCTCATTGTACTTGACAGCATAAGCATATAGGTCATATAATGCCACATTAGTGTTGAATTCATGTGCATGAAGCTGCAAAAAAGATAATAAATATAAAAGAGATTTAAAATAATTTTGTTTAATAAACACAAAACAGTTTGAAAAAGTATAGTAATCGCACATTTTCAATATTTAAGAATTAAAGACTTACCCTTGATTCTTCGGCTAACATGGCATTCATATCTTGATCACTGATTGCTGCCATATTTTTTATATCTCTATAATACCTACAATTATAATGAAATGTGCCATTTTAAGTCTTATATGTACTGAAATTTTATTAGTTATATATAAAGCACTAGAATTTTATTATCAATTTATGAAAAAGAGAACAAAAGATCACCTTTCAACCCAATCTTTATAAACTGGAATATCCTTGGCATATAAGAGTTTACTACTTGGAGAATCTTTACCAAGTCTGTGATCAGATGTTGAGCATGCATCCATAAATGTTTGTGCTACTACAGATAAACATGAGTCAACAATATTTGATTTGTGAATGTCGAAAACAAAGTTAGGATTCTTTATCAGATTCACCCAGAATCTGAGAGGAAGACTGAAATAAGAACATTTTGAAATGTTAGTATTGCTGTTATCTCAAAAAAAAGTTAAAAATATGAAATAATATTTTCATTATATTTCAGAATTAGAATTATGCAACCAAACTATGTATATTTAAAAAGGTAAAAAGATATAGGTAAGAATCCATCTCAAATACATTTTCAATTTATAAAAATTTTTAAATTATCAAGACATTATTTAACTTTCATCAAATTAAATTTTAAGAAACTACAGAAAACTAACATTGAATAAATGCTTTGATTTTCTGAAACACACTATGTACTCATTGTGAAAAGCTAAATCATTTGCTTCAATATATATAACTGTAATTCTTTATAAGAATTATTGTTCAATTTGTCACAAAGCATGGAAATTTTAATACATTTCATTAAAAAATGAAATCAATTCTTATACAGAAACTTACGATTCTTCATACAAAAACTTATCAATTCTATGTGAAAAAAGGAAGAGGGAATGCTTACAATCAAGTTCTCTTAAATGTTCATGTTAGAAAACTATTCTATGGATGAAAGGAGACACAAAATGAAGTATTGCATATTTTCTTTCTCAGCAAAAAGGTAAATGGATGCCAGTTTTCTAATATTAACTTTCATAGGACCAAAAAATGTTATCACACAATAATATTTTTATCACTTTCCCACTAAAGTAGAAAAAAGTATCAGTTATCTAACCTGTTTGACTTCCACGTGTGTACTACTTCAGGATCTGTTATCCCATGATTTAATGCCTGATCATCTAAAAAGTCAAACATGTACTTAATAGCTAATGGCAAGGCACTTCCACGGTGAGCTGTGGAAAAAATTGTTTCAAACAGATCATCTACAAACTTCTGCAAAGTGCCCTGAAAAACAAATATTGCAATGTAAATTTTACTCTCCAAATTTTTTTTTTTTCCAGTGCTAACAAAGAACATAGCTCACAGATGCCAAAAATATCCATATAAATGAAATATTTATTCTTACCTTTGTTGCCAATAGGCGGGTTAAGTATATCTCTGAAACCATTTTATTCCCCCTTTCTCCTTCTTTTTGTTCTGCATCATGATGTCGAACCTGTAACAAAATGAAAAAGATTAATATTCATTTCACATTTATTTATGGCCTGAATTTCAAAAATTATTCTGCACCAGAAAGCCAGACATGGTTAATTTCAAACAATGAAATTCTGAAAGAAACATTAAAATTGGTTTTTTAAAATAACAAATACAAAGGGGGAAACCCTTATTTTCAATAAAGTCATGAGGTAGTAAGAGATGTTACACCTCGAAATTTAGGCTCAAACTCAAAATCACTTTGAAACTTTAGAAGCATGATCTTTAATACAGAAACTATTTTATAACTATACGATCCAATATAGATTAAACGCAAACCAATAGATACTCATAAAATGTATTCAAAATCATATACATAATAAGCATTTATGTCCTAATAATCATATCCAATGTATTTTAATTCGTAACATATTTATGACACCATGTTTTTTCTTGCCAATTTTTAACAATATTGTGACATAAATGCTCAAAATATTTTAAAATTCTCAAAGTTGAAATTTAATTCAATTTTGAAAAGCTAAGGAACTGCAGCCAAATATACTTACAAGATGCCAATATTTATAGCCACCCTCAGGGTCATGGTTCATAGGTGAAGTAGCTCGACTGAGCGGGGGACTAGTTTTTAGTGGAAAATTTAATGTTTCTAAAAATAAAGAGAAACTTATATGCATTTTACATACACACACATATAAAATTAGAAAAATAAAAATATGAATGCATTTACAAAAATTTTACTTATCACAAAGACTGACACAAATAAATAAATAAAAAATTTGAGCTAAATAATATATAAATTTTTAAGTTTTCCCCCATCCTTTCATGTGATAAAATTTACAAAGAAATTAAAAAATAATGGATTGAAAACATTATATATATTTATATTACAAGAAAGCAAATTAAAGGAAATGTATTTTGTGAATATTCTCATAAGCATTTCATGAAAGAATGAAGTCTTCATTCCTTAAGCATTTCTTAATTTTGTAAAACAGTTAGGTTCTGCATTTTAATATTAAAACATGATATATATTTTATGAACATTTCTTATTTATTATGGCAGAGGCAAGTTAGAAATAATTATCTGCTGAATTAACTGCTCAGTTTAAAATAATTCATTTCATTAGAGTAAGCCAAACAGTAATCGAATTTTGGTTTCCATGTTATTCTTATTATTACCAATATTTTCCAGGCATTCATAAAATGGCAAGACAAAAAAAAAAAAAAAAAGGCATATGAAGTTTTTAGGATGAAATAAATGCTATATTTTGTTCCCATAAATTATATCAGTTATCCATTTTGCTACACTATTCCTTTGAAAAATAACCACTGGGAAGGAAGAAAAACTGGAAAGTATTATCAAGCAAAAATAAAACAAGTCTATGAGTTTCTGTAACTTACTTTGAAATTTTAACATAGATATGCAACTGTTAAAACTAAAAATTTAATTATGAAACAGACCACTTAATTAAGAAAAAAATTAAGCAAAATCTCATATTTCAATTCTAAGAATAAGACCTTACATAAAGCTGAAGATGAAAGAAACGATGTTACATAGTTAATTATGAGATGCAATTGGGTATTATTGTGCTAGTCAGCAATCAGGATGTAGAGATGCATTTATATCACACTTATAAATCAAGTATGAGGCAATGTTTAAATATTACACATTGTTTATGTTAACTCAGGAAAATTTCACTTGAAGTTTTTTGGTAATATCAGAAAAAGGACCATTTATTAAAGCAACCGAGATTTTTTTTATCTTTATGGCAAATGAGGAACCAGTTTTTGAATGGTTAAAAGCTTTGCATCATTATTAAAGATACATCATTTTGCATTATTGCTGTTAAAACCTCTGTCTTCAGTAAATTATTCATGTTTTGTAACAACAGTTCCTTCTGAATGCTCAATAAATATATGCGGCTTCTTCAGCTACATTTATATTTTTTTTCTAATACTGAAAGAAATAATTCATGCTAAATTATTAAAATAAGACATGTTTTTAAATAGCCACAATTAAAATGAATTTCTTAAATTTTTAAGACATGTATTGTTTTATTTTATTGTCTTTTTTTATTATTATTAACTTTCACTAAAAGCAAGCTTTAATCCAATTATTTTCTGCTCTTTTAATTTATCACAAGTATGTGCAAACTTAATGTATTGAGAGATGAAGTTTGACAGGAGCATTCTAAACATGAAATAAAATATAATTAATTTACCAAAAGTTTTTTTTTTAGTAAAACAGATAAATATTATGTATTGTTTGTCTTTAGGTTATATATATATACACAAAACAACTAACGAAAGTTTAAATTATTGACCCAAATATAAAATTATAAATATCTTAACATTTCACATGCATATAGTCAATCTGACACTTTTTTAGTGCAATTCTCAGTTATATTAAATATTGATGGAGAAAAAACACATATTTATTAATGCAAAGTTATACTGATTACAACATACCATATTTATGTGACTTTTCTAGCTTATCTGTCATGATGGTTATATTATACATAGATGATTGCTTTGGCACAAGAGTTAATAATGCACCATCAGGGACCTAAAAGAAATGACAGAACGAAATTTTTGATGAGAAACAAAACAGAGATACACATACATTAAACTTACATTAATATAATAAATAATAAACTATACTTTTAGTTTCAAAATTAAATTTATGCCACATAATATTATTTCATTTATAAATGCACTTAATTATAACAATAAAAAAAACTTTTTTTACATATCAATATGAAGAAAGCTACTTTTATTAAGTTTCACAAAATTTTATGATACATAAAAGATACATTTAGAGCAAGACTAATTAAACTAATCTGATTCTAAATGTCTAAAAGTTCTTTGATTACTTGGAGTTCAGTAAGTTGAATGTATGCTTAAACCGAAATTTCTTATAAGTCTCAGTCCTTTTATAACATGGGTTAAACCTTCTTACTTTGATATCTATATGCTAAAATATTCTAAAACATTTCTTCAAGCTTTGTGCTTTCAGTTTTACTGTTAAAAATGTACGATGTTTGAAGAATCGACTGATGGACAGGAGCAGTTGGCCATGAATTGTTTTAGTTGTTTTCAACTATTTTGAGCCATCTGCAATGTTTTTGCAGATTTTTCACATTTATCAAATTTCACACATATGGAAGTAGAATAAACATGCACCTTATTTTATAAGCAACATTCTGCTTCAGACTCCAACATGACACAAATTTACACGAAAAACTGCTTAAGACAGCTTTTACTAAAAATTGTATGTGTCCAGAACACAGATGAAAATATTTTAATTTGCAAAGAATTACTGATAAAGGTATACCTGAAACATAAAATTTTGTATTTAACCTCTGAACAACAAAATATATTTCATTTCTGAAAAATTTACCAAGAACATCAGTTATTATAAAGCTCAATACTATGACATATATGATTATTTTTCCTTTCATTTACAAAAAGTGAATGTATTTAAGGGTTATACAAGGGCAGGATAATTTTGAAATGTTTTCTCTTTGCAGAAAATATTATTAAGTAAATAATTTTGTAATAAATAAATTTCACATTGGATAATGAATTCATGATATAAGTACATTTTCTTTTTTATTGCAAAATTTATTTAACTATAAGTATTTACACTCATGTCCATAAATTAAGGATAATGCAAAATCAGGCAAAGGAATTGTTAGAAGCAAAACAAATTTGACTTATTTGTAAAGCTTATTTATTAAACAAAAGGTAAGGAACGAAAAAAGATGCTCTATGTTTGATATTATTAAAAAAATTAGCGATTTTTTCTCCCTGGAGCAAATTACTAAAAAAAAAAAAACTATTTACAAAAAAACAATATTACATGGTTGGTATGATTGTTAATACATCGTATGTCTCCCAGACGATGCAATACAGTCCGTACAAAGCCTCGGCATGCTGAGTATCAAATTATCGATCTGATCTTGGGGGCTATAACACCACTTAAAAAGCAATGCTCTCCGAAGTTCTGGTACCAGACATGTAGGAGGAGGTTGACGGGCTGCAACTCGTCGGCCAAGCATATCCCATACGTGCTCTACTGGATTCAAGTCCGGTGAGAATGCTGGCCTGTCCAAATGGGTGATATCCTCCGATTGAAGGCATTCGTTTACGATGTTTGCACGGTCAGGACAGGCGTTATCATCCATAAACACAAATTGTGCGCCCATGGCACCCCGAAACAAACATACATGTTGTTCCAGAATGATGTCCCGATAGATTTGGCTTGTCATGGTTCCAATTTGAACATGCAGGTCAGTTCTGGAAGCCAGAATAATTCCACCCCAAACAAGCACTCCTGCACCACCGTAACAGTGTTGTTCAAAGATGTTTTCTTGGTGCTAACGGGTACCTGGAGCTCTCATATGAAAGTCTTTCCATGTGAAAATCTGGCGAGAATCAGACTGCAAGCTAAACCTGGACTCGTCGGAAAACATCACACAAGCCCACTGTTGCGGTGTCCACAATGCTTGCTCTCTACTCCAGGCTAACCGCAGGCGACAGTGAGTTGCAGTAAGTGGAACACATCTGACAGGTCTACGAGCATATAGACCAATCTGCCCTAAATGTCTGTACACGGTCTGCCTTGAAATTGTCGTACCAGTGGCTGAAGAGAGCTAACGAGACAGGTATGAGGCTGTGCTCCGCCTGTTTCTTTTGGCAGTAACTGCCAAATACCGGTCCTCATTCGGCGTTGTAACTCTGGGGCGACCTGTGCTGTAACGTCTACTCACATTACCATCATCTTGGAATCGTTGCCAAAGCCTGGAGATGACACTCTGGGCAATCCCAAGTTCGTCTGATACTTCCTGTTGGGTACGCCCACATTCCAGACGGCCAATAATTCTACCGCGTAAAAAATCATCCAAATGCATCCTTTGTGTCATAACTATTCGGTTATTGCAGTGAAATGCTTATTAAGCACCTGCGAACAATTTTACTTCTTTACCTGCATTCCTTATATATCACTCTCGTCATTGTGACGTACCATCGGTGTAATCTGGTTACTTCCTGAAATTTGCATATGATTCTTGAAGATGTGTGTAGTTATTTTACAGGTGATATATTTATTTTAGAGTTCGATTTCTGCGTGACTCCGAATTATCCTTAATTTATGGACATGAGTGTAAAAATGTTTTCATAAAGCTATTTTACCACACTTGGTTATTACAGTATTGCCAAACTCATTCATTAAATAAATTATGGGATTATCAATAAATTAAAATAAGTTTTGCTGAATCAGATTATATCAAAAATTTATATAATATAAAATTAATATATTATATATATTATATAATATAAAATTAATATATATATATTTATATAAAATATAATATTTATCAAAAATTCACTGTTTTACGATACATATATTTGCACTTCTTTTAAAGAAAATCTTTGAGCTGATAATCCATGTAAGAAGATATTATATACTAATTTACATAATAAATAAATTGCAAGACAGTTTGGATAACACATTAATTATGGTGTAGACTAATGAACAATACTTAATGAGAATATGCATGCTGAAAAAAAGGCAATATCCTAGAGCAAGTTGAGTTTTGAGAGAACATAGTGTTGCATGTGCACGGGTTCATAATAGATTGAATGCACACAGGTCCGATGATAGTTTGATAAAATTTATTTTATCAAAAGAAGCATTTCAGTGTACTGGAACTTTCCACAGAAATACTCGTACAGGTGTTCACAGAGTACAATCAGTAGTAGCACTTCAAACTACTAAGAATGTTAAACACAATTCAGTGCAAAAGGCATCTAAAAAGTGAAGCTTTCATCGATATCTCAATACTCCGAAGCTGCTCTGAACTAATTACTCACAACAACAACTGAGAAACTGATGCTCTCTCTGGTCTTACATAGCTTTCTCCTGGATGCTGAGAAATTTCTAGCATTTTCTGCTTCTCAAAATTATTGGAAGGCATATGAGGGTCGGTAATGGTTACAGCTACGCAGAAGATCAACTAGAGTTATTCAGTTGCAATACCCATTACAGTTATACAAGGACCGTATCAGGATATCACCAATTTTGGTGACTTTTGGCAATTTCTTGCCAAATTTGAGAATAAAAATTAGTTACCAAAATCATCGCAAGCTCAGTGATATCCCGCCAATTTAACAAGATAGCTATTTACTCAATGTTAAATAGACTTGGCCCTGTAATCTTATTTTTCTGGCAAAGCATCTTTTCTGTCAAACTTCTCATAGTACATTATACAAAAAAATACAATTCCACACATAATTTCATTAAAATTATCTATTCCCATAAAATTCGTAATGATATGTAAAAAAGTGTGAAATAATTCTTATATATTTTTAATTTAAATAAAAAATTTATGAAACACAAAAAAGATGAAATACCTTATAATGTGCTAGAGTGTTAAGCCTCTTCCATTCTCCTTCAGTCTTTGTTGTAGAATCTTCATCTGAAAGAGTGAGACGCCCAGAATTTCCAGCCCTCCATTCTAAAATAAAGACATTACATATAATTAATTTAAATATTTTAGCACAACTCTTTAGACTGAGTAATAATGTTACAAAAAAAGGAGGGGGAGTAGCGGATGAAAAAGGACATAATTATGATATTTTAATCTTTTGTTTAAATTAAGTATATTAATTATTAAATACCATAACATGGTTCAGACAACTTCAGTATTAAATAATATTTCTGATCTCTCATATTTTCTTTACTCTTCTTGAAGGAAAAATTTTCCTTAGCACTTCTAAATATTTCTTGAGAAATTTATTGATAATATTACACATAACTAACATCCATTTTATTGAAGCAGATATATAAATATTTCTTGAGAAATTTATTGATAATATTACACATAACTAACATCCATTTTATTGAAGTAGATATTAAAATAACAAAACATTAACTTTTGACTATATATCACCCTTTGACGCTCTTTATAATTATTTTTAAATAAATATTATGGTTACATATTTATTCAAATAATAAATGCATAATTGTAATAAAAGAACTGATGTTTTATTTTATGTATATATGAAAATATGTTTATTTTGCTTTTTAATTTCACATCATTAAAAAAAATAGCCCATTTGAAAATTATGATTTAATCTTCAAGACTGCTGATTCATTTTAAAATAAATTTTAAAAAAGTACAATTTTATTCAGTCAGTTTTTTTTTTTTTTTTTTTGTAAAAAAAATTAGCAACAAAAAGCTTCATTATTTTGGTTCAAGTACGTTACACACAACAAAAATCCCTCAGCTACATTCAATTTCTTATCCTTTTTGCTAGTTGTTAATACAATATCAACCAACATATACATATCAATGCTTTTAACTTTTTTTCTCTTTACACAAATTCAGTTGAATATTTTTTCCTATTTTGTAAACACTAAGAAATTTAAAAAATGGAATTTTCTTGGTAACTGGAGCTTTGAAAAACTAATAAAGCTATATACATATTATATATAACTTTATTAGTATATTATTAGATAAGTTTTTTAGTTTTATATTAAATATATAATTCTTATTATTAATTACATTTTCAGTTTCAATAAACAACTGCTACTTTATTTCAGAATTGATTCTTCCTAAATTTGCAATAAAACATTCAGCATTACTTAAGTAATTAATGTACATAATATTTAAATCAGTAGTTATTCTAATAAGCCATCAATGATATTTCAGCAACTTCATGAATCTGCATTTATATTATGGTAGATTAGTGTAAGCATAATATGAATATAATTTTAATTGATATTTTTACTTTAAAAAGTCTTCTTACCCTCTGTAATACTTACTTTTATTTTATAAATTAAAATCAACACTAACACAATTTATTCTTTTTTAAGATATTTTTTTATATAAAACCCGAGAAATGTTTAAATATAAAAAAATTTTATTATTTTTAAGTGTTTCAATCATTTTCCATATCTGAGAATCTTTAGATTTCTATTAGCATGCTCTTTATAATGTGATAATTCATTTTTATTTATTAATTTGAGCATTTTCAATGAAAATATTAGAATTAATTTTTACACATTGCACATTTTTCAGTAAATTTGAGAAATCAGAAATTAAAATTTTTCAGTTTTCAAGATGGAATACTAACAGCAAATGTGGAATATATTGTAAATTTTTCAAAATGCTTCTTACCTACGGTTTAATAAACCAGAAACTAGTTTACAAAATTACTTAGCAGAATAAAAATTTAACAAAGAAAATTTAACAATACATATATGCTACATAATTGCTCGGTTTAAGACTGCATAAAAAATTCATAACCGTTTTATAATTTTTTAAGAGCAGTGCATCTCAAAAGTTTAAGAAACAGTATAATTTAGAATAAAATAGGATTGATTTATTTGTTGTAGGAAATGAATTTTACAAGTCGATATCCGAGTTCTACAAATTATACAGGTTAAACAAAACGTCTTTCTCTTACAAAACATTTTACTCAAAATAACCCTCAGAAAATAAAAATGTGAAATTTTTATCATTATGTAGGCTTTATAGTTGTAGTTTTCTTGCCATGTAGATGGTGGCACTATGGAGTAGTTAGCAGTGAAATGACATGAAGAAAGAAAAAAAAAATCTAAGTGTGTTTTGAAGTATCATGAAGCTAAATTGACCATCAATGGCAGTTAAGAAATTTATACAGATGAAATTCTCCAGATGTCAAGAACACCAGGAACAGGTATAAAATTTTTTTAAGAAATTGGAAGCATAAACCTTTTAAGATGTGGCAGGCCTACCGTGAATTGGTCATAAGTCATACCAAGGACTGAGACCATTACGCATTAGTTCAAAATACAAACATTTTATTCACAATACAAACATTTTACTAGTGCCACAAGAGCAAAAGTTGAAGAATTTGTAAGAACTGAAATACTGATCTAATACACTCTAAGCCAAAGAAGAGATAAACCTTAGAATTTACTAATGTAAGTACTGTTCTAGAAAAAAAATAACGTAGTTACCATTTCCTCCAAACCCACACATGCCTAATTATAACAGTTTTCACATAATAAATTTTGTAACCAGGAAAAGACCTTTTGTTCACCTTTACATTTTAGAATGTCTTCTACAGATTTTAAACATGTGTTATCATAAAAAAAGAAATCAATCTTAAAGTTGAAAGTTTATACAATCAACACTTTTTTAAAGGAATATTACAGAATTTTTTCCCTACTGTTGCATTTTAAGAGCACATATGCCCAACTTTGTTTTTAAAATAACAAAGCAAAAATATAACAGCCTATCAAGAAATTATTAATTGCAACTTTCAGAAGCACTTATGCACTACTGAAAATCTGATACTAATATCTTAAATCAGTGAACAAACAATTCATAAATACAAACCTAAATCTAATCCATCTTTGCTTGGCCTCTGTGAAAATTGTGTGTTCCTGTAAATAGCATCTAATGCTTTTTCTTTCACTTGAGATATTGTATCACAGTCCAAAACCTTCACTGGTGTCTCTATATTTTCACCGTGTGGTTCCAACCCTTGAGCATATGCTGTCTGAGAGGACATTGAAACATAGACAGTCTGTACAAATAAAGAAAACAGAAAAAGTAAAATGCATTGAAATATTATTCTTATTAATAATGGGGTACTCACCACTTAATTAAATATCTTATATTAGAAAATGTAATAACATGCAGCGAGAAAAAGTGAGAGTTAATTTTTTAACACTGATTGTATCACAATTTATTATTACATTTTAGTTAAAGCATAGGACAGTTTTCTGTTATATTTAGTTTAAAGTACTGCACATGTATATTATATATTTAACTAGGCCTGAAATCTGAAACATTGTGTACAGTAAAGCTTTTGATTGATTTCATGAGTTGACTTATGTTGTTAATTTTACTGCTCACTGTTATGGAAAGTTTCAGTTATGTAAAATAATTGACCCACCTATGTTTAATCTTTATTTAACATTATTTATTATTTAATTTAATTTTTTTTAATCTTATCAAATCCTAAAATTGTATATACAACTTTATTGTTGGATTTATTCTCAACTTTTTAATTATCACATTCTTATTCCCATGCAATTCATATCATAGCGAGTTTCACACATTTGCTTATTTGATTCGTTAGAGAATAAGGGACTTACTATTAATTTTATAACTTCTAAAGCAATGGTTAATGCATAAACTAAATATTAGTAATAAATTGCAATTTATGATATGTGAAAAATGTCTAATAATTAATGATTTTCATGTTATAATGATTAATTTTCACCACTTACCATACTCTTGTACTCAATGGATTGTCGAATGAGCTTCTCTTCAGACAGTGAATACCGAGCCTCACTAGTTACTGCATCCACAGGGCCTTTATCAACTTGTTGTTTAATAGCCCGATATAGCATGAATAGAGGCTCACCCGCACACTCCTATAGTTAAATATAAAATAAAATAAATATATAATTTCCAATTAACATAATATATTGACAAATTACTCATAATGTAACTCACAATATTAATACTTTTATATCAACTTTTCATAAGATACACACTGTTAATATCCATTAAAACAATTATAATTAAAATACACATAAGTTACAATTTTTATGATACCCTGGTTAATTTAAATAAAAATTAGCATCTAAGAAGTTTAAAAAAGACTCTTTATGGCTTATGCAGCTTTCAAAATCTAAGGAAATTTTTGACAGATAATTTTATTATCATACACCATTTCAGCTACAGTAAAAAATAGATCAAATTGAATTATTCATTTATAGGAAAATAAATGAAGGCTAACTATCAGAATTAGAATAAAGTCTAATTTTAATGAGAAACAGCATGGGGTAGAATCTATGACAGAAGCTAATTTATCCCCTGAGGACAAGAAAGAAGTTCTACTTAATGTTACAGTTTATTACTATGAGTATATGATAAACATATAGTAAAAGATACAAATACGGTCAAAAGTCGTTAATTCGGACACCCATAATTCGGAATGATCTATAATCCGGACCTCAAAACTAAAAACTTTCTGCGCACGCGCCGCGTTGACACATGCGCATAGGCGTTTACGTGTGCGCGTAAGACCTCTTACGACTGCGCATATGAGTGTGCGCAAGTGCAGAATACGTTTTCGCGTGCGCGTTTTATGTATAATGGACGTATAAGCTAAAATTATCTATTTCAGTTAATGTTGATGATTGCGTTGTTCCTTAATTTTCGAATTGGATCCGGCTTATTATTTTTTTGCAGACTGTAAGAGCAATTTTATAAAAGTAAGCTTAAACTTTCGATTATATCAAATAGAATTTCCGATATATATTTGTTAACATGTAAAGGATCTAAAGCGAAAGTATGTTTTGAAATCCGAAATCTGTTTATCAATTTAACGCTGCTCGGCGGGGGGCAACGCCGCGCGTAATGAATTGGAAGTTGATTTGTCAGCACTATCCTTATCTTGCGCAGATGTTTTCATTTGGCTTATAATTCCTTACCAAATGTAGTATTTCATCTCGATATGCTCCGTCTTTGATATGATTTAAAACAAGTTCCTCATCATTATAATTCGCTTCTGATAGCGAAGAAAAGTAACAGAGGTTGTTGAAAACGAAAAAATTTCGATTGACAAATTAGTCGGTGTTCTTGACACAGCAATTATAGGACTTGAACAGCAGAACTTTGTAATTGAACAAGAAATTATGTCTGTTTAATAGAATTAAAGAGAAAGTATTATCACATGAAACGAAGCAAAACTTAAAACAACTTACATTGAAAGAAATGTTTAATAAAGTAAACAAATAAATATTAAGCTTTTTCTTTTTGCAAATTTTGATACCCTTTAGATCATAATTGTTCTTTATTTCATAAATTACGGTTTCATATTTTTAATTTTAGAATTTCTGCATGCCATCTTATGAGATTTAAACTGATGATCTATAATCCGGAAAAATCGATAATCCGGAATCGCCGAAGTCCCGACGAGTCCGGATTAACGACTTTTGACTGTATAACATGATATTGTGTATCAATTGGTTAAAATAATTTCAGAAAGCACAATATTTGTCTATTCATGATGAAACTCTGAAATGGTAGCAACCAATGAAATTAAATAAAACATATGACAAAACTTTAGTATAGTTTTTATATTGCTGACTTAAAAACATCATACCTAGATCTCATCTAGTAAAGAATAATTAAACAGTAAAGAGTGAAAAAGCATTCATTTACAAAATTATGGACGGTTTTATGACTGGAAATAAGCAGGTAAAAGCAACTTAAAAAAATAATAATAATGAAAAATAAAAACCCACAGACAAAAATAAAAGAAAAAATATTAAATTTATTCATATAATACAATACAAAATGTAAGTTTAATCTCTTAAAAATTATAGTTTAAATGTAAGATTTAATACATGAATATTATGAAACACAAATATGAAACACACAAATATTATGAAAATTTATTTTCATAATATTTGTGCATTAAATATTATGAAATTTATGTGAATTTTTTAAATTAAAATTTTGAAATATTTGTGTGTTAAATATTATTAATATTTGTATTTAACTAGTAACAAAATTAATTTAGTCTCACCTTCAGGAACTTGAATAAAAGAAATGTAAACCATGCAGAGAGCATCTTTTCAGCCACAGATTCCGTCCTTTAAATAGTAATAATAATAATTATATATATATAAAGAAGTTCCATAAAAGACGGTATATTTTTCTTATTTGAAAATGCAAAACTGCATACCTTCTCAATAACAACTTCGGATGACTTTTACCTTCCATACATTTTTCAATAAGCTCAGCTAATAAAGTTTTCAGTATACTATAAAATAATTAAAATATATGTTAGTACCACAATAAATTTATAAGGTACAGAATTATACAATCAAATGTTACTACAGTTCCTCAATAATTTTTAAATCTGCACATGATAACATTTTGAAAATTAATATTTATGAAAAAGTTTATTAGCATTTAAAAAAAAAGGAAGAAATAAAGTAGAATTTTAAAATTAATAAAATATACATTGATTGGATTATTTAATTATGACAAAGCACACGACACATTGATTGGAAGACTTACAGGAAGAAACAGAAGAAAAATACTTACTCAGTGCAATATTCCATTTTCCCTTGCAAAGTGACCATGATCAAAGAGGCAACATTGACCCTATAAAATAATATATCATGCAGATTAAAAAAAAAAAGCAAATGCTGAAGCCATGAGAATAAAAATAGAATAGATCAATAGAGAGATATGTGCTTTTAATAACATTATTAGTTATTCCCATTTTTCTTAAAAAGTTTGATTATAACTTTATATGAATTTTAGAATTTTAGTCAGTATTTAAATATAGATTATATTAATTAAAATATAAATATCAAGATAAACAAACCATTTCATCTCTGTATCATTTTACAAATATTTAAATAAAGAAAATATTAAAACTCAGTCACAATTAAGATTCCAATATTTTGTCCATAATTTCCAGTAATTTGTCAAATCATGAATTTTTCAAGCAACAAATTCAAAAATGATGAATTATATTCCTTTTAGGCTATTTACTTCAAATTTTTTTAAACAGAACTCTATTCTGTTTGGTCTAAAGAAAGTATAATCTACTTTTAGAAACTTCTACCTCTTAACAAAAATTCTTACTTAAATATATATTATTTCCACTTCAACTTCTAAAACATGATGCTAACCAAGAAAATTTTTTATCTCCAAGCAATCTAATTGTGTGCACCTTCAGATAACAGAATTATACTTGTTAATTTTAAATAATACATTCATTCAAAAAAATTATTGAATTCTACGATAATATTTCTATGCTTCTAGTGATTAAAAAAATTATATTCTACATATGAAAATATGCTTAAAACAGGTCACATGGATTGTAAAGAAATGTGTGTAATCTTATTACAATTCCTTCTGCTCTTATTAATAATAAATACTTGTCATAAATTACTGAACATAAAATCGAATTCAAATATTATGTATAATATTAAAATTATACTAATCATGGAAAATAATGAAAATGATAAATAAAGAAACAGTTATTAACATCATTTTAGCCAGAACAGTTAAATTTTAATTATATATTAGTGATATTCATCATGCTAACCACATATGCCACTAGCATATTTTCTCACTATTTTATAGACTGTACTGCAAGGCAAATGCAGCTATTAATTAACTACGTATTTTATAAACAAAATTACACATACCTATCTCGCATGGAAAAATATCTATTTGATTCCAGTGTGCGAATAAATAATAGTAAAAATGTCTTATTCATAATTAATTGTCCAAAAAGACGCAGTCCCTTTTCTATATATGGTTTCTTAATGGGATCAATCTGAAATTAAAATAAAAATTTAATGAATTAAATAACGGCAAAGATACAGTATAGCACACAATTATCTATATATAACTAAAGAATGGTATATAATGCAACACATCACTTTCAAGTGAAAAGTAGAAGATAATCAGAAATTATAATAACTTTACTTGGCCATGAAACAGAAAAGTATAAACATGCATTTGATGCATGCAAATGCATGTCAGAGAATCTTGAAAATATCATTCCATCCACATAGATACACTCTTATGATAACCCTGAAAGGCATACATGTTATGTAGTAGCACATCATATGGAACTACCAAAATGTCATGATAGCTGGTAGTCTTCTCTGAGTTGTTTCCAATGGATAAGCAAATAGTTTCTCCTTCAAGTATACACAGAGGAAGTAATTCACAGATGCTAAATCTAGTAGATGGGATGGACCAAATCAAAACACTAAGTCCAGACAACTATGGAATAACACCCACAATAAAATCATAGTTGTGAAAGGCAATGCACTATCTTGTTGAAACAAATAACATACATTAGTTGACAACCCTACAATTCCTGATAGGAGGATATTTTACAATTTTTCCCCACTGAGTTTTCCAGAAAATGCATATCTGACACTTATCTTAAAATTGTATTGGCCAATAATGAAACATCTGCTTCTGCTGTAGTTTGTAATGCACAATACAAAGGTTTTTAGTAGACCAGTATCAGAAATTAAATTTACCGATGAAACCTCTGGGACGAAACTTTGCTTCACTCAACGTCACTAGGAGCTAAAGAACTTCAATCATCTTTAGAAGGATGTTAGAACATACAATATGTATGTGTTCCCTGTGTAAATGTTCCTAAACTTCTGATTGTACTTTATTAGTAACACTTTGTGAAAGTTTACAAGGACAGGAGTTCACTGAAATGTATAGTTTCCTTATAAATACTTCTAAATTTTCATGTCAAAAGGTTTTCAAAGTTTATTATATAAATTTACCTGCATATCTCTAAGTACTGAATGATCATCATTATTTGGTAACAGTACTTTCATTGCATAGGTTCTGTAATCCAAGAAAGGAATGCCACCTGTAGTTAGGTCACCTGTCAAATCTGTCATTTCTGTCTGAAGCTCAGCAAAGGCTAGGGAAAAAAATTATATAAATATAATGGTTTATAAAATGTTGCAATTAACAGGAAAGACTCACATTCTCCAAATTAATGGCTTCATTATAAATAAAAGCTTACACATGTAAAAACATGCCAGTTCCCAATAAAGAACTTATTTAATTTTATTATAGTTTGTTTACCCTCTTTGCATTCACTAGCAACACGAAGTTCTAAGACATCCATTTGCTCTTGCATGCTCTTCAATACTCGGCTGCTCTCTGTAGATTTACGGCGATAAGCGATCAAGATTATTATGACAATAACAACCAGAATACAAGCTCCAGTAATGACACCAATAATTACAGGTTTTGTTAATGTGCTATCTTGATTTGATGGTAGTTCATAGCTTAAACGGCCAATAGTAAACTTGAGATGGTCACCAACTTCAACCTGAAAGAAAATATTTTTATTATTGTAGAGAAAGACATAAATTATGGCAATATATTTACTTACAAAATTTTGTTAAGCAAAGTTTAGAAAAGACAGATGCAAAGATTTTATACACAGTATACTTTTTTTTATACAGAATATGTAAATGTTGTCGCAAATAAAACACCTACCTATCTTAATCGTAAAAAAATTTCATTAAATTTAATATTAAATACAATTTGATATTAACATTTTATGTGTCCAAAAAATTTATAACATCAATCTCACTGGCTTCACACATGTTCCTACAAAATACATGTGCTTGCATATTGTTTTGCAATCATGCACTTTTTGCCAAGAAACACTTTAAAAAAAATAATACACTATTTATTAGTATTTACAGTTGGAATGCTATGCAGTGTCTATATGACCACTAAAAAAGGTAACATATTATAAGCTTCATTTTCTGTATCAGCATTTTTCAATCAGTGATCCTAAAAGGTCTGCAAAGAAGACAAAAAATAAAATTCAAATTAACTGCATATATCACACATTGTTGAAAATTGTACAGTTTAAAAATTATGCATGGAAATCATCTACCACTTTATCTCCCATGATTGACATTTTACGAAATCTATTACCGATTATCCTACCTATGAATGTTTCTGAACACAGACCAGCTAATTAAGAATTGGTAGACTTATCTATCTCATTAATCTGCACACCAACATTTTTCTAAATTTTAAGTTAATAAGCTAAAGATTATCCAAACTCTAATAGCATTGAACTACTAAAAAATTTGCTTCCATTAATTTAATACCATTATTAAATTAATTTTAATTAATGGTATTTAAAAATATAAAAACTCCTTTTAAAAAGCACAAGAGTGAGGTGGTGCATAGAATATAAAAAGTTATAAAAATGGTCTCCACTTGAAAAACTTTTGAGAAATGCTATTGTATATTATTAACAAATTAATTAATTAATTAATATTAATGACAAATAATGCATTACAATTCAACTACATCTGAAGATCTGATATGACATTATCAGTGTTAAGAAAACTGTATTTTCAATTGAAACTTTATAGTGTTTTAATTTAACTACTTGATATAAAGTAAACTTTATATCATTTAAAAACACAGAAAAGTGTTTCACTGTTTCATAGTTAAATCAACTGTTTGACTTCGAACTATCTGAAAACTTTATTCGTAAAGCAATTGCATTTATATAAAAAAAAAAAAAAAAAAAAAAAAAAAATGTTCCCAACACTAGAATGAGTGTATGACAAAAATTGAAAAACTACATGCATAAAATATAGTGATTTTCTTAATGAAAGAAAATATCATTGAATTACACTATTTACTTAGATTTAAATGCACAAGAAGATTTTTTTTCCTGTAAAGCAATTTAAAAAATGGGTCTCAAACACTATCTGGAATCAAGCATATGAATATAATCAACAGCAATAAATTTCTTTCCTTGGTAAGAAATTAAAATTATAGTATAATCATTAAAACAAATTTTAAAAGCACTACACACATATAAATGATCAATAATAATGAAGTTTACAAAAAAATAATTAAAATAAAATTCCAAGAACTTCAGTTATTATTGTTCTTAAATATCAGTGATATATGTGTGTCTATGTGTATGTGAATATTTTTTTTATTCTTGAGGGAAAAAAAAAGGATATAGCTGAAAAGAAAATTTATAGTTTTTAACACTATTCATTCATAAGAATTATAAAACATTATATATTACATATTAGATACTGAATCTATCAGAGTGAAAATTAAAAAGTTTTTTATAAACTTTACAAGTGGATACAAAACCTGCAGCAATAAAGTGTTTTAAAACAACTCAATAATGAAATAAGATTCTGAATACATCTGAGAAAATGTTAAATTATATTAGGGGAAATACTCTAAGCTGAAGTATACACATTTTAAGCATGTAAATATTCTGAGTTAATACACGCTGAAATTAATAATCTTGGATTACCAATTCTTATCTTAACAGTAAACAAAATTACATTCATGAACACAAAATATAAAACTAACACAAGAATAAAATGCAACAAACTGAATATATCTAACACATTAAAAATCAAAGATCGCAGTAATTTTGAATACAACTTACCATACACAACATTGTTTCCTGATATCAAAGCCAAAATATCACATTCATTGAGCACTGAGCAACACATCAAATTATTATGCTAAAGACTACATTCAACACGACAAGTCCAAATTATAAAATCTCAAGCAATATAAAAACATATCAATATTCCATACAAAAATTTGCTTATTAAAGTACATTATTTTACATTACATCAATACTAACTTATATAAAAGTTACACATGATTTATTTTATCATGTGTTTATTTAACACATTGAAATATTTCTGGAGATGCTCTTTGTATTCTCTTGCAATTAATTATTAACAATAATAATTTTTACAGTAGTTTAAAGCAAATAACAGCTGGAAGAGAAAGCTTGCTCACATTTTTACACATTATATTATTAATTCAATGAAACTAATTTATATATTTCTCAAACAGCATATTCTTTCCTTTCAGAATACAACATTGCAAGCAGGATGAATTTTTACTTGACTAAATATTTATAATAGAATTTTTTAACAAAAGAATTTATTATTTAAATGAAATCATTCAATTTGCATGAAAGATTATTTTGCAATTTTGAGCAAACAAATTTTAGCACTTTATAATTATTGAATTTTTTAACAAAAGAATTTATTATTTAAATGAAATCATTCAATTTGCATGAAAGATTATTTTGCAATTTTGAGCAAACAAATTTTAGCACTTTATAGTTATTGAATTTTTTTATACATTTATTTATTTTTTATTATCACTTATTGCCAGTTTTAAAATTTCATATTATTTTTAATCAATGGGTAAACAAATGCCTTTTCTCTAACACTAAATAATAAAACAGTGTAGTAATGGTAATTTTCTGTAAACATACTAAAATTATATAACCAAATCAAATGGAAAATGAGAATATGTAAAAATCAACCAATAATCATCAACCAGATATTAATCGCATTCCTCTGCGTATATATTTGCCCTATTTCCTTTCTCTGTGTTTCTACTGGTTTGATGATTATCGGTTGATTTTTACATATTTATGAAGCATTTTAGATTTATTGGTTTTGAATTTCTTTCATGGCTTTGTGGATTTGGTTCTAAATTTCTTTCCTTTTGTCTATAATTGATTAATATTCAGCAGCATTTTTACAGAAATGATATTGGGATAATTTGTTTTAAAATAAAAATTTGTGACATTACATTTTAATTTGAAAGTTCTATATGATATCAAAAAAGTGTTTACTTAATGTTAAATGCTTCTAGGAGAAATAAATATGTAATAGCATATACAAAAAATAATATGTGTTAATACACAACCTGGAACAAGGAAAGCATGGCAGATGGCATTTCTGTGTTTGTATATATAGGTTACATGCATATAGACTGTTAAAGAAAGTTCCTACTGGCTTTTCTCATTAAACATGTTATGATATGTTGTATTTATTCATTTGTGCCAAGCTCCTATCAGAATTTTATGCTTTTAAATTATTTTCTGTTGTTTTATTATTTAAATACAGATATAACAGATTATCCCAATATCTTTTCCATATCATTCAGTAGTAATTAAATTCACACACGTATACTCGTATTTGACACTACAAATAATATACTTGCTCCCTGTGCCAACTTGGAAGTAGGTAGACAATATTCACCTGCTCCGCGTCTATATGCAAACTCCTACACAAGAGCGATACATTAGTTTCCATTAGCTCTACATAAGTCACTGAACAAGAATTTGAGCAGTTTGTTTATAACACATCCCAAGTGAATAAACGAAACAAATAAATAGAAATAAAATAAATGTCTTGCACTTTATATGTTATTTATTGCATCTATGTTTTGAGATATATAAATAATTGTTTCAGTATGCCAAGTTGTACTATTTAATCCCTTACTATATGCCAAACACATACACACTGCATGCATTTGTTACAGCAATAATTGTAACTCAGTGATTCAAGCAAGGTAATCAATCTCACAGCTGGCAAGTAAACTCAGTTTGCTAACTATGAGTATTTTCATAGATAGCAGAAAATGTGTTAATTATGAATACTAGAAATGTACTTCTTATTTCTCATTTTTTGCAAAATAAAGTAGAGAATTTTAAAAAACAAGTCTAGCACTAGGTTCTGTTAAAAAAAAATTCCTTGTAGATTAAAAAATACGATGAATAAAATATACTCTGTACTTTAATAAGTTAAATGAAAAATTTCCATCCTTTACAAGCAAAATTCATACAGATATTAAGAATCAACAGTTTCACTAATAAGTGCTGTTTATCCAAAATAAAACAGCATTTTCAGTTCGTATGCAATGAATACAGTTGGCACATCATTTAGTTCAGCAGCTGCAACCATTAGCACATACACACCACTTTGGGCAGATTTATTTGTAGTGGCTGCTACACCACGAAACATTTTTCTGTTTAAGAATAACTTCTTAATACTATATTTTAAAGAAAATTGTTTATTATATTTAAGACACTGATCTTTTTAAAACATTATTATTCTAATAATATTTTTTCCACCATTATCAAAAATTAAATTAATACAGTACAAAGTTCATAATCTGGACTCATCGGGACTTTGGCGATTCCGGATTAGGGGTTTTTCCAGATTATAGATCATCAATTTAAATCTGGTAAGATGGCATGCAGAAAATATACAATTAAAAATATGAAGTCGTAATTTATGAAATAAAGAACAATTATGATCTAAAGGGTATCAAAATTTACAAAAAAAAAAAAAAAAAAAGCTTAATATTTATTTGTTTACTTTATTAAACATTTCTTTCAATGTAAGTTGTTTAAGATGCTACCACAAAAAATTTCTTTTTCTTGTGTCATATATAAGTGGACTTTCCAATGCCATACTTCTCACATAATTTTGAGACGGATAGGCCTTTATCCATTTTTTGCAGCAATTCCACTTTTTGTTTAATGGACATCGAAACATGCTTTCATTTTGTAGATCCTTTGGCAGCTCCAGAAATGAAAACTCTTTTTGACTTTGAAACTCTTTTCGAATCAAGATTAGTTTTTATAAAATTGTTCTAACAGTCTGCAAAAAATATTAAGTCAGATCCAATTAGAAGATTAAGGAACAGCGCTATCCACAACATTAACTGAAATGCCTTAGGTAATTTTAGCCTAGCTTATACTGTCCATTATACATTAAACGTGCATGCGTAAACGCATATGCGCATGATGTGTTTACGCATGCGCACAACGTTTGTAGCTTTGAGGTCCAGATTATAGAACATTCCGGATTACGGACGTCTGGATTACAGACTTTGTACTTTATACAACATTAAACGTTCCTTGATAATTTGTTGGAATAGTAGTTCTTTTCTCACTATGTGCTGTTTAACATTTTGAATCTTCCATCTTTCCATTTTTCTCTCTGTTTAATTGGGTATTTTGTTTGTCTTTATTTGTTAGGTTTCGAGAATCATCTTCACCTGAGGTTAACAAATAAGTTTGTTTTAATCAATTGATAGAAACATTTGATGTCCTTTCCTTTAATTCTCACTGTACAATTTTTGCAGATTCAACTGCTTTGTTTCACTTAGGACAACTAATTCCTAAAATATTTTTTATTTGGTAAACAGACTGATAAAGTTAAATTATAATATTTATTTTGACAATTTATTACTACTTGGAGCTGACTTCATTGCTTATTTAGGTTTAAATTTTTTTTTATGATGGGAATTAAAATTATTTATTAAGGATTTTATTGAATATAAAAACATTTGAAGAATCTAATTCATCAGTTGGACATTACTGAAGCATAATTTTAGTAGAATCAAAATTAAAAGAATGATCAATAAAAATGTGTTAAAAAAGAATGATCAATAAAAATGTGATAAAAAATAATTCGCATTAAAAACTTTAACCTGAGACGTGTGTTTAAGAGAAAATTAAGAATACCCTTGGTTTGCCTGATGTATATTACACTAATGGAAGTTTTGTTATAGTAACCTCAATTTTCAGACAAAAAAAAAAAAAAAAAAAAAAAAAGAAGAAGAAGAAGGAGAGGGGGGGGGGGAGTTTTCAGATTTTATATTATGCCTAAAGGTACATTTTTTTAACGTTTTGTGTGTTACCTTTATTTATTAAATACCATGTTCTTTGCACTCAAACCATAAAATTCAATTCAACAGCAATATGGCAAAACAATTTTAAAATGAGCATATCTTTAGAATTTCCGATACACAGCCTTGCGCACTGGAGACACAAATGTGTGCCCCCCACAGTGTTGCCACTGCTCACTTTAAAAACATTGATTTTGTTAATCAAACACAAAATATGAAATTTATAATAAAACAGATTTAAAATTTCAAATTAGGGCTGCCCTTATTTGGTGGAAGATTACGTTATTCAAAATTTGATGGCTCTAGGTACTGTTGTTTTATCACAATGCAAGAAACATACATTTATGCAGATTCTTCATTATTTAATTTCTTTAAATATAACACAGGGCGACAATATTTGGTGGCAACAATTTGAAAAGTGAAAGACATTTATAGTGAACCAAAGCAAAATGTCAAAATGAAATTAATAGACCTTCTGAGCTTTGGGCTAAAAAAAAAAAAAAAACAGATGGAGGGGAAGAAACAAAACATATTTTAATAGTCTGCATAATAATGCAATTTTAAATCTACTTCCTATACAAAAAAGGTATCAGCATAATTACCTACATTTTAATTGAAAAACGATTTCCAACATAAATTTTAAAAATTTAAGAAAAAAATTGTAAAATGAAAATTACATATTTCTCTCGGATAGCTTTCCGCTGTTGTCCCCCGTCAAGAAATAACAGAATATATCAAAATCTGGTATATTCTGGCTGTTAAATTCTACACTGCTGTTAAATTTTGGAATCTTTTAGAAAGTTAATAAATTAAATTAAATTTATCTCAATACTTTTTAAAAAAATATTTTGCTTAAATTCTTAATTACACATAGAAAAAGAAAATCCTTCCTAGTAAAATGAAAGTTTAAAATAAATTAAAAATCGATAAGAACAAAAAAATTGTACAAAGATTATGCAAGAATAAATTTTATTACAAAGAGTACAATTTCATAAAAGAAAAAAAGTATCATGAACAGTAACACAGTCTGACTTGTGATTAAAAAACGCAGTGTTTATAGTAAGTCATATAGCCTATTCCAAACTTCAAATTGTCACCAACTTCAACCTACAGATATTACAATAAATGCAAGTAAGTAATCACAGCAAATGTTTTGAACTAAGCATATATATGATTAACCAAAAATCATAAATTGGCATTAAAATTCCACTGCAAATAAAATACAGATAAAACACGGGTGTCCAAAAGTATAATTTAAACACCTTTTAAAGAAGAAGGTTATTGAAAACAGCAGAAATATGCATGCATATCATCCACTAACATAAACAAATGTATGCACACAAACAAATTTTATTATTAGAGAAAATAAGCCATGACTACCACAGTTCAACTGCAGATAGAAAGAATATGTCTTACATCAGTTAATCCAAAGTGCTGGCAGCATTTGAAAGCAATCAATATGCTACCATTCTGAAATTACAAACCCTTGACTACTTCTAAACAGTGTCTTACATAATGTCAACAAAGCCATTCACCAGACAACTCATGCAATAATAATTGCTTCTGGACGAACTGCTTATTGGAAGCTTAAGAAACTACTCTGTGTATTGACATTCAGCAATCTGCCTCACATTCAGCCTGAAGTTCGTTGAATAAAATCTAAAGTATTATTAATATACTATACAGAACAAACTTCTTTAAACAATTTTATTAACGGGAAAACAGGATTGAAACAAATAATAAACAAAATTCCAATGAATGTTTATCTTTCAAAAAAATTAAAACGTACAGAAATTAAAGATAAGATGAAGAGGAAACATAGAGGACGCTACAACCTTCTATGTACAGTACTGTGCATTTACAGTGGAGTCAGGAGTATTGAAATTGAATGAATCCTATTGAGCATGTGTGATATACACCAATAAGGTGATCTGCATCCTGTTATCTCCCCATAGAGCCTTCTACACAATTCAGAAAGACAGAAATTAAGACAGTTCTACTTTAGAAGCATAATCATCAGTCAAGCAACTCATAGCCATGATTTTAGATGTTTATGCTACAAAATTCTCTCCGAAGAAAAATGAAAAAGACATTCTAGCATTCCTCTTTTTAAATGCATAATTGCTGCATAAAATACTCCCCCCCTCTTGTTAATGCCCATGAATAATTTTATTACACAAGCAGATAGTTTTGTTTCATTTTGCTCATGAAATACTTGCAATTATACAGATAATGCTTAACTTCTGGACACCAGTGTAATACTGAATTTACTTGTATAGCTCTAAGCAATATATTCTTTGAAATTACAGCAGTATAAAAGACAGAGGACAACATGGGCTGTAGCTGAAAAGAGCAAGCGAGCAAGTTGGCAGATATGAACAATGATAAATGCTTAGAAGCTGGATGCATATGAAATAAAAGTTTATTTCAAAAAGAATAAATTTCTACTACAAAATATCATCATTAAGCAACAATATCTCAAAAGTAATTTAAGTGAGAAGAGCAGTGTTCCAATAATATAGTTTTAAGATGGAAAAGCTTCTTATTTAAAAACTACTTCATATATAGATTATACTACTTCATATATAGATATTCATTAATAAATATCTGCTTCATATTTACAAACAGATGACGTCTCTAAATGTAGCACCCATCATTTATAACATGTATGTGAAAATATCAGAAACTTTTTCATCAGAATATGGGCAGAGAAGAAATAAGAAGCAGTAGGAAGAAGAAAAAGAGAAAAATGGGTTGTTGAATATACTGTAAATTAATACAATAGTCAAAATGTCCATCCTGTTTATATTATTACCTTTTAGACATGTTAGAATTTGTGCAAATGTTGAAATGTTATTTTATACTTGTTAATATGATTAAAAATTGAAAAGAAATTAACCACTTTACTAAACAGCATGAAATCACATTGTGATATGTATATATGAGTTAGAAGAAATCAAATGCCCATTAGCATGAAGAATCTGTATTTGTTTCTGAGGAATTCATCCCCACCCCAAAATTTAACCATCACATAATATTTCAAAATAGAATTTTATGTTGCATGTGCTCATATTCGTTTTTTTTTCCACTTATTATTAAAAGTTTTGTATGAGTATCACCCTGAATAAAAATTCAATTTATTCAATAGTTTATGAAAAATTAATTTTTGAAAATGTAAATCTCATTTTGGACACCAGTGTAATTGTGTAATAAGGTTGTGAATTAACAAGAAAATGTTACACATAGTTTTCAGAAGATTTCGAAAATGACTTTATAATTTAACAAAGATTAAGTGGCAACCATAAATTTGAAAAAAAAAAAAAAAAAAAAAAAAAAAGATTCAAAGAACTGTTATGTTGATTTTACAAAAACAGAAATAAATGTAAAGTTAAAAATGCATATTAAAAATGCATTTAGGCAAAAGCAAGCTTACATATCCAATACAATTATGCATTTTAAATTAGTTTTGTTTTGAATAAATAAACTGTGTGTTCTCTTCAAGAGCAAGCTTTGTAAATTGAGACATATGATCAACAGAGGTATATTTAAATGGTGGTGTTGTTCATAAATTAAATCATTGTATGGTGTTTATTCATCATTATTATTATTTTATTTTAATTTTCCTTTAAAAACATATATAGAACAGATGAATCAGAAGGGCATTGAAGAAGAGATAAATTAAGTAATTTGTGCATCTAAAAGTTATTTTGCACAACAGTGAATAAAGTGCAAAAACCAAATTATGTCATATGTTTTCATGAGAAACTGAATCGACAAGCGCATTAAGCATAAAAAAATTACTTAAATTCCAATTCAAATAATTTCTTTTTATCATGACTTCTTTTCAGCATTAGAAATCACAAATTCTATTAATACTTGTCAGAAAAAATGCATTATACTAATAAAAAATTTAAAATATAATTACAGTTTTAGCATATACTTTTCAAAATTCCCATTTCCAGATATTAAATTTGGTACAAAAAAGAAATACACAAAAGGCATATTAAAAAAATACTTGTCAAACATCTTTTGAGTTACAACATTTTGAAAAACTATAGACAAAATTACTGTCTTACAGACTTTTTTCCTTTCTTTAAGGGCATGCATGGTTCAGTATAATTCTTTACCTTAAATTGAAAGTTTCTCCTCTTTTAATTGGGATATCACTTAATACATATAACACACAACTTACACTAGAAACACAGCAACAGTGAAAAATGCATTAACATCTACAGTCTACCCAACTAACTGAGCCAGTTAGATGTTCTATTATACTATTTTCAGGGTAGTAAGTATTACATTACCCAATTAAACAGAATTTCATAAATCAAATAAATAACTAGAAGTATTGTTTCCTTATTGAAAGAATGCTTAAAACGCTATATAGAGAAGCAGTTTTCAAGATACAAGCAGTAAAAACCACTTACATTTCAATAGACACTTTCAGATACTTAAAGGTGTTTTACTTGTATCTTTTAAACATTAAAAATGACTGATATAACTTGCTTTTACCTTTTAATGTTAAAAGTAACATCACATTTCTACAAAATAATAAAAAAAATTATCATTTTTTTTTTCATTGTATTAGAAAATGCTTATAAAGAATGAAGTATTTTAAAATACTCAATAGAAATAGAAGTACGTCAAGTAATTTCTGCAAAAATTCAGAATCACAATTAATCATTGTTACTGCTTTTTCCCTTAATTTACCACTCTTTTATTAAAAGCATTTTTTTTTAAATATACCTATAAAATATCATTCATTAACACCATTCTTTTTTATATACATTTCTTTAAAATAAAATACTTTATACCCATAAATACCCATAAAATATCATTCATTAACACCATTCTTTTTTATATACATTTCTTTAAAATAAAATATTTTATACCCATAAATACCCATAAAATATCATTCATTAACAACATTCTTTTTTATATACATTTCTTTAAAATAAAACATTTTATTTTCCTTAGTATTTCAATATAATTTGTAATTCATTATTATTATTTATAGATGTAATCCTAAGATATTCCTATTTATAAGATCTTTAGTTACAGACATTATTTAGATATGTAATTTACAATTATTTATACATTTACTTTAATATGAAGCAGAGAAAATTCTGTTTAGATGTAAATGGCCATGTCATACAGAAAATGATAAAAAAATTTCCACTTGAATGTGATACACTTAAAACCAAGTTTATTAATAAAATTGATAATCAGCTCATAAATGATTCACTCAATATATATGGCTGAGGGACAGAAACATTGTGAAGCACTGAATACAGAAGCAGTTATAAACTGAATTATTCAGCTTGTAAAAAAAATGCACAAGAAAGTAAAGTGTATAAATTTTAAATTTATTGCAAATAAAATGTTAGCAAGCAGAAGAGAATGCTGATAAGCTTACATTTAAAATAAAGCAAGTAAGCTTATATTTAAAATAAAGCAAGTAAGCTTATATTTTAAAAAATAAAACAACCATTTACATGGACACAAATAATATAATTAAACAGACACACATAATGAGGAAAAATCAGCACTATTAAAATAAAGCTTATAAATATATGTGATAAAAAGATATTTAATTCTAACAATCTGCTTTCAAGCAATCTATTATCATCACTCTGGTTCTACATCCTAGTTAAAAAAAAATTCTATGGTACTGTCTACTTATTAGCAGGTTTTTTATCTATTTTCCACCTTAATTTTTGTTTTCAAAAGCTATGGTTTAGGAAGTTCAGAATTTAAAATCTTCTTTCCCCTATTTTAATTTTTGCACAATTTCCCTCAAGCAATTATTCTTTATCATGTTAAACAGATAGTTATACCAAACTGTATAGATACTTCCCAAAAATCAATGTATTGCAAAATCTAAATACCGTATTTGAAGGCATATAAGACGCACCGCACCCTTATTTAGAAGGCCACACACAAGGAAAAAAAATTTCAATAGTCCGAAACAATCATTGAATGCAATTACCAAACATACTTTTATTAAGAAAAATTAACAAACGGCAAGCTGTTTTGAACATGATATGTAAATTTCAATAATGAATAAATGAATGAACGGCAAGCAATCAAACATAATACAAAATAAAGCAGAAACAATGCATAAACATGCAGAAACATGCACTTAGGCATAGTTTAACACTCCTAGTTTATACTGAATTGTATAGCTTAATCTATTGTTTCTTGTAGTCATATTTTCCAGGGTATTTTTTTAAAACAAATAGTTTTAAACACCAATACCAACACGTTTATACAGAGTAGCACTGATACCAACACGTGTGTCGGCCGAGTCAAAGAAAGTCTACGTAAAGAAGGAAAGGCTCCATACACGTAATGTGACCGTCGAACCTGTTCGAACTTCGACCTTTGGCGCTTTTTGGCGACAGATATTTCACGCATGCGCAAAATAATTATGGAAGATGTAGAGAAAGTTATGTGTGTCTAGACCTTTATTCGAGCTAAAAATAGCATTCAGTATTGAAAGTTAACCTGTGTCCTTCATGTATAAGACACAGGTAACTTTTTTGAGACCAAATTTAGGAAAAAAAGTGCGTCTTATATGCCGTCAAATACGGTAATACACATTATTAGTTGATATCACCTTTGATTATTTATGTATTTGACAAATGTTTGTAACATCAAAATAATGCATCAATATATAAACACTTCCTGAAGGTATTTTCTGGTTGCTCCTCCTAAGAATGAAAACCAACAATCACTTCTATCTAGCAAAATTACCATTTTATTTACTTGATCTCAAATTTAATTTCTGGTTAACTAAATTAAAACTGAATGTAAAAAATATCAGACAAATGCTTTGACAACTTAAAAATATCTTTGATATACACTTTTTAATTTTTTGTTCTCCAAACTCTACAGGGCATATTTATATACAGTCAAATACCGAAAATCCTCAAATTCCTGAAATCTGCGTTGCCTCTCAAAATATAAACATTTAGTTTATAGGTTCCGGGAACCGCAACATGGAGTACGAAATATCGAAGAAAAAATACTTACTGGATAATAATGTCATAACTACCGAATAATAATGAGTCATAATGGAAATACCAAATTATTGACATCATGATAAGAGTTTTTTTCCCTCCAATCTGCATCGAGGTAAAAAAAACAGATGATTAACTCAACTCTTCTTTCAAGTTCACGCTTCACGTTGTTGTACTTTCTGAGCTTTTATTTCATGAGATTGTTTAGTAATGTCGTTTTTTTATCCGGATATTTTGTGGATATATTAAAAATATTTTTAATTTCAGTGCTTTTTAATACAATGACAGATGAGAAACGCACTCATTTTACTGCTTGCGACGTTGAAAAACGTAAGCGCGTTGCACTGACGGTAATGAAAAAAGTGGAAATTCTGCTAAAGATGGAGGCAGGTGCTACTGCTCTTTATAGAAGATTCGTATAGAATTGCCACAGGGACTGTGTATGATATATGGAACAATAAAGAAAAGCTGTTGAAATTTTACAGCAACAGTGATTCTAACATCGGAATCCGAAACCGGAAATCTTTACATAGGCAAAATCAGCAAACCTCGATTTTGTCTTGTACGAGTGGTTCCTGCAATGGCGGAGTACCTACTTCAGGCCTGCGCCAAGCCTAACCTGTACTCCTGAGAGAAAAGGGGAAGCAGATTCCTGCTGATTTAAAAATAGAGGAGCCTAATGTAAATGAACAATATAATATAATCAGTTTATATATGCAATAATAATTTAATGCATATAATTAATTAGTGTATCAATGTATATAATAATTTAATTAAATGTATCTAATACGTCTTATTTATTTTGGACTTTTAGTCTGAATATTATCTTTTCTGTCCTGACATTCGCAAAATCCTAAAATCCGCACAACCTCTGGTCCCAAGCTAAAGATTAATTACATGTCCCAAGCTGCAGATTTCTGGACTTTTACTGTATAAACTTTAATTTAAGATAGAATATATCTTAACACTTAAATAGTCCTCTTACAAGGAAAAAAGGTTAGTTACCAATTACCAATATTTTAGTATGTTGCTTTTTAAAGGGACGTTTTAGTCAGGTTAATATAAAATTTCATGTCCCCCCCCCAAAAAAAAACAGATGTGGCCAGCACATGACTTCCTACCAATTATATGTTTTAAACAGCAGTGAGCTATTTAAAATATGAAGTGTAACACGAAGTGGTTGATCATTTGAAAATTAAATCTAATTTGTTTAGAAAATTTATGGTTCAATGATAATTATACACACTACTCATTTTTTATTACTCTATTCCATAAAGATGGAGGCAGGTGCTACTGCTCTTTATAGAAGATTCGTATAGAATTGCCACAGGGACTGTGTATGATATATGGAACAATAAAGAAAAGCTGTTCAAATTTTACAGCAACAGTGATTCTAACATCGGAATCCGAAACCGGAAATCTTTACATAGGCAAAATCAGCAAACCTCGATTTTGTCTTGTACGAGTGGTTCCTGCAATGGCGGAGTACCTACTTCAGGCCTGCGCCAAGCCTAACCTGTACTCCTGAGAGAAAAGGGGAAGCAGATTCCTGCTGATTTAAAAATAGAGGAGCCTAATGTAAATGAACAATATAATATAATCAGTTTATATATGCAATAATAATTTAATGCATATAATTAATTAGTGTATCAATGTATATAATAATTTAATTAAATGTATCTAATACGTCTTATTTATTTTGGACTTTTAGTCTGAATATTATCTTTTCTGTCCTGACATTCGCAAAATCCTAAAATCCGCACAACCTCTGGTCCCAAGCTAAAGATTAATTACATGTCCCAAGCTGCAGATTTCTGGACTTTTACTGTATAAACTTTAATTTAAGATAGAATATATCTTAACACTTAAATAGTCCTCTTACAAGGAAAAAAGGTTAGTTACCAATTACCAATATTTTAGTATGTTGCTTTTTAAAGGGACGTTTTAGTCAGGTTAATATAAAATTTCATGTCCCCCCCCCAAAAAAAAAACAGATGTGGCCAGCACATGACTTCCTACCAATTATATGTTTTAAACAGCAGTGAGCTATTTAAAATATGAAGTGTAACACGAAGTGGTTGATCATTTGAAAATTAAATCTAATTTGTTTAGAAAATTTATGGTTCAATGATAATTATACACACTACTCATTTTTTATTACTCTATTCCATAAAGATGGAGGCAGGTGCTACTGCTCTTTATAGAAGATTCGTATAGAATTGCCACAGGGACTGTGTATGATATATGGAACAATAAAGAAAAGCTGTTGAAATTTTACAGCAACAGTGATTCTAACATCGGAATCCGAAACCGGAAATCTTTACATAGGCAAAATCAGCAAACCTCGATTTTGTCTTGTACGAGTGGTTCCTGCAATGGCGGAGTACCTACTTCAGGCCTGCGCCAAGCCTAACCTGTACTCCTGAGAGAAAAGGGGAAGCAGATTCCTGCTGATTTAAAAATAGAGGAGCCTAATGTAAATGAACAATATAATATAATCAGTTTATATATGCAATAATAATTTAATGCATATAATTAATTAGTGTATCAATGTATATAATAATTTAATTAAATGTATCTAATACGTCTTATTTATTTTGGACTTTTAGTCTGAATATTATCTTTTCTGTCCTGACATTCGCAAAATCCTAAAATCCGCACAACCTCTGGTCCCAAGCTAAAGATTAATTACATGTCCCAAGCTGCAGATTTCTGGACTTTTACTGTATAAACTTTAATTTAAGATAGAATATATCTTAACACTTAAATAGTCCTCTTACAAGGAAAAAAGGTTAGTTACCAATTACCAATATTTTAGTATGTTGCTTCTTAAAGGGACGTTTTAGTCAGGTTAATATAAAATTTCATGTCCCCCCCCCAAAAAAAAACAGATGTGGCCAGCACATGACTTCCTACCAATTATATGTTTTAAACAGCAGTGAGCTATTTAAAATATGAAGTGTAACACGAAGTGGTTGATCATTTGAAAATTAAATCTAATTTGTTTAGAAAATTTATGGTTCAATGATAATTATACACACTACTCATTTTTTATTACTCTATTCCATAAAGATGGAGGCAGGTGCTACTGCTCTTTATAGAAGATTCGTATAGAATTGCCACAGGGACTGTGTATGATATATGGAACAATAAAGAAAAGCTGTTCAAATTTTACAGCAACAGTGATTCTAACATCGGAATCCGAAACCGGAAATCTTTACATAGGCAAAATCAGCAAACCTCGATTTTGTCTTGTACGAGTGGTTCCTGCAATGGCGGAGTACCTACTTCAGGCCTGCGCCAAGCCTAACCTGTACTCCTGAGAGAAAAGGGGAAGCAGATTCCTGCTGATTTAAAAATAGAGGAGCCTAATGTAAATGAACAATATAATATAATCAGTTTATATATGCAATAATAATTTAATGCATATAATTAATTAGTGTATCAATGTATATAATAATTTAATTAAATGTATCTAATACGTCTTATTTATTTTGGACTTTTAGTCTGAATATTATCTTTTCTGTCCTGACATTCGCAAAATCCTAAAATCCGCACAACCTCTGGTCCCAAGCTAAAGATTAATTACATGTCCCAAGCTGCAGATTTCTGGACTTTTACTGTATAAACTTTAATTTAAGATAGAATATATCTTAACACTTAAATAGTCCTCTTACAAGGAAAAAAGGTTAGTTACCAATTACCAATATTTTAGTATGTTGCTTTTTAAAGGGACGTTTTAGTCAGGTTAATATAAAATTTCATGTCCCCCCCCCAAAAAAAAACAGATGTGGCCAGCACATGACTTCCTACCAATTATATGTTTTAAACAGCAGTGAGCTATTTAAAATATGAAGTGTAACACGAAGTGGTTGATCATTTGAAAATTAAATCTAATTTGTTTAGAAAATTTATGGTTCAATGATAATTATACACACTACTCATTTTTTATTACTCTATTCCATAAAGATGGAGGCAGGTGCTACTGCTCTTTATAGAAGATTCGTATAGAATTGCCACAGGGACTGTGTATGATATATGGAACAATAAAGAAAAGCTGTTCAAATTTTACAGCAACAGTGATTCTAACATCGGAATCCGAAACCGGAAATCTTTACATAGGCAAAATCAGCAAACCTCGATTTTGTCTTGTACGAGTGGTTCCTGCAATGGCGGAGTACCTACTTCAGGCCTGCGCCAAGCCTAACCTGTACTCCTGAGAGAAAAGGGGAAGCAGATTCCTGCTGATTTAAAAATAGAGGAGCCTAATGTAAATGAACAATATAATATAATCAGTTTATATATGCAATAATAATTTAATGCATATAATTAATTAGTGTATCAATGTATATAATAATTTAATTAAATGTATCTAATACGTCTTATTTATTTTGGACTTTTAGTCTGAATATTATCTTTTCTGTCCTGACATTCGCAAAATCCTAAAATCCGCACAACCTCTGGTCCCAAGCTAAAGATTAATTACATGTCCCAAGCTGCAGATTTCTGGACTTTTACTGTATAAACTTTAATTTAAGATAGAATATATCTTAACACTTAAATAGTCCTCTTACAAGGAAAAAAGGTTAGTTACCAATTACCAATATTTTAGTATGTTGCTTTTTAAAGGGACGTTTTAGTCAGGTTAATATAAAATTTCATGTCCCCCCCCCAAAAAAAAACAGATGTGGCCAGCACATGACTTCCTACCAATTATATGTTTTAAACAGCAGTGAGCTATTTAAAATATGAAGTGTAACACGAAGTGGTTGATCATTTGAAAATTAAATCTAATTTGTTTAGAAAATTTATGGTTCAATGATAATTATACACACTACTCATTTTTTATTACTCTATTCCATAAAGATGGAGGCAGGTGCTACTGCTCTTTATAGAAGATTCGTATAGAATTGCCACAGGGACTGTGTATGATATATGGAACAATAAAGAAAAGCTGTTGAAATTTTACAGCAACAGTGATTCTAACATCGGAATCCGAAACCGGAAATCTTTACATAGGCAAAATCAGCAAACCTCGATTTTGTCTTGTACGAGTGGTTCCTGCAATGGCGGAGTACCTACTTCAGGCCTGCGCCAAGCCTAACCTGTACTCCTGAGAGAAAAGGGGAAGCAGATTCCTGCTGATTTAAAAATAGAGGAGCCTAATGTAAATGAACAATATAATATAATCAGTTTATATATGCAATAATAATTTAATGCATATAATTAATTAGTGTATCAATGTATATAATAATTTAATTAAATGTATCTAATACGTCTTATTTATTTTGGACTTTTAGTCTGAATATTATCTTTTCTGTCCTGACATTCGCAAAATCCTAAAATCCGCACAACCTCTGGTCCCAAGCTAAAGATTAATTACATGTCCCAAGCTGCAGATTTCTGGACTTTTACTGTATAAACATTAATTTAAGATAGAATATATCTTAACACTTAAATAGTCCTCTTACAAGGAAAAAAGGTTAGTTACCAATTACCAATATTTTAGTATGTTGCTTTTTAAAGGAAATAATAACTATATGTATTCATATACATATCCATTCTCAAGCTTTGATTTGGAAATATCACATGGATCATGTGGTATATTTTGGTCATGTAGTGTTTCAGATTCACATATCAATGACTTAACAATCACAATATTTTTAAAAGCAGCATATCTTTGAATTCCCAATAGAGTGCTATGCATTGTCTTCACTTTTTTACTTTAATATTCATTATATTATTCCTTTAAAAATAATGCATAGTGATAAACATGCAGAGGCAGCAACTTTTTATTTGAAAAGTGATTCACCACAAAAGTGAAGCGGATGTAAAACTGAGGAATGAGGCTAAATTGCTTCATAATGAGAGCAATAAATTTAATTACATCAGGGCTATACTTAATGACATGGAATTTGCTATGACTTATAAATGTTTATCACAGTCGAATATTAGCTTCAGAAAATGAACTCTTATCATGCTGAGTTGAATATATGTGTCTGTTAATAAAGTAAATATTTTTATCATATTACACAGCAATAAAACAGTTTCTAAAATATAAAAAAGATAAAAAAAACAATAGAATAATTACCACAACTTGGGGAATCTTATTTGGATCAGGCTTCCCATTAGCATCTCGAGCAGGAGGCTGTGTTGTAGGTGGCCTACAAGTTAGTTGAGAGCGTGACAAGGATGTGACATTGCAATAACTGGTACCAATGCGTACAATCACATCAGTTTCTTGAGAAGCTCTATCTAAATTCATTCCCTACAAAAATTAAACATATTAACAATGTTCATTAGAATTTTACGTTTAATTTTCAATACACACATAGTTTGTACTATTAATTGCTACAGCTTAAAATATGATCTTTATAATTTATAATAATAATTTAACATAAATAAATGGAAATTATTTAGCTTCATTTTAAATTGATAATATTTTTTAGTGATGTTTAAATAGCATTTTTAGCTGCATACATATATTGTTATACAGTGGATGGACAAAAATATGGAAACACCTCGTGAAATGCATGTTTGAAAAGAAAGATTGATTTTAATGAAATATGTAGGTGGCGCTGGCGTTTTTGACTACTGACGCCACCTATACAACTTTGTAAATGTGCTAAACAGTTCAGATGTTGTCGGAGTACTGTTATGTGAGGTTGTCATTGCATTATGTCAGAGTTAACAGACTTCGAACGTGGGCAAATTGTTGGAGCACGTATGGTAGGTGCTTTTGTAAGCAAGGCAGCCGAGGTGTTTAGTGTTTCGAGAGGTACTGTATCGAAGACTTATTCCGCATATTGAAAAGCGGAAAAACATCATCTGCTAAATCACAGCGCGGACGAAAGTGTGTCCTGAGTGATCGTGACAGACGATCATTAAGGGCAATTGTGACGAAAAATAAGAAGACCACAGCTGCAAAAGTTACTGTTGAAATGAATGTTGTATTACGGAACCCTGTGAGTACCAAAACAATTAGAAGGGAGCTTCTTAAACAGGGAATTGCTGGCCGTGCTGCAATTGAGAAGCTACTCATCAGTGATGCTAATGCCCGTAATAGGAAAAGGTGGTGTTTAAGTCATAAAGCCTGGACTATAGAGCAGTGGAAGCGAGTAATATGGTCTGATGAGTCTTCTTTCACATTGTTTCCCACTTCTGGCCGAGTTTACGGCTGGAGAACGCCATCTCAAGCCTATAATACAGACTGCTTGTTGCCAAGAGTGAAACATGGCGGGGGTTCTGTTATGGTTTGGGCAGCCCTATCGTGGTTCTCTGCTAGCCCCATGATAACTGTGTCAGGGCACATGACTGCCAAGACTTATGTGAACATTTTGGCCGATCAAGTTCATCCCATGGTACAAACTTTGTTCCCCGATGGTGATGGTGTCTTCCAAGATGACAAAGCCCCTGTTTACACAGCTCATATTGTCCAGGACTGGTTTTCTGAGCACGAGGATGAGTTGTCCCATCTCCCCTGGCCATCACAGTCACCAGACCTGAATATTATCGAACCTTTGTGGTCTACATTGGAACGGAAAGTGCGTTCTCGTTATCCACCGCCAACATCGTTATCTGAACTTTCCACCGTTTTGCAGGAAGAATGGTATAATATTCCCTTGGCAAACATACAGGAACTGTATTTATCCATTCCGAGAAGACTGCAAGCTGTTTTGGATGCCAACGGGTTTCCTACACCATATTAAGCAAAGAAACATGTTTTTTTAAAGGCGTTTCCATATTTTTCTCCAACCCCTGTATATGAGTGCTCGTTTATTACATAGAATTACTGATTTTATTCCTCTGAAAGAAGCAACATTCAGAATGTAAAAATAGTTTAAGTGAAATGTGAGATACAAGCCTCACGGACATTAGTGACAAATATTTCCCAAAATTTCCAGAAGTTTGTGCTACACCAGACCTATGTAAATGCAGCTAATAGATGATAGCTTGGATAATTTGTTGCTGTTTTAGTTATTACTCAGCTGCAAGATTTAGCTGAATAGCAAGTTTACTCTGCACGGCAACTGTAGATATTTCTCCTACGTTAAGGAGGACTTGTTTATATCCCTGTTCCACTTAGGCTTTAAAATTATTTACCGTGCTGTTTGTAATTAATTTTATAATCAATTGTTAATTCTCTCCTTTTATACAGAGTGATCCAAAGAGATATCAACAAACCAGAAGCCCGCAACAGTATATTAAAAGAATTTATCCAACAGGAAATGCAGCTTCTTTCCTCCCCTCCTTTTTCTTTTAATAAAAGATAGCAGACAAAGCAAAATACTAAAACACTGCAAAATGGCGAAAATAGTAACTTCAAGTTATAAAATTACTTTTAAAATTTAGATTTACTATGTAAGTATTTCCCAAATTCAGATATATCTAATGGAGAATAATAACACAGCTTCATTAAACGATTAAAAGAATTTGGAGTATTCTATACAATTCTGCAATGTAACTACTGAATAATAACTTCTTCCAAGCACTATTGTTCAGAAATTTAAATAGATATTTAAACTGAAAAGTAAAAAAATGTAAACACGATATTATTTAAATTATTAGGAATAATCAATCAAACTGCTAATATTCTCCCTCTTGATATTTCAACTAAGCCTTAAAATACAATGAATCCATAAAACTAAAAATATACACTATGATTAAAATATAATTTACAAAATTTATTTACCGATATTACTACACTCTACTTCAATAAATTATGTAAAATAAAAAAGCATTGACTGACGTGCTTGGATTAATTTTTAATAATAAACATAAAACCAGCTAAATATAAAAATGCTTAACTGTTTTTTATGCTCAAATTTATGTTAAAAAATTTCTTATAATTAATTTTGACTTTACATTATACTATCCATGTTATAAACATCATACTTACATTTATAGTGAGGTAATCACTTTTGTAATATTTAACACCATTCTTTTCACTGAAAGGATAATAAACTGGATCTGGATACATCATAAACTTAGTATATTTAGCTTTACTGCTAAGATTTTGAACTTGCTCAACGTGATCCATTTTAAATCCATACTCCAGCTCAATAGGATGGGCCTCCATATTATCTGAAGAAAAGTCCAGTTTTTCAGCAGGTACCCTGGGACTTTTGCATTTCATCTCTGTAGCTGATTCAACAATACAGCTCTAAAAAATCAGCATGAAGAGTGATTTAAATAAGCACTTCAAAATAACATTTTAACAAAACATAGCACTGTAAATATGTAAGAATGCTACTTACACTATTATATTCTTCATTGTCAACAATCGTGTACATAAAAGGATGCTGAACTGCATTCAAATTTGTACCTTTCACACTGATTGTAATCCCACCACTGAAATAGTAAACAAAATTATGATTTTAGCGTTGAAAAAAATCAATTTACTTTTATTAAACAAAGAGGCAAAAATCAACACTTCTAAATTAATATATGGATTATTACCAAAGGTGAACGAGACTATATTTTTTCCTTGCTTTCCCTTTAAAAACAAGTAATTTTTTCTCAGCTTTTCTCAGTTGCTTCATTTTGTTTGATCATAAACAAATGTTTGCTGTAATTTTATTCTCGAAATAAATCATTTGAGGATTATTTTAGCAAACAGATTATATATCTGAAAACCACATCATCCGGAGTGAAACAAATTGAGAAATTCTGAATAAGATCGACACTATGGCCTTAAAAATAATTTGCACTGTATTCATCCAAGCTATGCAACTTATAAAAAACATTTCCTAATTATAATAATCTTATGATACTGTCTGGAGCGGAGATATAAGCTGAATAAAATAAAAACATCTGCCCTGAAGATAAGGATAATGCTGACAGATCAACTTCCAGTTAATTGACCATCGAATGGAAGATAACTTGTAGACAACTTATAGCTCATCACAGCTCTTGCTATTTCAGTTCCGGTGCCATCACTTGAGAACAACATTTACATGCTGTCCTTTTTTTTTATTCCTATCACATATAACAATCCAATGCCATCATTTCCACCCTTGAGGTAGCAATTAGTCGTGTCTCTTTAGTATTTGCCTTTTAGCAAACTTATACACATATTTTTACATTCCAAAATTTTATCTAGCATATTTATAGCAATTATTTTCAAAAATTATCCTATTTCATTCTCTATATCCTTGGAATGCTGTATTAGGCCAGGTAAGATTTTCACAATAATAATCTTATTCGATTTTATTTCGAATTTATTTATATTCAAGCAGTATGCATACTTCTGTTTTCGCCACTTAGAAGATATATCATCATCATTCCTTTTTTTCTATATCATTACTATCATCATCATCCGAAATTTATTGTTAAGATTCACTGCTGATATTAGTTATGTCTATATTTTCCACACTTAAATCGTTATTGTTCTCATATCCAAAGGTTTCCTTGTCTTCTTTTTCTACATCGGATAATCCTTAAAAAATGCCAGCAAAATCAGCTGGTTGCACATTATTATTTTTTTTGGCCATAAAAACTAATATAAAAAATTAACAGTCGAATCTGTACAAATTAAAATAATAGATGTCAATTAATTACAAAATATTTGAAAAAAAAAATTTTTTTCGAATTTTCACCCACAACTACGCGCATGTCGTGACTTTCACAAAAAAACTGCTACGTAGCACAAAAGACCAGTAAAAAAAAAAAAGGGGGGCACATATGACTTCCTATAAGCACATCCTATGATGTGGGGAAGGGTTGAAAGAAGGAACAGACAGGGTTGCCACTCAAACAGGAGAATGGAATTCCCTGACTTTTCCAGGTATGTTTCAAGAAAATTCCAGGTTATCCGCATAATGTACGTTGGCTGTGCTAAGAGGTAAATTAATTATGGTATTACTTGTACTGTGTAGCAAATTCACTTAATTATTCAATAAATCCCAGAGGACATTTATTCTTAATTATTCTTGGTACACTTTGTTTGATAATTTTGTTTACTTTTCCACTTTAAAAACTTAATAAAATTTAAAATATATACATTGGATAACAACTGTACTTTTTATTTAATTATTACTCATGATCATCCCCAGTTCAACACGAGGCTAATCCGGTTCTTATAAATCACAACGCAATGCGATGACTTTGAAAACTGTCGCCAAGAACAAAATGACCCGTTTACTGCTCATCATCATGTCACCAAATCCCGCTGTACCATACATGGAGATTATTCTAACCAAAGAACGTCTATGTAAAAAGCGGAGGGAAAATTTGCCAAGGGATTTGGCGACGGAACCTGGCGGCCAGAATTTCCCTCTCCGCGATGTGTACAGGAAATTGAGAAACACGTGTTAAGAAGAAATGTTCTTAGACAAAAAAGAAAACTACGAAAATCCGTTTTTAAATTATTGCGAAAAATCCAAGAAGAATTGTTTTATCAAAGATAGTTTTTTCTTGGATTTTTCGCAATAATTTTAAAAACGGATTTTCGTAGATTTTTTCCCCTCCCCTCAAAATAGCTAATCCATTAATTAATTTACTTGCACCAAAAAATATTTTCTTTTCCTTTAGAGTTTAAAGAAATTTTAAACGATATTCATTTAATGAACTCTTTATAACGTGACCTTCGAACTTCGACACCGGTTTCATGCTTTGGCGACAGATATATCGCGCATGCACAGCTGTTTCCTGCTATGATGGAATGGAGAAACGTCTGTTGCAGAGAGGTTTTCCTTCTTTACAATACATATTTTTTGATTTTAACCTTCATGGTACCGTATACTAGGATTAAACCCATTTTGTTTTATACGAGAACAGGTACTTTCTTTAGTTCATGCACTGCACATGCGATTCTCGACGTTACTGGAAACCAAAAGTTGCGGGAAACTTGCTTTGCCTTTCTAAAAAGACAATCAGATTGGAGCTGCGAAAATTGGCTCTATGCCAGCTGCCCGAATGATACTCACGTGATACACAATTCACCAAAAAAGTGATCTCTTCCGACGTCGGTGCAAAACTCGCCTTTTTTGGCGGGATCGTTGTATGAAATTCCCTGACTTTTCCAAATTTTGACTAAAACACTTAAATTCCCTGACTTTTCCCTGAATTTTTTGGTCAATTTCCGAATTCCCTGACTTTTTCCAGTTTTCCAGGTAGCGTGGCAACCCTCAACAGAAATGACTGTCAATCGTTTCTTGCGATATGCGAAAAATGTTCATTAAAAACTGAATTTCTCCTAAACTTTGTGCATGACGTATGTGCTGGAAAGTTGAATAAATTTCAAAACACAACTTTAAAAATCAAATGACAGAAACATAAAATATGTAATTAAATTTTCACCTAATTTATCAAAAATTTATATTAAGATATTAAATGACTATATAAAAAAAAAGTCTTATCAATAAAAGAAAAATCTGTGACTAAAATTTACCTTGGGATTCCTTTGGGAATACCTCTTTGGCCTGTAGAACCAGATTCAACAAGTGAGATTGCAGGATCCTCAACATAGAGGAATTTGTAATCCTCAAATACCCGCAGTCCATTGTCGAACTTAATTCTCACAGTCTGAGTTGTTTTCTCTTTTGACGCGGAAGTAATGCATACAGCTCTGTTGGAGTCACGACTGGAAATAAAAAGTAAAAATAATGAATGAGACTAAATAAATGTAAAATTATACTACTCATACTTAGAAATAATGATAATACGACCAAAGTAAACTGTAATATATATAATTATATGAAAAATATATCAAAACAAATTCATTATTATTGCAATTAATGCCATTAATAATTTGGTTCAATTATATTAAATACCATTATTTTGAATCTGCTGCAAAATAATATCTCCATGTCATTTAAATTACTATTTTCAAGCATGGCTTCCCTTACCTGGTAACATTACAGGGCAAAGCTCCAACAAATGCTTCTGCTCTGCTACCTGCATCCATATGCAAACCCCAGATTTCCAGAATGGTGCCTCCAGACTTTGGACCTTTCCCAGGTTTTATTGATGTTATTCTCGGATTCTAATTTTCAATATATAATAATATATTAGTTGCCATAATATATTGATAACAGCTTTTTATAATTCAATATTCTTTAAAAAATAGTCAGTACAAATTATTACTTCAACAAAATTATTTACTTACAACAAATGAGTACTGCTCTCTTGATCTAGCTGTATAATCATTTAAAACTTTAACTTCCACAAAACCAGGCATAGGTCCACTAATTAAGCCAGTCGTTAGATTTGGAGGTTTCTCAACCTGGCACACAATTCTAATTTAATGAAAGAGATAGGATTAAGTATTTGGAAAGAAGAGATATTTTTAATTATTTTAACAATTCTTATACCATATAAAGATAATCAATGTTTTTAATGGCTCAGTGTTTTATTTTATATATATTAGCATTGTGCCACTACAAGGCTAATATCTATAAAATATACGAAGTGGTGGCCATGTTATTATGGAAGCACATAAGTTGCCACCACTGCCTTCTATGAAGGGATGGATAGACCATCTCTACGGCAGTCGGGGTCAATAACCACTACAACGGTTGGACAGATAATTAATTTTATATAGAAATATAAAACCAAAAAGATTAAACATTTTGTAAAAACAAATTTAAGTAACTTTTTAAAAGAATAAGTGGACACAGACAAGGACAAGAATTCAAGAATAAACTTGAAATATAATACATGAAAAGATATATAGAAAGACTAACAAAATATTGATAAAATATAAAGGTACCTTGGATATATGTTATTAATCTGTACCAAATCCTTGGACACATACCAAACAAAGTTTCCCAATAGAAAATAAAGAGAAAATAATTAATCCGTTCTTTTAAAAATCCTATTGCTATTATTCTAGCATTGTTTAATATTAAAATATAAATGCAATGGGTGAAGTCCATACTGTACACAAATGCAACACTGCACAAGGTACTGTACATATTTTTTTGTTTCTGCAATCTACAACAAAAGCAATTTTCAACATGATCTAATGTCTCTGTTGTTTGGTAGTCAATTTAACAGTGTTTTTAACAATCACAGATAACATCACACTCAGCATGGTAGTATAGCAACAACCAAGTCAGAAATACACATGCCATCTCCATACTTTTTAAGAATCTCATTTTTCACCTCTATGATGATTCTAACAATTTTCTTCGTTGTTTGACTTTTCTTCTTAACTTTTCTAAAACTCACTGCTAAAGAATTTACAAAATATTTATAAGGAAAAACACTAAATCACTTAAAAATTCAGATTTAATAGTTCAGATTGTATACTGAGTAGTGGCAACAGGTGGAGTGATGCTCATGGGCAATCATAGCACTGCGTCAAAAAATATACACAAATGCAGTGAATGCAGCCATAACTCCAAACAAATACCGTATACCAAACAGCGCATAAAGCAAGTGCAAGTATTTGTTGTGCAAGGATGTACAAGTTGGATGTAGCAAGTGGACATATAACGAGGTACCATTGAATAATCAAACTGAATTAGGATATTTTTCATGAATTTTCTAAAAATTTCTTAACTAAATAAATAAAAACAACAAATAATTAATCCTGAAAAATATTTATAATTTTTTAATTTTGCTGCAACTTATAAGCTGACAAATTAGCTTCTTAACTAGATAAAAATATATCTAATAATAGTTATGTTAGCTTACTGTGTAGTTTTGATGTAAAGCTCTTCATGGGGTATACATTCAGCTATTACTTTTCTATCCTCATGTATTATTCTAACACCTCCAGCAATATCTTGAAACACTCTCCCTAAATTGATGCCTTTTATTGTGATATTTGTGCCTCCTTCCCAAGGGCCAGACTTAGGATAAAACTGGAAAACAAATAAATATGTTAAAGACTGAACACTGATATAACAACATGCACATATCAAAATATCATACACAGAAACACTTAAATTAATCAAAATGTTACCATATTAGTTAGATTTTAAGGGGGGGGAATTATAAATCTTACTATATGATAAATAACAAGGACTCAAATATGGAACTTGTAATATTAAGTGAAGAGTAGATACAGGTTTAAGATTCTTGAGAAAATTTAAAAACTGGAAGTCTGAAATGTGGCCTAATTTTATTTTAAAATTAATTACCGTAATTTCGCGTGTATAGTCCGCGGACTATCTGTGTTTAAAATGTGAATTTTTGAAGCTGCGGACTATCCACCAGTGCGGATAATACGCTGGTTGTTCACGGTTAAAATTGTTGAAATTTAAAAAACACGCTGTTGTGAACTGCCAATTATTAAATATAAAAAAAACCTGAGATTCCAAGTAACCTTCGCACTGCTTTAGCACAACTGCCGGGATGGGGAAAAGTAGTTGATGCGTCAACTCGGTTTTTAGGAGCCATAGTAGCAAGTACCTAGAGTACGAAAAAAAAAAAGCGGGATTCGTTTACTTATAGCGTGGTTTGGCAACACGGAGTGAGTGGGGGCGAAGGTCACATTTCATTACCACTTATCACGAGGATAGCACGTTGCACAGTATTTTGTTTTCGTATTTTGTCTTTCGTCTTCGTTAACATTGATGAAACATCGCCGGAGATTTACTGCTGAGAGGTAGTTGAGAAAACTGAAAAAGATGGAAATAGAGAAGCGGGCCGTTATTGGTTTAATCCTAGTATCCGGTACACACGGGATTTGACTACTTTTGGCGACTTTATGATGAGCAGTAAAAACGGGACATATACGATGAGTAGTTAACGGGTCATTCAAAGAAAATATATAGTTAAACATAGTATATACTATGTATATAGTATATATACTATGCGTGTATAGTATATAGATAGACGTTCTTTGGATCATTTTTGGTGTTGGCGATAATTTTCAAAGTCGCGCCAAGGCTGCACCGTATACTAGGATTTTACTCCGTTATTTTGAAGTGGACAAGAAAGCGGTGAGAAATTTGCGCAAACAAAAGGATGTGTTTAAAAAGCATGGGAATATTGCCGTATTAAAAAAACGTAATTTCGGACGTATAGTCCGCGGACTATCCGGTGGTGCGGACTATCTGACAATTTTTAAATTTTTTTTTATATAAAATCGTGTCTGCGGACTATACGATGGTGCGGACTATACGTGCGAAATTACGGTAATTTACAAATGTATTCTGAAAATTGAAGAAATAAACAATATACATACATAATATCGCTTCTAAATGCCTATGGAATTCAAGTAACATATTAAATATTACATATATATGCATGTAATATATATATATATATATAAAGAGAGAGAGAGATGAGAGAGATGTATAGATATCGATATATATGCATACATACACATGGTGTTTGAAAATTGTTTCAACAAGATAATAGAAGTGATATTATCTATCAAGATGAACAATATTTTCAATGGAACATAAGGCTGCATTCCATTCAGACTGTCAGAAAATTGAAGAGTCGAATGTTCATGCTCACATACGTTTGGTATCATGCTTTTCTTATCTGTGATAATAAGGATTCTCCCGATAAGATCTTCCAAAACTGTCACAGCTGTCTCATATACCAATGATGTCGTGCATTCCCGGAACAAGTCTAGTCAGCATGGAGACCCAGCCACAAATCCAGTACATCCAGAATATGTGGCAATCAGTAAAAGTCAAACTACTAGTAATGCATTGGGGTTGCATCAGGCACAAACCAGAGCTAAATGATGACATGGTACATTAACTCCGCCAGATATTCAGAACACATTAAAAGACCTACTAAGCAATCACTAAGTATAATTGTCCACTTTCTCCCAGCATATCTCTGCTGGAATTTAAATGTGTTTACAAATGATGTGGGAATTTACTTCGGCTCAGACATGCTCGTTTCGAATGATGAAAATGTCTTCCCAGGTAACCGAAGTCTCATTAATGGATAATGCTAAAACTGACTGATGCCATCTCAGGCATCCACTTTACAAATTGTACAAGGGGAGCTGATTACATTCAAACATTAGCCACTCTGCATATGGAAGAGGATGCATGCATGTCCCAAGCACAACAATCCACATTATATTTCAATAAATCTCACCGTCGGATACCACTATCTGCATAATTGTGCAACAAGCTGCTGCAAATCTCTCAAAATATACTCTTCTATTTCTGGCATCTGAATACTTTACTCACATCCTGTATCCTCCTTTGAGATAGCAAACGAACCAATTCTTCCTTTATCACTGGCAAAGGAACAAATGTAAGGATTATGACTCAGCAAAAATTGTTTACGGTACAATCGCATCTACTCTTACTTGTTTCTGCTGATTCCTAATATATATATATCTGCCTAATATATATATATATATATATGAATATACATATCTGCTGATTCCTAATATGTATAACATGCCATGGCCCTTCATGAAGTCATTATGGATGATGTGTTATGATAATAACCTGAAGCACTGACAATGATTTTAATGAACAGCATTTGTTTCATTTGGTTTTCTATTAAACTCAAATGAAACACTCAACTGCAAATGTCGATGCTGTTTCTTGGAACTTCTAAGGATATGTTACTTCTCTGACATAAAGGTAATGACATCAGATGTGATGATTTGTGCCTGTTGCACATACATTGAAATTGTTTCTTTTTTTACATTCCAGATAGAATGCAACTCTGGGTTCTATTGTGCATCTTGATTAATACTATCACCCCTCTCATTTTGTTGAAACAGTTTATTGAATACATATACATACACACAGGATGTGACAGAGTTGATGGTCACAAATTTAATGGCCATTTTTAACATGGTAAAAATATGTAGTAGTATGCAGGTAAACAGGTATATTTACAATAATTGTTCAACTGAACTACTAAACACCTGCAATGCATGCATTTGGCCACAAAATTGTTACAAGCAAAAAATTAATTTCAACACTAATAGCACCTCTGGTGCTAACAAAGCTATTCTATAATTGGAATTTAACAGCCAAAACAAGATTCTTAGTTCCACGAAAAATTTTAAAATTATTAAGCTTAATCAGAACCAAGTGGTAAGAGACCTTTAAATTCATAATTTTAATTAAACACATCCCTTCTTCAAGGGCAAACTTTGCACTGTTTCGCATCCCTGTGCAGCATGTTATGTCACTCTTTCCCTACAATATCTTTGCACCATGAAACTTTTTGCTGAAAAAAGACTTTCCAAGCTATAAATACTACTGCAGTTATTATGCATCACTTTTACTCCTGCTTGCTCTGATTAGGAAAGTCGCATCTCTAAGCTTCTTTTTTTTTTTTTTTTATTATTATCTGAAATGTAAACTGTGTATACAGAAATTGTGGAGCATGTTTAGCATCCTTAGCATGGTACCAATTTAACCCCTTAACTGCCACGGGCGTATATATACGCCTTGCTCAGCCGATGCGTTAACTGCCCCAGGCATATATATACGTCCTTCCAAACTGCTATCATTTGCTTTGCGCTGCTACACCTAAAATTATTCGCAAAGTTAACGCATCGGCTGCGCATCTGGGGCAGTTAACGCATCGGCTGAGCAAGGCGTATATATACGCCCGCGGCAGTTAAGGGGTTAAGCAAATATGAATTTACGAAGAATTTTTCCTATCCAAAATAAAAATGATGTTTCAACAATAGAGCCAGTAGTAATTTTTCCTTTAGCCATCAACACAGCAGATTTTTCTCAATCACGACTAAAGAGTGAATTGGTTCCATCGTCTGCAAAACCTATCACATACACACACACACACACACACACACACACACACACACACACACACGTACATATATAATGAATATTAATTTATGATTCTTCTTACTGATATAATCTGAGGGTTAGGGCAAGTCTGTTGTCTATCTAGCCAAAGAGTTGGAAGCCGATTGCAATTTTCATAAACTTGGCAAGAATTAACGGTTTCTTGGCACCAGCCACAATTATACTTTTTAGGCAATTCTAAACAAATACCACAACTCTGTGCCATGCCAGAACATCTAAATATCAAAACTAAAAAGAGAAAGAAAAAATTTTAATTAATATTATAAAATGAAATTAAGAGACAAAAATTACTCAACATATAATAACTATCAGCAGGTTGGTGAAAATTTTTTTATTAATATTATAAAATGAAATTAAGAGATACAAAATCTACTAAAAGTAAAATAACTACCAGCAAGTTGATTTCTATTGTACAAACGTACCATGAATGTTTTCTGGATTATCAAAGGGCTTGTTGACATCCCAAATAACAGCAAATGCTGCTGTTATATTTGGTGCTTGAGTACTATATGAAAACTGAAAGGTAAAAACAGAAATTTATAAATTTCAGTAGTAATTAAAAAATGAAATATTTTTCAAGATATAAAATATGCAAATTAACAGCAAAATTTTTTTATTAATTTGTAAAATTTATGCAACAGACTATTCATAAAAATAAATTTATTCTTATTTTTTTCTCAATGCACAAATACATTCTTAATGAAGAATATTCTAAGATAAAAATTAAAAATATGATGAAAAAGTCTTTTCATAAATTTTCTGTCCCCTTATTTTTAAATAATGCAATTACACTTTATTTCTGGAAAAAAAGACAGACTATTAAATGCAGAATTCTAATATATTATAGAATTCTAATATATTATACAATTCATAATCTAAAAATGCAACACTTCATGCCATTTAAATTTGAATCAATTCAATTTCATTACCTCCAGCTCTTCACAATACATAATCTCCCCAATCAGCTGAGCATTTACTTGTTTTACGCGTCCTTCAATGTTGAACTGACATAAGAACCTCATTCTAGCTATATGCTGCTGCAGAAAAGTAATAACAATGCTTTTTAATAAACTTATAAAATATTATTGATGTTATCAAACCATAAATTCCTGAGTAGGATGTCATTAATTTATAAATTACACAAACACAGTTTATTATGTAATAACTAACATAAACACAGCATAAAAGGCACAGAGTTGTTGCATACGAAACTGTATGCATTAACATCTTCCCATATATGAGATTAAACACCATAATTTTATTATACAGTATATTAAAAAATTACATACAAAAGCAAATATGAACTGAATTAACTTCAATGAAGTTGTTCTTAAGTCTTTAACACCATGAAAATGGTTAAAGTTAACCGCTATGTAAAAAACTGAATCGCAGCTTTTAGTGAGAGAGAAAGAACATTAAATCTAAAATTATTTAATGATATTACTTTCCTAACAAATTTATGTTTTTATGATAAAATATCAAAATTTTGATGGAACTGGGTGCATAACTACGGCCAACAGGCAAAACATAAGCATTATTTCATTCACTAATTCTTTACAGTAAATTTAACTCAAATAAGTTTAGAAGAACACCACTCTTCATTTATAGTTCATTACAGTACTAGTACTAAGTAATTTTAAAAAACAAAAGCGGGTAAAGAATTTCTTACCCTGCACTATTTAATATGTATTGTAATTACCTCTCACTTCAAAGTACTAAATTTAAATCCAAAGCTATCAATAAAAATGAAGCACACTAACATATGATAAAATTATTTAGGTTGATATGTCAGTTACAAAACAACCTATTTAGTTTATGAATAATTTATGAATTCATAAACTGCTCAAGACTGTCAAAAAACTGATATTAATTTTGATAAAAAATATTCAACTATTTGCTTTAGACTGAGTTAGTTTTGGTGTCTGAAATACTTTTGAAATAGTATTTTTCGAATGCCTTAATTGCTGTTTTACTACCTTTCTGTTTCACATTTCTTACATAAATGCACTGGAAAGTAGGACTCTAAAATTATTCAGTTTTCTAGATTAGAATTTATAGTCTAAAAAGTCTAGATTAAACAGAAAATGGGATATCAATAAATTAACTGCCAAGTGCATTTTTGTGTTTCTATCAAATGGGGACAGATGCTTTACGATTAAACAAATTATTGTTTGCCTTTGAAAAACAGTGTTTTAAACAACAGTATAATTTAACCTTTTTCATTATGAATAAAAAAAGATAATATCTTTCAAATTTAAGAAATATTTTTACATGTACAAGTTGAAACGAAAATTTCTTTCATATTTTTAAATTTTATTCTCACCTGTATATTATCCACTTTAACAGTAATTCTTCTCTTTAAACCAGAAGCGACAAGTATTTCAGTAGAACCATTCTGTGTTTTGTTTATTCGTGGGCAAAAACCAGGACCAGATCGTATGCTAGGACCAACACTCTGTAATAAAAAGAATTTTGAATAAGAAATGTACATATTTTTAAACTTAATTTTTAAACTTAAATTTTTAAAAATAAACTATTTAAAATACGCAATGTAATATAAAAAATCTGATGTGTACACCACATGATTTCTTTGTACGGAATATTAAATTATATGCATTTTTTCTTGCATTTCATTTAAACTTATTGAACTGAATTAAATCTACTTCATCGACAGTACATAAACCACAATAGAATAAATGCACTCAAAATTCACTATATTAGTTTACCATAGCGACACTCTAGGTTCACTTAACATTTCGTTCATATTATAACTCAGAATGCGCAAAATTTATTTCATTTGAAGAATTATCTTATCGTTGCCACATGTTCAATTCAAATACTATAAGCTAGAATGATGTATAAAAGAAATTAAGCAAACAAAACCAAAAAGAAACAGTTTTTCAGACATGATTTAGTATTTCTCATTCAATTAATTCAGTTCTCACTTCATGACAGGGCAAAAATACATAAAAACTCAAAATATCTCTATTCAAAATTACGAAGTAAATCTTAAACACTTATTTCCTCGAAAAAATTCCAGAAAGAATTAAGCATGATTTAATTCGCAATAATAAACGAAGGCATTATTTTTGTTGTTGTGAAGCTTAGTCTCTCTAGATTCGCAACAAATCTACTATTCTGCTGTTTCAAATGTAAACAAATATGTCCACCGTGTTATTTAAAGCTTAACCGCACTTAAACAGCTTTTAAATTGTTGATAATTGTACAAATCTTGCTTCCAGATTTATGAAAGCCATAAAAACCTCAACCGGAAGATAAGAACAACATAATTCAATCATTTTTAAAGCAAAAAATGTACAATTTACAAACATATAAGAGTAAAGAAACCGAGATCACTGTTTCGAGTAACAGAGTGGATATATATATAAATATATTTATATATGTTTGGTGTGGCCGATTGCAACCAAAATACGAGGTGCATATCTACATTGTTATAGCAGTCCTATATACAAAATTTCAACGTACTGAGGCTATTCGTTTTTGAGTTATGCGAGATACGTCCGTCCGTACATATGTTTGTACGGACGTACGTATCTCGCATAATTTTTCGTGGCATCCGTACGAACATATATACGTACGGACGCCATGAAAAATTCTTTTCAGAATTCATTTTAAAGCAGTTTTATAATTTTTTTAGAGGAAAAGAGTCTTTAATTCTGTCCTTATGTACAGATGTCACGCAAAAACATTGTTAAATTGAATTCGATAACGGTCAAAATGGATATTTTCGTGGAAATATGCTGCCTGAAACTTTTCACGATCACAATACTTCCTTTTTACTTTGTACAAGAAAGTAAAAATACCTACTGATATACAATTTTGCATTGGTACTTCTTTGTTACAGCAGCCCCCAACCATATTTGGCAATTTTAGAATTGTACCAAGATCTCAGCTATAATTTTGCAAGCAATATAATTTTGCAGCTATAATTTTGCAATTTGTGAAGCATGAATGTAAAAACAAACAACACAATATATAATATTAACAACAGCATTCACATGCTGTTTCCTAAAAATATTTCTAAGAATTCTTATCCTTGTTATTATTACTTTATTGCATGTAACTGTTCCAGTCAACTGCAGCAGTTCCACACATATTAAACTGTTTGTTACACCATTTCATGGATGTAAACTCCTCTGTCCAAGAATACATAAATCTAATAGCAGTGATGAGAGATATTCTGGAAGCACTGAACCAATTTCCAATACACAGGCCCTTTGAAATTTTTAACATCGCACTTTCAAATGGTTTTGTCATTAATATAAAGTTTCATGTTATGACCATTTTCGCATATTTGTTTGTCAGGTAAAAGACCTCTCTTTTGAAAAAATGATATGGCATCAACCTCATTACTTGGTAAATTAAAGATTGTTGACATCATATCACACAAAAAATTAATATATTTTAAAATAATCAATGCGAATTCAAAAACCTCATCAAAAATGAATAATATAAGAAGACATGGCAAGAGCAAAAATGCAACATGGTGAGGTATAAGAACACGCAGCCAGATTTTGGTGAGATATCTCAGTTGATTGGTGATTCAATCTTAAGGGCTGCAGTAATAAAGAAGTACCAGTTTTGCATTTCATAATTTTTATGTTCATATTTATGAAACGTTTCTTCAAAAATTCAAGTCAGGTATAATAAATCATGTACTTTTAAAAAACAGACAATGCATCTGTAATACCCTAAACAAGTTATTCAGTTATTTCATTCTAAAAATTATGTTTTGAAGTCATTTAAGCTGCAATAAAATTTTTTTCATGCAATTTCCTTTATGCGCATCTATAAATAAGTGATAGCAAATGGGAATATTTCATCTAAATTAAAATTAAAACAGAGTGTAAACATAAATTGAATTTAAATATTATAGCTTGCTTGTAGTTGCAGTATTTTCATGCAATACCATTACTTCGAAAAAATAACAAAACAGAATTTTGTAATGCATTACTTATGATGAATTCTCATGTGCAAATGCATTAGAGAATTCAAATAAATCATGAAGTATAAGCGAACTTTACATTTCATTAAAAAATTAAGCATACTGTGCACTAATTCACTTTGAAATAGTTTAGAAGTAATATAAAGCACCATTCTTCTCCTAAATTTTATTTTCTAATTAAAAACATAAAATAAGTAACTGCCAATAATACAAATAAAAGTAAAGCATTCTTAATAAAAAAATTAATACTTTCAAGTTATTAAAAACTAAATGCACCTCTAATGGAAACAAAAAGAATTACTTACAGAAACCCCAGTAACAAGTACATCATTTCGACAGTTTTCTCCAGTATCATGTGTACACCGATGGCCAGTAACACACCAATCACAAGGAAAGTCACTTGAAACACACTGAGTGCAGCTAGTGATAAAAGAAAAATGGTTGCACACTTTGATATGATTACAAATAAAAGTGCTGACATTTATAAAAAAAATGCTGTAATCTAAAAGCTGTCATAATATGTTAAAATAATGAAGACAGACATACACAAAGATGATCAATTTTTCTTCCTTAAGAAAATGCACATAATGCACAAATTTATTAATTATGTAGACTTTATACGTATTTTAAATGCTAAAAAAATTTAATCATTTTACAGCAGCATGTTTCCAGCCTTTATTTCTTTGTTTGTTTCAGTCTTTATGCTATTCTCTCTAAAAAATTATACACAAAAACTAATTTGTAGCAATTAAAATCCCAAACAGTGTTTATTATTCCTGGTCATATTTTTTATTAATTTTTTACTACTCGTTCACAACAAATTTGAAATTAATATTAATTCATAACACCTTTGAATAATACATACATATATTATTTCCGGATATATTTCTTCTTAATAACTTTTAATATTGAATATATGTGGTCTTTATTGACTAAATAAAATATATTATGCAGCTTGCAACACCAATTTTCTTTTGATCGTTACTGTGTACAGAAGTTGGCCACTGTAGCTGTACAAAAATTGAATTTTTTCTTTCTCCATCTTTTGCACATTAGATTAAAATGCCATAATTTTTTACTTTCATATTCATGAGAAAGCACACTGTAGGAAATATGTACTACAATGCACTAACAGGTAATTTACTGCAGCATATAATTTATTAATTAAACCTGATAGTATTTATGTATGTTTCACAAATATCTTGCTTTATACAGCATTCGCTATCATCTATGTTAAGTCTCTGAATGCATTATCTACAGATTTGTAGGGTATTATTATATTAACTTTTCCATTTTCAACAGAAGAATAATAAAGATGAGAACAGCAAACTGTTTGCTTTATCTTCTATCACATATCCAATTCATGAAAGTTATACATTTGATAAAGCTAGTTTTGCTTAAAAACATTTTTACATTTTTTTAAAACTCACATTTTTTAAAAAAAAATAGTTAAAATGAAATAAAAACAAAAGCTTATACACATCAAATAAAGAAAAAGAAGAGGTTTTAAATCCAGTATGATATATAATGGCTTGAAACATTTATTTAATTTGGGAAGTCAATCAGAAATCTGATTATTAATTGAATATAATTTTACAACAAATATGATCATAACATCATTGGAAATACCAGTATTTCATAAAGGAACTTATATGAGATAAAAATATCCTAAATAGTCTTTTATAGAATAAGATATAAAATTTCTGCTTACGAAGTGTAGGTGCTACAGTCATAAAATGTAAAATTTGTAGCAACAAAATCTGGTCCAGGTTTCATTCTAACAGATAATTTGGCAGTAAAATGGTCTGAAATACAAAAATAAAAATTAGAAATAAATTGGTATTAAGACACGAAAAGTCATGACAGTCTTCAACACCAAGCTAAAAATGATATAGAGCAGCTTAATTAGCTAATTACAAGAATTTTAAAATTACAACACCCAAAAGCAAAGCTATGTAATAAAATAATAGCAAACTATGCATAAAAATTAAAACACTACAGGATGTATGTCCACAAGAAAATGCAGAAATTTCCCCATATTTTTATCACTTTTAAATATTATACTTATTTTTAAGTTTGCCATTTCTTCTACCATTTCTTTTAGTTTTTTAGTTTGACACTATTATCATCAGTTTTCCATCAGATATACCGAACAATCCCTCATAAGAAACACATGCTGTAGCCCTGACTGAAGATCTACGAAGTGCATACAATATCTGTAATACAACAGGGTGTTTCAGAAAGAACTCCACGGGTTTTGAAAATTGCACACCCGAAGGTAATTTTTAGCCCAAAGGGTGTTTAGCCCAGGAGGGCTATTAGTTTTGTTTTGACATTTTACATTGATGGCAAATCACTTTTCAAACTGTTACCACCAAATGTTAGAGCCCTGTATTATATTTAAAGAAATTAAATAATGAAGAATCTGCATAAATATATGTGTTTAGCCCAGGAGGGCTATTAATTTTGTTTCGACATTTTACATTGATGGCAAATCACTTTTCAAACTGTTACCACCAAATGTTAGAGCCCTGTATTATATTTAACGAAATTAAATAATGAAGAATCTGCAAAAATATATGTATGTTTCTCACATTGTGATAAAACGGCGATACCTAGAGCCATGAAATTTTGAATAACATAATCCTGCACCGAGTATGGGCATCTGGAAGGCCTAATTTGGAATCTGAAATTGGTTTTATTATTAATTTCATATTTATTTTGTTTTTGATTAACAAACTCAACGACTTCAAAGCGAGCAATGGCAACACTGTACAGGAAAACAACAAACAAACCATATTTATCTCCAGCACGTGAGATTGTGTATCAGAACTTCTAAAGATATGCTCATTTTAAAATTATTTTGCGATATTGCTGTTGAATTGAATTTTATGGTTTAAGTATGAAGAACATGATATTTAATAAGTAAAGGTAAGACACAAAACAGTAAAAAATGCCCCTCTGGGCATAATATAAAATCTGAAAGCTTTCAGAAAATATAAAAATATAATATAAAATCTGAAATAAATATGATATCTGAAAATATAAAATCTGAAAGCCTTCAACTTTTTTTTTTATGTATTTATTTAAATTTTCGTCAGGAATACGGTTTTTGTATCGATTGCAAAGCTGATGCAAAAGGCAAGTTACATTGCCATTGTATTTTGACAGCAAATTGCCACTGTGAATAAGTGCTCTATAATGAAAGCACAATGTTCTCATCAAGTTATGGTCTATGTGAGCATTTAATGTCACTATTTGATGGTATCCTCCCCATCAAACACAGCCCCTCCAGAGGCATAGCTATACCAAAGAAGCTATACCAATATTGTGAAGAAGGAAAACTTCACAGCAGCAGGAGTGGCTCCCTTCAAACGAAAAGGGAAAAAGCTGCGCATGCGTAAAATATCTGTTGCAAAAAGTGCCAAAGCTCGAAGCTGATGTCGAAATTCGAACAGGTTTGACGGTTACTTTTAACAAGAGTTTAAAGCTGTGTGATTCCATTTTGTTTCCCTCCATATTGATAGATATAAAATCAGACATCAAACAGCGATACGGATAATGCAAGTTCAACAGCCAGTGACAGTGAAACTTCACCTAATTTTCTTATTCATCTTAACCCGTGTTCCTCAATTTCCTGTACATGTGGCAGAGGAGGAAAATCTCGGCCAGGTCGACTACATCACAGAGAGGGGAATTCTCGCCAACAGGTTCCATCACCAAATCCCTTGGCGAATTTTCTCTCTTCTTTCTTAGCGGCGTAGAAGACAAACTTTACATTATATCTATGGAGCCTTTCCTTCTTTACATAAACGTTCTTTGGCTACACTACTAAATTGGGGAGTTCTTTCTGCTGCACTCTTTATTTGACAATTTTCATATAAATTTAATGCTTTAATGGAAAATACTTTTGTTTTTATTACTTTTAATAGAATATATAGCTGAAAAGAGAAATTTACAGGAACTTTAATTTTTTATGATATTTCTATTATGTAACAATTGTAGCTTATCAAATTTTTATCAAGAAATATTTTAGTACAATCATAGAAAAATGAAACTCCCTCTCCCCTAAAAAAGGTAAAAAGTGACAAGTGGTGACATTTTGATATAAGGTAATCTACAATAGCCATCATTTAGTTCACATAACAGCTAACTCTAAACAGCTGAATTTGGAATTAATAGAAGCACAATAAATGCTTTACAAAGTTAAAGTCAGTTAAATTGAACTATATAAAGAAAAGAATAGAAAATGTCCATCAAATATAGGCTAATTAAATGGAGGATAATGAGACTCATTTAAAGCTTAGGACTAATTAAGACTCATTCTTTGGTTTATGCATTAAAGACTCATTCATTAAGCAATAACATTAATAATCTACACATAAAAAAACTACATATAACAATATTAGTTATAAACTAGAAACAAAATTAAACGTTTATCAGATACAGTCAAAAGTCGTTAATCCGGACTCGTCGGGACATCGGCGATTCCGGATTATCGATTTTTCCTGATTACACATCATCAGTTTAAATCTGGTAAGATGGCATGCAGAAATTATAAAATTAAAAATATGAAACCGTAATTTATGAAATAAAGAACAATTATGATCTAAAGGGTATCAAAATTTACAAAAAAAAAAAAAAAAAAGCTTAATATTTATTTGTTTACTTTATTAAAAATTTCTTTTAATGTAAGTTGTTTAAGTTGCTTCGTTTTATGTGATAATACTTTCTCTTTAATTCTATAAACAGACATAATTTCTTGTTCACTTACAAAGTTCCGCTGTTCAAGTCCTCTAATTGCTGTGTCGAGAATACCGACTAATTTGTCAATCGAAATTTTTTCGTTTTCAATAACCTCTGTGTCACTTTCTTCGCTATTGGAAGCGAATTATAATGACGAGGAATTTGATTTAAATCATATCAAAGACGGAGTACATCGAGATGAAATACTACATTTAGTAAGGAAGCCAAATAAAATAAAAACATCTGCCCTGAAGATAAGGATAGTGCTGACAGATCAACTTCCAGTTAATTGCGCGCCTCGACGTCCCCCCCCCTCTCGCCACAGAGCAGCGTGAATTGATAAACAGATTTCGGAATGGTTAGATAAACAAAGAATATGCCTTTATCCATTTTTTGCTGCAATTCCACTTTTTGTTTAATGGACTTCGAAACATACTTTCGCTTTGTAGATCCTTTACATATTAGTAAATATATATCGGAAATTCTATTTGACATAATCGAAAGTTCAAGCTTACTTTTATAAATTTGCCCTAACAGTCTGCAAAAAATAATAAGCCGGATCCAATTCGAAGATTAAGGAACAACGCAATCTGCAACATTAACTGAATTAGATAATTTTAGCTTAGCTTATACCATCCGTTATACATTAAACGCGCATGCGTAAACGTATTTTGCGCATGCACACACACATATTCACAGCCGTAAAGGTCTTACACGCATGCGTCAACGCGATGCATGCGTAGAAAGTTTGTAGCTTTGAGGTCCGAATTAACGACTTTTGACTGTATAATTTTTTAAACGCACTTTATTATTTAAATAAATAAATATATTCTGTGAGATGCCAATGAGACTGGTGATACACGAATACTATAAAAGACCATACCATTCAGAGATTACCAATCTTATAAAAAAGTCATACATATACTTAAAAGAATTATCATATTATCATACTTACGCTTCCCTGGTGGTATTGTTGGCAAAGAATCTGTGTGAGGTGTTGGGCAATTCACACCACTAGCTGAGCGTGTGGCATTTGTTTTAAGAGTTTTGCCAAATGCGCTAAAAGCACAGAAAAATTGCCCTTCTAATGCTGGTAGATTGTCTATTACTAGGCTCAACTAAAAATATTAAAAGATATGAATTACTAATGTGAGAAAAGACATTAACAACACATACTGATTATGAAAGAAGTGAAACATGAAGCTCCAATATAACTTAAAAATGTGCTCTAAAAATACCAACATACAAGAAACTTTATGCTAAATTAATTACATTAAATAATAAATCATGGGAAAGTATTACCTAACTTATCTCAAAGACATAAATGTTTACATCTACTAGTATATTATAAGCATAGGTTAGATCGTAATGGAGAATCGATAAATATTGTTCTGCTAGAGGGAAAAAAGGAATTCAAACAACATAATTTATAAACTGCAGTTTTGGGGCTAAATTGTTACAATATAGCTGCTCTTTATGAATTATATTATTGTCCAATATACAGATATTTTTAGATATATTAAAACAATAACTAGCTTTAGAAAGATGTTATTTGGATTTTTAAAATTATGAAAGTGTTAAAATATTACAAAAAATTTGGAATGAACAAAAAAATAGTATGGCTCTGAAACAGTCTATTATTCAACTTTAAAAAAAAAAAATTAATTAAACTTTGAATTTTATGTTGATATGTACCTTGAACCAGAACAATATGAAGAAATTTCTATTAAGTGTTATTAGCTAAAGCAAATCCTGCAGAGTTTCATGTTTGCATTACTATTCATCAGCTCAAAAAATGTATTAATACACATAAAATAGGAACTACTATTATAATAGTAAAGCATGAAGAGTTACATGATCATATGATTATTTTCCAATACGAGAACAAGTATGTTTTGCATGCAGGAATTTTTCTTCCTTAATTTAACATTATATCAACTTATTACAAACAAATATCATCATACATGTATAGTCCTTACAAAAAATGCTTTACCAGGGCCACTCCTAGCGGGGGTACAGTGCGTAAAAAAAAAAGTACACGGTTGGCCGGACTCTCAGAATACATATTTTATATATATATACTTTTACTTTTTATACATGTCATATGTAAGTACTTAGTGAATATGAAATAAATATTTTATTAATCATTGAGAAGCTTTTTTTTTTTTAAATTTAGGGGCAGCAGTCTTAGGAACGGTCTTGACCTTTGCTATGATTCTTGCTTAACAACTTAAAATTTTATGAGCAATATTGGAATCAAACTCCAATTCTTGTTGCAATGATTCTACATAACAAACAGAGGTGGCTTTACTTTGATATCTTCTTTCAATTAACAATATTTATACTGGCATTTAAAGATAATAAATTATGTATAAAGGCACGTTATACATAATTACATTTAAAATTATGTATAAAGCCATTAAATTTGTAAAAAGACATTAATTTGAGAATTTACTATGCTTTTATGGTTCAACATACTGATTCGCCAGTTCATATCACGTGACCCAAAGTGATCTCATCTCACGTAAATTACGCTACAAAAACCTAATTCTCTCAGTAATTATCTATATTAATTTCAGGTTAAATCTTAATTTGGAATACAAGTTTAAATGAAAGAATTATTTCAATTCGTACGAATAGCCTACTCAGAAATTATGTAAAACCGCAGTGCTTTATTTCGCTAGTACATTCTCATTAGAATTGATTAATTTAACTCTTGACTTTGCGTTTCCTATATTTTCACATTCGAGTGAGAAGTGTGATTGCATCCCAATTGACTTAATTACCATAAATGCCCTTAAGGCATAAAATTGAAATATCTGGTAAAAATTCTACGTAATTGTATGCCAGTGTTGAAAGAAACAATCAATCTGATAAGAAATAGCTGTGACTTGTTCTGAAAATGAGGTGTAAAAGGTTATCAGCAAGGATATTCCATTTGGCATCAGTTGTACCATTATTGGCGACATTATCGCCTGCGCCGGCAAAATGGGAAAGTACCGTTATTTTCAACTAGCTTTGTCAAAATGACATAGCATTTTTCTTTCAAAAACAAACAGAGCCCAAGAAGTATATTAATTTTCACAAAACAGTATTACTTACAATACGAGCTGTTGTGCGTTGTATTTGAGGAGGTTGTACTTCAGTAATAGTTGTGCAGCGACCACTTTTGTAAGACAACCAATATAAAGGATCTTGAGCAGCTTCTGCACAAGCACCTCGTAAACTACATCTGAATTAAAAGCATTTGAATTAGCAACAACACATATTAAAATAAATTCTAATTCTAATTTACATTAAAAATGTTTCAAAACTTAAAAACAGAATAATAAAATTAGTTATATTACCCCATACACTATTTTAATTACTGCACTTTAAGTTCATGCCAAAGATGTGTTAAAATTATGTCCAGTATGAACAAACCTTGGCAATCAGTAATGCATAAAATCTTTCATTTATCTTTGATGTTATAAATATACATTGCTCAATATAATATAGGTTACCTATTTAAAAAGTCATTGTACATGTAGCAGTTACATTATTTCATACAAAGAATGCTATAAATAAAATAGATTTCTAATAACCCATTAAAGGATGGGTATTCATTAAAGTACCCACATTAGTTTGTATTCAAAATTAAAAATTTAATAACTATGATGAAACTTTGTAGTAACACATAAATTCTAAGATTTTAAATAGTTTCTTTTTTCCTCCAAAACTGTACATACTTCTTCTTCTTTATATATATATATATATATTTGGATATACAGAAAGTATTTACACACTTTTAGAACAATTTAAAAAAAGAATTAAAGGAAGCAAATGTTTAAGAATTAAACTTTCTGACAACAGTTTATTATTTGAAATGAGAAATAATGTCTGCTATCTTTAAATTTATTCTTCTTACAAAATATCGCACGAAAACACGCTGTGGATTGAAGGATAGATTTTTGCATTTTCCAAAGAGAAATATTCCAGCTTCATAATTAAAAAACTTCAGAAATGCATGATATTACAATTTCCAAGTGCAAAATAAGCAATATTTTTAATCAGAGAGGGAAATATCATCAATCATGACTTCTACACAGAAAGATGACTCCAAATTTATACCCGAAAATTGTATGTATTGTTTTTAAAGTTAAATTGTTGATAACAAGAGAAAAGCTGCCAAAGCAAAAATCAATTGCAAAATCTTTAAATACATCTGTAGCAACAATAAATAAAATAATAAGCAAAGAGTTGCGACTTTCAAAAATACAATGTTCACAAGCTTTTACTGAGGCATCTGGCTCAACGTAGAACAATTTGCAGAACCCTGCATGAAAACCATTTAGCAGGAGATAAAAGGAAATACGTTACCTTTGACGAAGCATGGGGTTTACCTAAATGACTGCAACATGAAAGGTCTACATATTATTGAAAACAAAGAAAAAAATGTATAAACCCGTTTCTGTTATGAAAAGTAGGTTTAAGTAAGGGATTTATTATTGTTTCAAAATTCTTTCATGACAGGAAATTAAAAATAAGAAAAATAGAGAAAAAACATTAAAGTCAATTCAACTTGCTATCAAGAGAAAGTTTTACAGTTACAGAAGAAATTCTATTTCTTTGTACCAATGATTTTTAAAAGAGTGAAACTTCATCAAGATAAAGCAACAAGTAATAATTTCAAAAGAACCACTGTTCCTAGAAAAAATGAAGACTGATAAAGGTATTACATGTAAAACTTTTCAACATATTCCTACAAATATTCACCTATGGAGTACTGTGTCTTTGGTCTCTTGAAAAGAGCTCTTTCTAAGTGCAGACCCACCATGATTGATGGACTTAAGAATGTAGTGGAAGAGGAATGGAAATCAATATCCATGAGAATTTTATAAAAAACTCTTCTATCATGAAAATCATGATTCAGACTTATAATTCAGTAAAAAGGCTATCAGATCGAACAAATGTTTATGATGTAAAAAATATTTGCTACATTTTAAACATTCGTTAAACAGCTCTTAAATTGCTGTAAAAGATGTGTAAACATCCTCTGTGCTTTTTATTTAAGAGCAAATTTTTTAAAATTTTATGAACTAAAAACATTATTTTTATTTAATATTTGTATGTTTTTTAACATTTATAAACATTTCCAGAGGTACATATTTCTAAAAATAAACTGTTTCACAAGAATATAGTAAAATTAAATTTAAATAATTCTCTTGTGCCATTGCTGCAAGGAATGAAATTTGAATTTAACAGATATTCTCCATTCATATAAAGCTAATTTAAAGTTAATTTAAATTTAAAATTTAATGAAATTTTAATTGCAAATATAAAAGATTAATACTGCTGTGAACTAATTTACAATATCATTTAAATTCTAAGAGTATATGTGAATTAAAAGATAAAGTAAAGTTACTGTAATTTAAAGTTTTCAAACTGTAAGTTTTTTTTAATTTTGTTTATTTAAACCTAATTTTAATTAGATTTATTATAAAAACTATTTTGCCTCAAGTGATTAACAGCTATGAAATTGGAATTTCAAAAATGTTCTTACTTATTTTCTAAGGAACACCATCCACAATACGGATCATTTGCACCAAGACAGTCCATACAAGTCCGGAATACATGACATTCCTGAACTTTAACCATGGTAACCTATAACAAAAATTATTAAATTAAATAAAAATAAACAGCTAAAAATAAAAGGTTTTTTTTAATTTTAATTTTTTAAATTTTTTAAAAATTTATTTATTTATTTTTTTTTATTTTATTTTTAAAGTTGGGAAAACTAAGGCATTAAACTAAGGCACTTTCCTTCATCTTCCCTTACTCAAACAATCAGAAACACCAGTCTTTCAATTTAGTTTGAATCTTTCAAAACACTAAAAAAATGTGTTAACTATAGCTCTTAAATTATATCCTCTTAATAACTGAAATTACTAAATTTGGAAAACAAATTTCTGTCAACTAGTTTCTTATGAAAAACTGGACTGTATATGTGCTAATATGCTATTTTTAATAACATATTTCAAAATTATGCCCTTACACATAGACCTTTAAGGAAGCATATTATAATTATAAGCAAACACATTACCACAAATCTAAAATAAATATTAAAAATCAATTTCAAAAAAGAATAAATAAAAGCTAAATGTGCACATGAAGTGAGTGTACTTGTTTTCTTCAATACTTCAACCACATTACTTTTTTCTATTTTAACTGTAAAATTTAAGATATTTCAACCTTCTTTCAGTTAATAAATTTTCAGAGTTATAGGCTATATTTGCACAGGTATTGTTCACCAATATAAAAAGTATTTTATTAGCAATTTAAAATTTGTTCAAGATATAGGGAGAGTTTGACTAACCGTAGGAATTTAAAAATAACTGATATTACCATCTTTAATGGCGAAAGGTATGACATGTTATTTAATGGGCTTCTAAAAATGTACTGAACTTTCATTTGGCATTAATGCCATATAATGACAGAACAAACTCAGTTATAAATACAGAGTCTCACAAAAGTGATGGGATACTTGCGCTTTACAAAAGGAAACTGTAGTAAAATAAATTAAGAAAACATGTAAAAATTTTTTTTGTGGGAGTGTTTCATACTTAAATTTAGTAACAATTATTACATAACATACATTTTCTCAAAATATTAAAATATTAATTTAATAAAAATATAATTGTTTAGAACGGAGCAAAAAATGCTCACATAAGTGATGGGACACTTACTTATCCATCAAATATTTATCCAAAAATTTTACTTTTTAAAAGGTTGTAATATTTTGTTGGGTTTCCTTTTACTTTTAAAACATGGTTTAATCTTCTTGGAATGGATTCGACTAATTTTTTTTGTGATTTCTGGAGTGATTTTACCCCATTCTTCTTGAAGCACCAATTTTAATCGTTGTTTTGAAGAAATGGTGTGTTTGTGAATTCTTGATTCCAATTCTTGCCAAATATTCTCTATGGGATTTAAGTCTGAAGATTGTGGTGGTGTTTTTATTATTTTAGAATAGTTATACAGCAGCCAGAGTCTAACATTTAAAGCAATGTGCTTGGGGTCATTGTCCTGGTAGAATTTAAAATCGTTATGAAGGTTCAATTTTCGTGCCGAAGATTTCAAATTTTGATTTAAAATGTCAATATACTTGTACCGATAAATTTTACTGTCAATAAAAACAGAATTACCAACTCCAGCGGACGACATACACCCCCATACCATAACTCCTCCTCCACCATGTTTTACTGTTGGCACCAAGTTTTGTTTACGAAATTCTTCCCTAGGTTTTCTCCACACCAAGATTCTACCGTCAGAACCAAATATATTAAATTTACTTTCATCAGCAAATATAACTTCATTCCAGTAATCAGAATTCTTATTTATGTTGGATTTTGCGAAAGCCAGTCTGAGTTTTCTATTCTTTTCACTTACGAAGAATTTTTTCCCGGCTGCTCCACCGTGATATCCAGCAGATCGAATTACACTTCTAATAGTCTCAGGATTAACAATTACTTCATGTAATGCTTGTAAATCAGCAGCAACCTTAGGAGCACTCATTCTTGGATTTTTTTAATATTTCGAACGATAATTCTCTTTATTCCATTGGATAGCTTTGATGGTCGGCCAGGTCTTCTTTTATCCTGAATCATATGATTCTTTTTATCTCGTTTAATGATCTCGAAAACTGTTGAATGACTCAAGTTAACTGTTTCAGCAGTTTTTCTTATAGATTTTCCCACGTCCAATATGCAAATTAATAGCTAATTTTCAAACTTCAGGCAAAGTTTCTTTTCGTTTAGCATTCATGGCTGCACAGAGCTAAAAAACACAGAAATTCCAAAACAAAATGGAGAGAAATACTGCAGACGATTTTATAAATTATTGCCAATTGCTTTTGAATAAAACTAAAAACCCCAAAAAATATTTTTATTGTAGTACGTAGTAGTATCTAATGGTGTCCCATCACTTACGTGAGGCATTTTTTGCTCCATTCTAAACAATTGCATTTTTATTAAATTAATATTTTAATATTTTGAGAAAATGTATGTTACGTAATAATTGTTACTAAATTTAAGTATGAAACACACCCACAAAAAATGTTTACATGATTTTAAAATTTATTTTATTACAGTTTCCTTTTGTAAAGCACAAGTGTCCTATCACTTTTGTGAGACACTGTATTTTAAAGACATATTACTTTTGCCTCTGAATTCTTGCGTTAAAAAAAGTACATCGAGAAGGGAAATGTACAGCTAAGTTCCAATTCAGTTTCAAATCGTACTTTAAACGGTACTTACGGTTTAAAATAATCATTCTGTAATACAGTGAATCAACAAAAATGCAGTATTAATTTTGTTACGTCCAAATACATTAAAAAAATTGAACCCATATGGAAGAGCGGAGTTAAAAAATTATCTGATAATACAAAGACCACAAGTAACAGTAGACTTGGACTTTCGAATTTGATCTTGAGTGGTTTTTTATTACGTAACTACGCTTGAATGCATTTAAGACGATTTATTAGTTTCCGGCTTCCCCGCTTCTTTGATTAATGCGTCTAACTGACACGAGGTGGCGCAAAATGATTGCATCATCTTACTTGTAATACATCCATACCATGGTGTAAGAATTCCATACAATATTCTGCTGTATTTGGATGGATGGAGCGCAGTCATTGCAAGGAAAGATTAACACTCATAAAACACTCACTAAAACGATCTGAAATTCAAGAAAGGTAAGTTTTCTGCTTTTGTAATGAAATTACGTTTTCTTTTCTTTTCCGAGCCATTTGGAATAAGATATCACATGAATGCCAGTAACTTAATAGTTCCGTAGGTCGAACTACATTACAGAATTAAGTAAATTACTGAGATTTACTGCACACATATATTTTATACAGTTTACTAAAGAAATTAATCCAAATGATTAATTAAAATGGTATGCTGATTGACATAGTTTTTACTCTAACTGAATCATTAATTTACTTGCAACCTAGCTTAATTTTCTTCGTTGACAATTAAGAATTATGTGATATAAATACAAGTCGCATGTAATGCAACGACGCAAAATTCGATTTAAAATATCAAAAGTATTACATAGTAACTGAACTACGATTTGCATTTATAATAACAACCATTATTTCTTTTGTTTACATTATTTCTGACTGTATAATCTTTATTGCTTCATTTCACACACTTCTAAGCCCTCTAAATTTTTTTTCCTGCATATCATTTCAATAATTTTCGCAACCGTAAATCATTTTTTACTTAAAACGAAAGAAAACTTTATAAATCTGAAATCGAAATTTCACTAATCACTTTTGCAGTTCACTGGATAACGTAATTTGCATATAATATTATCAAAGAAGGAATGCTGTCTACTTCATACAGGAAAACTGTTAAAGAATTTAATATTTACTTAAATAATTTAAATAATTAACAAGCTTTAATTTAAAAGCTCAACAACTTATCTTTAAACTTATAATCTGAGAAGATGGGTTTCAATGATCAACCAAAAAAACAAAAATGTTACATGCATATAATTACACATTTTAATCACTAAAGGAATAAACATTTCACAGAATGAGGTAATATCCTAGATTATGCAAATTTTTCATCGATTGATGCAGAGTTAACAAACAAAAATAATAAAAACCTTATCAAAATGTTTCAATCTATTAAGAGAACAGGAGGTAGAACATCGATCTCAGGCTATGTCTAATTCTTTGCATTTTACACCTGTTTTATGCATGTAAAGCAGAGAAATCGTTATTTTTTCGTCGTCAAGCTTGCCAATGGCAATGATTTCAATAGCGTACAGTTAAGTTAGGCAAAACATGTTGTTAAGAATATATATTAAAAAAATTAGCTTGTTGATCATGATATTTCGTATCATTAAATTATAGGTGGCAGAAAAGCATATGTAAGTACAAATTAGCATAAAAATGTGAAAACTCGTATGCTAATAAATTCTAAAATTACAGAAGAGTTAAAAAAACATAGCAGCAGCCTTCAAACTAGTGTTCCGCCGATCCCCGGGGTTCAACGAGTCAAAATAAAAATGTGCAAAGAAAATTATAAAGCACTCGCATTGACTATTAACTAAAAATATAGAGATAAATTTAGTTATTTTTGAAATGGAAGCACTTCCCCAGTCACTATATAAAGCAAGGATAAGTGACACTTGGAGGTCGAGTTAATGCTATTAATAAGTATATTATGTTAAAATTTTTAATAAAAATACAATACTTTTTTTTAATTGTCTTTACATAAAATTCCTCTAACATATTGATTTACTTTAAATATTATTTTAAGATCTATTTTTTAAGTGTGAGATGAGGCTTCCCGAAAAAAACCTTCTAGTTCTAGTGTTCAATGAGTCGAACAAAATTTTGAAGATCACGGGCATATAGCAATAATTCGTTTCTTTTTCATCGCATTTGTACTGCCTTGAAAAGCCCTTACCCCCTTTTTACTTCCTTGTACGAAGTAAAAAGGAAGTATTGTAATCGCGAAAAGTTTCAGGCAGCATATTTCAACGAAAATATCCATTTTGACCGCTATCGAATGCAATTTAACGATGTTTTTGCGTGATATCTGTACGTAAGGACAGAATGAAATACTCTTTTCCTTCAAAAAAATTATAAAACTGCTTTAAAATGAATTCTGAAGAGAATTTTTCGTGGCGTCTGTACGAACGTATGTACGTACGTGCGTATCTCGCATAACTCAGAAACGAGTAGCCTCAGAACGTTGAAGTTTTGTATATAGGACTGCTATAACATGTAGATGGGCACCTCGTATTTTTGTTGCAATCGGCTGCACCAAACGTATATAAATATATTTATATATATATCCACTCTGTTACCAGGCTCAGTGATCTGTTTCTTTACTCTTATATGTTTGTAAATACAGCTGTTCCTCCAATTCCTTGTTGAAATGGTATGTTTTCTTTCTTTTCAATGGCCCTGGCACATCATTCATGTTGACACACCCCACAAAATATACAAAATAATTAAAATGCTATTTTAAAACTCCGCAAATATAACGCTGTTTGGTAGCCACTACCTTGAACTTTTATGAATGGATTTCAAATGAACTGATGACGCAGGTCGAATGGATGATTCATCGTCTGTGCAGACGTGCTGCCGCGGCAACTATCAACACAAATGCTATGCCCCTGTACGTGAAGTGTAAATATATCTTTAACCCCGCCTTTTTATGGTTGTTTTTCACATTAGGATTATAGTTTTTGTCTCGTATTGTGTCTGTTGAGTGCCTAAAGAGACGACTGTGGGCAACTCGACGCCCGCGAGCCACCTGCAGGACACCACTGCCCTAAAGCGAAAAAGATTCAATTGCATTTAAAACCATCGTGAATTGATCCTTGGCCATTATGTTTAATTTCGTGCTGAAATAAGTATTCAAAAGGGGGGGGGGAATTTAAAAAAAAATTACTGTAAAAAACAGTAAGTAAGTGAAGAATATATAACGCTGCAAAAACGAATAAGGCTGATGGTACAACATACAAAATTATGAACAACTATGAAAGGAATCAAAGGAAACATTAGAAGAATGGTTGCTACCTCCGAACAAATAAATTATTTGAGTTACCAGCTTTGAAATTACTATCACCGTTTTTGGCGATGTTTATGTTTACCAGGTTGTCTGCGGTAGTGCTTTTTTTTAGGGGGGGGGTTTAAACCATCCTATTTCTAGGCTGTAGTCTCTTGGGGAACCCCTCCCCCCCGGAAAAAAAAAAAAAAGGTTTTCTTGGAGAGCGGGAGAGGGCTCTTAAAGAATTTGCGTCTGATCGCTCTCAAAATCGATACATTTTTATTCAAAATCTATGCAAAATAAGGATGTTGTTTTGCCTAATTTTAAAAATAACATCGGTATATTTGTTTTCCAATTCTGAGTTCCCAGTTTTGTTCGAACATGCACTGTACGAAATTAATATATGAAAATCCCAATACAGGTACTTCCCTCCGAGTTTTCAGTCATAAAATTTCAAAAATTATCTTAATATTATGAAGCGCTTTAAACTGATGATTAATGCGGATCGTTCAAACATTCAGTATTGTACAGTAAACTGAAAATATACGCACACGATTTCTAAGAGAAAATAAATAAATCCTTCAATTTTCTTTCGTGACCAGGGAAAGCTTGGCGTTCTATACATTATTGATACAAGTAGCGATGGAAGTTTGTAACTAAGAACACTTATTTAGGCTTTACTGATTTATTTACATGATACCATACTCAACTCGATACGTGTACGGCATTGATCAGTATACCTCCACGGTGATGATCCCTGTGGTCCAAGTTGTCACGTCTTTCAGCCCATAGAACTAGTTCGCTGAATGTTTAATACTCTCAACATTCTGGATTCATCCGTAACTCTTATTTTCTTCGTGCATTACGATAAACTTGTTGCTTGAATAATGTGCCTCGTGGGGGTGAGAGGGAACGGAGATATCGGATTTCCGTATGCCCCGTTCTAAGGTCCATTTTCTTTTTCGCGATGAACACGAAATTCCTAAAAAAACGCCTACATATTAATGCGTTTCTAATTAGGTAAATAGATTGTGCTCAAACCTCCCTTCCCCAAAGTTGTTGAAGCGTGGTAATTTCGATAATAGTGCAGAGGTTTGGTGTAATGATGATAAATCATGGAATAACTTCTGGAAAAAAAAAAAAAGTGTTATATAATGAGGAAGAAAAATAAGTCGCCCCTATTCCTCACATTTTTTTTTATGAGAGAAGAAATGTGAGGAAGGAAAAGAGCGTTAGAAGGGTGTTAAAGGGGCGCTCCAAGAAATGAGTATATATAAAACTTTCCCCCTTCCCTTAACAAAATATAAAAATCCGGTGTTGGACACCACATGACTTCCTTGTATGGCCTATTAAATTATACACGCTTTTTTCTGCATTTCATTAAAATTTATTTTGTCGTATTTCATTAGAGATATATTTCTCATTCAATTAATTCAGCTCTTAAACATCTTTATTAAAAATTGTTAAACACAGAAAAACATAAAACACCAAATACAGTTTAAAAAAAAAACAATTTTTTAAAGTTAAAATTACGCTTTCTAAGCAAAAACAAGCAATTCGGCCAGCGGGCAAGATTTTTCGGTGCACAAAATTGAAATATGCACACACGATATATTTTTGGTCTCACTCGGCAAAAAGACATTATAGGTGCAGAAATTGACTTAATTCACTATTCTACTGAGTTTCAAATGTTAACAAATGGCGGTTCGTTAGGTTTAACTCGCTTCTTAAAACTTTTAATTTGTTAATAATTTTACAACTATTACATGCATAAAAACTTTAACCGGAACATAGAAACCAAATAATGCACAATTTACCTACATATAAGAATAAACGAACTAAGTTCACCCAGCTAGGTAACAGAGCGGGAATATTATATATATATATATATATGGCCTTTTATTCTTCCTACTACTAAGGACGATTTAAAAAAATATTTATTAATTTTAATTTTCGATTCCTAAATTTAAGAAAATAAATGCGTTATATAATGCTGAATACTAGTTTTTAAAACTTCTAGTTTTTCTAGTAATATAACTATAGTTGTATTCATTTGAATTATTTAATCTGTGTGCATAGTGTTGCGTCTAGTTTAACTTATATATTAAGTGTATGAATGTAGTCTGTCTAGTTTAACTTATATGTGTAAATAGTCTGTCTAGTTTAATTTATATGTTCAGCATATAAGCAGTTTGTATGGAAATGGTAAAAGTAGAAAACTAGAGTAAAACATGATTTTTTTAATATTTCGTATTAACTGAAATTTGTATTTTTTAAATAAAAATTGTTAACAGAAATATCACAATTTATCGAATAAATTGCAATCCATGAACTCTTACAAGTATCCGATTCAATATCCGATAAAAAGATATTTTCTATTTTGTTTTCACATATGAAAAGGCATTATTTTATTGCCATGACGATTTAAAATTCAACAAAATCAATTAAAAAAGTGCAGTGAATTTTAATATCGGCTCTTGTCGCTACTGCAATACATAAAGTTAAAAACTCGTTGCTGAGTGACGTGTAACCGATTATTTGGTATCGAAATACGTAATAATATATTGCTTTAGAAACACATTTTAGCTATTGTGATAAGACTGCGAATATTAATAAAATTATGAATAAAATATATTAAAAAATAAATGAATTAGATACATTATGGTTTAAATACAAATACCAAAAATAAAGCTACAATAATTTCAGTTTGAAAAATAAAGATTTAAAGTGATATTGAACGCAACACTGCTTAAACTGTTCATGTACCAGGCAGCGTGGATGGTAAATTAAAGCCCTTATTCCCATGGAATGGGAACACGTGCACCACGCTATTTTTTAATTGTTAAATCAGGCCATTTTAAACGCTGACTATTTGCAGCCTCTCATATTTTAATTTTTAGTATTTTAATTATTGTATTGTTGCGTGCGTACGGGTTCGTTATGAAATGAATGCACAAGTCCGATGAAAAATGAACAAAAATTTATTATTATCACAACAAAAATGCTTAAATTTTCTCAAATTATCATGCAGTATTACAATATCTCACAGTAGTTTTCTTTTAACTACTCAAATGTCCAATAGAACGTAATTCAAAACAGCTAAAGAACGCTAATCCGCGAATTCGCTACAATCAACAACAGTAGTTTTCTAAACAACAACAAACTAAGCAACTACTACAAACTGAGATGTTTTCCTCCTTTTATAAGATTTTAAAATCACGCGCTAGAATTTTCCAGTACTTTCTCGAAATCAAAAAGAGATATTTATTTATTTAATGCACGCGCTCTTGTATTTTCAATTTTCCGGCTTAGCTTTCTTTTAATATTCGTCACGCGCTGCACTGCGCGAGAAATAAAACCATTTAATTTCTAATTGAACCAACATTAGCTTTTTAAATACCAAATTCGTAACACTGCCCCCTTCCCAAGGACTGCACGTCCCGGGCAGTACAATCCCTGGACAGGAAGCAAAACTTACAACTGTGGCATAAATGCATTAATAAGCATTACATTACAATAATAAACAACATGAACAATAAATGCAATACATAAAACAAATCAAATGCTATCAAATACAAATCAAATACACATTTAAAAACAAAAATGGACCATGGTCTTATACTATTTACAATTATTTACATTACGTACTATGGCCATAGTAATGAGCTAACCTGTCGTAAGAGTTCGAAGACTCACGGATCCGAACCATGACGTCATTTAGCCTGTTTAGGATTGTGTGCGAACCATCCCAAGATGACTGTAAATCAGGCCTGACTCCTTTTCGTCGAATCGGGTTCCACAACCACACCTTGTCTCCTTCGTTGGATCTATGTCCAGCAGCTCTCGTGTTGTATCTGGTCTTCACTTTCTCCGTCGCCAAGTTCACTCGCTTTCGTGCGGAACGGTGCATCACTTCAAAACGGGCCTTGACATCTTGGATGTGTTCCTCAGGCGATGAAGGCGCATCCGTACGGCGATGAAACAGGCGGTCACAAGGCAGACGAAGGTCTCGACCGAAGAGCATCTGAGATGGAGAATAGCTGGTAGTCTGGTGTTTCTTTTCGACCCTAGCATGATTTCGACTGTTTCTCGAGCTGGTTCTTTCGGACAAAGCGTCGGCATTTCCAGGTGAGGATCCCTTCTTAGGATGGATAGTCATGTCTTCAGATCCTGAAAGCAGTTTGTTGTTTTTCAAGTCTAAGGAAAAATTGTATTTCCTTAAAAAGTCCAATCCGAGTATGCATGGATCTGTAATATCCGCCACATATGCCGTGTGATGGTAGGCGGCACTTCCAAACGTGATGTTTACGTTTAACTTCCCAGTTATGTCGATCTTGTCACCAGACGCAGTCTGAAGGGTAACACAGGATGGCGTCCAAATAAGTTTATCTTTAAACTGTTCAGCTAAATCTTTCCTAATGATGGTAACATTAGCTCCTGTGTCAATGATCATACTGCAAGGAACTCCATCGATATTCCCATTGATGGACAGTCCGTTATTGTTGCCACTCACTGTATAAATTTTAAGAGCTTTAAAACAAGGTTTTTCACTATCTGGCAACCTCCGTTCCTCGATATGGTCACTAATTTGTTTACTGCGTTGTTGCTGGGAAATGGTCTTATTTTCCGTACCTCGGGGTCTGCACTTTCTTCGTATGTGGCCTTCAACTCCGCAGTTCCAGCACTTTAGAATTAGTTTCTTTTCACTTCTGTTCCGTCTCAAGCCACTGACTTGTCTGGTAAAATCATCTGCTTTATATTCCGTACCCTGGGGTGTTCTGCAATTCCGTCTTAGGTGACCTTCACTACCACATCTCCAACACCTTAGAGCCACTTTCTTCTCGCTCCTACTCCGTATCAAATCTTCGACTTGTCTGGCTAAATCATCTAAACGAGCCATCAGTTGATCCACTGGCTCATGGACTCGCACAGCTCTAACTGGGTAGCGGTCTCGACGAGTGGCTTGCTGGGCTGCCTCAAATTTCATGGTGTACACTAGAGCACTTTTTAAATCTTTTACGTCCGCCATTCGTAGAGCTTTCTGTATTTCAGTATCTCGGATGCCGTCGATAAAGTATTGCAAGGACAGGATTTCCCTTGTTTCTGTCGGGCATTCCGAAAAGGCGAGATGGGACAGCCTTTCAACATCCGCGGCGAGCTCCTGAAGTGTTTCGGTAGGCTTCTGTTGACGAGATTTTAATTGGAGCCTGCTGTAGTCTTTTAAACACTTCTCCCCAAAGCGCAACTCCAAGGCGCCGGACAGAGCTTCGAAATCTAACCTTTTGTTTTCGGGAAGAGTCTGAAGGATATCCGCTGCGTCGGCTCTTAGAGAAGCGGCGAGATGACAGGCCTTAGCTTGGGAATCCCATCCATTCGCATCCGCCACGATAGAAAATTGTGTCTTATACACCTGCCAGGAGGTCTTCCCATCATATGTGGATAGCTTCAGAGGTGGACGAGCAGGCATTGGTAAGAATTTAAAATCATCACTCCTGCTCCCTGCCGACGCTACGAATTTCTTTAAAGTATCCATTTCTTTGGCAACTGCAGAAACTCTCTCATCAATTTCTTCTTTCACCGAAGAAACTCTTTCTTCTATTTCTTCTTTCACCGAAGAAACTCTTTCTTCAATATGTCCAACTTTATTTTCAACTGCGTCAATTCTGCCTTCCATAGCTTCAAATTTATTTTCTATTATGCAAGTAATTTCTCTTTTCATTTCTTCTTGACCAGCTTGAACGGCTTTCATTTCGTCCTTAACGGATTCCTGGCCCAATTTCATTTCTTCCTTAACGGATTCCTGGCCCAATTTCATTTCTTCCTTAAATGATGCTTGGCCAGCTTCCATCTTTTCTTGGAATGCAGCAAAAGCACTAATGAGCTGTCTCAATTGTTCTTCCATCGCTCTTGTTATTGGCATTCAAATCCCACTTCTGACACCAAAAATTGTTGCGTGCGTACGGGTTCGTTATGAAATGAATGCACAAGTCCGATGAAAAATGAACAAAAATTTATTATTATCACAACAAAAATGCTTAAATTTTCTCAAATTATCATGCAGTATTACAATATCTCACAGTAGTTTTCTTTTAACTACTCAAATGTCCAATAGAACGTAATTCAAAACAGCTAAAGAACGCTAATCCGCGAATTCGCTACAATCAACAACAGTAGTTTTCTAAACAACAACAAACTAAGCAACTACTACAAACTGAGATGTTTTCCTCCTTTTATAAGATTTTAAAATCACGCGCTAGAATTTTCCAGTACTTTCTCGAAATCAAAAAGAGATATTTATTTATTTAATGCACGCGCTCTTGTATTTTCAATTTTCCGGCTTAGCTTTCTTTTAATATTCGTCACGCGCTGCACTGCGCGAGAAATAAAACCATTTAATTTCTAATTGAACTAACATTAGCTTTTTAAATACCAAATTCGTAACAGTATGTTAAGATGTTTTATAAAGCCCTTATACTACATGGAATGGGAACACGTGCACCGCGCTATTTTTTAATTGTTAAATCAGGCCATTTTAAACGCTGACTATTTGCAGCCTCTCATATTTTAATTTTTAGTATTTTAATTATTATATGTTAAGATGTTTTAATTTAGTTCAAAACCATTCGAATACAATATTAAAACAGTACAACTTTTCTTTGGGTCAGGTTTCTTTGGGTAGATAAAGAGATAAAGGAAGCTTTTATTACAGAAATAATGTATACTAGATGAATCCGCGAAAATCTTCTTTCTCCAAAAATATAGTCGTAATTTATCCTAACACACATATCATATCAAGGATTATGATGTCCTAACACAGGGCTTTTTGAACGTTTTCAGTCGCGACCCTTTTTTATTAGAGATTTTTTCGCGACCCCGGGACCCCATAATATTTAGGAAAATTTTGTGGGCATTATTTTATTGCGATGAGCATAAGCCTCATAAGCATTGCGCAAATCCGACACACGCGTGAGTGAAAAGGTCAATTTTTTACGTGTTACTGTAATATACTATTGCAGTTTTAGGTCATTAACTTTAATTTGTAATTTTAAGACATAGAACAATGTGAAAATTTTAAATAAGTAACAGATGAAATGACAGCGTCACGTGCAAAGCAAGTAAAATGAACGTTTATATTATAAAAAGAATGCGTCCAAACGTTTTCGTTTTTTCTTTGTCTGTACTGTCTTATCTTTATCTCTTTTCAGATATATTGCGTAAAAATATTTGGTAATTGTAAAATTATTATAATAAGTTACAAGAAATATGAAAACTGCTAAAAGTTTTGGCTGCAGATCCCGCGACCCCCAAAGAAACTCTGTCCTAACACATAGATACGTTTGTTAAACTGCTGTTTTTGTTATGCTAAGTGGAACTGGTGAAATGAAACAATAAAATAAAATTTAAAAAAATTGGGAAAGTGGATTGATTACAGTATGAAAATTTCGATTTACGGTCTAACACCTCGGCTAAAAACTAAACCTTCGATAATAATAATAAAACTGACATCTCATCTTTGTATTTAAATTCGGTTCAAATTTGAAACAATTTGAGCGAAACGGTTAAAACAGATTTAATATGTTCAGAATTAATCCCCAACTATTTCAACTATAAAGCATAAATTATCTATTTTAATCTAACTGTTCCGGAGAGGAAAATAATGCTTCATAGTAAAGGGACAAATGAAACTCATTGTTATTTTATTATTCCATCATAAATTAACGATCGCGGAAATTGCACTTACTCAATAATAATAATAATAATAATAATAAAATCTGAAATGTTTCAGATTTTAAATTACGTCCAAAGGGGCGTTTTTTAACATTTTGTGTGTTACCTTTCTTTATTAAATATCATGTTCCTCACACTTAAACCATAAGATCCAGTGCAACAGCAATATCGCAAAATAGTTTTAAAACGAGCATATCTTTAGAATTTCCGATACAGAGACGCACGCGCTGGAGATAAAAATGTTTTTTCTGCACAACGTTGCCATTGCTCGCTTTGAAATCCTTGAGTTTGTTAATCAAAAATTCGTCAAAGTTTTAAAAAATAGGAAATCGATCATAAAACAAATTTCAAATTTCAAATTTGGTCTTCCACATGCTCATATTCGTTGGAGGATTACGTTATTCAAAATTCGATGACTCTATGTACCGTTGTTTTATCACAATACGAGAAATATACATACATTTATGCAGATTTTTCATTATTTAATTTCTTCAAATATAATGCAGGACTCTAACATTTTGTGGCAACAGTTTGAAAAGTGAACCGACATTTATGAGTCCGACGCAAAATGCCAAAACGAAACTAATAGTCCTTCGGGATTCAAATCCCTTTGGACTAAAAAGGACTTAATCACTTAAGATAGAACTATGTTTTTTTTTTTTTTTTTTTTGCTGGATCACTTGGTGCGAGGCTTATATACAACAAATATTTCTCGCAAGTGGCATGGCAACAATTATTTTGCCAAAATATGAAAGTCGCTCATTCTCTTCGATGTGTTAATTATTAAAAAAACAACGGTTTTATTTATTGAAAAATAAAATACCGTCCCTAAATTTGTGTAACTATATTATCAAAGTATGAGCAAGGAGTAGATTCATGGATTGAAACCCTGATTTCTTACTCGCGCAGGCCATATTTAGAACCATGCAGCTTTTCCGTCAGCTCAGCATCTTTTAATGTATAAAAATCCAATCTATCAATTTTTAGACACATGCAAATTAGCATTCAAAGCTATCGAAATATAATTCTACAGTCCAAAAGAACTAACAGTGGTATATGGTTTCATTCACATTCCCTCTTCCACAGGCAAGAGGCAATTCTTATTTGTTTAAAATGACTCCCGAAAATGATGTCCTCTACTTACGGAATACGGAGAATGACGGTTATCTAATATCCTTCTCTTGTATCAGACGCCGCTCTCTTTCCCCTTTCAGACACGTGCATCTCCCCTCGGCAGGGATCGAACGCCCAAAGACCAAGATGATGAAAATGGGGTCTTCATATCATATTACTTAATATGTCTCAGTACTCAGAAAGCAGTCCTCTTATTAACTGGATGAATATTTTCACCTTTTCATAAAAACAGAACAGGCAGTTAATACAGCTGTCACATTGAGTCGATGGATTTCAGCTTGCCCTAAAAGGCAGACAAGTTCTTATGCACAAACGTTTTTAGGCTCAAAGAGTATTTACTCTGGATGAAATTATATTACTTGCATAATACGTATATAGACAGCGAAGGAAAGAAATAAAAAGCAGGTCCCTCCTTAACCTAATTGGGTCCGACACCTAACTCATTATATGAAAATCCATCATTTTTATTCTTCACATGTTGTTACTATATGGCACATCAAGAAGCATATGTTTACAATCTCTAGAACTGAACGAATCCATCTTTAAGAGTTTGTAAAGATTGAAATCTTTTTGTTTTGAGATATAAATTCAATTTGGCAACTCTTCATAAGCAAAATAGTTTAACTTTTAGATGGTAGTATGTTATTTCGGTAAAATTGGAGACTTGTTGGTTTGTGTCATGAAAATTCGTCAGTAGTAATGCCGTCGCTTTCTTGATGATACAAAGATTTGTAAGAGTGAGTGCATAAAACCAATCAAGCATTGCCGTAAAGGGACATCAGTGTTTTTCATACTTCCTTTTCATTGGTTTATTTTATTGCTACTTCTTTGAAGCCGTAAGATTATCGCGTGTTAATATTTCTGAAATTTTTCACTGTAGCTGTAATAGTTCGTATGTCAAACAATAACAATTTTTTTTTTTTTAAATTAAGGTGACCGTGAAACTAAAATCTTTAACCAACAACGCTTTAACCAATAACGCTTTTTTAATTTAAAATTTGTCTATCTGCTGTTTAAGTAGTCTCTCACTTAAAAAGTAGCCTTTTTTTTGGGGGGGAGAGGGTTACTTCTTCACATTCACAAAGACGAATTATTCTTCTCTGATAACTATTCATTTTAAAAAGAACTCCTCTTTTAATATTTCTTGCTATTCCTCGTTTGTCCTTAAATGCTTGATGTTGTGGTCGATTTTTTAATATTTCTTGCTATTCCTCGTTTGTCCTTAAATGCTTGCTGTTGCGGTCGATTTATTCTTAATAAATATACTGGGTATAGCAAGAACTGATGTATTCGACAACTTTGGTATTCTTTTGATTCTCAGTAACCTTTTCCATCGGAAAAATACAAGTCCTGGATATTAGTCAAATCAGTAACTATTTTTATGTTATGCTAGTCGAAAATACGAATTAATATAGCCATTAGATTTTAAATTACTCAAAATTAAAAGCACTCGTATTCATTTAGAGAGAAAGCATAAGATCACATATTCAAGATAATGAATTAAAGACAGAATTAATTATTCTTAGAATGAATAGTGATACATTTCTTATACATTGGGAAAGATTAGGGCTCCTTTAGCGTGTATTAAATCTTTCAGATAAACAAAACTTTTTCGCGTGACAGAAGCAAATATCCCTTCCTTCTCCACGTCTTCAATACATAATATTTTCCTCAATTTCGGAGAAGTGCTATAGGGGGTTAAGAGTTCGTACGGTTTGGCTATGTACACCGCGCTCCAGTCTTCCCCGCTATTACCCCTCAAGCCAGAACAGGCTGTGTCATTTCCAATCAGATTCAGCGATGCGATAGCTGCAAAGCTAAGCCCGAACCAAATGAAGAACTTGTTGAATCTCCCGACAAGACGACGCGTTGTCATGACGACAGGCCAAGATGGCGGCTGGGGGAAAAGACTTCAATTCACACAACTTCAATGGCAGCGGTTCTGTTACTTCTGGTGATGGTACCTACGTAGCCTCCAGGCTATCTCGGAAGAGAGTGGAAATGCTGCTATCCGAAAGACTCCAGAAATTTAATTTTAAAGAGTTTAAAAATACAGGCGAGAGACAGTCTGATTTTGAAAGCCGTGATGCGTGAAACTAAGTTTCATATCAATGAATCCAGTAATACCAGGGTAAAATCATGTTAGAAGGATGAGTAATATTAAATATCCTTTCCCAAGAAGTTACCTGGTGAGATAATTTTGGAACAGTAATTCCTTTATATTCTGCGAATGCAGGTTTATTATTATTATTATTATTATTTAAAATACATTCTACATGCTACACGAATTTTTTAAATCCATCGAATAACAAAGCTACGCAATGAAAAAAATATAACGGCTTTTATATTTAAAAGTTTTGAATGATGTTAGCTTCATATTTTGCGTAAAGTGGCACGCTGACTTGCTAAGCTTTAATAATTCAATATTCAAGCGATATTTCTGCAAGCAATAGAAATAGTTATGTTAATATAATTAGGATAAAGCGATAGAAAACTACTGCTTAGGAAGGAATACTTTTATTGAAAACTTCTTTAAAAGCGGATTAAAATTGTACATGACGGAAATCATGAAAACACATGAGTAGGCGAACCATTCCTTAGTGAATTATACTCAGGACAAAATTATAGGGCGGTGCATAAAATGCCATGCCCTTTGCTTTGTTTATTACACATTTATTACAATGGCATATTATAAATGAATGCATAGTTAAATGTCTTGAGCATGGAAAGTGAGTTTAGTGCAGAATGTGTTCAAGATGTCCACCGTTTTGTTTCACTACCTCTTGCAGGTGAACCTTTACATTTGTCACAACCCTCCGGCACACTTCTTCCGAAATTGCTGTGCACAGCTGTATGGTAAGAACTCTGAGTTGCGCTATATTTGCAGACTTTCTTACGAATACCTTAATAAAAAATTCCATAAACATTACATCGATTAATATCCGGGCTATGCAGCGTCACTTTCTTCCACCTTTGTAACAGACCGATGTGACGCTGCAATCCGCTATCGATTCTTCTTTTACAATAGTGAATGTTATACAATATGACCACGAAGCCCATCTTGTACCAACGCGTGCAGGAAAATATTTTTGCGTGGTCACCAGACTTCCACCTTTGTAACAGACCGATGTGACACTGCAATCTGCTATCGATTCTTCTTTTTCTTTTACAATAGTGATTTCTTTTACAATAGTGAATGTTATACAATATGACCACGAAGCCCATCTTGTACCAACGCGTGCAGGAAAATATTTTTGCGTGGTCACCAGACTTCCACCTTTGTAACAGACCGATGTGACACTGCAATCTGCTATCGATTCTTCTTTTACAATAGTGAATGTTATACAATATGACCACGAAGCCCATCTTGTACCAACGCGTGCAGGAAAATATTTTTGCGTGGTCACCAGACTTCCACCTTTGTAACAGACCGATGTGACACTGCAATCTGCTATCGATTCTTCTTTTACAATAGTGAATGTTATACAATATGACCACGAAGCCCATCTTGTACCAACGCGTGCAGGAAAATATTTTTGCGTGGTCACCAGACTCTTCGTTTTTTCAAAAAATATTACAAACTTCCCAAATTACAAAATTCATAAAGGGTATTTCAACATTCAACTGGCCGTTAATCATCATCTTGCAAATCGCTATTTAGTAGCAAATTAAGAGTTTGATACTAACTTCACCTGACATGTGCCAAATTTTTCATAAATGAAAGTATCCAAATACACATTTTTATCATTCAGTGTTATTAAGGGGTGACTGAAAGGTACGACAATTCATGCGTCGCCCCGTACCATTGATTCCGCGAAGACATTCCGCTACTGGCGAATCAAGAAAGAGACAAATAGCGGTGGGCTGTTATACCAAAGAACGTCTATGTAACAATACATATTCTTTGGTGATACCACGGCTGTTCGTAAACAATCTTAGAAAAGAATGCTCGTTTTCACTATTTATTTTTGATGTACTTATATTGTTTAAAACTTGGCTATTTAAATATTTGTTTACTCATTTCTAACATTCATTTTATATTTATTTATTGACATATAATATAGTTTGTTTTTCTCGTAAATACAGAAAATAGTTCTCAATTTCCAAAGTGGACTGAAAACCTGACAAAATTCAGAAAGGGTATTAAGAAACAAAGTGAATGTATTTTATTGTGAAGAATTTTAATGCGCTGCAAAAACACAGATGCTCTCAAACAGTAAAACCGAAATATTCGTATGGAAAAGGGACGAATGATATTCATCTGGATTCTTATTTTTGAATATCATACGGACAATAACTATGCCAAAATTTCTATATTACATCTGGTCTTTAAAGTGAAAGAAAAAAATTACATAATTCTGATGCTCTTATTTTTTTAAAAATTTTTATTAATTAAATTACATATTTATTTGCACATTTTATTGCATAGCTGCCAACTCTCAGGTTTTTTAAGTTTTAGATCTTTATGGAAAATGTTTCCCAGAAATAAATGAAATTTATTCCATCGATGGAACTTAAATTGTGCAAATTCCAGTCTCCCACCCCTAATGATTTTCAGCATATTTTTTTTTTCACTGAATTTTATTTGATCTAAATTGTCTCAATTTACTGCATACATTTGAACAACTTTTTATGAAGATTCAACCGATGTTTAATTAAAGTTAATATTTTTATTTAATTTTATTTTACATCAACTTATGGTGCATTACTAAGCTTATAGCATTATATCAATATAAAAGGTGTAAGAAAATTAATATATGAAATTAGTCAAATTGTAAGGTATTTCTCCCGCCTTCTTAGCATGCCTGTGCAGTGGTCAGCACACTCGGCGCCTATTCGAGAGCTCCGCGATTCCAGTTCCGGCGATGGCATTGCTCGTTTTTCATCTCTCCTGCTTTCAAAAAATAATACTTAATGTCTTTACAAAATGTAGAATAGTTAATCAAATATTAATATATTTTAGTACTACATTACTTATTTTTACTTTGTTTAAGAGTACTTTGATAAATAAAATAGTTCCTTCCTTACTCGGGATTTTCTCAGTACAAAAGGTATAAGAAAATTAAAATATGAAATTAACCAAATTTAGAATAGTTGATCAAATATTAATATATTTTATACCAGAATCATATTTATATAAGAACTTCAATAACCATAACCATGTATTATAAATTCAATTTAAGCCAATTTGAAGTTGTTTTGCAATAGCGTCACCGCCATTTTCGCCATTCCGAAACCTTCTTGATTTTTTCATATTTTAAGGCTTGGCAGCTATGCCAAGATCTTCGAAACAGAGTAAACCTTCGATACATTTTTTATTTCAGATTTTTCCATCAGACTGATTGCATTTTATTTCAGGTAAATATTAGTTTTCTTTTTCTGACTCTGTTGTTACAAGAATTAAATGATGTGCGTATGACCTTGTGAAACATTATGCATATGACGTAGCATGAGCCATTGAATTTTACTTGAGCATTAAAAGAGATGAAGCATGTCAGTGGTGTGAAATTGCTACGACAAACAATTCCATCCGTGGCAAACCGCTATTCAGACTACTGCTCAATTACGTACCTTCTGCAGCACTCCAGTATAGCGTTCCTTATCGACCAGAGCCAGCGCAAACAATTTTTATCAGTGGCGAAGAGAATGGAAACCAGATAAGACTCCAAACAACGGAAATTGCTTTTGTGCGGCAGACAGCGAAGGAAATTTCCGTTCCAGATACAAACCAGTTATGAGAAGTCCAACAGAGATTACACATGTCACGGACACTGCCTTGAAAAGCAACGCAACACGAAATGAAGCGTGTTTTTAACTCGGAAATACGATACGAGAAACGCGAGAACACTTGGAGGGTACAGCGGCTCCACAGATACTGCTTTTCGATATTTCAGTTGCATGTTTTAAGATTGGTGCGCGTTGTTTTCAGGGAACAGGTAAATATTTCAGATAAGCAGACAGAAAATGCATTCTTTTAAGTAAATGAATGAAATTTATTTTGCTATTTTAATAACAATAAACTAAAATAGTGTACAAATTTTGCAAGTAGAATTTAAAATTATTAGATTTTAAGAGTAAAGTGCTTTTAGCATTGTCTTTTGCTATCCATGTTTTATTCTTTGTACTGAAATACTATCAGATCTTACCGTTTTTCTCTTGCTATAACAAATATTTAGTAGATTTTCGTATACTCGTAAAAGAGATTATGTTATTTTTTATGTGCTGTATAAGCTCAATGAAAATGTGTGAATGATTCATACATGTTGTTGCACATGTTAAAACTTTTTTCCCCTAATCTGCAATTTTTCTGCCTTAATACAGCACTTCACCAAAGCTAAAAATACCTGTGCATAACTTATGTAAAAAGGTTGTAAGGATTATGTTAATTTTATTAACAGCTAAATTTTGAGTTAAACTTCTTTCCTGTCAAATTCTTAACTTCAACTTACTACTTCCGGCCAGAACGTAGTTTTAGAATTACTTCTGAATACATAATGAGGAGGAGCGAAGTTTAAACCGCGAAGTTCGACTTGCTGAGTTCGAGAGAATCTGTTCGAGAGTTTCTGATTAGCGCGCGTCCGCCTTTTTGGCTACTTTCTCTCAAAGCTGTTATTACGCTCGGCCGTACTCAGTCCCTTGATAGCTTCGCAGTCATCTCGTGTTTAAGGGGTCAACTCCATTAAAACTTTAGCTTCGGCTATATCTCTTTAGTTTAGGAAAAAAGTTTGCATGAAGTATTCAGATAAAAGAATTGTACGGTGACTCAGTACACTACATGAACTTCATATCGCAACATTTTCAGCAATGAAATACTGAAGATGCATACACTGGTAACCCTTCTGTACAAATTATTACTAGTCTCCTGACGGTCAGCTCGCGGCTAAGCAGTCATTTTCCTCCTTCCGTAAAAAATTACAGCATAAACTGCAACTTAAATTTTATGTGAAAATAGTACTTCTAACAGTATAAGTATATCATATATTGATACAATTTGCCTGAATCCCATTTGCCAACAGTTCCATTTCGGATCGCCACGTACAACACGAATCAAAAAGATATATCATTTTGAAAATATGTACGACAGAAATTAATATGCTTACTTATTTTATATTAGATTTTCATTAAATAATCTAATTTTTTTCCTTTTTCTTTTCAAGGCAAAAAGTTATCTGAAGCACTGAGAACTTCAATATAGGTTCATCAATCATTATGGAGGATAGCCTGCAAAAGCAACCCCATCTTAAAAGGCAAGACTTTACCAAACTCAATCTTAATGAGTTGTCACCTTTGACAGAGGAGGTGATGAGCCGCCAAGCCACCATTAATATCGGCACCATCGGCCACGTAGCCCATGGTAAATCGACTATTGTGAAAGCCATTTCCGGAGTCCAAACCGTGCGGTTTAAAAATGAACTGGAAAGAAACATCACTATCAAACTGGGCTACGCAAATGCTAAAATTTATAGGTGTGACAATCAGAAGTGTTCGAGACCCAGTTGTTACATATCAGCTTCCAGTAACACGGCAGATGATTTTGCTTGCGACAAGCCAAACTGCGGTGGAAGATTCCGGCTTCTGCGGCATGTGTCATTTGTTGATTGCCCAGGACATGATATTCTAATGGCGACCATGTTGAATGGTGCAGCTGTAATGGATGCAGCTCTGCTTCTCGTAGCAGGCAACGAACCATGTCCTCAGCCTCAGACATCAGAGCATTTAGCTGCCATAGAAATCATGAAACTGAAGCACATTGTAATTTTACAGAACAAAATAGATCTTGTGAAAGAGTCATATGCGAGAGAACAATACCACCAGATCCTACAATTTATCAAAGGCACGGTGGCTGAAGGTGCACCAATCATACCAGTTTCTGCGCAACTCAAATATAATATCGAAGTTATCTGCGAGTACATTGTGAACAAGATCCCAATTCCCATCCGAGATTATATTTCCCAACCCAAACTCATAATAATCCGTTCTTTTGATGTCAATAAGCCAGGAAGTGAAGTGGAAGAGCTCAAAGGAGGCGTCGCAGGCGGTAGCCTTTTGAAAGGAATACTGAAAATCGGTCAAAAAATTGAAGTGCGCCCAGGTTTAATAGAGAGAGACGAAAACGGAATTTGTAATTGCAGACCAATAATCTCACGGATCATCTCATTATTCGCTGAGAAAAACGATCTAATGTACGCTGTTCCAGGAGGACTGATTGGGGTTGGAACTAAAATCGATCCTACTCTTTCTAGAGCAGACAGATTAGTTGGACATCTGCTTGGTGCTGTCGGTAGTCTTCCAGATATCTTCACAGAACTGGAAATTTCGTATTTCCTTCTCAGACGACTTCTTGGTGTCCGAACGGAAGGAGACAAGAAAGGAGCAAAGGTTCAAAAGCTAACGAAAGGAGAAGTGCTAATGGTAAATATTGGATCATTGTCCACTGGTGGTAAAGTTTTGGCAGTAAAAGCGGATTTGGCCAAGGTTAGTCTCTCGGCTCCTGTCTGTACTGAAATTGGAGAAAAGATAACACTCAGCCGCAGGGTTGAGAATCACTGGCGACTGATAGGATGGGGGCAAATTAGAAGAGGTGTTACTATGAAATTGAAGTCTTAAAACGCCGCCATATGAGAAACAAAGAAATATGCATTTCTTAACCAAAGATCGGACTACATTCTATAAGGGTAGACAATTTTAGAAAGCATTGCAATGAACTATTAAGAAGAACGATAATAAGAACTATGAATGATAAAAACAATTATTTGGTTTATATATTAATATATATATATATACAATTGCAAATAATCAGAATGCAATGGAAGTTAATAAATATTTTTTAGAATTTTGATTTTTTTCATTTAATTCTATATTATCAAACATTGCGTTTTTACAAAAAAGAAGGGAAGTATACATGTGGAGCTTATCTTTAGCCAGGTGATATTCAGAGGTAAAATACATAATTATTGAAAACATTATTTCATTTTTTTATCTTAATATATCGCATTCACTTTAAGTTGGAATTACAAATACTGATCTATTTTAAATGCACTAATATATAGGTTTTTTCTCTAGATATTTGTTATAAAAATATCTCGATGATACTTCCAAATCGCTTGAGCTAAAACAAAACACAGGACAGTTGCAGTAAGCCATTTAAGAAATGGAAATGATACACAAACCATCTGCCAAGCAGATCGGAACGCAATTCTGTCTACGCAATTAGTCATCTTAAGCAAAGAGTAGGAGAAAGCATCATATAAGAACTCCGACGAAAAAAAAAAAAAAAAAAAATCTAGAAGCTGATGGGAGAGAGAGAGAGGGGGGGGGCTATTTGCGGGCTGGCAGTCGAAACTCTGGGGACAAGGAGTGTACGTTTACATTTGTATATTGATGTTCTGCCTAATTCGAAAGCAAAACGTACAAAAGTGTGATGGTCTTTTTGCAAACCTCTCTGCCTACATCAAAACGTAATATACTATTTAATGATATCTGATAAAATATTTACTTCTTTCGTTATACACTAAAACTAATTTTCTATTTTAGCTTTCTTACCCATCTATATTGACATGTATTTTATAACATTATTTAAAACCAATATCTATCTCAAATATTAACACTAAACTAATATTACATTCTTAAATTTTGCTACTCCATAAGTACTTTTAATTAAATTTCTTTACTATGATTGAAAAAAATTATTCCTATTAAATTTGCCCCACAAACCAAAAAGCAAGTAAAACACTCTATTTTTTGCTATTGCAAGTAATTGCTCGATGGTTGATAAAGTATATATGTCATTCATATAAATTTGAACTTATTAATGTCATAAAATACAATCAAGTATTCAATTGTATGTTATTATACGTGCTTGAACATTTAGAAAATTTTTCGTGCAACAATTAAGAGAGTTGCAGTTTCTAAAAAATCAAATACTTGTATGCATTTCATTCTGATGCATTTCACTGGATTAATCACTCTTTAGTGCAGACTCGATTAAAAACATTTTTTGAAATGTTATATTTAGATATAATGTTGCACTTAGACTTTCTTTTAAAAATTACTACAGAATATAAACACATTTTCTGGAAAAAAACAAGAAGTTGGAAAACCACTTTAAAAACTATCATTTTCATCGTTTACATGTAAAGAGTTTAATGCAAAATAATAATAATAAAAAAAAAATAAATTATGCTTCTTTTAGAACTTAGTTTTACATTTACAGTAAATTTTACACAATGACATTTTCTCTTGTCGAAAACAGATTTTCTGCAGCGTTTTGACGAAACAGGAAAATAAATTAATTTGTGAATAATTCATTACCCTAAACTTTGAAAATTAAAAAAAAAAAAAAAAAAAAAAACAGAAATATACATAAAGAGTATTTTTTCGAAACGATGACCTCTTCGCTAAGAGAGAAGCATTTCATTTTAGTAATATTCCAGAGCCGCGAAAAAATCGGTTCACGTTTTTTTAATGGCGAGTGGCACACATGAATGACCAAAGAGAATTAATTTGTATGGAATGCAAAATATATAGATGTACGTAAAAACAGTAGTAGCCATACTATTATTACAATTACTAGTACTGTTATTACATAAAAGCAGCTACTATAACTATCTGCTAGTAATAAATTTGTGACATAGTTTTACTGAAGTTTAGTTTTACTGCTTTACAATATTTTTTAACAGCAGAAGATTATGTATTTCAAATTTACTATGCAGTTTTGTTTTCCAATATAATACCCATGAAAACAGGACAGATATGTAATGTTGCTATAGATATTTTTGCAACGGATTTGTAATAGACTGAATGCACACAGCTCCGATGATAGGATGAAAAATTTATTTTATAAAAGAAACATTTCAGAATTCTTGAACATTCCACAAAAATACTCATACAAATGTACAGAGTATCATACAGTACAATCAATAGTTCTGACTACCATAGAGTACATTTCAAACTACTAAAAACGTTAAACACAACTCAAGATAAGCGCATCTAAAAGGCGAAGCTTTCAATACTCTAAACTAACAACTCACAACAACAACTACTCAGGGCAGATGCTCTCTCCAGCCTTGTATAGTTTTCACTTGGCCGCCGAGATTATTTCTACTGTCTTCTGCTTCCAGAAATTACTGGAAGGGCCGGACAAAACATCGCCAAATTTGGCGACACAAATTAGTCACCAAAACTTTTGCCAAGCCATTACTCAATGTTAAATAGGCATACCCCTGTATTCTTACTTTTTCGGCAAGCTACGCTCCTTTAGATTTTCATGTTATGGTATAAAAAAAAATAATACAACTGCGCATATAATTTTACTAAAATTATCTATCTATGTACAAAATTCGTAACAATATGTTTGATGATAAAGTGGATTATTTATTGATTAAAAGATCATTCACGCGATTTGCAAAACTGAAGTGAATGGTCCCCCCCCCCTCCCAAAAGAACATCACAACGAAATTTTTGAAGAAATCAACAACAAAATAAAATGCCTGAATCGGATGAATAGCTGTCATACACTTGGAGTATTTATTTTGACTATAAAAAAAGAAAAGTTCAGTTTTATAACACGTTAGTACGGTAATCTTTCTCAGCCTTAAATAAAGCTTTTGTTGGAAAATCGATGTCTGTTATTTCTGCATGTGAGAACTACATTTTTCTCTTTTTTTTTTTGGGGGGGGGGGAGGATTAATCTTATATTTGTATTAAAAATATAAAAGTCTAATATTCTAAATCTAAGTCTAATCTTAAAAATCTAATATTTTAAATTTCTGAAGGCATTTTTATAAACGATAATCAACGCTTTCCTGTACAGTAGTCAAAGTTAGTTCGTCTGCTCTCGCACTTAAGAGACTGGACATTATAATAGCATGCAAAAAGAAGACCAAAATTCTGGATATCATTTATTTATGTCCAAGAAAAGCACACTGCACTAACCGGTATTCCACGACTAGTTTCTAATTTTAAGATAATGTAAAGGAACAGTCCCAAAGTGAACACAGGTAGTTTTAAACGAATGAATATTACTTTTTGTTTTGTTTTGTTTTCTGTTAAGAGTACAAGAAGATAATCTATACATTTCTCGGCTCTAAAGATCAGGCACTATATTGCATCCAAAACGTATTTAATTTTACTGATTAAAGAACACAGATATTAATATCTCTTCCAAGAAGCAATATTCAACTATGCATTACATCCTCCTGAATCTTCAAACTCAAGCTAGAGTAGCAAAGTAAGAATAGATCATTTGAAAATAAAAAGAAGCCAAAAGTGCTTTTTTTTTATCTTTTGCGTGACAGGACAAATCGAGGAGAGGGAAACAGCAACGAAAACTTTCATTTGTCTTGCCGAGGGGTAAGAGAAACCTATCCATACAACTTCTATGAAGCATTAGTTGCCTTTCACACACAGTTGGCATCCAGATAGAGGACAACATTGCCAGATGCTCTCCGTCAACAATTCGATAGCCTCAAAAGTAAAAATAATACTAATAAAAAAAAAATAACAGCGCAGAGGAGGGCAGAAAAGACAAACCTAGAAGTAAGCAGAGACACGACTTTGCTTTTAACACCCAAAGGGGAACTGTGAGTGGGTAAAACCCGGGGGGATTTTCCACGGCCTGGCGGAAGTGTCAAGTGGGTAATGACCAGAGAGATGCGGTCATTCTGGGTGTTATTCTCTCCCCTTCCTTGAATTTTTGTTCGTTTATTCCGCTCCGTCGGAGTGAAGTGAAATGCAGAGTTGTGTGCCAATCTCCGCCAATCAGGAGACGTCAATTGGAGGTGTCGCCTTCCTTTTAGTTGGAAAGATAAGATGTCTGGTAGTTTATAAATCTGAACGAATCTTCTTTTTTATTTGCTTTACGATCCTCACCCTAATTCAGTCAAGTTGAAGCAACAAGGCTATCAGACACAAACTCAAGAAGACATATAAAACTCGTAAAACAGATAATTTTGGTTTCGAATTGGGGGAAAAAATGTTTTTTAGTGCTAAGAAATACAGTGAAAAAACTGGACTTCACCTGGCAGTTTTAACCACACTACTTCTTTATCTTTATTATTTTCTACTACTTCTTTATCTTTATCTTTATTATTTTTGTAAAGAATTTAACTTCTATATTAATGTAATCGTGATTCTATTGAAATACGTAAAAAACTATACCAAAAAGAAAGAAGTTTTTGATGAATGAATATAATAACTATAATAATGAATATAATGTAAAAATTTTGAGTTCGTTTAGCTGTTAAAAGTACAGCATTGCAGATTAAAACTATACGGAATATTTTAAAACTTTGCACATGTTGATGAACGACAACAATACAAGAAACAAGAACGACAATACAATTAGCAAGATTAAGAATAAGGCAAAAGTAACAATTTCCGTACCTTTAATATGATAGAATATGAAACGCAAGCAAGGAGACAAAGTGCGAAGAACACAAGAAACGAAAAGTCGTTTTAATACTGATATTTGTAAGAAAAAATGTTAGATATTTGTAAGCACTGTTCAAATGAACAGCAACTACAGTACATGCATCACAACGACGACGAAATGATTGACGTATACTTTGGGAGATGTTTGTTATGTCACGTATTTCTGCAGCTGCGATGTTACTTTTGGCCACCAGATCTTCAAAAGCGTCAATATGCGTCTCGTAAATGAGATCCATCGTCGTCACGTATATATTGCAGTTTATGATCGTTCATTTGAACAGTTCATATAAATATCAAACATTATTTCTTGTAAACATGCGTAATTAAAACGACCGTTCGTTTTCCACGTTCTTCGTGTTCGTATTTCATATTTCGCCGCATACTGCGTTACGAAAATGCTTTCGCTATATTCTATCTCCCCCTTAAAGTTGTTACCATCAATCCTGTTCTACCATATGCATAATTCTCATACTCAGAAATTTTACTTCTCCCGCTTTTGGTAATATCTGTATGTAGTATTATTTTCGCTTTCATGATATATACTCTAATTTATCACATTTAAAGTGTGACGTTCTAGAACCAGAGACAATAAGTCAGCAAATGTTAATCACATTCTACTAAGCGTTGATTTATTTTGCCTTCCTTCTTCTCCCTATTTTTACTTCCTTGTACGAAGTAAAAAGGAAGTATTGTAATCGCGAAAAGCTTCAGGCAGCATATTTCAACGAAAATATCCACTTTGACCGCTTTCGAATGCAATTTAACGATGTTTTTGCGTGATATCTATACGTAAGGACAGAATAAAAGACTCTTCTCCTCCAAAAAAACTAAAAAACTGCTTTAAAATGAATTCTCAAGAGAATTTTTCGTGGCGTTCATACGAATGTATGTACGTACGTACGTATCTCGCATAACTCAAAAACCAGTAGCCTCAGAACGTTGAAATTTTGTATATAAGACTACTATAACATGCAGATGTGCACCTCGTATTTTGGTTTCAATCGGCCGCGCCAAACGTATATAATTATAAATATATCCACTCTGTTACCCGGCTCAGTGATCTCAGTTTCTTTACTCTTCTATGTTTGTAAATTGTACATTTTTTGCTTTAAAAATGATTGAATTATGTTGTTTTTATCTTCCGGTTAACGTTTTTATGCCTTTCATAATTCTGGAAGCAATATTTGTACAATTATCAACAATTTAAAAGCTGTTTAAGTGCGGTTAAGTTTTAAATAACATGGCGGACATATTTGTTTACATTTGAAACAGCAGAATTGTAGATTTGTTGCCAATCTAAAGAGACTAAGCTTCGCAACACAAAAATAACGCCTTCATTTATTATTGCGAATTAAATCATGCTTAATCCTTTCTGGAATTTTTTCGAGGAAATAAGTATTTAAGATTTACTTTGTAATTTTTAATACAGATATTTTGAGTTTTTATGTATTTTTGCCTTGTCGAGAAGTGAAAACGGAATTAATTGAATGAGAAATACTCAATCGTCTGTGAAAAACTGTTTCTTTTTCGTTTTGTTTGCTTAATTTCTTTTATACATCGTTCTAGCTTTGTTATAGTATTTGAATAGAACATGTGGCAACGATTAGATAATTCTTTAAATGATATACATTTTGTGCATTCTGAGTTATAATATGAACGAAATATAACACTGTTAAGTAAACCTAGCGCCAGAGTGTCGCTATGGTAAACAAAGTGAATTTTAAAGAATGCATTTATTCTATTGTGGTTTATGCGCTGTCGGCGAAGTAGGTTTAATTCAATCTAATAAGTTTAAATGAAACGCAAGAAAAAATGCGTATAATTTAATATTCCGTACAAGGAAGTCATGTGGTGTACACATCAGATTTTTTTATTTAATTAAAATTTATTTGTTTAGGGATGACATTTAGAAGTGCGTTTTGTAGAATCATTAGAGGTTCTTTTTGGAGCAGGATACGTGAAAAATGAGCAATACCCTCACCGGGACTCGAACCTGGACCTCTCGAATACGCGCCGAATTAGCTACCGTTTCATCACGAAGACATGCCGAAAGGAAGAAGAAAATACCTTATAGCTTAAGCAGATTTTTGGATAACTTTAAAAAATACCTGATAAGTCTTCCAGCTAACTTAAAATATATTCATCCGTTCAGGGTTAAAGTAAAAACGACAATGCTTTATAATAATATCAGTTATCTTCTATTGGAGAAAAAAATATAAATTTTAACAAAAATTCAAAATTAATCAGAATTACTGAAATAAGGAAACCAAATATTTAAAATGCACGTAGATTATAAAACGCCTAAAAGGAAGGAAAAAAACTATTTGTAAAGTGCAAAGTAAAAATGTGTTGACATATTCTTAATATCAAACATTCACAATTCAGTTTAGCAAAGTTAAAATTGTTAGAATAAGAACATACGTACTATTTTACTTAGAACATAAAAAAATAGCAAACTTCAGAAACTGAAGATAAGCAAAATTCAGCTTGAGAAATAAGAACAAAAAAAAAAAAAAAAAGAAAGAAAGAAAGAAAGAAAGAAAGAAAAGAATTCAAAATATTTATTTTTCTCAATCCTAGTGCTCAGCCAACAGGAATAGAGAAGCTTCAACAAACGCAGATTTTTTCAATGTCACTGTAAAATTGTTTTCCTTACCACAATGCATACTATGCCATGAAGAGGAACACACAGGCGAAGACTTGGAATGATTTTCAAAAGCCGAGGTCGAGTAACAAAACAGCCTTTTTCTCTCAGTGCTTTTCAGAATCTCTCCCCGATGTCGAGAACTGCGAAACCAAATGACACTTTTCCTAGATATGCACTTTTTAATTTTTTTGTGCGCAGAAGAGCACTTCAAACTGCCATTGTTGAATAAAGAAACTTTTTTTCAAGGGTTTGTAAAGTGATCGGTATTATGAAAGTTTTAAAAGACTTTAGTACAATTTCCAGGAGTTTTTAAGCAACTGTATAATTAATTGCTCAAGTAAAACAGCTGTTTAAAATCCGTATTACATTACTATATATTCGAATATACATATATTTTTTCTATTTTCTATATTCTACCAGCTAGAGTTTAATATTTCAACAATACTAATTTAATTAATTTTATTTAAAATAAAATATAATCATGCATAAATTGCTAAAAGAGCGAGTACAAAATGCATTAACGAACCTTTAAACAATTTATAAATTATTAATCATTAAAAATTTTACTTCTGGATCTTTAACATATACGCTTCCAGAGTAGGTGGTTGATTATTATATAATAAGACCACCGCATGATCGGCAGCGAAAATGTTAATGATGTGTCTTCACTTCACACATCTTCACTACCTAGCCGAACGAACATACCACCACAAATTCAGAACCTAGCTAGCCGAACGAACATACCACCACAAATTCAGAACCGTTCAGTATGTTGCACTCCTCGTAATTTATTAACTACGTATAAATGACGAACAGCCCTGCATAAACTTTCTTTATATCATTTTATAAGGAATATCATACTATTACGAGATGCCCAGCTGTGGTAAGACAGGTTCCCCGCAAAGGGTTGCTAGAAAGTGGCAAAGAAAGGTAGAGTTGCTAGATTTGGCGCAAAATCGCCCATTTGGAGACAAAATTGGAAACTGCCATGGATGGAGCGAGAACATTCTACAAGGAATTCTTACCGGTTTTCCCAAGCTCGAAGGCAAGTCAAAAGCTATTCAAACCCTGCCTGTACGCGGAGTAGGGGACTATCGGTAGTACTTTTGAGTTCAAAAATCAGCTCGACAGCGATCGACGAGTCGGGAGCTGTACGTTAGTGCTTTGCCGGTAAGTTGTCTTTACCGTTATAGCCTGATAGTCTGTGTTGTCGATTGTTTCAGCGTGTTCATAGTAAATTTTCGACGGCTGTAAATGTGTTTTTGTAACTCTCCTGTGTAATACTGATGAAAAATTGTGTTTTGATTCTTCATCAAGTGTTATCGTGAATTACTCGAAATTCTCGAGCCCGTAACCACAACACTATTTAACAGTAGGTTGTAAATGCTAAAATATTTTCTTGGTAAATGTGTGGAGCTGGCAGCAGCTGAAATCGTTTTTATACATCTGAGTTAATATTTAAGCCAATGCTTAACTGCAATTTGTGATAGTACTCACTTAAAAGTTAAGAAGAAGAAGATTTTTAACGATATGTACTTTTGGAGCGAAGGAAGAGGGCGTCGTATAATTTCGAATAACCTAACCATGAACGGGCAACCAGAGAACAGTTACACATTTTGAACTTCCTTATCCTCATCGTCGCAAGATGTCACTAGCAAATAAATAATTTAAAAGCTGAAAGGATAAAATACAAAAACATTTATTGAAAATAACAATAAACGATAAAACAGAACATTCTCACTCTATACTAATGAATGATTCTAAATTTTTAAGCATCAATGCGCGGAAACGTTTTCACACTACACGATTATCACAGATTCGTACTGGGTGATGTTCTGCCTCTTTCAAATAAATAAATATATATTAAAAAAACACTTTCTTAAAATTAACAATTAATAAAATCAAATGACAAATGTCAACTCTAATGAATGAATCCATGTGCGCAAAAGCAGTTACACTGGATGCAGTTCAAAAGGAACAGGAAGACTTGTGCAAAATAAGAATTGTAAGAAAGGTCACGACTTCAAACGACAGCCGCGGAAAGAACAGTTTTATTCACAGTTCCATTCTGTTCGAACATAATAACCTCGCAAGAGACATTTCCTGGCAACAGCTTAAAACACAGTCACTGCACAAGGGGGAACAAAACAAAACAACCATCTTCAAAGGAGTTGGAAGCTTCCATCCTTCGAACAGCTTGCCCCTCAGGGGCCTGGAATTAAAACTTTTCAAGAAGTCATTCCATTTCCGAAAAGTATTCTTCGTCGTACAACTAAGAAAATAACAAGAGAGAGAGAGAGAAGTCACACAGCTGGGACATCTGCATTTCTACCGAAAACAAGGCAGGCACGTCACAGCGACTAAAAGGTATTATTTATTCCTCGGGGGTACAGGACGGTAAAAGGAAAGACAATAGCGAAAATTTACTTTATGTTAAGAAATGATTAAAGAGATTTAAATGAGAAAGTAATTGAAAGATATGTAAGCAGCCTACACGAGGAACACATCTGGGATGTCAAATCCGGTTTCAGATATTTCAGGGATCATTAATTTTATTTCACAACTCATTATATAGTCCCTTTTGTTATTTCTAAACACAGTTTGGAAAAGGAAGCGTTTACAAAGCAAAATAAAATTAACTTTCCGGTCAAAGAAATATTCGTTTGGTATTAAAAATGCCTGTAACAGAATTTTCCCAAAACTTTTTTGGGTCGTTATGTTATCGTATCATTTATCATCCTGGCAACTTGACAAGTGACGTGACTACTTGAGATATGCGGTTTTCAAAGCAGCCCAGAAAAGACCACTTTTCACAGCATTGTATTCGAAGCGACATAATATTAAGATATCTTTCAAATTAAAAATATACTGTTAACATACTTTTAAAAATAATAAATGCACATTTTTAATGAAAATATAACGACTTTATAATTGAGAACATTTGTAGCACTAAGTCAGAGGGTCTAATGATACAAATCACATATCTCGGTACTCGTATTTCGTAAGTGCACATCTGTATCGCCACCGAGGGAGTGGCTTCGAGAATGGACCAATAGCTTTCCAGTAATACTTCAGTCACTTCACGTGACTTTTGCCGCGCGTTAAGCAAGATGGCTGAAAATGCTTTGCCACACAATTTCCTGTATAAATTAATTACAAAACCGTGGATTTTCTGTCCAAATGTCCAGAGGGAAGTTAGATAAAATATAAGCAGAATTATACATTAAATAGTAAAAGGTCTTAGCATTTTTTTCTTGCAGTCTATGTCAAAAACATGTTCTATAATAACCAATGCACAGTTTTATTCCAAGCGAATTTTCCTAATTTGCATTCTTACATATTTAGTGTGTTAAATTTCACATTAATAACTGATCACTCTTAAATGTACTGCCTGCAGCAGAAATACTCTTCAAACAGAATGAATTTATCTTATTCACAACAAAAATATTTAATTTGCTCATATATAACTTTTAATGTTAACAATCAGATCATTTACAATACAATATATATTTTGAATCTTACACTTTCAAAGGCATGTAGACATTGAAAAAAGAAAATATGATATTCATTGTAACACTTCCAGTTATTCTCAGCTCAATTAAAAAAAATATACACTTGAATTCTCTTACTCCAGAGGTCTTAGTAAATGCATAATGGTCGATGCTAATGGAGCTTGAGTTATTTTCTCGATATAAAGAGCGATAATACGCCACGAACATTAATCCAGATATCAGTCCGTGGTAAGTTTCGCGAAAGTGAATATTGACGACTAGATAAAGTAAAAAAACAAAAGCACTGTGAGATTTTTCTACTAAAATAACAGCAGCATTTATACGCCATACATTTATAACTGGAAACAAATGCAAAATAAAACGTAAACAACAACATGCACTCATACGCACAGTTTCAAAGATTCAGCGTCACAAGGGCAATAGAAGCTGACTGGTCCATTTTCGAAACCCCTCCCTTAGGCGTAATGGCAGACCGCACATTGAGTTGAACAGTGTTAAACGAATGTCGCATACTGCCCAGAAAACAATTTGGCATAATTACTATGTTGGCGCGATTTGAAAAGAAGATAAATACGGTATATGGTAGATGTATCGCCATCTAATTGTAAACAAATCTGGCGTTTAAATCTTCGTAGAGTATAATGTAAATGTAAATTAATCACTGCGTTAAAATACTATTTTTTGCTGTACTGCTCAAACAATTAGAAAGCTGAAATTATTGCGAAGTAATGTGAAGCAGTGTTTGCATTCAAAATGTAAAATATAATACCTATGAAATTCTGCACATTCCTTTGGAACTGTACAAATTTTCGTTCAGAAAAAGACTGAAATTTAGGATATATTAGTTGAAAATTTATTCATTATACTTTTAAGCAATAAAAACAATTCAGGATTTACCATACGTTCCATTCGTACATACATAAAGAAACACTGAGGAATATAACAAGTGCTTGCAAATAACACTGAAGAAATTTTACAATTCCTTAATGCTAGTTATTAAATTCTTTGAAATGAGAAAATAAAAGCGGGAATATACGCTAACAAACTAAGCGAGATACTCCAGTTTACAATTACTGAATTATAACACGTAAACAAATTATATTTAAATAACGAATTATTACGAACATATGTTAACAAATATTAAATGCACTGTTATTGACAAATTAAAATGAAACATATATTAGAAAAATAAGCAAGTGCAATCGGCATGGACGATAGAATAACTAATAAGCAAAGTTCCACAACATTGCAGTTTTAAACATCACTCGAACACACTCGACAACCATGGAGATCACGAATAAGCTAACGTAGGGTTGCTTAGTCGCCAATATTTCTCCCCGCGCCAAAGGTACACCATCAAGCATGCGCAGTAAGCGAAATTCGCTTAACACTGTTCAACTCAATGTGCGGTCTGCCATTACGCCTCCCTTAGTGGCTATTCTGATGTGCAGTTCTGAATTGTGCTTTTCGGGAAAAAAAAATTGAACAAGAAACATGTATCAAGGACATACCCTTCACTCATTGCCTTACTAAATCTCTTGATGTATCATGCACAGATTTTTGACGCTTTTGGACTTTAGAAAAGCTGCTGGATAGCAATGGGATAAAATACCTCTTCCGATATTACAAAAGTCTTTGTTCTCTTGGAAATTACAGTGTATAGAGATAGTGAAGAATAAGGGTTATCAAAAATAACATTTAAAACACAAACATTTTCTGTAATTACGATGAAAATAACAGCCACTGTATGTTATTAGACAATAAAACGAGTTTTATCAAACAAGATCTCTTTTTCGTACATTTATAGGTACGAAATTAGCTAGGCAGATAGACAGATCGCCATGAGTAACACACTAAGTTTCTTTCCTGGCCTTCACGAAGTTACGCGAGAAGATGAAATTAGCCTAATGAAGATGAGAAACAATGCAGAGAGAATCAATTACTCGGAGAAATAATTGCGATTCATTCTCACTCCAATCAGTAGCCATTATGACGCCGGAAAGACGGCAGAACGGAGGAGGGGTGTTTTAAAGCAATCCATAGTAGTCAGCGTGGAATAGGGACGAGGAAATGCACTTCCAAGAAGGGGGGAAAGTTGGTTCATCGGCGAAATATTGAAAGAGTGAATTTCAGCAATCAAAGCTAACATTATAAGGAAATATAAACCGCAGTCGAAGACGTAGGGGAAGGTTCATCGGCGAAATATTGAAAGAGTGAATTTCAGCAATCAAAGCTAACATTATAAGGAAATATAAACCGCAGTCGAAGACGTAGGGGAAGAGAAATGGCTGCCACAGAATGGAAACGGGACTTAATTAAATGCATTTAAGGAAGAGAACACAGACGCTGAAAATACGGTGTTAATTCTTTCATACTTCTACATATCTTAATAGTAATATATTAAAAATTATTCAATCGAAGTTTCACAATACCTAATGGAATTCTATTACATCATAATGCAATTTTAAGATAATCATTTGAACTTGAAATGCCTTATCACCCTGTCTTCTTGGAAATGTCTAAAATACGACTTGAATTCTACACTGCAGTTTAAAGTTTACATATAAAGGATTATTTTTTTTTTATATTAAGAAGAATCCGGGAATAATCAGTCAGACACAGAGACGTAACTACCCCCGGCAATATTATATTAAAAATAACAGTATAAGCATACTTAGTTTGCAGTCTTTTTATAGCCCATAATGAACTTGAGATCTCCAAAATGAAAACAAAAGTTGTAGAATGTAAAACTGTTAAAACTACAGATGTTGAGAATTTTCAGTACGATGCATTTTTGAATTAACTAATGAAATAAACAATAATTCTAACTTACAGTCTTCAAAAATAAAAATATATACATATACAGTACAACTTCAATTATCCGAACTATGATTATCAGAATCACTGATTATCCGAATCGTTTTCAGAATTTAAGAGAAAAAAATTAAGACGAAAACGTAGTGTTGGTCAGTCAACGATTTCAGACATTAAAAGGAGCAAACCTACACTTTAAAACTCACTGCTTTAAAACGAAAATGGAAGTTCTTCAAGAAAATCAATGGCGGCAGCAACAAACAAAAATTTAGAAGATACCGTTTTCAAGTATTTTTGCAGCAACGTTCTATGGGAAACCCAATTTCGGGTCCGATTCTTTGTGAAAAGCTAAGATCTTAGCTCAGAAACTTAGCTGGTCATCCTTTAAAGCATGTAATGACTGGCTAAAAAATTTTAAGTGCAGGCACAGTCGCCTTTTCGTTTTAATTAATTAAACATCTTTTTCTTTAAAAATAGTTTTTTCTTCCATTTTCAACATACAGTAATTAATTAACAAAGGTGTACGTAGACCCTTTCTGCGGAAAAAATCCGATTATCCGAATTTTTGATTATCCGAATAAGGGGCCGGTCCCAATTGATTCGGATAACAGGAGTTCTACTGTATAAGCATTTTAAGAGGGATTTCCAAACAGTAACATTCACCCACTTAATACCAAGTTACTTATATGGAATTTCGTTTTAAGAAATATCACAGGAAAAAATTAATTGTAGCATTAAGAAATATCACAGGAAAAAAAATTAACTGTAGCAAACTTTTCAGTTCGTCGAAATTTAGAAATACACGTGAATTATTGTTTTAAACTCTACAGGAACTATGCCATCAATTTCTTAGGAACATTTAAATATACAACAAATCGAAAACAGCCATTAAGTTGACCGTATATGAGCTTTACCAACATATGGACTGAATTATTTGGATTAAAGCAAATAACGTAAAGACTATCTGTCTTAAAGGAGAGATGGCTTCGTAGAGAACGTCTTAAGGGAGATTGGCTCAAATTTAGACTCACATCGGGAAAACCACATAACTTCCATGTCCATTCGCCGGGTTCTGAAACCAGACAGAATAACTGCGGTCTCAGCGGTCTTTACGCTCGATCAGTTCCAAAAAAAATATTTTATGTTCTGTGCTGCATAATAAAGAATATTTCACAATGGAGATTCCACATAAAGTTGGATTCAATCAATCTTAAAGTCATGTAAGTTAAATTGGTTGTAAAAGGAAGAAATTGTAGGTATTGAATAAAAAGTAATGGCAAGGTGAAACTCTTAAAACAAATAGAATCGTTTCTTACAAACATTTTTATTCAGAAAGGGGGCTGCCACACCCACTATAAATTTCTTTTCATAAGTGTCCTGCTAATAGGCGTGAACAATATGATCCTGATCGCACGCTGTCCTACCAAGAATCCACAGACAACAAGGAATAAGTTTGATCACTTTAAAGGAGGAAACTGGTACAAAGCATGTGCAGAAGTCCAAGGCAACCAAACTCTCTTCATATAGCTGAGATATAGAACAATACATGAATCATCAATTTTTGAAAAAATGTTATGCTGACTGGATCTGAAGAACTGTAAAGTATCTAGTTACATGATTTGGGAATGAAATTTCCATGCACCTGTCAAACAGGTCATTTCATAGAAGATAAAATGAATGCTACGGAACATAGAAAGATGCTTCATGGCTCTCTTTATTCTTCTATCAAAGGAAAGTTTAGTGGTGTTCAGGATATTATTTTTCACCATGGCGAGTATCTTGTCATTCGGCCCAAATAGTAAAGATTCAAACAAGAATTGCCCATCTCGTATATAAATAGTCTTCACCTTTATCTGGCAAAAAACTGCTAATACATATTTAGAAAAAACATTAGACTAAAAGGCAATTATATGAGAAGTTACATAGACGATAGCCACTACTAAGGACAGAAGTGGTGCTCACTTTATTATGGACGCACCTAATAGGTGCGCCACCTTTGCCTCCTATGATGGGACGAACAAATACAACCATGCCTTCTTCGGGATTCGAACCCGGGCCCTTTGGTATTGTAATCAGCTCCCCTAACCACTATACCCTCTGGGCTGCATATAGCCTTCTTTTACAAGTCCCAAACAGGTGAGAGGATGTTCAAAAGTGAAATGATCAGAACCACGTTTTTAACAGATGGGGTAGATCTTATTTCCCCGGTCAAATTTAAGACATTTCAGGTGTCCACTGAACAGCATTGTCAAAGTAGTCTGCCGAGCATGATTATCCCCAAAAGCATTAGTAACTTCCGGCTGCCTGCCAGTCATGAACCGGAGGAGTACCAGTTATGAACCGGCGGAGAATGCCAGGAAGAGGCAACAGCAGATTTAACTCTGGAGCAGATCTCCAAAAAGGTCAGGACGCCAGTGGTCAGAGTCATTGGAGTAACTTCCTTAGCTAGGGCATCAGCCACTGAAGAGAATGTGTGAAGGTATCCATTGCAAATGTACATCATGATGGAAAGAGAGTATATAAGTTGCTAACGTAACTTTACTAAGTTATATGAGAAGATAATCACTGCAGTATTATCATCTGACTGAAATATCAAAGCAAAATAAGATTTAACATAATACTGCAAACAAAACCCTTTGTTTTTCTTATTGCAAATCATTCACTTAAGTTATGTGGGCCCATCTTTCAAAATTTACTGTATTATTTGACGCAAAAGGCTGCTGAATAATATTAATAAGATTGAAATCTATTCAATAATCATCATGCATTTTCCAGTGATTTTAAACGAACTCTGAAAGCAGTGTACAATACGGCATTTTTGAGGATGTCAATGTCTACATTCTGCGTTTATAAGTACACATTCATAGTTAGCTTTTATTGTTCCGAGCTGGCGAATTGGATTCCACTTACACCTGAACGCGGAAGCAACCCAAGCAAAACCCATTGGATTCGCTAGAAACAGAAAACCCTCTTTTCTCAATCGAATTAGATGAGATAGAGAGCAAGGATGACACATCCGAGTTCCCTGACACGGTTCTTAATGCCATTAACTGTCAGGTAGCATCCAACAAGGCGACTCTCGTTCTTCTAGCCTGGTATTTCATTAGTTCCTTCGTGCCAGGGAGAGAAGAGTGAGAGATACCAAAGGGGTGACTGAGAAACAAAAGCAGGGTTTGTTCCACCCGAAAGGGGCGGTGGTCGGCTACTTCCGCTTCCTTCTTCCTTTCCGGGAACGTCCCCAATTTCGAGGTTGCTCGACTATCCCCCTGAGAGGGCAAGGAACAAATTCGGTTACAGGCGGAAGAGGGAAAAGGAAAAGGTTGTTTGCCAGCAACAGAGTTGTGATGTTTAAGAGAAAGAGAGCTTGCATTTTTGAAGAGAAAACTCCGAATGTCAAACCTCGATAAATAACTTGATTTATTCAATGAAAAGAGAATGAAGTTAAAAGAAGTTTCATGCCATTTAGCAGTCGATTGGAGAATTCAAAGAGACCATTATCAGAGAACGGGGGCAATAATTTACTCAAGTTGCACAGAACATTTGAAGAGATGAGAATGTAATGTGTGTTCTATTGCTATTACCAATAAAAATTGAAAATATATATTACAATAAATAAATAACTAAATAAAATCTGAAGGCTTGCAGATTTTACATTACGCCCAAAGGAGCGTCTTTTAACGTTTTGTGGGTTACTTTTATTTATTAAATATCATGTTCTTCGCACTTAAACCATAAAATTCAATTCAACCGCAATATCGCAAAATAATTTCAATATGAGCACATCTTTAGAATTTCCGATACACAGGCTCGCGCGCTGGAGATAAAAATGTTTTATTTTCGTACAGTGCTGTCATTGCTCTCTTTGAAATCGTTGAGTTTGTACATAAAAAAATTCGTTACAAAATATGAAATCGATAATAACGCAAATTCCAAATTAGGGCTTCCAGATACCCATAATTTGATGGAAAATTACATTGATTTTATGTATTCCAGATACCCATAATTTGATGGAAAATTACATTGATTTAATTAATTTGATGAAAATTACAAATTGATGGCTCTAGGTACAATTGTTTGATCAGAGTGCGAGAAACATACATACATTTATACAGATTCTTCATTATTTAACTTCTTTAAATATATTGCAGGGCTCTAACATTTGGTGGAAACAATCTGAAAAGTGACACACCGTTTATAGTGATTCAAGGCAAAATGCCAAAACGAAATTAATAGCCCTTCTGGGCTAACGCCCTTTGGGCTAATAATAATTTCTCATTTAAAATGTAATGCTTATTATTTATACAGAAACTCCGGGGTTTTTCACTCGGATTCTAAAAGCAATATATGGGTAAATAATTCCCCCCCCTTCTTCAGAATAACAATGTTTACTCAAATCTCTGAAAGCAACTAAGCGTATGAGATAAGTTATCAATAACATATGTACTTAATTTTTCTTGAAATATTAAATCTGCACAATTCAGCGAAAACAAACGTTATTGGAATGTTAATCGTAATCGGTTTTCCTCTTCATTACGTAAAAATAATTAATGATTTCATACATATGAAGGCAAGGTAAAATGGTAACAGATGTTTACTATCTTTAATGACTAACACAGTGTCAAACAGATGCCCAACTGGGATAGTGGGTAGTGCTCTGACTGTCGTACCGAAGGGCCTGGGTTCGAATCCCGGAGAAGGCATGGACGTCTGTAAATGTATAGTGCCTGTGCGGCATGGGGGCACTCTAAATATGCGGGGAGCCGAAAATTCTCTAGAGAGGTTGCTGGTAGGGAAAGAGGGGTGCGGATAGTCTCGGACCCAAACTCCCGAGGTGCTCTTCATCAAAATTGGGGGGGGGGGAGCGGAAATGAGCAAAGTCGTACTGTTACCAATATGGTGCTCAAGACTGTCGCCAACGACAGGCGCCATCTTGCACTTCTTGCTACGATGAATTTCGTGGGCTTATTCTGATGCTACTATCAGATAAGTGAGATAAGTCAGAACCCGTGTGCCAATGCCTGCCTTTCCAATAGAGGTGGGAATTGTTTGACATCTACAAATGATGACAGTAAATTTTTAAATGGTCAATTACGAAATTTCTAAATGTCATCGCATGCATTTTATCGCCTCAGTGGTTAAGGCTGTGTCTTGCTAAAAATAAGAATAATATTTACTCGTATTTTATAACGGTAATCAATATTGTATCGTAATATGTTTATGATACTGAAAATCATACTCTAGATTCATGGTAGGACGCGCAAAGTTCACTCAGTAGACTTTGGGTTAGTACATCATCAGTGTCTCTTCTAAATGCCAAACGCATTTTACGCTCAAACCAAGAACATCAAAAGTAATATTACGTCTATGAATATCAAAAATTATTTTAAGGAAGAGAGAATTACGTTGATGAAGAATACATCTGAGACTGCTTTCACATTTTAGCTTCACAGTAAATAAAATACACATTTGATGCATTGATTCTGATACAGAACCTATTGTAATCATCACAAATACAAATGACATCTTGGTTTCATATGAAAGACGACAAACAGAAACTGCTTTATCAACGACGACTTTAAAGTTCGACTTATTATAGGACTTAAAAGTTCGATTAAAACAACTGCACAGCCTTTAATAGTAAAATAAGGCAAAGAGAACTCACCTTCTTTTCTGTCATGACGTATAGATGATTTCTAGCTTTATCGAACACCATGTCGGCATTTACCGGACTCCCTTCATCAATCACGATGTCGGCGTATTCTGAGGCTTTCGTTATGGTTTCTACGACCGCCTGAAATTAAGAAGGAAATAAAACTTAAAACATATTCAGAATCACTAAAAAAATATAAATAACTAATGCACATTGCGGGAGAAATATTACCATTATTTTATAAGACGGTCGCTATGGTTTTTAAAAGGTGCGTTTTCGCGACGCATTTTGCTATTTTTGGGTTGGTTTAAGTTGATGGTTTGTGACAAAGCACACTAGGGCTATCTGCGTAAGGGAAGGGATGTCTTCGTGGAAGGCTTTCTAAGGGAAACTGGCTCGTATACACGTTACACATGTGGAAAACCACGAAAACCCTCATGCAGCCAGCTCAGTCGCCTGGAATCAAACCCAGGTCGGAACTACCACTATTCAGCGGTTTTACCGCTCGGCGGCTGGTGGACCCTATTTATTTTGCATGGGAAAATTACATACTATTGAAGCTATAAAAGGAAAAATTAGGAAATACGTCACACAGCTAATTAAAATAATTCAAATATACAGATTTCATTAGTTTAAATTCGTGAAAGAGCTTAAGAGAATTTCTTCACACCACTCGCCATCCAAATTCAAGTTTATACTAAATAGCGTAAAAATATTTACGTTATTTTTACGCTATTTTCTACTTGCTGAGTTAGAGAGAATTAGAGAATCAGAGTTTCTGATTTGCGCGCGTCTGCCTTTTGGCTACGTTCTCTCAAAGCTGTTATGACGTACTCAGGCCCTTGATAAGCTTCTTAGTCAAATAGAGGTAAGGGGCCAACTCGATTAGAATCTTGATAGCTTCGGCTATATCTCTTTAGTTAATCTTAGTTTTAGTTTATTTCTTAGTCTCTTAAGTTCAAGCCCAAGTGTCGGCTTTTATTGTACACTCCAAGACGGAGTTCTGTTAAATCTTATTGGAATAATAAAGGGTTAGTTATCCTTCCACCTTGTTGTTTCTAGTCACACGACTTTACGCGATTATTCGCTAACTTAAGGTTACTCACTTTTGACTGCAATTACACAGTGGTAAACTTCAGAAGTCTTAAAAACATCATCTGGGGATTCTAACTCGTGCTAATTCACTGGAAACTTCCTAACGAATTTCTGGACCGTAAACATTACCTACCTTGTCAGTGTATACAGGCTGACGGGAGCTAAAATCAGTGAATATAGCAATATTCATCATAGAATGTATGGTTGAAACGCAAGCGGTCAGAAGTTACAAAGATAACGTCAGAAAACATTTTATTAACAGGAATGTAACTGATGTACATGCTCTGCTTCTGCCGTAATTTCTATGGCAATATCGCTTGCACAGCTGAATTACATCACTCCGTAAAATTTTGCCCACTTTTTCAGATTCACCCTGTATAAAGGAAAATCTTGCTAAATAAGGTAATTGACACAGTTTCTCAATGCTTGGTAACTTCTTAATTAAAACTTCTTAATTAGCAAAATATTTATCTTTAGTTCCTCTTGGTTCTTCGACGAGATTTGATGAATATGTTCTTTTGTTAATCTTATAATGCAGATATGAAAAAATAATAGAAAAAAGGGGGAAAATTCGTATTACTTTTCGTTGCTCCCAAAACACGAATAGTTATATTTTACGCTTCTTAAAAATTTCAATTCTTCATTCGATTCGAATGTTACTTTTTAAAAGAATAAGAGCAGGATGAAGAATGGGTTTATATAACAAAAAAATGAAACCAGAAATGAAACAACAGCCCGAAAATATTAGAATCTTGGAGACGTCATTGATCAGGAGAAAACATAAATCGTTGACTTTTTTTTTTTTTTTTTTTTTATATCTAATCGTGCTCAGAAATCCCGCCTTCAAAGAAAATAATATCGCTTAACAAGAACATGTGACAGCAAATCTTTTCAAAAAAAGTTGGCAACTCAAAATCCCTGGGTTTTGGCGAAGGGGAAGAAGGATCACAACAACAAAAGCCTCCAAATACTCATTTCCACGCCCTTCTCTCATTCTATTGGTTCGTGGTTCCAGACATAAGATCTACGCCCAAATAACAAGACACCCAGAAAATAAAATACTCCTCACTACAAGCGACGAGATATCCCATCGGTGGCAACTGTCCAAAGAAGATTTACAGAGTGACAGCTAAAAAGGGCTTGCAGCCCCCTCAGTGCGAAGCAAGGGGGTGGTAGTAGATTAAGGGGTTTGTTCGGGACACAAAAGATTTCGCTGGAGAAAAGGAGGGGAGGAGAAGGAATCGCACCCGTCAGCGAGGATGACTGTGTTAAGTCCCCAACAGTATGGTCTCGCCAAATCCCTCACCTAGAGTTGCTTCTGCCTGATTTCTGTTCCATGGAACAGAAGGCATCATGTGAGCTCGATGCAATCAGCAGTGAGTGGCAGGAAAGGGTTGAGGCGTAAGTGACAAATTGCTGCCAGCCAGAAGAATCAATGAGTAGAAAAGAGTGGAGAAGGAAAAAAAGTATAATTCAATAGGTCGCTGTTATTAATCCCGGGAGATTTTCTCCCGCATTTGCTGGATGTTCCTCAGCGTGGGAATGTTTGGGCGGAGGGAGGAATCACGTGACGTTACAGACAAAGGATGCTGGATTATAGCTGCTTTTATTTCCTCGGAAAATGAGCTCCCTTCAGTGTTAATAAATAAAAGTTGATGTAACAAGTCAGACCGAAACAAAATTAAAAAGTTAATTTTGAAGCAATGCTTCCGAAATGCCACACGTCCAATAAATTACCTCTGGCAACAGATATCCAGCTTGAAGTTTTGAAGCGTACTATTAGCAAACACGCAGACATCATTAATCATTCAAAAGTGAAATGATTGCCAGCTAACAGATGTAAATTGTGCAATGCCAGCTAACATACATACATATTTTTACCACAGGAAAAGATACCAATTACCAAATCAGTTTCAACGGTAACACAATATAATTTCATTAATGTTTTAATAATACGAGGGGGGAAAGTATTGTTCGCCAATAGATTTCAACATTTACCACCACTTAAACAAAATGTAGCACATTCTTAGGATTGTAGAATGATGCATAACCACAACCCTTGCTGCAAATTGGCAACATTATTGTCGAGGCTCACCAAATATGCATAACTTTCAGATTTTTAAGCATTTTCGTCTCAGGTGTACACAGATCTTACATATTAGTTTTGGCCGCAGCCCTTTAGTGTGACATATCATTTTCAGAAGTATTATTCATTATATAGGCAGACCCCCCCCCAAAAAAAAGTCTAAACTGATACCATAAGTGATAAAAGTTCAAAACAAGTTTCCGGAAGAGATTGGGTGTGTCCCAGGAAAAACGATCCAAAAATTCAACTCGCAGTCACAAAATTGGAAGAAAGGGGAGAGATTTCTTCTTCCTTGCGCACAATAAACCATTTTCTCGACAGCACGTTGGAAGAACTTCACCCAAAAAAGGTAAGAAGTATAAAATTGAATTTTAATCATCGGAAATCGTAAAGCGTAATGGAATTTGAATACCTTTCCAGAAAAAAAAAAAAAAAAAAGAATTTTTTTCAACTACAGAACTAAAAAATAATTTATAATACCTAGGAAATGAAATAAAAATTTAAGATATTAGGTAGCTGCCACCATGCAAAGAAGAAAAATGCTCCCGGAAAGTTCTTTTTACCACTTTGGTTTTTCTCCCCCTTCAACATCTGGCGCCTAATCGATTGTCGAGGAGATATCGATTTTATTGTTTTGAGGAAAGAAACTCCTTTTCTCCCCCCTTCCCCTGCCCTCTTCTCGAATGTGGATTCCAAACATTCCAGACTCAACCTATAAAAAAGCTTTTGATCTTCAACCCCAAAAGATTTTCCGGCCTCTTAACTTCCAGTGACATGAATATAATTTTTAGAGAAGGACTGTTTTTTAAAATTTTCAAATCAAACTTTTTAAAATTTCAATTACATTAATACAGTAAAATATTAAAACTGAAATTTAATACAGCATTTTAACAACGAGCGCCTACTACAACCATCAATTCAGCTTCTCGAATGTAATATGACGCGAGATTTCATCTAGCATACACAATTCTTACTTTCTCCATGCGTGTGTCATATATTATACTGTCAATATCTATACCCAATAAAACTGCTACACCAAGAAGGAAAAATCATAGAAATTTAGAAATTCAGAGGACTATTAACCTTTTAACTGTCATGCCCGAGATAATCTCGGGTACAGCACTGGTGTTCGAAAATGTTACGCCCGAGTATTACTCCAGGTAATTTTTTTTTTTTTTTTTTTTTTTTTTTTTGAGTGCATCGTATTGTTATACCCGAATATATATCGGGAGACGTTTATTTCGGCTTCATCTCTTTGTCAAACCCGTCTGTATCTCGGGAAAAGTTAATGTGCGCTCAGTTCAATAGATGACAGCACTTTACTGAAGATTTCAAAGGTTAGAGGTTATTTGGTTCAAAGTGCATGGGGTCTTTTTGTTGTAAAATAGCCTCCAGTTCTTTGAAACGTTATATAGATGATTTACATTCTTCAACCGAAGGTGAAGGATGTGTGTTTGATGAGCAGTATTCATGATACTTCCATGGTCAGCCTCAAAAATAAAAAATGGAGATATACTCAAGCCGAAGATTGTTTCTAATTACGGTTTAACTATGGGTGGTGTAGATCGCTGTGATCAGGAAATATCCTTTCATCCAACAATCCGAAAACGTCAGAAAAAATATAAAAAGATATTTTTACATTTACTAGATAAGGTACTCTGGAACTCATATTTGCTCTATAAAAATGTAGTTGGGAAACGTATTACATTTTTAGAATTTCGAATCCAAGTTGTAGAAGAGCTTTTACATAAATATGATGATGCAGCTTCTGAACAAAAGAATGTTGGCAGACCACCTACAATAGATAACCCTGCCCGTCTTACTGAACGACATTTTATATCCCATTTTCCTCTTACTCCTGCGAAACGTGAGCCTACAAGACAGTGCAAAGTGTGTTGTTAGAAAAAGGATAAAAATGGGGAAAAATAAGGAAGGAATCACGATTCTGGTGTAGTGATTGTGGAGTTGGTTTGTGCTTGGAAAAGTGTTTCCAGTTGTACCACACAAGACTGAATTACTGAACTACTAATAGGTATTCACTTATATTTATTTATGTTTTAGAAAATAATAAATTTTTTTCATTTTTAGAAAATAATGCTCCACTAGAAGCGAACTTTGCAACTGCCATGATGAGTGGCAGCCGCCTCAAAGCAAATATGCAGTGGCTACAAAACTTTAAAAATTTTACCCATGTACGTCAAAATATCAATTTTTAACTACTTAAGTATATTTTATTTTGTACTAAACATTTGGTTTTTGCAATAAAAAAATTTGACAATTTGTGTACCCAAATCATCAAAATAACTTGACAGTTAAAGGGTTAAGATTCCCCCCCCCAAATGATCAGAAACTGGACATAAAATATTTCAATTATATTTGATCTATTTAGAATGGAACAACGCAATGCGCGGAAATACAAGTACGCCTCAGCATACTATCAATAAAGTCATTCATAATTTTCTCGGGAAGTTTTATCATGGTGGCAGTGCTTGGGCATGTAAAGCATTAAGATTTGCTGCTGGCTTTTCCTTTTACGACAGCCAACCAATGACGCATCAGATATGCTCGACAGGAGATAGGTCTGGAGATGCATTATGCGCTAGGTCATGGTGGCACGCCAATTCCAGCGGGCAAAAACAACACGCGACCTTTCATCGTCTTGTTGAAAGTGCAGGAATGGCCATACTACAAACTCCAAAATCAAATTCAAATGAACATATAGTTCAGCTACTAGTGTACCACGAAGGAATGCCACAGGCGCCCCTCTACTATGCACCAGTGTACCACGAAGAAATGCCACACGCGTCCGCCTACTATGCACTAGGTTTGCTCTGCACAATTATTCAAAGAGCACAGCCGGTGTGAGAATTCGAGTCAACCCGATCCACCTGGTCAATAAAGACCATACGATCAAAATGGGTTGCCTCTATCTTTCCACAAACGACGGTTGCAAGCTGCAGGTTCCGAAGGCAATTGGCCAGAAAAATTGAGTTTGTATGTATGGTAAGTGCCGAGAAACCAAACTTTGGGGCCGAGTCAAAGGTGTGACGTGCCACCAAGACCTGACGCATGAGGTTTTCTCGGGAAAACTTGATGACGCCGTTGTCTTTGAGATCTCCTAATCAATCTCCGACTATTACTACTTCAAAGACAAAAGCGAAACATATCGCTGAAGAGGACGTCTTCCTTTCTCCCAACTGCTGCCTGAATATACATTTGATGACCGTTGATGGTGGTGTCTTTGGGGTCAAGGTGCATCTGTCGCAGGCAGCCCGGCCCACAGACCAATATTGCTCAAATGTCTTCTTATGGTTTGTATAGACACTGCTTGTATTCCTGAGTTTAGTATGTGATTTTTAAGTTCATCTGCAGTATAGTAAGGATCATTAAGCGTCGTTCTTCTACTCCGATGATCCATCTCAGCACAGGTTTGCCTCTAGCTACCACTTGTTGCCATCCGAACTCGTTATTGCTATCGCAGACACCGGGATACATAGTGTTGATAGTTTGGCGTAAATGTGCACGATATGACGGAGTGACAAACTGACACTTCCTGTATTTAAGGATCCCTCTCCTCTTGCGAACGATGATTATAAGATTATAAATGCCCCGTCAACGAACTCGCTGCATAACCACAAGATATAGGTCTCTTTATCCGTATACAGACATCCGTTTACACACGAGGAAAACCACAATAAACAGCAATGCAGGCAGACTGTCACATAAGTTCAAACCCCGGTCGAACTGCGAGTATTCAGCGGTCTTAAACACTTTGCCATTGGTGGAGCAACAACAAGATATAACCGTTTTTGGGGTATCATTCTTGGTGTCCCCCACAAGAAAAGCATTCAATATGGCATTTATATTAACTACACCGCGCTCACTTGTCGAGACGTTTAAAAATTTTATCATTTGCATGTCTTTACCTACAACAACTACAGCTCGCCAATTCACATGATCTCATAGTTGCTTATTGTATTGGGTTGGCAACTAAGTAATTGCGGATTTTTTTTAGAAAATCAAAGACAATTTTTTCATGGAACTAAATAACTTTATTCTGTAAGGCATTGCCCATTTTGATCAATGACCTTTTGCCATCTTTCAGGCAGCATCATAATCCCACGTTCATAAAACTTCTGGTTTTTATTAGCAAAAAACTGAATCAGGTAGATTTGACATCATCATCATTATTGAAATTTTTACCATTCAAGGAGTTTTGTAAAGATCAAAACAAAAAGTAATCAGATGGTGCAAGGTCAGGACTATATGGTGGATGTGGCAAAACATCCCAACCAAGCTCCAATAATATTTGCCGAGTGACCAAAAATGTGTGTGTCCTTGCATTGTCATGATGGAATACAACACCTTTTCGATTTGTCAATTCGGGCCGCTTTTCTTCAACTGCATTGTTTAATTTCGTTAGTTGTTCAATGTAGACATCAAAATTGATCGTTCGGTTGGGTGGTAAGAGTTCAAAGTAGACAATTCCTTTGTAATCCCACCAAACTGATAACAAAACCTTGTTTTGATGAAGATCAGTTGTTTGAGTTGGTTCACCTGGCCTGCTCCACGATCTTTTCCACTTGATATTGTTGTAAACAACCCATTTTTCATCGCCAGTTATCAGTCGTTTTAAAAATGGATAATTTTCATTACGTTTCTTTAGCAAATCGCAGCTGTTAATGCGTTGCGTTAAATGCGTTTCTTTCAGTTCGTGAGGAACCCATGTATCGAGTTTTTGAACATAGCCAAGTTGTTTTAAGTGATTTTCAATGCATGTATGTGATACATGAAGCTTCTCTGCAATCTCACGTGTGTACTGTGACGATCCGAATCGATTACTGCTTTGATTAGGTCTCATCAATTTCAACTGGACAACCAGAGCGTTTTTCATCTTTGAGTGAAAAATCACCAGAACTAAATTAAGCAAACCAATTTTGACACTGCTGTTCTTTTAAGGCTTCATCACCATAAACAGCACATAACTTTTTATGAGCTTGCGATCCTTTTTTCCCTTTGCGGAAATAAAAAAAGAGAAATATGACGAAAATGTTCCTTTTGATTTTCCATTTTTTCCATTTTTCAACGAACGCCAAACGAAAACTACGCAACCGATCAAAAAACTTTTTTTTACTGATTGACAGTTGAATTGCCAACTATCAAATAACAAAATGTGTTTTACATTTGTACTACGTCTGCAACCCTAAAAATTCAACTGAAGCCATCTATGAGTGAAATTCGCAGTTAATTAGTTGCCAACCCAATAATTTCAGTTTTGAGCTGTGCAAAAGGTCAATATGACGAGAACCTACTTACAGCGTAATTAAATATTTTTATTGTGAATGTTTAAGCATATCTAAGGTGTATTTTTTGGTTTTGAGAGGGCTAAAAATGATGGCAAACTGAATAATGTTATCAGTTGAAAACGTTTTGTATAAAGCCAAATAGTTCACATAACTGAAAGGATTTGAGAATTTATACGAGCTACAATGGTGGAATTCTTAAAATTTACGCTCTACTGTTCTCGTCAGTTATGCTCCTAACATTAGACTGTAGTTCTTTCAGCTGTGCAGCTTACAAAGGTCAATGTAAATTCTGCAGCTTACGAAGGTCAATGTAAATTGTGCATCAACGGACGTGTTAGGCCCATACACACATGCATTTGTTTTATACGAACAATTTCGTAACATCGGACAATTTTTCTGCCTGGTTTACTATTGAAAAAAAAAACACGCGATTTTTTTCTTTCTTTCGGAAAAAAAAAAAAAACTTTGATTGGTTGATTTTGATTGTTGATCCTTTTGATTGGTTGAAAACGAACAATAAAAGTTGTTCGTTTTCAACCAATCGGATATCAGCTTCAAATGCTATCAGCTTGTTTGTAATGGAGAACCTGTTTCCCCTTTACACGTTAACCCCAAAGTGATCGGTGGTGATTGGCTGTTTGTGGTGATTGGCTGTTTAAACAAAGCAGAATAGTTGATCCAAACAGGTGGTCTTCCGAAACAAACGGATGTGTGATAGGCTCTTAGAAAAAAACTGATAGAGCTGAGTTCAGACATTTAGCGGTTCTCATACGGAATGCATAAAAACACAGCAAAAGTAGAGATTCCAGTCAGTATTTCAAATTAGGTAAGACGATTAATTTAAAATAGAAGTGATTTACTGAATTAAACTGCTGTGCACGAAAAGAGCTTTTTCGCCTCCCCCCTCTACTTTTTTCTTCCCCCCTTTCATACACATACCCTTTTAATAGGATTTTCACACTGATGCAATTCCTTTATCAACAAGTACTGAAAATAATCATTTCACTTGATTTTCTTCTTCTAATTCAGACAGCGGATTTGTTCTTTTCTGTAGTGTCTGAAACACGAGGAATACCAAAATGCTGTTAAATCAGTGTTTTTTCATTAACAATCAATTGTTCAAACAGAGGCTCACAAAGCGCATACGGGAAGAAATACTACTAAGAAGGCGCATGCTTCTGGTATCGACAACTTTGAAAACCATGTCACAAACGAAGGATTTTCTTCTTAGCATTTCTCTCTGGACATCTCGTCAGAAGCAGGTCAGATCGACCACCAACGGCCGCTTGGGAAAATAAATCCGGGGCTAAGCAAAAAACGAAAATCCCCCTATACTTTATTTTCCCCACTCCCTTGGAGAAACCCTCGAGATATTTCCCAGCCCTTTTCCAGCAAGCGGAAGAAAATCCCTGCTTTTTTTCACTTCACTTCGAGATGAGGAAGGGGATGGCAGCATTGCCCCGGGTACCACGCGATCCATCGAGTCTACTCGGACGAGAAGAGAGGGGGGTAAAGGGGAAAAATCACGTGACAGGTCACGTGATCAGAGTCAACAACGCTCGTATTCAGGGACACGCGACACAAGGTACACATTACGAAGAATAAGTAAACACACTCGATAAAGGGGGTTAAGGGGAAAATACACACACACACACACACACGTAAAAGAAAATGAAGAGCGAAATAAATGGAAAGGATTTTATTTTATTCCATGGCAAGTTGTTTGTTTCGGCTAAATCCTGGATGCCAGGAGCAGAAAGGGGAACTGAAAAATTCCTGCAACAAGAACAGCATAAAGCATGTTCATGGCAATATTTAGAAGGAGAAATTTCAGATAATTATTACTGACCAGGATGACACTTAAAATGTTAAACAAGCGGGAATTACACAATAAGAAGTTTTGAAAGCTATCGTGCAGCTATAAAATGTGCAGAAAAAATGTACAATTCATTTATGGTAAGTATGCGAGTCGTCTACAATATAGGTATATAAATCTGTTTCGATACCTCGCTCCGTCAACAGGGCAGTTGATCCACAAGACTAATGAAACTTCAAGACTATTTAAATTCAACTGGAAAATCTGCCTATTTCACAACAGCCTCAATGCATGCCCTCTTTGTTTCAGAGCAGAGAAGCTGAAACTGCGATACTGCTGTGTTACTCCGGGTTTCTAATCGCAGGAGCGATACTTTCTAGAATTAAAAGTAGTTCTACGAGAACCCGACAGTGCAATTTTCCTGAGTGGACTCCACAACGGGACAGCTTGAAGGATATAAAAGAAAAGGAAGGGACGGCACATGAAGCCGCGGTGCAAGATAAAGGTCCATGAATACGTTCATGTACCAAGATAAAGAATACCTTCATGTACCAAGATAAAGGTACATGAAAGCTGGAAAGCTGGCGCTGATCGCGGCTGTGGTGACGTCACTCTTGATGTAACTGTGAGGACATCTTTCGAAAAGGAAATGCTAAGCGATTATATGAAGGAGGCATATTGCCTATCAGTGTAATCAGAAAAATAAATGCAATGTCGTGAAAGAGAAGCTCAAGAGATCAAGGTTCATCTAAATACATTCAACAAACTTTAAACAGCAACATAAGTCCTCCACAATTAGAATTATGTTAATACCTAGGGGTACAAGCGGGTGGAACAGCAAAATTTCGCCGTATGTGGTAAAGTCCCACCGCATCAACTCTGAAGTTCCGCTTCTATTCTAAGGAATAACAGTCGAAAGGAGGGAGCTGTAAGAGGGTTTCCCAACACAAACCGAAGACAAGCGTCGTATATTTTGAGTGACCCCTTGCTGCAGAGAAATTATGTGCTTACAAACATCCATGCCTTCTCCGGGATTCAAACCAGAGCATATCGGTATGGCAGTCAGCGCTGTCTTAAAAGTTGTTTCCGATCTCTGAGGATAGGAAAATACTACATGGTCAGAGTCGCCTTCCTTCTCACACTCGCAGCTTCCGTCCATTCTGAGTAGAAAATTGCTGAGGTAGTATGGGAAGAGCCCATATCCCGTTCGGCATTGTTGACTGCACTAAAAGGCACCATATCTGATGCCTGTTTGTCGGGACGGACGGTTGCATTTTAAGATTTTCTTGGATGTCTTTCCCGAATTCTTAGATGAACAAAGCTGCGGTGCAACGATATATGGTTCCAGCATAATGGCGCCTCGGTCCATTTTACTCTTCCCGTTCGGACGCACTTGATTTCAACATTTGGTCAAAGGTGAATTGGTCGTGGCGGTCCTATTTCTTGGCCTGCACGTTCGCTTATCTTGCCTAGATTTTTTTCCCCAGAGGTTTCATATATCAGACTTACTTGGAAAGCCTGATGTACGAAACATCCGTGGTCAATGAGGAGTACCTAGTCGCGCACATTAGCGTAGCTGGGCGATCATCAGTGGGATTGATTGCAGGTTTATTTTAAAGGATGCGTTATTCGAAGATGCGATGGTGTCATGCTTGTACCGCAGCTGGCGGTGGTAACTTGGAACACTTACTGTGACTTTTGAATATCACAATTTATAGAATTTGACTAAAATATTATTATTCACATCATTCTCTCTTTCCTTTTCCTGTTTTTCTTTTCCCTCTGCATACTAAGTACATGAGGATTGCGTGTTCACCTTTACACTGCTATGTAATTTTGAACCGTCATTGAGTAACCTACCCCTCCCTGACGTTTATACACGTTTAGGCGAATCACCTTGTATATAAATATATATATTTTTATTTCCTGATTTTATTTTGGCTATGATTCCCTTCAAAGAATCTGTACTGCGTACTTTCATCTGTAATGATCCGTACTGCTGTGAAGCTCTTATCCAATTACCATTCAAAACTCAAACAAAGAAACCGAATACATAAACATCACAGCTGTTAATAACGCAGTTACGTTTTCCTTTCCTCGCCTAACTAGAATCTGTTCGCCGTTTTTCAATCTTCATTTATTGTTTAAAAATGCGATACGTATTATATAAAACTGAGCGGCGCTTATATATATAACCCATAGTGTTATGTAAACCCACAGCGCTTTCTAACATTAAACTATCTGCAACTAAATCATCACACACAAACACACACACTTCGGCGTAGTGGATGACTGGATGGAATTTTGGAAGAAGCACGACAAGCTTCGTAGCTAAACATCGTTTTTTCTGGACGACGAATTTATTAGTACATATTTTCTTAACTGGTACCCGCTAGGGGTGCTAAATGTGCTCCACTATTTTATATACGCAATTACATCTTAAATAATAGACAATAGCCAGCACGAGGATAAGCGACACGTTACCAGCAAGAAGGCGAAGTAGTAAAAGAGGTTGCGCACAAGGCAGCTGAAGTATTTATAGTTCGGATAGTCTTTCTATTCTTAAGTATTCTTAAGTTTCTATTCTTAAGTTCTAGATAGTGATTGGGCAAGAGTTTTGCCAATGCAGAGAAACGATGACGCAAAATGGTGTAACACGCATTCTTGAACAGGGGATGTACTTCATTAAAATTAAGAATTAAAGGTCTAAATGCGAATTTATTTTACATATTTATATATCCTATTTTATATTTTACATATTTATATAAATATATACACGGTGCTTCATTATTTTGTCTTTTTACACACAGTGTGTGTGTGTGTGTGTAAGCGCGCGTGACAGGTACATTTGGAATTTGCAGTTCGATTTTATAATTTAAAAACTTTCCATGTGCAGCCTTTTTAAAGCTAATTAAGTCACTTCTTTATGACTCTTTGTAACATACGTCACTAACTGTTTTGCACAACGGTTAGTACTACTGATTTTTTTGAGCGACTATTTTAAGAAAAAAAAAATAAATAAATAAATAAATGCTCAGAATCTAGAATTTCCGATACACAGTCTCGCGGTCTAGAGATAAAAATGTTTTTTTTTTTTTTTTTTTCTTTTCTTTTCTTTTCTCTCCACCTCTCTCGTAGTGTTGCCATTGCTCGCTTTGAAATCGTGAGTTTGTTAATCAAAAATTCATTAAAGTTTTACAAAACATGAAATAGATAATAAAACAAATTCCAAATTTGGGCTTCCATATGCCCAAATTCGAGAGGAGGACTACGTTATTCAAAGTTTTATGTCTCTAGGTACCATTGTTTATTCACAATGCGAGAAACATGCATACATTCATGCAGATTCTTCATTATTTAATTTCTTTAAATATAATGCAGGGCTGTAATATGTGGTGGCAACAATTTGAAAAGTGAAACGCTGTTTTATAGTGGACGACGCGAAATGCCAGAACAAAACTAATAGCCCTACTCGGAAAAGTTCCCCTTTGAGCTAACAACTTAAATAAAATAAAATAAAATAAAATAAATTATAAAATACATAAATAAAAAAAGATAAAAAGACATACCAAATAATGCGACATACTAAATCCTATATACTCACATTTAGACCACTTCAACATAGAAATTAGACTTCACCAAAAGTACAATTCATGAATATTACAAATAAGAAAGATATATTAAACCGATAACGCATAACAATAGTTAATAAACGTCTGGATAAAAAAAAAGGAAAAGGAACGGTAAGGGGGAAAGGAAAAAAAGGGGGTTCACTAAACCCAATCGAACTTACGTGCGCCAATTATATTTCTACTTTATAAAAAAATTTGAAAAGGAGAGGGATGAAATAATATATTTTTAACCATCTTCTTTTTTTCTTCTTCCAGCACTTTTTATCAGCCATTTCAGGAATAAAAAATATAATTGCAAAAAAAAAAAAAAAAAAAAAAAGTTAAAAACCCCCTTCAAACAGCAGTTTAGAAAGGAAATAACAATCCTAAAAGAGAATATTATTACAGTTAAAAAAGGAGGAGGAAAAGAAGAGAAAAAGAAGGAAGTTATAAAATGAATTTAAAGACGTGCGATTGAATTTCACGGATAAAAGATGTTACCATTAGGGGAAGAGACAAGACAATTTTCGGCCGCGAGGGGGCATATTGTCGATTGAATTTATTCCATATTTCAAATCCTCAAAGTGGATTATTAAACAGTAAAATGGTAACGTGAAATGTTTAAAACAAAGACAAGAGAGAATAGTTTAGCAAAAACAATCATTCGCTCTTCTTGTTTTATTTACGTACTTCTTGAGAATTTTTTCATAATGTGTTGGTAACACTTCCAACTTCTTTCGCAGTTATTTCACGTATCACAAGTGAGATCAGATCTTCAAATATATGATTAACTTAAGAAGAAAATTAAAATCATCTATAAAATCTTTAAATGAAATACTAATCATTTGAAGGCACCAAAAACAACAGGAACAACATTTCATTAATACTCCTTTGAGGCGACTAAAAAACAAAACAAAACAAAACCAAACCAAAAAAAAAAAAAAAAAAAAAAAGCACTCTGAAAAATTTCACATTCCAGTACAATTTCTCGAAGAAAGTTACGCAAAAGCACGAAAATAATAAAACTGGGGCATCAGGTGGAAATCGCTACCAGTATCCGAGCGTTAAAGTCGATGAACACTGTTAGTTCGGTTCGAGGTTCGAATCCCGCGAACGGGCTGGCTGCATGGGCGTTTTCGTAGTTTTCTCCATGTGTCACGTGTATACGAGCCAGTTCCCTTAGTTAAAGTCCTTCACGAAGGCATCACTCCCCTTAGACAAATAGCCCTAGTGTGCTTTGCCATAATTAAATAAACGAAACCAAACCAAACGGGTGGAAATCTAATAGGGTTCAAATTTCGATGGTTAAATCTATAAGGGTTCAAATTTCGATGGTCGCCCAGAAGTTTAGTACGGTTAAAAGTTTAGTATGCTTTATCAGAAGTTTATTCATAGCTAAACTTTTTAAGTTTAGTATGGTTTATCAGTAATTTATCAACAGTTAAACTTTTACAGTTTAGTATAGTTTATCAGTAGAGATTATCAATATAGATGGCCCAGATGGACTAGCGAAACATTTCATAGGAAGCTAAATGAATATACATTTGCACTAATAAGGAAAAGCTATAGATCTTCTATATATATTTGAAACGATAATAATATAGGTAATAATAAAATTCCATAGTCAAGAATACACTTAAAATTCTAACTGTATGTTCTTTTCATTTTTAATGGCGACGTTCTCTTATTTGAAAGTACGTGGAATTAAATCCACAGCCCCGTCGTCAAGTGGTTTTTCCCGCCTTTTCTACACGTACAGTTATAGAATGTTCTCGAATTATTTAAAGCGAACTGGATTGGCTGACGAGGCTGACGTCATTTCTTGGAAGCTCCGCCTTTCCAGAGGCTAAATAAAGACTCGCAAAAGGAATATCGAAGCTTTTTCTTTAATGTCACGATGCAGTAAACTTCATACAAAAAGTTATTAGTAATTCTTTTTATTTACTCCGGATATCTGATTTTTGTAACTGATATTTCTATTGAATAATAATAAATGGATCCTGTTTTTTTAAACTTATCGTCTGATTATTTAAGCTACGACTAAAGCATCACATATATATATAATGTAATTCTAAAAAAAATCATGTTTTAAATTAGATATATTATGAATTAAGTGCATTTTTGCTTAAATCAATCAAATTAAATAGTAAATAATAATAATAAAAATGAAAGAAATCTGCAACTTTTCAGATTTTATAGCTCGCTCAAGGGGGCTTTTTTTTTTTTTTTTTTAACGTTTTGCATGTTACCTTTATTTATTAAATATCTTGTTCTTAGCACTTAACCATGAAATTCAATTCAACAGCAATAGCACAAAATATTTCTAAGTTCTATATATCTTTAGATTGTCCGATACACAGTCTCGTCCGCTGGAAATTGCCCCCCCCCCGTACAATATCGCCTTTGCTTGCTTTGAAACCGTTGAGTTTCTTAATCAGAAACTTATAAATGCCTTACAAAATATGAAATAGATAATAAATTCGGCTTCCAGATGCCGGATAGAGACGTACGTTTTTATCCGGATAGAGATGTACGTTATTCAAAATTGGATGGCTCTAGGTACCGTTGTTTTATCACAATGCGAGAAACATACCTGCATTTATGCAGATTCTTCATTATTTAATGTCTTTAAATATAATACACGGTTCTAACATTTGGTGGCAACAATTTGAAAAGTGGTAGGCCGTTTATAATGATTCATCGCAATATGCCAAAACGAAATTAGTTCTTCTGGGCTAACGCCCTTTGGGCTAATAACCTTAAGAACTGCATCATTTTTTTAGACAAATTAGTTTGTTAAATCAATAACAGGCACATTAAATTTGAAAGATAAATAAACAGCTTCTGATTTAAAATATTTATCTCTGCACTGACGCGCTTGTAATAATAATAATAATAATTAAAAAAAAAAAAAAAAAATCTGAGCTATAAATACTTCAGCTGCCTTGTGAGCATCCTCTCTTATAATCATTTTCGCTCACTCCAAGTCCACTTCATGGAAGATTCATCACGATGTCCAGTGTAAGATTATTTTACGCCAGCAAGAAAGTACATAAAAACAAGTTGAAGTAGAAATCTTACATAAAAAATATGCATCAAAACGATATATATAATTGTCAAGTAAGCTTGATTTGCACAAGGTTTAAGCTCTCAGCTGCAGGATATTGTCATTATTTCTCTATGCATAGCTTTTTATCACAACTAACTTATTCGAACAATCGTTTCAATAACATATAGCGTATTTTCCGGTTACTTCTAGTTTTTAGTTATACTCTCCGTATAACGCGTACCCATTTCTTTACGAAGGAACCTGAGAGATACATGTGCGATGCTTTTATATTTTGAAGTCATTCATTCGAAGATATTTTTCCAGGTTTTCGAATAATGGAATACTGAACTGACAAAGCGGGCTGCAGAAACCTAGGAGGGGTTGCAAAGAGGGTGTGTTAGATTTAATGACGGTGTGCACAAGAATGTAATTCTAGGATTTCCAGAGAAGAGGGTCATTATTTGGGATAAGAATTCACTTTCGACCCGAATGAATTCGCGGAATTAGAATGATGTTTTCTCTTCATACAGTTATTTGAAGCCGTGAGTTTAAAGTGAACATCCACGGCAAGGCATGAAAAGGAGGACAAATGTGTCATGCCAATCTAGAAATAGTAATGTGAGTGCATAATAAAAGCATGGAATGAAATTCAACCAATAGAATCCAAAGGTCATCAAAAAAGTGTAGTGTAACTACAAATCTACGTGGAACGGAAGATGATTATTTATTTATTTATGAATCAGAATAACCGTGATGGTGAAGATGTATAAGGTATTTCTCCCACTTCCCTAGCGTGCCTTCGTGGTGTAACGGTAGCACGCTGGGCCGGTATTCCAGAGGTCCGCGGTTCGATTCCCGGCGAAGGCGGTTGCATATTTTTCATCTTTTCTGCTTCCAATTAACCTAGTAACTCTACAAGTGGCGCAAGAACTAAAAGGTTGTGGATGATGATTCTCCGCACCCAGGATTTGGCGACTAGGTCCCCTAAAAACACTAGTTGCCCTTTAAAAAGGGGAGTATATAAGGTATTTCTCCCACTTCCCTAGCGTGCCTTCGTGGTGTAACGGTAGCTCGCTGGGCGGGTATTCCAGAGGTCCGTGGTTCGATTCCCGGCGAAGGCGGTTGCATATTTTTCATCTTTTCTGCTTCCAATTAACCTAATGACAGATGAAGCAGAATTCGATGATGTTCCTGAAGATATAACGGAAAACGACTATGACAAATTTTTCATGTTATCAGATAAGGACATTTTTTAAAAGTGTCATTTCCTTTAAACAAGCAGCATTTAAGCTTATGTAGAAATCTAATTTCTGTATGCTCATCTTTTCCTTAATTTTAAATCTATTATTTTAATATCCGACGTATAACACACATCCGTAAATTTTGATCTTATATTTCGTATTAAAAGGTATATATATGTGGCGGATATTAATATACGGCGTATTTTTCTCTCTGGTCAGGTGTAGTTACACTGTGAGACAAAACTTGCATGATAAAATACAGCAGCTCTGGAAGCATGGCACCAATACTTGTTGTATCACCATTCGCAATTCGAACCAGTTCAATAATAGTACCAATTAAGCAAGTTGCTTAATCATATTCCACATATCCTCTGTGAGAATTATATTTAGCGAACACTCACGCAAATATAGATTTTCGAATGAATGGAATGTTCATTCAATCACATTCCATTTCATATGAGTTTGCAAGGGAATGCACTATCTGACATGATGAATCAATCGCCTGATTCAGGACACAAGTGGAACTTCGATTTCACTGATGAAGATACGCATTTCTATTCGTCTACCGCCTAGAGTCGCAGTTCTTGAGTGCAGACCAGATGCAGAGGTTTGAAGATGAAGTGTTTATCTCAGAGTGTCTTAATGCTTCAGAATCGAAAACGCCACAGAGAATAACAGGCAACTAGCGGGCTGCGGCCAAAGGAAAATTTTTAAGTTCTACGTACGCCTGAAAAGAAGATGTAAACAAACATTTCGGTTAAAATTCCATAATCAAGGTGAGCGCCAAGCTTGGCGAGAGTTTTTTATTTGGCGCAATTTTAATTTGGTTGTGGTTTCCGGCTGTATGTTTTCTTGTGGCAAACCTAGAGCTTTATTTCGGTAACTGTAAGAGCGCGAATTTAGTGTAGCCAGATTTTTTAAAAATTTAATTTTGAAATACTGTGTTTGTTTTTAAAAGTTTGACTGTTTAATATTATTGTTATATATATGTTTAATATTATATTTATATAAATATTTGCAGAAGGTTAAGCTGTTGTTGGTGGGAGAATGTTGGATTTCATATGACATGAAGTTTATAATTTATGAATGTTTTCATTTAATTTTATTTAGTTAATTTTTAGTTTTGTTTCTTGCATGTGGCAATCGAAAGATGTGGAATATTTAAAGCTTTGAACGAAAGTTGTTTAATGTGTAGAATTCCACGACGATAGTAATTTGAATATTTTAGTTATTTTATGATGCTGAATGCGCATAATTTGCTGTTCTGTTTAAGTTTAAAACTGACTTCGCAGTGCACTGATCTGATAAGTGTATACATTTATTTACTCAATAGTTATTTACAAGAATTGTTCATTCTACTATTTTATGATGAATTACATATATATAGGACTATGCTTTTACTTGCAAAGCTGTTGGACTTTGTTTTACTCATCTAGTATTTTATCATCTCATTTTACTATTCTGTTTACATAAAATAACGGCGTTTCACTACTGCAAAACGTAAAGTTACTATTCTTTTAACGTTTAAAAATCACATTTTAGTGCTTTCATTTATTGCGCCTAAAAAATTCGCCAAATTTTGAAGACCAAAATAGTCTAACGCCAACTTACCCCCTTATGGAATTTTAGCCAACATTTCAATATGAACGAAATCAGTTTATTCTTTCCAAGAAGCAACCAATTCGTAAATAATTTTTATTGCCAAACCACGAAACAAAAACTTCGGACATTTCAGGTTAATACGCATACGTATTTTGCAAAACTTACAAATTTTTGATTAACAAACTCTACGATTTGAAAGCGAGCAGTGGCAACACTTTTCGAAATAAAGCAACTTTATCTCCAACGCGCGAGATTGTTGCCACTCGGAAAAGCGAGAGTGAAAATTAACATTTTCAAAGATTTTAATTAATTATCTCGGCTGATTAAAGTCGTAGCAAGATAAGAATGTTCGGAATTGGAATTTCGGAAGAATTTGGAATCTGGGGACACCTCTCCCGAAACTCAACTCCCCGCCGTTTCGAAGGAAATAATGTTTTAAATCAAACAAATAAATAAACAGACATACGCGCACAAATTTTAACAGTCTAGATTCTTACAACCATATTGAACTTTTATTACTCTTCTAAGTATTATTTCAATTCTATAAGAGTAAAACCAAAGGGAGAAGGATTCTGCATCAAGGTGTGTAATGTCCGGCACTGGGAACACCTTTACTAATTACAATAATGCTTCAAATTTTACAATTATCATATGTTTATATTATAATTTAAATTCATCTTAAGTTAAAGAGATTAGATACATAACTAAAAATAAAATAAAGAATGTAAATTATTGAAAAGTACATTTACTGTTGGTTAAATCGGTCAGTTTGTTAAGCAGATATAATGTGAAAAATGATTTGAATCTTGTGCTATCTAAGAGAATATCATCTAATTATTTTAGCTAATAAGCTTTACTAAGTCTTACGTAAAATAAATACAAATAATTTGAAATACTGCAGTAGACCAAAACGTTTTTGTTAAGTCTGCTAAAGAGATTTCTAACATCAGTAAAGCTATAATTGCACGGCAGTACATTTTGCTGGCGACTATCAAAATTTTTAGTACACTCTTACTAGACATAGTAAGAGAAAAAATACATGTAGGCGGCATTCCAGAAGTGCTGCGATTGATTTATACCGAGTTAAATGTGAAGATTAAGAGTGGGAATCAATATGATCACAGCCCTCAAAAAAATGGAGAGAAAGAAATGGAGAGGGGGAGGGACGAAATCAGGAAATGATTTTGATAACAGTGTCGATGAGCTATACTAGATGGCCAAAACATGAATAAATACTATTTAACACACATATTAGCCAAAACAAAACAAAAATCTAAACAGCAGGCTATTTATTCTTAAGGCACTTAAACACTAGAGTGGAACTTTCAGGTTTGTAAAAAATACATATTTTCAAAATAAATAAACGATTCATGCAAAATTATAGTCACTTTTACGACAGTTCTAGCAGACAGACACTGAAAATAAAATCTAGTTTGCTTCAAGAGTGGAATGTCTCGAAGATTTCTTACCATACTGATAAGCAAGATAAAGTATAAGATAAAATATGCAAGATATATATATATATATATATATATATATGTGTGTGTGTGATGTACAAGCTTTAGTCGTAGCTTAAATTATCAGACGATGATGAGTTTTTAAAAAAACAGAATCCATTTATTATTATTCAGGAGAAAGAGCAGTTACAAAATCAGATATGCGGAGTAAATAAAAAGAATTACTAATAACTTTTTGTATGAAGTTTACTGCATCGTGACATTTAAGAAAAAGCCCCCGATATTCCTTTGCGAGTCCTTTTATAGAATTTGGAAAGGCGGAGCTTCCAAGAAATGACGTCCGCCTCGTCAGCCATTCCAGTTCGCTTTAAATATTTTCAGAACATTCTATAACTGTACGTGTAGAAAAGGAAGGAAAAACAACTTGACTACGGGGCTGTGGATTTAATTCCACGTACTTTAAAATAAGAGAACGTCGCCATTAAAAATGAACATACAGTTTAAGTATATTCTTGACTATGGAATTCTATTATTACAAATATATATATATATAATATTAATTAGATGTATATGTAAAATAATATTAATAAGATGTAATAGATTATAATCTAGTTCGGCAATAGCTTCTTAATGCTTTTTTTTAATTCGAGTATTTCCCCTCTTTATTTAAAAAATAGCGACAAATTTTCTGAACTGCGTCATTTCGAGACTAACCTTATCACATGACTTTTAAATTACAGCAACGTAAATGGAACTACAACAGTCAATAATAATTTTACAACATTATTAATTATCCAATTAAATGCACTGCAACTTAAACTAATTCGTTCTGTATTAAGATTTCATCATGAACACAAAGCATTTACTTTCTGCACCTCGGCGTTGACAGACTATTGGTCGCTGCTTCTCTTCTTACCGCAAAGCTATCAAAAATGTAAAATGTTTGGAATAGGCAGGATTACAGTGCCAAGTATTGATGGTCACAAATGTTTATTAAAATAAAAAGAAATATTTAATCTGCATCGGCTGCCAAGTTTGCTGTTCATTACGCATCAATATCTAGGCTCTCATTGCTTCCGAAATATTACTGCGTGCGTACGGGTTCGTCATAGATTGAATCCGCATAGGTCCAATGATAGGTTAATAGAATTTATTTAATCAAAACAAACACTTCAAAATTCTGGAATTTTCCGGAGAAATACTAGTACAGATGTACACAGTATTACATAGTACAATCAGTACTTACGTATCAAACTACTAAGAATGTTAAATACAAAGCACAGCGCATTTAAGGAGAAAGCTAACTCGGATAACTCAGTCCAATCGGAACAACAATAACATAGCAACTAAGCGCAGATGCTCTCTCTTCGGCCTTAAATATTCAATCGGCCGCCGAGATATTTCTAGTACTTTCTGCTTTCTAGAAATTACTGGAAAGCAATACGACGGTGAATTACGGTTACAGCTAACAGAGTGGTCAATTACTTTTATTCAATTATAATACACATTATGGTTATACAGGGACCGGACCAAAATGTCGCCAAATTTGGCAAGTTTTGTCGATTTCTAGCCAAATAAGTCGCCCAAACCGTTGACAGCTTGGCGATATTTAGGCAAATTACCGAGATACCCGTTTACTCAATGTTAAATGCACTTGCTCCTGTATGCTTACTTTTCTGGCATAGCTTCTCTTTAGATTTTTCGTGTTACAAAAATGCAACAATTTTTACTTATAATTTTACTAAAATTACCTATCAAAGTACAAAATTCGTAACAATATTATTACAGGTAGTCAACAGTGAATCAATCTCCTTCGGGGAAATACCTGTTTTACCAAAAATTTTGATGTAAATCTATGCCATGCGTATTTTTAATTTCTACATTCATAATCAAAGCCTCACTCATGTTCTAAGAAATGGGGAAAATTTTTCTGTATGACCATCTGTGTTTACTAAGCGCTTCGCAGTTAACCCGCCCTTCAATCTCAATAGAAGTATTTCAGATCAACTACAAAATGATTCACCATTCCCAAATCATACGAAAAGAAAACATATAAAGCAAAGTAGAAGAATTGTCAAAGAAACTAACCAAAGTGACCAAATTTATTGACACCTTCAAAATACACTTCAGTAAAAATAATGCTTTAAAAAAAAATCTCCTATTCTTGCAAAGCTGATATTTAGTTCGAACCAACGAACGACACAGGAAAAACAGGACTGGGACGAAAAGAAAGAAAAAGAATCATTTTAGTTTTTGTACGCGTTTGTTTTTCAAGCACGACTAAAATTTATTCTTTCCCTCCTCCTTTTTCCAAAAAGGCAGGCCTTGGCAAAGTGCCAAAATCACCAAAGAAGAATACTCTTCGCATGAAAAAAGAGAATTTCAGAACCGACTTACATTTCTATTTATCGGTTTTCCTTTTTTAGGTCACCGTTCAGAAGATTACATATTAAGCAATACCCCTTCCTCACTTAAATAGTATATTTCCTCCTTCCTTCAAAATGTCATAGACCTTATCTTTAAAATACTACATCTTCACAATGGCATACGATGCAACATTAGTACCTGAATCTATACATATGGTTTGGTGACATTCTGTAGCTATGCAACAGAACTGGAAAGTAAATGATTGTTCTAATCTGATAGCGTGATAGTTCCATTTCAGACACCTTAATGAAAACGATATTTTTTTTTTTTTTTTACAAATTTCATAACACAGTGTTCTACAGGAAGTTTCTCTCTTTCAAATGCCAAAAATCGTTTCACAAAATATGATTAAACACGCCGACGCGAACTGTTTGCGCAGACGATATTTGCGGTAGCAGGAAACTCATTGACACCCGATATTTTGAAGTGGAAATTACACTCATGTCCATAAATTAAGGATAATTCGGAGTAACGCGGAAATCGAACTCTAAAATAAATATATCGCCTGTAAAATCACTACACACATCTTCAAGAATCATATGCAAATTTCAGGAAGTAACCAGATGACACCGATGGTACGTCACAATGAAGAGAGTGATATATAAGGAATACAGGCAAAGAAGTAAAATTGTTCGCAGGCGCTTTATAAGCATTTCAATGCAATAACCGAATAGTTATGACACAAAGGACGCATTTGGATGATTTTTTTACGTGGTAGAATTATCGGCCGTCTGGAATGTGGGCGTACCCAACTGGAAGTATCAGACGAACTTGGAATTGCCCAGAGTGTCATCTCCAGGCTTTGGCAACGATTGCAAGATGATGGTAATGTGAATAGACGTTACAGCACAGGTCGCCCCAGAGTTACAACGCCGAATGAGGACCGGCATTTGGCAGTTGCTGCCAAAAGAAAAGGCGGATCACAGCCTCAGACCTGTCTCGTCAGCTCTCTTCAGCCACTGGCACGACAATTTCAAGGCAGACCGTGTACAGACGCTTAGGGCAGATTGGTCTATATGCTCGTAGACCTGTCAGATGCGTTCCACTTACTGCAACTCACTGTCGCCTGCGGTTAGCCTGGAGTAGAGGGCATGCATTGTGGACACCGCAACAGTGGGCTTGTGTGATGTTTTCCGGCGATTCAGGTTTAGCTTGCAGTCTGATTCTCGCCAGATTTTCACATGGAAAGCTCCAGGTACCCGTTACCACCAAGAAAACATCATTGAACAACACCGTTAAGGTGGTGCAGGAATGCTCATTTGGGGTGGATATATTCTGGGTTCCAGAACTGACCTGCATGTTCATATTGGAACCATGACAAGCCAAATCTATTGGGACGTCATTCTGGAACAACATGTACGTTTGTTTCGGGGCGCCATGGGCGCACAATTTGTGTTTATGGATGACAACACCCGTCCTCACCGTGCAAACATCGTAAGCGAATGGCTTCAACCGGAGGATATCACCCGTATGGACTGGCTAGCATTCTCACCGGACTTGAATCCAGCAGATCAGGTGTGGGACATGCTTGGCCGACGAGTTGCAGCCCGTCAACGTCCTCCTACATGTCTACCGGAACTTCGGAGAGCATTGCTTTTTGAGTGGTGTAATATCCCCCAAGATCAGATCGATAATTTGATACTCAGCATGCCTAGGCGTTGTACGGACTGTATTGCATTGTCTGTGAGACATACAATGTATTAAAAATCATACAAACCATGTAATACTGGTTTTTTGTAAATAGGTTTTTTTTTTGTAATTTGCTCCAGGGAGAAAAAATCGCTATTTTTTTAAATAATATGAAACATATAGCATCTTTTTTTGCTCTTTACCTTTTGTTTAATAAATAAGCTTTACAAATAAGTCAAATTTGTTTTGCTTCTAACTCTTCCTTTGCTTGATTTTGCATTATCCCTACTTTATGGACATGAGTGTATTTTAGTCTTGACGGCAAATGTAAAAATTGGGCGGAGGAAGATGATGACCTGTAAGTGCCAAATCCACGTGTCACCAATGAAGAAATAGCGAAAATGCTTCATTGTGCCCTGTACCGCAACAGATCACTTGCAGTTGACTATTCTTCATGCTGTTAATAAAAATTACTTCAATATATAGCAGATTTAAAAAATGAATAAAAATTGAATTTTGGGACAAAACCAAAAGAATTCTTTAAAAAAAAAAAAAAAAAAGAGGGGGGAAGTGTTATTTGGAAGATGCTCAGAAATCAAAGAATGCTATAGATACCACATTAATAATTAAATTTATGCAAATACATTTCTCTTATCTGAAGTTGTCTATATCAGGCCTGTATTGTTTTCCGCGTCACAATCAGTGCTGCATTTTGCGAGTTTACGGCGCATAAAGTTTCTGGCTTAACTTTACTCAAGATTGCTTGTTGCGCTTAAAATGTCAGCTGCCTAATAACAAACACATAACCGTTTTTTCGCATTAGCCAATACTGTGTCTGTGTGTACACTGCGCAGGAAAAAGTTGGGGCAATTCTATATCTCTCGTTCTACTGGACTGATTGACGAAATTCTAATAGCGTTTTCCATGTATCGAAGCCCACCAGCGGCCGAGCGGTAAAGTCGCTGAACACTGGTAGTTCGGTCCGAGGTTCGAATCCGCGAACGGGCTGGCTGCATGGGTGTTTTCGTGGTTTTCCCCATGTGTAACGTGTATACGAGCCAGTTTCCCTTAGAAAGTCCTCCACGAAAGGCATCCCTCTCCTCTTAGGCAGATAGCCCTAGTGTGCTTTGCCATAATTAAATACACCACACACCACCATGTATCGAAAGCATGACTTAGAGTATATGTTAGATTTATACCCTTTTATGTTAGCAATTGTTCTAACATAAGTATTTTGACACAAAATCGGACTTTTCCTGAAATTACATACCAATTCTTTTCCCTATTTCGATTCTACGACTCAATTTGTGGCCAGATATTACATTTTGTAATTTTTGGTCAGAAATTTAAGGAGAAATTTAAAAATTTATCTTGGCGCAATTTTTTTTTCAGTTTGCGCCAAGAATAATTCACTTGGCGAACTTCTTAATATATAGCAAGCTATTTTCTTTCCTTTCTTTAGTTGTAAACGAGCGGGGGGAAAAAAAGCATCTTTCACTAATTCCAATAATTTTAAAAAAGCGCGTAAACCTCATTTGGCGTTACTATCGCTCATAAAAAATATGCCAACTTTCAAAACGCGCCAATATGTAAATTCATAGCATTCATAGCATTGGCATATTGGCATTCCAATATGCCAATATGTAAATATTTTAGGAAATTTTGAATAAAGAACTCTAATTTCCTTCAGGTGTACTTAGAAATATATCTACTTTAGGTTGGTGGTAAAAATTTTATAGGTTATAATTCAAAATGTTTTTCGAAAGCATTTATAAAAATTATTTAAAAATACAAATATAAATATAAATCTTAAAAAATGGCCAAATTTTATTTGGAATGAACTTAAATTTCGAATTCTGGAAGGAAGAATCAAATAAGTTTAATAAAAAAAAGAGATATTGATGAATATATACCAAACTTAATTAACATTGAAGCAGCTAAAATTTTGAAAGCTAATTTTTTAAAAACTACTCGTGCGATTTTTAGAAAACTTGGTAGTTTGACGTAATTTGAGTCGTAGATTTGAAATATGGGAGAAAAAAAAAAGAGTTAGTAAAAGTCCGATTTTGTGTCAATGCTATATATAAATCTAATAAATATCCTAAGTCGTGCTTTCGAGACATGAAAAATGCTAGTTGAATTTCGTCAATCGGTTCAGTAGAACGTAAGATTTCTCCCCCCCCCCACAGTGTACATGTAAATACAACACATGCAATAATGAATAAACGTATGCAAAAATAAATATAGGATTGGATTGGATTATTCAATCGTGGCAAAGCACACGAGGGCTATCTGCCTAAAGGGAGGGATGCCTTCGTGGAGGTCTTTCTAAGGGGAACTGGCTCGTATACACGTTACACATGGGGAAAACCACGAAAACGCCCATGCAGCCAGCCCGTTCGCGGGATTCGAACCTCGGACCGAACTACCAGTGTTCAGCGTCTTTACCGCTCGGCCGCTGGTAGGCTCCAAAAACAAATATAATATAAATGTATGCAAAAAATGTGGTATTGCATACATCTTTTTGACTATTACAAGCCAGAAGAAATTCCCAACTCAGAAATTTCCGATCAGCCTGTATCAGACTAAAAAATGTGATGAGTTTGCTTTCTTCTCGATCCAAAGCTTTTATAAAGTGTACTAAAAATAAAATAAACAACAGAATTTTTATCGATCAGGAAGAAAATTCTAGCAGCAACAAGTATCTTTTACGTAATCCAAAAGACCCAAATGGAGTACCAACTATGGAAATATTCCACAACCACAAATCGTAACATAAAAAAAAAAAAAAAAAAAAAAAAAAAAAAAAAAATGTGTCTATCAAAGCGGCGGCGAGGGAAATATTTCGAGACAAAAACGCTCGAGGCCCCCAATAAAAAGAATGCTGCTAATAATTTCCGAGAAGTTATTATAATCGATCAATGGCTCAATAAATGCAACTGACCTAGCTCTAGGGACACCACCTCCACTTCTACCCACAACTCGGAGAGAAGCTTCGACTTCTTTATCTTTATTCTTAAAGGAAGAAGAGGAGACTTTCTTCGGGGGAGGGATTTTTTATTTCATTTTTTTAAATCTAACAATAACGAGCAGTCGAGAAAGAATAGGATGGTAGAAGGGGACTGCAGCAGCTTGGGATAATTAAGCAGATTATTTAGCGATAGATGCAGAAGCAAGCAGTCCTCCCAAGTACATTACTTGAAAATCAATAGGGAAGGAAGTTTATATGCGAATTACGGTTCGTTAAAGTTGATATGGCCGGGGAAAAAAAAATCAGACATGGCCACAATAATAAGGCGTTGACATATTTCTCGACGCTCCGACAGTGACAGCATATTTCATTTAACCACAAAAAATGAATTAACAAACCTTCGATTTTTCTGCTCTATATTTTATTTAACTTTGAGCAGTTCTTTTTTTATCCAACAAATCAAGAAAGTTGCGCTTTGTAAAAAACGAAAACAGATCATTTTCTGAAATTGTAGGGTATTATTTCATGTTAATTAAGCAATACCTATGATTTAAACCTTTACTATAATATCTCCTTTCCGCAATCTTCTTTAGGATACAGAGTCGATTGTAGAGTATGTATGTAAGTGGAGGATTTTGTACGTTTTAGATATAGAGATCTCGGCGGGGACGCCTGCAGTTTACGTTACATCGCCCAGCTCTCTCAATATTTCGGCTTTAGCCATTCTGCTAGCCGACATTAAAATGCGCCATTAAAACAATAGCTTAAGTAATTTGTGTAACATCCGTGTTCCATAAGTGAATTTCAGCACTTAACCTTACAACCCGCAAGAGCTAAAGTTTTGTTTGTCCCTTCTGTTTACTTTGTAAGTGTTAAATAAAAATGAATAAATAAGAATAGTGAGAATAAAAAGGCAATTAAAACCTTCATAGGTCTTTGTTATACTATTTCACACGCAGCGATTATTCGCTTGTCAGTCTAATATAGTCTGAAGGACGTTGAGTTAATTCTACATAACTAGGACCCTATAAAGTGTATCTCACAGGAAAACTGGTTTAAGGTTTCTGAGGAAGAGGAAGAAGAGATATGATATTATAAAATTTTGCGTTTTTATTTATCAAGGAAGTTGTGCTTTCTTGAAAGTTTTTTTTCAAAATGAATCTAAAAAATTTCTCAGCAAAATATTTCTCAACATATTTCCCAGCTATAAAATAAAGCACATAATTAAATTCATGACATCAGGAATATCTTCTATTTAGTCACAATCTTTTCTTAGAATTTTTTATTATCTCTTATATAATATTTTATAGCCAAAACTATCATAAACAAAAGACTCACTTGGTTTTTTTAAATAGTTTTAATTAACAAAACACAATTAAGATAAAACATAACAATTAAAGCCGTTATAATTACACATTTAAGTTACAAAGTAAATCTCGGCGAACACCATGCTTAGTGTCTTGAGTCCAGTACATCGACTGACTATTGGCCGGTGTTTTGTACCGGCGGCCGCTAGGTGGCGCTCGTCGAGCCGTGGGGTTACAATTTAAAAATTAAGTTTCAAGAAACTCTTTGACACTGAAGATGAAACCAAGTGACAAGGTGCCAAATATAAAATTGGATCAAATAACGTCACACGGACAGCGCAACCAATAAGGGAATGAATGCAGTGGAACAACCCATTACGTCAGAGATGGCCAAACTCCGGCTCTCCGAAAGGTTCTATCCGGCCCGTGGATAGAATAAGATAAAAGAAAAGTGAAATTACATAGGTATCATTGTATCAACAAGATCGAACCAAATTTCACTTTATGGGATCCTACATTATACAACAACAAATATTCTACTAATCGTCTGACTGCTGCTGTAAAACATCAAAAGAATTGTTACGTTTTTAAAGCTTTCTTTATTCAGCGATGAACTTGTGATTTTATATAATCTCATATAATTACATAGCAATAATATAAAAAAATATGAAAGCTTTCAAATTTCATATTACGCCCAAAGGGTTTTTTAACGTTTTGTGTGTTGCCTTTATTTATTAAATATCACTTTCTTCGCACTGAAACCATAAAATTCAATTTAACAGCAATATGGCAAACTAATTTAAAAACAGCATATCATTAAAATTTTCGATACACAGTCTCGCGCGCTGGAGGTAAAACTATTTTTTTTTTTTTCCCGTACAATGTCGCCATTGCTCGCTTTAAAATCTTTGAGTTTCTCAATCAAAACCTCATAAATGCTTTACAAAATATAAAATAGATTATAAAACAAATTAAAAATTTAGGCTTCCAGATGACCATATTCGAATGGAGGACTACGTTATTCAAAATTCCATGCCTCCAGATACCGTTGTTTTTTTTTAACAGTGCAAGAAAGATACATACATTCATGCAGATTATTTATTACTTAATTTCTTTATATATAATGCAAGCCCTAATATTTGGTGGCAACAATTTGACAAGTGAAATGCCGTTTATAGTGAACCAATGCAAAATGCCGAAACTAAACTATTTCGTTGAAGGCAAATTGCCTCTTTGGGGTAACAAAACAAAACAAAAAAAATTCGAGCTTTGCAAAAATTGTCTCGAGACTCAGTAGTGGACGGTTGCCCACATTTTGGGAGCCAATGAAATTAAAGTATTTCAGTATTATTTTAATAATGGAAAGAATACCTTCATGAAGAAATTTTCTGAAAATATACGCTTTGTATCCATATTACACGACTAAAAAGCTATGAAAATTGCATGAATCAATTCCACTCAGCCGTCAAAAAAGGAGCTCAGAAAGAACTACCAGTGGTCAGTGGTTTTGGCTTCACACGGCAATTGTGGACCTTGAAAAATAACATTCTGTCGGATGTAATAGCTAGGGTTTTGATTAAGAACATGAACTTGGTATTTGAATTAAAATTACACGTCGAATAACGATTTTTGGAGGTGTTAAAGCAATAAGAATATTCATAAATTTGCAAGACCAGTTTAGAAGATTTAAATACAATGTTACGTTCAACGGGTTCGTGGATTTGGAGTAAACGGTGATGACACTTGATGAAGAATCAAAACACAATTTATTCGCTAGTAAGCACTACTACACAGGAGAGCTCCAAAAACACGTTTACACTCGTCGAAAAACACGCTGAAACAATCAGCAACACAGCCTTCAGGCTGTAACGGTGAAGACAGCTTCGCGGCAAAGCACCAATTTTATCGCTAAATATCGCCAAATGGGCGATTTCGAGCCAAATATGGCAATCTGCCTTGTTTCTGACAAGCCTAACCAAAGAATATGCATTGTTAAGAAGGAAAGCTTCGCAGCAGCAGAACTGGCTCCCTTCAAAAAAAAAGGGAAATAGCTGCGCATGCGCGAAATATCTGACGCCAAAAGGCGCCAAAGCTCGAAGCTGATGTCGAAGCTCGAACAGGTTCGACGATCACGTTTATCAAGAGTTTAAAGCTGTGTGACTCCATTTTTTTCCCCTCCACATTGACGGGTATAAAATCAGACATCAAACTGCGATATGGGTAATGCAAGTTCAACAGCCAGTGAAAGTGAAACTTCAGCTAATTTTCTTATTCATCTTAACCCGTGTTCCTAAATTTCTTGAACACGTCGCAGAGGAGGAAAATGTCGGCCAGGTCCGGTACATCACAGAGAGGGAAATTCTCGCCAACAGGTTCCGTCGCCAAATCACTTGGCGAATGTTCCCTCTTCTTTCTAGCGGCGTAGAAGACAAACTGGTTTACATTACGTCTATGGAGCCTTTCCTTCTTTACATAGACGTTCTTTGGCCTAACACCGCTTTGCAGGGAGGCAACCTCAGCGCTCAGGCACTGGGCATTTCGCAACACCACAGAACTTCTCCTCTTCGGCTGCCGAAGTGCAAATGACGAAAGACATTTAGCATTTCACTTCGACAGCTTCAGAAGACGGTTCTATATTTAAAATACGAGTCCAACAATATTAAGCTGCTTTAGCATCTCCATCAATAAACTTAGTAAGTTGAGATTCTTTCTTTTTTTTTATTTTGATATGAAAAACATTTCGAAGATTGAAAAATAATAAATATAAGATAAAAAAAATATAAACTCAGATAGGTAATAAACCTCCTCATAGCAATGGTGCAATTTTCTTCACTCTGATGGCAGAAAAGTTGAAACCTCAAAAGATCTCTCTGCAATTTCAAGATAATGTGAATAAAGTCTAAAAGAAGAACAAAAAACAAAATTCTATGTTAATTAATTACTACGGATCGGTTTTGGCTCTTCGCGCTTGACTTTTAACAAAAGATGTAGTTCAAGAATTTGTGATTTACAGAATGTAATAATTCCCCGTATATGAAATTTCGGCATGCAAGTGCATGATAACAGCACATAGGAAAAGAAGGCCTGCTCCAATAAAAAAGTCAAAATAAAAAAATACATAAAAAGATGGCAACCCACTGATTTAATAAAGGGTTAAGTCAATAAAAAGTCACTCCTGCTAATGGAATGTCTAGATCGGATCGTCTGTAAGTCAGCCAGAAATTCACAACCCAGGAACTCACACACTCCCCCCCCCACCTTTTACATTTTCAGTTTTTTTTTTCTTTTCTTTTTTCAAAAATTTTTTCCTTATTCTTACGTTAAAGGAATGGAAAAAGAAGACACGTTGAAGACGTGTGGAATAAAAAAATATAAAAAATCACAGAGAGAAACTGATTGTATCGTTTGGAGAGCTGTAACGCTGTGCCGATGTCGAAGTGAAGAAAACGCAACAAAACAGTCAGAATTTTTTCTTACTTCGATACTTTTTTTCGGGGGGGGGGGAAATAAGAGGGAAAAGTCGAGAGCAAGGAGAAGAAATTAAATACGTGTGACGGTTTCCCCCTCTAGACTGTGGTCTACTTTAGACTGTGGTGGAAAGGAAAGACTCGGATTCTACATCCCTTTTTTCCTAATACTCGAAAGAAGTTCCGTGGCTAAAACGTGCTATCAGGAAAAAACATCAATACCGAAGCGATTCCATTCGAAATTCGATCTGATAATTTATCTAATTTCAGGTAATGGGAATATACAAAGAAATACACAGATATACAATCAGCTTTGAATAAAAACTGTTACTGGGGATACAAGTAAACAGTTCACTTTGTTATTAACAATAACAAACAAACAATTCGATTAAAAAATGCTGTTTTTGAATACCTTTGTTACTAATCCCGCTGGTATAAATTCTTGAAATCAAGTTTAATAATAATAATAATAAATCTGAAAATTTTCGGATTTTACATTGCTACCAAAGGAGCGTTTTTTTAATGTTTTGTATCTTACCTTTACTTATTAAATATCGTGTTCTTCGCACTTAAACCTTAAAATCCAAATCAACAGCAATATCGCAAAATAATTTTAAAATGAGCATATCTTTAGAATTTCCGATACACAGTTCCGCGAGCTGGAGATAAAAAGGTTATATTTTTCCCCGTAGAGTGTTGCCATTGCTCCCTTTGAAATCTTCGAGTTTGTTAATCAAAAATTCGTTAAAGTTCTACAAAATATGAAATCGATGATAAAACAAATTCCAAATTAGACCTTCCAGATGCCTATATACGATGCAAATTACGTTATTCAAAATTTAACGGCTTTAGGTACCATTGTTCCATCACAATGCAAGAAACATCCATACATTTATGCAGCTTCTTCATTATTTAATTTCTTAAATATTATAAAGGGCGATAATATTTGGTGGCAACAGTTTAAAAAGTTATTCGCCGTTTATAGTGAATCAACGCAAAATGCCAAAACGAAATTAATAGCCATTCTGGGTAAACTTCCTTTTTGGGTTAAAATAAAGAGAACTGAGCTATTATTTCAGATTTTAATTACATTAAAACTTCTTTATATCCTAAAGATTTAAATATCGTCAAACGCACTGCTGATGAATCTTTAAATGATTAAAAAAAAGACGAATACTTGGCGATTCCATATTAATGAGAAATTGCGGCAGAGACAGCATGAATCTATCCGTAATTTACTGGATTTTTCTTTAAAAATTCTTTTAGATTTTTGGAAAGATCCGTGTGAACTTTTTTCTTAGAAAATTGAATAGGCCTGTTTAGTATGTGTGTAAATGTATAGTGTCTGTTGCGGCATGGGGCACTCTAAAATGCGGCAAGCCGAAAGTCCTCTCGAGAGGTTATTGGTACGGGGAATAGGGGTGGCAGATCCTCGGACTCCGCGGATGCTCTCCATCAAAATTGGGGGGGGAGCTGAGTAAAGTCGCACTGTCACCTGTGTGGTGCGCCAAAACTCTTGCAAACGACAGGTACACTCTAATAGCACTCTTTCCTACGATGAATTTCATAGGCTTGTTCTGATATTACGGACAGACAAGTGACAAATCACAACAACACGCAACACAACATTAAATACGAAAATAAAATAATGATTTCAAAAATTATATAACAAAGGTTTTCAAAATTTTCATAACTTTTGACATAATGTTTAAATTTCAGGTACATAAATTGATAATGAGTTTTTTTCTTCTTATTTTTTTTTTTTTTTATTATTATTATTATTATTATTATTATTATTACATGATCTAGAGTTGATCAAGAATTTCTTAAACCCCTGAATAGTGAAAATTATTTTTGACTTTGCTTTTATATTACTTTGTCTTATCGTTGATACGGCAATAATTCTGTTTATGTCTCGTCCTTAGTTTATTGAAATTCCTGCAATTAGAATTGTAGTATAGGAAACTGATATAGTAATTTAAAAGATGTGTAGAGTAAGGGTTATCGAACAAGAAGGTAAATTCTTCCAGTAACTAAAGCTGAGGAATGAACCAGAGCAGAAGTTGGTTAAGTGCAGCTATTGCTTCCGGGAGTCAGGCAAAGAGGGGCAAGACACCCTTGGAATTCCCCCCCCTCCCGGAGTGTTCTTCCTTATAAAATTGGGGCAGAAACATAACACTACCTTAGGAAGGCCCTGGCAATGTTGTAGTTATTAGCAATCTCACTAGCCTCACAACTGCCAGCACAAGGAGTCAAATGCGACTGACGTTGGCACGAGCTCGAGCAACATATAGGTGACAGACAGCCCGACTTTGGCTCAGTTCCTTCCACAATTTTGACGGAAAGCACCTCGGGTGAACGGGTTCGAGAGTTACCCACCCCTTCTCTCTTATCGCCAATGTCTCGAGAGGACTTTCGCCTCGCCGCATATTTATAATGCATCCATGCTGGGTAGACATCGAACGAACATCAATGCCTTCTCCGGCATTCGAACCCGGTCTTTTCGGTACGACAGTCAGAGTTACTAACTACTATTCCGGTTGGGCCGGTATGCCTAGCGATACCTAACCTATAACTGCGGGATATGCACAATCTGCTGGCCTTGCTTTATCTTGTACCTTTTGAAGACTGTGTGGCTGTTATTCAGAACATTTGATGATATGCTGTGGGGCTGACATTGTTATTGATATGGCATGTTTCTTCAGTAGAACAGCAAGTAGAACAGTTCCTCTATTACACGTATCCCAGAAATCAGCCAGAGCAATTTTATTATCATCATTGTGCTCAGATTCTAAGGACTTCTTTTACAGAGTTATGGATTGTCAAAACAAAGACAGCCATTTTTTCTTTTTGCTTATGCTACAGAGTGAACAAGCATGTTCTGCAACGTAAACAAAAGAGAAATACATGCAATACATGTTATGATGATGGCAACAAAAAATTTAACTTCGATAAAATGATTTCGGTAGGAGTAAATCACGGCAATAACTTACGATCCTCAACAGATTCAAAACCAATTCATATAAACATAACGCTGAATTACACACGTGCAAAAACAAATGAAATCGCAAACTCGTTAGCTTCTGACAGGGTCAAGAATTTTTCACAAAATATTTTAATGATTCTAAATTAAAAATCGAAATAGCTACAAAGAGAATAATAATACTGCGCTATTCTCCCTCTCTGTACTTTAAAAAAAGGAAAGAGTAAAGAAACGGGGGGAGAAAAAGTTGGTAGCAATCAACGGCGATGAACATCGGAAAAGCAGACCAACTAAATGCGATTTGATTGCAGGATAATTGACTGCGAAGAAGCGCTACTAAATGAGCAGCAACAACTCCACTCCGCTTTAGACCTCATGTATTCTTTCTGGCCAATTTAAATGCACTTAATATAATATGCTTTAAGCGCGGAGTTTTCTGCAGTGCTAATGTAGCGAGACTTAATCCCGCTAATTAGTCATAACTGATCCTCCCATTTCTCCGAGTTTATTATGCGGATAATATTTTTTCCCCTTTCCTCCCTTCTCTAGACTTCGATTATAATTGAAGGCTCATGAATTAAATTTGCTAAGCGCCAGACTTATTTTTTCCCTCGCCTTTTGTTAATAAGGCAACTAACTGACAGTTTAAAAGGAATAAAAAATTTTATTCTTGTATATAAGAATAAAAATGTCATGGCATCATCAGTTGACTCAATCATATTGTCAAAAGCATTCGAAGAATTCCACAAGAAGTAATCGAATACTATGTGATTTTTGTTACCACATACAGGGACAAGGAATATTTATTACCTAATTTCACGGAATACTTTATAGAGACATTAGGTATTTATTGGAAGCAGGAGAGATGAAAAATTAGCAAGGGAATCGAACCACGGACCTTTGGGATGCGCGCCCAGCGTGCACACCACCACACCACGAAAGCATGCCAAGGCGGCGGGAGAAATATCTTATAATCTACTTATTTTCTTGAAAGAGGAATTAATAAAACAAACTCGCATTTTTATTACAGAAGGGGAGAAAATGAGACAGGTTATTTTGCTAGAAGCATTTCACATATCCTTTAGACCAGCGGTCGTCAAACCCTTAGAACTTCACGGACCACTACATATATAATTTTATATTTGGGGGACCACTAATATGAATTTAAAAAAACCTCTTAAATCAGACTTTGAAAACAATATATTGCAAAAACAATATTCAACATATATGTAATTCTAATTTTCATTTGGCAATAGAATTGTCGAAATATTAGGTGTTCAGCAGCATGCCTTTATGGAAATTCAGGCTGCGCCCCTGATTATGAGTAACAATTAAAACACTATTAACCAGGGGTCCACGGACCACTGGTGGTCCGTGGACCCCTGGTTGCCGACCGCTGCTTTAGACAAAGTTATTTCTCAGTTTGCAGCAAGAATTTGGATTACAGATAACACTTGCGTTGAGAAAAAGTGCGTTGGAATTACAATAATGACAGTTAATAAATGGACTCGAATAATTACTTACGGACAAGTGAGATAAGTCACAACACAACAAAAAAGCACAAACAGGGTAACCACAAGAAATTTACCCGTTCTTAAGTAAGCTCTCGTAAATTTATCGCATTCCCTGGAAGGTAAGGTTTCGGTTATCTCAATTACCCCATACATTTCATATTCCCTATATAAACATTCACTTATTTTATAAAATATTTTCTCCCTCCTTTCCGCACGCCTTTGTGGTGTAATTGGAAGCGGACTCCATGCGTATTCGAAAGGTCCAAGGTTCGCGTCCCGCCGAGGGCAATGCACATTTTTTACGCAACCTGCTTAAAAAAATAATTAATAATTAAAAAAACCCTAAGGGCTTAACAATTTATAATACATCATTTATATTTACAACTTCTGCCTTTATTATTATTATCAACGCTACTCATGATAATATAAATGAATAAATAATTTAATAATAAACTCATAACCCGCGGGGAGGGGGTGTTATTTTCCTAAACGTCTCAACTTCCATCAATGGGTTTGTTTCTCAGAGAAAGTGGAATCAATTTCCAAATCTTACTTACTTACTGTTAAAGTGAAACATTACAAGACGAAAAGAAATTTTTCTTGAAATCGTGGCCAATTTCATAAAAAGAATACTAGAACTCATTCTAATTAGGCCTCCGGTACGGTCCGAGTAGAATTAAGATTTGTCTCAAAACTTGGGAAATCACGGAGCCTAAAACACTGGAGCATGGAAAAAAAGAACGATGCCCTTTCCCAGGATAATCAAGGTCAAAAATGGGATACGACTTCTTGAGCCTAATTTTAATTAAGTAGATAAATACAACTCTCCTACGCAAAAATCAGAAAGACTGCCTTGCTACAATCAGAATTCGAAATCGACTCTTCCTTTCCCGTAGGATAAGGATCCTACCGATACAACTGTGAGATTATCTCCCTCCCTTTCTGACTTCAGGAGAGAAAATTTAGCGAAGGGTCTGGGGACGTTTACAATTACAATAACGAGCACAAATTTGGGAGAATTAGTCCGAATATATAAAGCTGAAGGGAGACAGTAGTTTCTCACGTCACTTCCTGGTGACACAGATACGATATTCATACTTTTGTAACCCCTCCTTGCTCCCCACACACGTGCCCGCCAACCCTATTTCCGCGAAACAAAAGGGTCGCAGCAAACGCGCTCAAGAAGGGAAAGCAGAGAAACCACTACTATTGCATTCCACATTCGGTCAGTGAAACACAGCTGGTTCACAATTAATCACCGAGGGGGTTGGATCCGCTTTGTGAGCTGCGGTCGCAGTTACTCGCGTGTTAACTACGCGAGCGAAGCCGTTTGTCAAATGCACGTGCGTGACACAATGGTAGCGGCTTAAGGTTTGGCTGGACGCTCCGCAATTGAAATCGTCTGCGGAATAACACTCGTCTCTAGTCAACTAATCCCTCTCACATTCGCTCGGAGTGAGAAGCATCTGAAGTAACAGTTACGGGATATCTATAAACATCTAATGTCAGAAAAATAAGTTCAAAATATAAAAAGAAGACATTTTATTTTTATCAGAACGTATATTCTGTAACGTCTGAACACCCGTGATGGATGAAGGAAAAAGAGCAGTTGTCTTTTAAATATTTATTTTAAAACTTAATAAGATTTTCTTGCGTAATCATAACCAAAATAATCAAAACATTACAGCCATAATACAAAAAAACCGACTGCTGGATGCGGTTTACGTCGCCAGCGCGACTGATCTCAAGTCTCTCACTGCATCAAATCCACACAAAAGCGCCTTCCTTTCCCTTTTGTTAAACGTCTTTAGGAAATGCTTTAGTAGGGGGTCATTAACTACATGAAATATTGTTACAATACTAATATTATTAAAGCTGTAGAGTTATTAGTATTTGATGCTAAAGACATGAAAAATGTGCAATGCCTTCGTCGGAATTCGAACTTGGACGTGTCGAATACGCGCTGACTGTTCTAAAAGTTACACCACAAAGGCATACTGGAAGGAGGGAGAAAATACCTTATATAACGCCCCCCTTTTAAAGAGTGATGGGGATTTAAGGGACCCGATCGCCAAATTCTGCTCGCGAAGAATCATCATCTTTTATTTCAAGCGCCACTGTAGAGACATCAGGTTTTTTGGATGCTGGAGACAAGAAAAATGTGCAATGCCCTCGGCGGGACTCGAACCTGGACCTCTCGAATACACGCCGAGTGTGTGTAGAAACAGGAAAATATTCCAACTTCTGGGGATTTTCTAAAGACAAAAGGAAACTCTGAACGTATTATACACATTCTAATAAAATCAGAATTACCCCAGACACCATTAAAAGTTGAAAGAAAGGTATAATACAACATGTCGTCATTTTTACAAGGTTTTAAGAATAAAATTTATAAATGTAATTTAACTTTGCAGGGGCCTTAAAAACATAAATTTGTAAATGTAATTTTGTGACACATTTTAACCAGACGAAAGCGGTTTCACTCACACAGATCTGACGGCCAAATTTGAAAAACATGGAATTTTTTCTTTAACATATTATCGAGATATAAACATAACAAACAATCGAAATATAACATAACAAACAATCGAAATATAACATAACAAACATAATTTCTTTAAAATATATAACATAACAAAATATCTTTAACATATTATTGAGCAGCTTACCACACGAAAACCTTTTCGTAGAGGGGCGGTACGAAAAGTTAGTTTATTATATTCTTCAAAAAGTTTTATTTCGCTAAAGTGTATCTCCAACATTTCTGCAAAAGGTCTCATGTGATTGAAAATTTCATCTCTGCAATCTAACCTTATCTGATACACTTCTTACACTGAAACAGACCACCGTTCAAGAGTTTCCTCGCTAAAATCTTTTTAAGTTTTATATGCATTATAATCACATAAAAACTTACATGATATACTTCGACTGCGAGATGGAATTGCGTTCTTTGTTAAATAAACATGGAAAATTATTGCTCGCGTTTACAAAAAATACTGCTTTAACAGAAAAAAAAAGAAAAATCTGAAAGCCTTCAGACTTTACATTACGTCATTTTGTGTGTTACATTTGTTTATTAAATATCCCGTTCTTCGCAATTAAACCACATAAAATTCAATTCAACAGCAATATCATAAAATATTTAAAAACAACATATCTTTAGAATTTCCGACAGACAGTCTCGCGCGCTGGAGATAGAAATGTTTTATTCCGTACAGTGCTGCCATTCCTCGTTTTGAAATAGTTGAGTGTGTTAATTGAAAATTCGGTTAAGTTTTACAAAATATGAAACAGACAATAAAACAAATTCGGGCTTTCCAGGTGTCCATATTTCGGTGGTGGATTGAGTTATTCAAAATTTGATGGCTCTAGGTACCGTCGTCGGCGATAAAGATACCTACATTCACGCACATTCTCCTTTATTAATTTCTTTTAAAATAATACAGTGTGATAATATTTGGTGGCAACAGTATAAAAATATTCAGCGTTTTACAGTGATTCAACGCAAAATCCCGTTTCGAGAATAACAGTTCTTCTGAGGTAACGATTCTCTAGGATAAAAAAAAAAATTAATAAATAAATTTTGGCTGAAGACAAACATTTAAATATTTCCATGTGTCCAAGATTTGGTAAAATAAAAGAAATAGTAACATGAGGGAAGATAAATTTAAAAGAGAGGTAACTAACTATTTTCCGACTTCTCGCATTACAAAATAAAGGAGAGAATATGCGGAGGTATTGAATTATTCACAAAACTATTCCCTAGCAAAAACGGGCGTTTACACAAATTGGAAATGATAGCTAACTTCCACTCGAGGCACCTCGAAGAGTCATCATCGGACAAATAGGTTATGCCTCATAATCGACCCTCTCTTTCTTCCGGGAAAGACTCCGGCTAATCACAATTCCAGTCCGGTAATTGATAGCGGCGGATAAAGAAAAAAAGAAGAACGGACTAGTATAGGCAAACAGAGAAAAAGGAGAAGCGGCAAAAATAAAATAACCATCGTCGTGGTGGTAAAGTGCAATTTCTAGATGGCTGATCTTGCCGGCAATCGAGATAAATGAGACACAGCGCAGATGTAGTCAGCCTCCTCCACTGCTGGCCGACCGATAGCCCGTCCAGAGCTGTTCCAAACCCGAACAAGTGATGCGATTTAGCGGCAGCTACATCATCCCTCCGTTGCCACGGGCGACCGGGCATCCCTTTATATGTAAGGGCTACCATGGCAACGCGAAGGTGAGCCGAGCCCTTTGTGCTCGCGGGAAAGCGCCCGCGAATCCCCCCCCCTTTAAATGCGACACTATCCAGAGGCACGGCACTGGGTTTCCACTTATTATAATCTAGCGTCACATTTGGCGACGAAGAAGTAACGCCAAGGTGAGCTTTTACAAAAAATATATTAAAACAAAATTCATCAATAGATTCTTGCTAAACCCTGAAAAACATTTTAACTAAATGACTATATTATTTTCGCTCATTATAACCAAATACATGGGAAGGAATTAAACGGTGAAGTGTTAAAAGATTCAAAAGAATACCAGCAATCTTCCCCAAAAAATCTACTTTATAAACTTCTATAGAAAGTGAATTAGAGGAGGGCCCAAAGCATTCCACTTATATAGTAACTCCTCTTCCCTCAATAAATGTTCTAAGGCAAAATAAAAACACAATTTATGATATTATGACAATAGAGCATTAAAACCGCTGAAAAGTCTTCATTCTTTCTTAAAAAATTCATTTATTTCTACAACTCTCTGAGCGCCCATGGTTTTCGTTAAGAAAGCACAAATTTCCCAAAACTACTATGAGAACAATTTCTTTTATTTTGATTTTAATGTAAAAACTCTCCTGATATTTCATAACTGGATTTTTGTACTTGATATATTGCCCTCATTTCCTTGACATATTATAAAATTCACGTACATATACGTTCTTACAGATATCACAAAAAATATTCTAGGCTGTATATATACGGCATTGCCGCTTAGAGGTTTAAGGGAAAAGATGCATCAAAAAAGAAAAGCAACATAAAAGCTTTAGATTATAATAATAATAATAAAAAATTCTGAAAGCTTTCAGATTTTATATTACGTCCAAAGAGGCGTTTTTTAACGTTTTGTGTGCTACCTTATTAAATATCACGTTCTCCGCACTTGAACCATAAAATTCAATTCAACAGCAATGTCGCAAAATATTTTAAAAGAGCATATCTTTAGAATTTCCGATACACAGTCTCACGCGATGGAGATAATTTTTTTTCTTTTTTTTCCCCGTACAGTGTTGCCATTGCTCACTTTGAAATCGCTGAGTTTTTTAAATCCAAAATTCTTTAATGTTTGACAAAATATGAAATAGATAATACGACAAATTCTAATCTGGGCTTCCAGATGCTCATATTTCGAACGGAGGAAAATGTTATTCAAAATTTGATGTGTCTAGGTACCGTTGTTTTTTACCAGTTCGAGAAAAATACATACATTTACGCAAATTCTTTTTTATTTTATTTCTTCAAATATAATGCAAGGCTCTAATATTCGATGGCAACGATCTGAAAATTGAACCGACATTTATAGTGAACCGACGCAAAATGTCAAAACGCAATAAATACCCTTCAGGGCAAATTGACCCTTTGGGCTAATAATATTCCAAAGAAGAATTTACAAATAAAATATTAACAAAATTTAAAGAAAATTGAATTTTAAAAGCTTATGGTCTTACTCCTGGTTTGAATGCAAAACATCATAAATGAAAAAGTATTAAAATACTGAAAAACGTACACTACAATTTGTATAAAATTTAAAAAATAAATATCAGTAAAGGATTACTCTATACACCACTACAATTTTGCTCTCACCATTCGATCTTACCTGGAAGACAAACGATACTAAACTAACTAGGAATTTTACAATTCACTTATTTTTGGTAATATAAATAATGATTCTGCTTATCATATTTGTTGCAGAATCTTAGAAGCACACGTAAAACAACTTTTTTAAATAATTCCCTTTATTACAATAATGAGTCATTTATTTTTAGAATACTGTAGATTATCATTTGCCACATCGACTGGCAACACCGTGCGTTTCCGCGTTTCTGACTGTAGAAGACAGATTACGACACGGCGAGCAACACATATATAGTTCATGTTTGCTTTATTAATGAACTGAAGTGCAAATTTGTGAAGATTAGTGCTCAAGACCACAGCATAATGGGAACACTGCAATAAGTAATGTATAAACTTTTATCTGCAATAATGCAGTTTTATACAGAAACTACCGCTAACTGGAAACAGTAATACGTATGAGGAGTATTATTTTTAAAGATCTTGCAATAGGACTTCTGTGTTCAAAAAAAGAATTAGTACACTCAGAGTTTAATATAGAAAAAGTAAAATGGAAAATTAAATAGAAGTTTATTTTCAGCAACGGCAAAAACATGTGTAAAAAATATTTTTAGCTTCGCGAACTAAAACAAAATATTCAAGGGGGAAAAAAAACTGAAAGCTTTCAGATTTGATTTTGGGCCAAAAGCGGCGTTCTTTTAATGTTTCGTGTGTTACATTTATTTATTATATATCATGCTCTTCGCACTTAAACCACACAAAATTCAATTCAACAACAATATCACACAATATTTAAAAGCAGCATATCTTTAGAATTTCCGATAGACAATCTCGCGCGCTGGAGATAATTTTTCCCCCTATCTAGTGTTGCCATTGCTCGCTTACAAATCGTTTGAGTTGCTTAATCAAAAATTCGTTAAAGTTTTACAAAATGTGAAACAGATAATAAAACAAATTCCAGGAACTCATGTTTGAGTGGAGGATTACGTTATTCAAAATTTGATGGCTCTATGTACCGTCGTTTCTCCCCAATGCGAGAAACATACCTACATTCATGCACATTTTCCTTTATTTAATTTCTTTTAAAATAATACACTGCGATGACATTTGGTGGCAACAGTTTGAAAAATGATTCAGACTTTTAGAGCGATGCCACGCAAAATCGCGTTTCGAGAATAATAACCCTTCTGAGCTAACACTCCTTTGGGCTAACAAATCAAATAATAAACACCATTACAATTTTTAAAAAAAATTAAGGAAAATTATAAACCAAGCAACAATAATTCACGTGAAAATCAGGAAAACGTTTTCTACAATTTATATATTCATTAATATTCACCGCAACCAAAGAACGAGACAGGAAGGAAAATACTACATATTCTATCGCCATCATAAAGCGCTCACGTCGCCCAATGTGGCGCCGCTCACGAAGAGATACTAGCAAACCCAAAGAACGTATTTTATCACAGAGGGTGGGGTAGATGATGCGTTACCAGGACAACGGAATCCCTATCGTTTCAAGGACGCCTGGATATTGTTTGGATTCAGGTAGTCTTAAAGACGGAGGAGGATTCGCTGTAACACGACAGAATAATCAAAATATCGAAAACAACTACTACAACATAAAACGAAAAAAATAAACATGTCGAATGCCCGACAGATTTTGGTATTGATTCCGCATGTCATCATCTTTGTCAGTTGAACTGTCGCTGGAATGTATATCTATATATATGCATATTCTTGTTTCCAATCTTAGTAATGTATTTCTTGCAGAGATTTAAAAAACAAAGCAAGCGTAAATATCTGAGAATTGCATAAATTCAAACATCTACCTGATGTCTGATATCTCGTGAATTTCTTGTGTAAAGGATATGTAGGACGTAAATCTATTCAAGAAATTTGGATTCAATACGGTTTGACGCTCAAAATTATAACGTAATGCTTAACAAGGAATTTGTAAATGGAAAAGCCATTAAACCTCGCCCAAGGTGGTAATTACTTCAATGACAAGAATCTAAACGAGATTGGATGCATTTACCTTTCAGTTACAGGAACACTTTGCTTATAAACGTAATAAACTGTCATATTTCAAAATAATATACGTATTTTATAATAATGCTCATCTTTTATATTTTTATCTTTTAAACTACAGCAGCACATTGTTTAATAATGTGAAAAAAAAAGGCCATTGAAAAATTAAACTTTATTATTTCACATAAATACCGACACAATTCTACCAATACCTGGATCTATTACATTTTCAGTTCGGGTGCCATTTGTAGAACAATTTGTTTTTGGAGATTTTTGGAGCGAAAAGTGTAAGACAATCATGCTATGCCCTCACAGAGATTCAAACTCCGGAAATCCTGATTATCAGCGCGACATGCTTCCAATTATACTGCGAAGGGGCGCGAAAAGAACGGAGCCAATTTCTTACGTTCTCCTCCCACTTAAAGGATAACAAGCGAGGACAGAACTCAGTCGCCAAATCCAGGTGGTGAGGAATACTCGTCCAAATCATTTTAATTCAGCTGTCACTGATAGACACATCAGGTATTTATTGGAGCATGAAATAAACAAACTGCGATACCCTCGCCAGGATTCGAACTCCGGACTTCCAGATTGCTAGCTATACCTGCTTTCAGTCACACCACGAAGTGATGGCTACCAGTTCATTCCCAGTATACCTGAACAGATTCAGACTTAGGGATACTCCTTTCTGCGAATGCGGAGAGGAAGGCAACACGGACCATTATTACTTCCATTGTGTACATACAAGAAACTGGCACTTGAAGAAACCAGCGGACTGTGCCTGGGCAATGTGGACGACTAACACACTCAAAAACAGAATAGCCCTTGATAAAATAGAGAAAATCTCAGGACACTGCCTAAGCAGAAACAACCGTGGATAATATTATAATGTTTCAAAAGTTCAGAACTTAAAGCAGATAACCCGAATAACGCTTAGTGCCTTGCAGTTAACAATATGTAAAAACTGTTATTAGTATATAATATTCAACCCTGTTACTCTGGAGTCTTCCCCGCCGTGATGGTATATAATTCCGTTTGGTTCATGTCCGTGGTCGGAAGCCATCATAGCGGTGCACTCACTCACTCACTCACTCACTCACTCATGGCTACCAGTTATTCTGAACATCTACCAGTGGTTTTATCCTTACGGACGTTGTAAGGATGAAGCAAAATTCCTAAAAACTTTCTGTCTAAGCACGGATCTTCTAAATGCATAACACGTATCTTCAAAGATTTCCACATCGACTGCAACCATCAGTAATCTATCGTCAGTGTATTTTTACACAGACATAGTGCAAAGGCCACCTCCTTCCATAGAAGAAGTTACTTAAAAATCAGAAAAGCAAGATCAATAGTGGCATGAATGAAAAAGGTGCTCGTTTGCAGTCCAAGAAAGGCACCAACTCGCCGGTTACACATTCGGTTCGAAAGGAAATCACGATCTTAAAAAGTATTTCCCCTTTTTTTAAAAAAACTTTAAATTTACAGAATTTAATAACTTTTATTAAATCGATGGAGAAAATAACCTGATTTTTATATATAAAATGTTTACACAGGATTTTTGAACTGAGTTGGTTTGGTTTGGTTGGCTTTATTTAATTATGGCACAGAACTTCAGCGCTATCTGCCTAAGGGAGGGATGCCTTCGTGGAGGGGAAAGCCACGAAAACGCCCTTGCAGCCAGCCCGTTCAAAGGGATTCGAACCCCGGACCAAATTACCAGTATTCAGCAACTTTACCGCTTGGCCGCTGGTGGAGCTTTTTGATCCGAGTCATGACATCACAAACACGTTTAAAGAATAAACGTCATGTGAAAGATGAATTCAAAAAAGATTACTGTTAAATTTTTAACACAGTAACCGTTTTTTTACAGTCAAATTCCATGCACGACAAACATACAGTCATAAGATTTTTTTTTTTATGCTGGAGACTGAAATATACAGTGCCCCTGGCCGTTATTGACCTCCCGAATATGCGCCGAGTATTATACCGTTACACCACGAAGGCATGTTGGAAAGTGGGAGAAAATACCTTATAAACGATCTCAATAATCCTCTTAAGGCACACAATTATCACTAATGTTCTGGGTAAGCAGAAAGTCCTTTTATACCAGAATTTTAGGTTAGTTACACAGCATAACACTCAGAATCCCAAAATCTCATTTCGACGGCATAACGCATAATGAAAACAATGATCACAGAGCAGTGAAAGCTGGCGATATTTTGGAGACACAAAACTAGATTTTATTACGCAATAACAAACTTAATAGGTTATGAGATTCTTAACACAAAATACATAAAACGTGGAGATGGCAAGGTGAAAAAAAAATGGAAGCCCAAATCTTAGATAAGTTTCATAGTGAAACCCAATACAAAATTACAAAAGACTAACTTTTATTGGCGTTGATAGGGGCTCGAAAGGCGATTACATGGAACAAGTTTAGAGCATGCACCTTAACGAAACAAACATAAAACCAACAAGTTACCCTCTCCTCACTACGAAAGGGGGACATCTCGTTTTCCAAAAATAATTCCAAGACTGGCACGCAAATGATGCCACTGCAAAGTGGGAACGTGAAGTTATAAACAGCCTGTCAGAAGGCATATAAAATAGGCTGAAAGAAAAACGATACAGCGCGAAGCCGCACTCATTGCTGGCCATTAACTGCGACCGTAACTTCTGCCCCACCAGTTTCTTGGCCAGCGTAGGGCCGCCGTAAAATTTTAAATGTCTGTCCTTGGAGCCACATTACAACCAACGTACCGAAACGAAGAGTAGATGCGCGCCACGGAGGAGGCCATCTTTAACGGTTGCCAAGGAGATGAAGACGCGGCGGCCATTATGGCTAACGTAGCCATGGAAACTGTCCTAAATCGTCAGTAGCATTGCCAGGTTAAGACTTGAGTTTTCTAGCTGAAATGAAAAGGTGGACAGTAAGGGGAAAGATTACTTGGACACTCCCTGTCCCTCCCCGTACTCGTATAAGCTATCAACTGAACATAATTTGCAAAAACCGAAAACATCCGTGCAAAATTAACAAGATTTTAGGATGATTACGAATGTCGAAAACAGAAATTCAGTAATATACTTTCAATTGCATTTTTTCCTTTAAAGAATTAAATAATAGATTTTGTATGTAATTTGTTTTGCACATTTTTGGGAACGAAAAGGTGAAGCGATCGAAACTTCTTTTTCCTCTCTCTATTCGTTTCAATCGAGAGATCTTAAACCTTTTAAAGGTTGAAAGTGATTTAGAATATTAACTGCAAAAATATTCACAGAAAAAAGCAGCACGAAAATGTCAGCTTTTTATCGCTTAACGAGTTTAGTTTCAGTGCGTCATCAACGCATAAACAAGAAGTGAAAATACGCAAATTTTTGGTGCCTTCAGATTTGACTGAATATACCTGGAGTAAAGTAAATTAAAAAAAAAAAAAAAAAAAAAAATAAGAAGATTAAAAATTAGAACATAGAATACATTTCTTTCTGGATAATAAATTCCTTTAACTCGATGTTCATAATCGCTGGTAGAAATACCAAAAGCAAAACTATTTAATATAAACATGTGTTAAATATACATCAAATGTGTTTGTTCCCGATTATTCCCCTCACCCCTACTCAAATCAGATACAACACAGAAGTTTTTAATTCAAGTGCTTTTATACAGCGAAATCTGTTGATTAATTAATAAATCCAAGAATGCTTTTTTTAAAGCAAAGGAAAAATAATTAAAAATGCAAAGACATTTTTAGAAATAAATAAGAAAAATGATTTTACATGCATAATATTTAGGATTTAAAATTACTACCATAACATTTTACATGTGGAATAATCACTTACTTTAAAAAATACCAGCACATGAACTTTCAACACTACCTTATTTGAGATGGATTACATATCATTCCCACAAACTGATACTAAAAATAAACCTAAACTTTTTGTAGCCACAACTTATAAAAGAACTTGACATTTGTTTAATTTTTCTAAAAACTCAATTGGGGGGGGGGGGAATTAAGCCTCAGATAAGGAATATCTGATGTTTTTTTTTTTTTTTTTTTTTTTTTCGGGGGAGGGGGGATCCATGAAATCTTGTCACTATAATGGTACCGCAGAGCTTCTTAGAATAGAAAGCCGAGCAAAAAATGCTCGCCTAAGATATTGTTTTTTAACTTTCGCATAATTGCCCCCAATAAACACTGATGTGCGAAGGGTATTAAGTCCAAGGACACTATTCCAGGGAATAGAAGTTACACACTGTTAGTTCAATATTTTAGAACATGACCAGAAATCCATGATTTGTAAGAATATCCAGCATGCGCGTAGCATTTCTTTTAACATATACCGTCTATTTGAAGCGCAATGAATACCTTTCAATCAATGTCTATAAATACTATTCAGATTAAAAATAATTATTATTGCTGAAAGAGTTGAAGGTGCTGAGAGAGCAGAGTCTAACGGACATGATGAACTAAAGAAGATCGGGGCTCTAAGACCTCGAAGGCGATTTAAAATGCGTGAAAATGAGCTTGCCTGTAAAACAGGCTTTCCTGCAACTGTACCGTTACTGTGGGGAAGTCCGCATACAAGTGCAAGGGAAAACCGTTTTTCTTCTACATTCTACGTAGCCATTTCAGAAGCATTGGCAACTTCTATAAAATAATGATTAATAAAAAATAAACTACATATGAAACACTTCTGCCCTCAGAATACATATAATTCTTAATCAAATGCCAGCAAAAACGCATATTTATTCATTAACAGAGTGTTTAAATTTGATACCAAAGTGAAACGAAACATTTACGAATTTCATTCAAAAATCTAACATTATTTCTTCGAACCCTATTTATTATATACAATGTGACTGCGGTGGAATACGGAATTTTGTAAATGATACGAGTAGATTCATAAAAAAACTATCTGGCCAAGAGGAGGAACAACAAACAAAACAGCCTTAATAATAAATACGGCAGCAAATGGTTGCGTTGTACCATCTGTCGATGGTCAACACGTTCTCATTCTCCACGGAGCATCTGTTTCAGTTATCTGGTGTTTTCCTGTGGGGTAAAATCTTGTCGCCAGGCGTCTCCTTAAAGTATCCACACATGTTTAACGGAACTTGCCTCAAGGGAGCACGCTGAACAGTCCATTCTGTGGATATCTTCACTTTCCAGAAGCTCCAGAGTCCGCTGTGTCCGTGCATTGTCATCCATAAAAAACGAAGTGTGGACCAACGACAGTCTGAAAAGACGCACGTGAGGTAAGAACTTGAAACTTGATGGTACATATGGCATTTATAGCTGAGTAAGCTTTCAATATAAATCTTGAAATTATGCCATGAAGCACTGGCATCAAATTAAAACATACAAGAGAAAAACGCTTCGCCAGTGAAGAGAAATACAGTTCCTGTACCTTTAGGTACAGTACCTGTACCTTTAGGTACGCATTTGGAGTTTCAGAGCTTGCAAAAGCTGTTTCAGCAATGCATCTGACGAAAGGTAAACATGAATTTGCTAAGAAACACTGCGGTAAAATGCTGATTCGAAGGTGCCGGTCACGTGAGAAGACTGTCTTGTAACGGTGCGTATAATATCAGAACTGAATTTGAATCGTGATGTGTGTCATAAGATTTTACGCGAAGATTTAGGGATACGTAAACTTGGAAGAATCGTACCGCACTCACTAACAGATGAACAGAAAGAGGGAAGACGTCGAATTTCTGCTAAACTGTTGGTAGAGCCAGAAGTGATCCTACATTTGTGTGAAAGATTATTGTTTTTTCTTGTTACCGTGAGTGAAAAGTCAACTGAAAGGAAAGCTTCATCAGGAATATTGCAGACATCCAACAGCTATGACAAATGAGCTTGCAAGCACTGAATTTGAAGATTTCTCTGCTTGCTTCCAAGATCTCCAGAAACGCCGGCAGTTGTGTATAGATAGCCAAGGGGACCTTTGTCCTGGAACTTTTCTGACAATTATCAGATTAATCAAGATATATGTTGCTCAGATAGCTGACTTTCCAGGCCAAATTGCATTCGATTGTCATCCTCGTAAAGGTTATGTGTCCATTCATATATGAGAAGGAGGAAAAGGTAGTTTAGTAGTAGTAACAGTTATTAACATTTGGTTTGGTGATGTTTGGTGTATTGTTGTTATTATAGGTATCACATGCTTCGACTAGGTTGCCATAGACTCAGTAACTTAGTATTCTTTACGCTCCTTTTTCTAGGAGCAGAGAAATGATAGTTATTTCATATTTTATCTATCATCATGAATCACATGCTCCTTCCCGAAAAAAAAAAGTGTCTACGATATCAATGAGTAGGGCTGTTACGATTTTTTTGAAACAGGTATTCGAATCACAAATCTTCCGCTACCAATGGTCTACCAATTACACCGCCAGAGCTCGCATAGAAAAATGCAATAATATTTCATATTTTCCTCCATTTAAAGGGAGCTGGGGAGAGAGAAACGAGACCCACTCAGAAAGTGATAGAAACGAGACCCACTCAGAAAGAGAGAGAAACGAGACCCGTCTGATGAGAGAGAAACGAGTACTCCCATAGTCCCGAATTATTGTTCACCACATTTTGGTTAAATGCTACTGTAAATTAGTAGGTTTACTTCGGCCGCTCATAGGCAAACTTAAACTGAATTTGTTAACTAGGTTTTAATTTAAAACTTCTTACGTGATTTTTAAGTATTTTCTGTATAAAACTAAAAAAGCTCGGAATTTAAATTTCAGATTTACTGTAATAATTTTAATGATTGTGAGTCGAACTACTGGATGTTAGTGTACTTGTTGTTTGTTTAGTTTGAAATAATAGTCATTTGAAAATAATTCTCCTGTGAGGTCAACGTAAGAAATCTAAAACAATCAAGTGCGAGTATAACTTCACAAATAACAAACAGAATTTTGTACTAAAATTATAATGCTGATTTAACCGGTGTTTTGTATTAGAAGATAAAGCTAACTATTATAATTTCTACAAACTGTCATTTACATTTTTGGTACTTTTTTTTATATTACGAAAAATTTTCGAAAGTTTTCGCCAAATGGTTTTTCTTTCCTAATTGCTTCATAAGTTAACTTTCTATTCGGCTCTTAAACTGGACCATGGCTTTGGAGCACCTCTACCATCATGCAGGCTAGAAGCACTAGTCGCTTGTAAATCCCGGCAGCGTTCTCCTTTCTGGGCATTCCCAGACCGTTATTACCCCATTGTTGCGCTGTTCCGGTCAGTTGACCGCGGGCATTCAGGTCATTGTCACCGGCTGTAAGCAGAGGCAGGGACGGTTTATGGTAGACAATTACGAGTCCTAACTCTAGCATTCGTCGCGCGCGTTTACGAGCGTTGTCATGGCAACGGACGACCAAGATGGACGTAGGCATCCTCACCTGATTTATGTTGGCAGAAAAACTTCCCCTTTTTCTATTACTTTCTCGATCTGTATATTTGATGTTCTTTGCGAAATGCAAGACTTAAATCGAATCCCGAGGGATATAGAAGAGCCCTAAGATTCCCCAGTGGGAAGAATTCAGCAGAAAAGAGAATCGCGTTTCTCTCTTTCGTTCCTCCCTTATCTACCCCTTTTTACGCATTCATTTTTAATCATGTTTACCAAGCTAAATGCTATTAATCTGGTGAGAGGTAGAACTCATTCTCTACCTTGTAAGACTGGGGATAAACTTCATTTTTCAATAGTAAGAATAGTGTGTTTTATTCTAAATGTTTAAGTACAGAATCAAATTTCTGAGCTTTTAAAATACATATAGAATTCCTTACCCTCACCCTTTTTTTTTTTTCTCATATCTCTCTTCAGAATATAGCAAAATTATCAGTTAGCATTTTCATCTCATAGTTGAGTCTGTTAACAAGAGTAAAAGCAAGAACAATACCACGTCTTTTGTTGTTTTCACGACACAAAATGTCTTGCCATTAACCTTTTGATGGTCGTCAACGAGTAGGCACAAACGATCTAGCTCGCATTACAAATTTACGACTGACAGATACCGCGCGTATATGTGAAGAAAGAATTGCTTTATCTCGCAACCACTAAAGGTTTAATGCAATCTGCTACTTCTTGGGGTAAATATTGCCATGGGTTTTGATGAGTTGATAGTGTCTGGAAATACTATCCAAGTTTATCTTTCGAAAACAAATTTCAGTTTAGCGTTGTTATGCATATACGTTATTGAAAGTTTGACTCTTTAGATTGGAATGGAATGCATGTACATTAGTGTGCAAAACTTGGGCAACAAATTTAAGCGCTTTTGGCGATCAATATAATGAAAAGCCAACTGAGCAGAAAGGGGATGCGTATGCAAATATCAGCACCATGACGTTACAGGGTACTCCAGGGCAAGCAAAAACGCGAGGAGTCAGCATACGCAGTGCAAAGCAACCTATAAAGAAGAAGAAAAGGCGCCTTTCCAGGCATCATTCTACAAGGGAGGATTGTATATGCAGTATGGCTGCAAGAATACATCAGAACCATTTTACACTTGGTAGAAGGATTGGCAAACTGGATGATAGGCGTAGTTTGATGTCTCTACTCCCAGAGTTTCGAACTGATTAAAGTGTTGTTTCACGAGTTTGGAAAGCCTTCCAGATGACAGGTACAAGAAAGGTTAATGGTGGTCGGCCAAGGAAGCCAACGATGACAGATGACTAATACTATATCCCCCTGCAGGTGAAAGGAGATCGCAGCCAGATAGTGTGCAATATTTCTCAGCAGTTCTGCATGGTTACCGGACGAAATGTGTCTCGGTTTACCGTAGCCAAACGACTTCCTAAAGGTGACCTATTCGGCCGCCATTGAACGCTGCATACCACTAGAGTGGTATAGAGAACACATAAAGACTGGAGATCTCATCAATGGACTCCTGCCGTTAGTGTGATGAAGTTATTTTCTCTCATACTAACAGGATTATAGACTGTGAACTATGTCTGATAAGTTATGAACATTTCAGAACTTTGTTACTTTTTTCTCTGCAACCATCATTTTCCAAAAGCAGCTGCCAGGAGTGAACTTACACGCTCCACCTTTGCATCGGTATAAGCTACAGTACGTGCTATTGACGGATGACCCACTCTGGAACCTTCTTGCACTGAATCTCTGCCTTAACGAAACCTTTTGTGCCACTCCAAAACACGACTTCTTGAAAGTGCCTCACTTGCATATGCTTGCTTAATCATGGTCCACGTTTTAATAGGGTTTTCCCCAGCTTAACGCAGAACTTAATGTTCACTCTTTGCTGACAATCAGCATCCATTGTGTCACCTTAACGAATGTGACAACGATCCGAAAAGTGTGTTGCTAAGCAGCACCTAGTAAGTTTGCGTGGAAACATAGTCAAGGTCATGGCAAGCAAGAATACATACCAGGTCACATAAGCACAACATTTGTTCATTTTTAGTACAGCAAACTCAGAAATAATAATAATAATAATAATAATAATAACTGTTATGGAACTTTTGTGACAAAGAATGTAATTAACTGTAACTGACTGCTATATGAAGGTATATGTGTAAATATTAAGACTTTTGCACATGTCTGTCAAATAACGTTGGAGTATATTGAAGATTTTCACAACCAAAAGAAAACGAAGAGCTCGAAAGAGGGGAAACCGTACGATGCAGCACTGAACCCTTTTTAGAACTTATAAAGCCCTCAAGGGAAGTGCCGAAGAGAACGAATATATTTCACATCACCTGCCCTTAAGAATTCAGAAAAAAAGTCTTCCCAACAACTCATTACAAGACACGATAGAAATCGCAACACATACAGACATGCACAATATTCCCCCCTCCCCCAAGAAAAACCTGAGCAGGGACAGGTACAACTCAAGCCTAAAAACTGAACAGGCAAAAAAGAATATTTTTTTCTTTCCTTCTCCCGAGTCTCTCCTTTCTGCTGCATGTCCTAGAAGAGGACTACATACAAAATGAATAAATGTCAAAAAGTGGAACACGAATCTGAAAAGATCTATGAACCGAACAGTAAAACCCATCCCCCCCATCCAAAAAAAAAAAAAAAAAAAATTCGATTGAGATGATTGAATTTGAGTAAGAGCGTGAGTAAAAAATAAGAGACAGAAACTGATAAATGAAAAATCTTTTTTAGGCCTTTAGCCAGATACATAAAGCAATGGTTAATGAAGCAAAGTTCAATTTAATACACTATACCAATGATAATTTACATTCTTTTAAGCATTCAAGAGCCAATTCAACATGAAAACGGATCTCATGTAACCTAAAATGAACCTAATTCGAATATTTTAATGCAGAATGTTTTAAAGCAGCTAAAGAAGCTTATCTCATGCCAGAAATTTAAGTATAATCATGCAACAGAAAATGATTCTCTAATAATGATGCAAAAATACGACTCCTAGTCATACATTTTTCACTCTGATGTGATATGGAGCCCAAATAAAAAAATTCGATACAAAAATAAGCTAATTCTCTTCCATTATATCAGCAACAGGAAAACAAACACACAAACAGACATTCTCCTTTATATGTACAGATTTTGTAAAAGTTACAAATTTTGACAAACTCTACGATTTGAAAGACAGCAGTAGCAACGCTTTTCGAAATAAAGCATTTTTATCTCCAATGCCAGAGACTGTTGCCACTTGAAAAAATGAGTACGAAAATTATCGGTTGCAGAGTTTTTAACTAGTATTTTAGCTGATTAAAGTCGTACGAAGATGGGAATAGTCGAAATGGCCTCCCACGAACTTTTGGAACCGGGAATTATGTATTTAATGCTTGGCAATGCTATTTTTATCGCAAAACTTAGAACTATTTTATTAACTTAGTCTAGGATTTGAAAGCGAGCAGGGGCAACAACTTTCGAATTAAAGCAGATTTCCATCTCCAGCTTGCGAGACTGTTGCCACTCGGAAAAATGAGGACGAAAATTATAGTTTTTCCGAGTTTTTAATTAATATCTCTGATTTTAGCTACTTTTTTCCGGAAAAAAGTGAACGCCGACTTTTTCCAAGACCCAAAAAAAGAATTGCAGAAAGTTTGGCGACGATAGCTATAGTATTGACTGAGTTATTAGAGGACAAACACACAGAGCTTCTTTATATATATATAGATGACAAATCACCCGAGGGCTATCTGCCTGAGGGATGTCTTCGTGGAGGACTTTCTAAGGGAAACTGGCTCATATACACGTTACACATTGGGAAAAACCACAGAAACTCCCAAGCAGCCAACTCGTTCGCCGGGATCCGAACCTCGCATCGAACTAGTAGTGTTCAGCGACTTAACCGCTCAGCCGCTAGTGCCCCCCCCCCGAAAGTTGGTTTGACAGAAATCTTCTGCATACAAATTCAGTATAAAAATCGATTAAAAGAATGATTTTTATGAAAAAAATGACAAACCAAAATTACCAAATTTCATTTCTCTTGCATCGAAATTGATGAGCTAATTTCTCTCACTCAACTCTGTTTGAAACAAACACATTTTGTTTTCCAAAATAAATATTACAAGCAAACTAAGGGATTAGCCATGGGAAGCCCCCACAGTCCCATCCTGGCTGATATCTACATGCATTATTATGAATCAAAATTGTTTGAAACTTTAAACTTCCGGCATGGTTCCGCTACGTAGACGATACTTTTACTCTGTTTGAAGGTAATAAAGATGATTTAAATAAAGTTCTTTCAACAATGAATTCTATTGATCCTGCTATTCAATTCACTTTTGAACTTGAGACTTGCAATTCTCTTCCGTTTCTCGACATTCTGGTCACACGTAACACATCCAACTTCAGTACTACGGTTTACCGTAAACCTTCATCGGTTTGCCTTCCACCACACTTTAAATCATGTCATCCGACTAAACAAAAGTTAGCTTCATTTTATTCCTATGTTTTCCGTGTTCTTCAAGTTTGCTCCTCCAAACTAGCCCTTGATGAAGAACTAAAGTATTTAAAAGCAATAGCTATTGACAGGGGCTTTCCACCCAACATTATTAATCAAGCAGTTAAAAAATTCTCATCTCAACACACCAAAAGGCACACTCTTGTTTTAGGAGATTATAAAAATTCTGTTGTCATTCCCTTCTTTCCATCAATTAGCTATAAAGTTGCACATATTTTGCAGAAATTTAACTTTTGGGTTGTTTATTCTCCCATCAATAAAATTCCGAGTTCCATACTCAAGGACCCCATTCCGGATATGAATTCCTGGGGTATTTATAGGATTCCTTGCCAGTGTGGTTTAATTTACATTGGCCAAACTAAGAGAGCCTTAAAATTTCGCGTCAAGGAACATGAGGCATATGTTAGGAAAAAGGAAACACAGAGGTATTCTGTTGCTCAACATTGTTGGTCCGAAAACCACACTTTCAGTTTTTCTGCTGCCAAAATTATTCAAAAAACATCTTCCATTGGAGAACTGGATTTTCTAGAGGCATTTCACATTCATAAAAATCTTTCTCTTCTAGTTAACGATCCTAATTCCAATCCAAATTTGCCTTCGGCCTTTAAAGAAATTATGTTTTAGTTCTGGTTTCACTAACAGATGGCGCCACTTGCTTATTCTTGTCCAGGCTTTCTTATCTTATCTAATCATTATTTCCTATCTTGTTCATTTGCGGTTTTGCAGCTGAAGATGGTGGTTCGGTAAAACCATCGAAACTAGTCCTGTGAAAATTTTGTAAATGTAACGCTGATTTTTGTTGTTTAACTTCTGAATTAGTAAACCAAAATTATTTTGGTTTATGCACATTCCAACAGAAATCAAAAGTACTTTATTTCTTTATTCACGGCATAAACTTCATACAAATATGTTAAATTCTCTCTCTGTGTATATATATATATATATATCCATACATATACTCTGGAGAAGGGTATCGTACGTTCGCGTCTTCAAGCCATATTTAATGCCACGTATAAAAAATGCATCAGAACTTTCCAAAGCTCCTTTAGATCCTGATGCTCTTCACGAGATCACTCGCAACTATGAATAGCAGCCATTACTCAAAATAGCTTCTTCGCTCGTTCCGTATATTACCAGAAATAAAAAGGTCAATACCTGGAATATTTCACGAAAGTTTTCCTATTTTCGGAACAGACATCGCATAAGGGATAATGTTAGCACATATAAGGGAACACTGCGTATATATATGCACAAAATAAAGCGAATAACTATTTGCCACCTTTGGATATTGCGAATATATTACGCAAAAATGAAACATATATTACGCAAAAATTATTTTAAAGTTTCTTGATGAATTTTGTTTAGAATTTCATGTTTAATAACAATATTCCAGATATCGGGCGATGAAAAAGAAGCATGCAGAAGTTAAAAAGGTAACCGTTTATATTAAAAGAAAATTAAAAACACTGAAGTAAAAATAAAATGAGTACTGAAAGTTAAAATGTTACATTAAAGAAATAATAATTACATTAGGAACGCTTTTTCTGTAGCTGGTGTATGCCAGATCGTCAAGATGCAGAAAACTATGAAATTCCAAGTTCACAGACGAAAGTAAAAATGAAATATGGGAAAAATACTTAGTTACTTTTCAAAGCATTTTCTTTGCAAGTTTAAAATGACAACAACAAAAAAGTTTTTCTGTCGTTTATGTATGAAGTTTAACAACAAGTATTTCAAATGACATTAACATACATAAATCAGGGGCTCCCAACCAGGGAAAGAAAGTACGAAATTAAATTTTGAAATTTTCTTTTAAATAAATTAAATTATTGTTTAAAAATTACAAGCGCGAAATTGGTGCGCGTGCAAAACATATATCTTGCACATGCGTCGACACCAGACTTAGAGCGCATTTGTTTATAATTATTATCATTAAAAATATAATTTTGTTTCATTTATAGTTAATATCATTAAAAATACAATTACAACAACAATTTTGTTTATCATTAAAAATACAATTTTGTTTTGGTGTGTCACCTTTATTTATTAAATATCATGTTCTACATAAACCATAAAATTCAGTTCAACAGCAATATCGCAAAAAATTTTTTAAATGAGTTTATCTTTAGAATTTCCGATACACAGTCTCGCGCGCTGGAGAAAAAAATGCCCCCCCCCAGTGCAGTGCTGCCATTGCTCACTTTGAAATCGTTCAGTAATTTTTAATAAAAATTCGTTGAAGTGTTATAAAATATGAAATCGATAATAAAACAAATTTCAAATTCAAATTAGGACCCATATTCTACGGAAGATTACGTTATTCAAATTTTGACGGCTCTAGGTAGCGTTGTTTTATCACAATGCGGCAAACATACATGCATTCATGCAGATTCTTCATTATTTATTTTCTTTAAATATAATACAGGACGATAATATTTGGTGGCAACAATTTGAAAAGTGTAACGCCTTTTATAGTGAACCAACGCAAAATGATAAAGCGAAATTTCTGGGCAAATTGCCCCTTCGAGTGAAAAATTTATTTTCGGCAAATGACGAAATTTAACCTCTGCAGTCTTCCGATTCCTTTACTGATACATTGGGAAAGTTTTATACGCGATATGAAAAAATATAATTAGACGATGTTGCTTACACAAGAAGTTGATTAAGGGGATGGTGAACTTTAAAATAGCTAAAAATCAACCAAAATATTGAATTTGATTTTTTACTCTCGTAATATTCCATATACGTAACTACATCGTACGCGAAAAACCGAATTGAAATATTCTAATTTTTAAAGAAGTTACAAGCATTTAAAATGTGTAAACAATGTAAACTTTGCGCTTTAAATTTTGGAGAAAAATGATACAAAATGTATTTCAACAGTTATAATTTATTTATTTGCTCAAAAATAGTGTTTATTTCTAAAAAAAAAAAAGGCTAGAAATGTTAGCTATTGACAGCTATTAATAAATTTAACTTTGATTATGTAAATGTTATACGCGTAGAGCAGGGCGAAACAAACTCGTTTTCCCTATTCGTTGCCCCCCCCCAAAAAAAAGAGATCAACGTCACTTGAACCAAAGCAAAAAGAGAAGTTTACCTGCTTGGAAAAAAACAGAAATAGTAAAAAAATGTTTTAAAGCATTAAAAGATAATGTAAATGTGACAAATGAAGGTAAAACATATGGTGCAGGTGAATTTTAAAAGTTTCATTAGATATAATGCATAAATTGTTTCTAGCTATAACTTTGAATCACATACCTATTTGCGATATGTTTATATTTGTCATATTTAATATTATGAGATTAAAAATTAAATGATTCGAAAATGTTATCTAGTGTTTACAAATTCATATTTAAAGTTAATTTGCTGTTTCTCATGACCATGTATTAAAGATTAGTTTGAAGAAAAACTTTGAATTCGATTTTCACAAAACACATTTTTTCGCAGTTCGTAAATCTTGAAAATGTTCCGTGCAACTGATTTTTAGTTTAAAATGAATGGTATTTAGAAGAAACATGTCATATGTTACACAGTAGAACTGGGTATGCATTTTTGGATAGAGACATTAGGTATATTTTTGGAAGCATGAAAGATGAAAAATAGCAACCGCCTTCGCCGGGAATCGAACCACAGACCTCCGGAATACCGGCCCAGCGCGCAGAACCACTACACCACGAAGGCACGCTAGGAAGCGGGAGAAATATCTTATAGGGTTACTAAGAAGTTTAAACTTGTGATAATGTTTAACAAAAAGTGATATTTTTCCGAAAACTGGGTTAAAGTCCTTTTTAAAAATTTCTGATGCATCATATTCAATAACGGATACACAAAGGCTTTTTTTTTTTTCAAGTCTTTATAACTAACTAAAAAATCAGAAAAAAAATATTAAAAATTAGCGCGCAAGGAACATTTTAAATCCTTAATTAAAGCAATTATTTGTTTTAACAATTTTTAATTTACAATAAATTGAAATTTTGAACATATATTTTATAAACTGATGTTTTTCTTGTATAAAACACAAAAACTTTATTTAAAGTCCACCGTCCCCTTAAATTTACAATGCATAATTCTGAAATATTTAAGCTTTCAAAGTAACAAAGAATATATTAGAATATAAAAGGAATGTTGACAGCAAGAAAATAGCTCGTAGTTTAGAGCAATAAATTGCTAATTCAGGGTCAAGAGGAACACGTGACAGGTAGATACTATTGAAAGAAGTAAGCTGCCGCTCAATCTTGAGGTCAAGGCTATAATATCCCATTCCAGCAAAGCAGTCACTCCTGCAACGATGAACCTGCCCGTGCAAAAACCCGATAGATTCACTCTGCTACTTCCATTTATCAAGTTGGATGGTCGAACGACACCCCGGCCATCGGATATACATCCTGAAGGGGGCATAGAGGAAGAAGATAAGACACATCGAACACTTTATTCCACGCTGTTTCGAGTTACGAATGTGATATATACGCGAGGATTATGTGTGCCTGAACATTTTCCTTCCCAAATGCCTGGAAAGTGGAGATGCATTGCAAAATCTTTCTTTCTTCCCAAAAATGAAAGGGAAGTTCTTTGTATGAAGGTCTCACCTTCCGATTCCTCCAAAACTGATAGCTACGTTATATATGAAGGTTTATCAAAAATGAAAGTGTTTCTGCAGCTGCGCAACGTTGCAATTTAAAAAGAAAAGCAACGGAAGAACAGTGAACAGCTAATTGGAATTGCACAACAAATTGAGTTATTGCTTAACATCCCCTTTGCCCCCAAAACACAAAAGTTGACCATATTTTCGAGAAACTACGAGATTATTACAATATATAACTAGTGAAGTATGTATTAGTCCAAAGGGTCTCTGTCCCTGAAAGACTATTGTTTTCGTTTTGCGATTCTGCGTTGAATCACTATAAATGTCCTTTTCACTTTTTAAACTGTTGCCACCAAATGTTAAGAGTCCTGCATTATGTTTGAAGAAATTAAATAATGAAAAATCTGCATAAATGTGCGTATATTTCTCGCATTGTGATAAAACAACGGTACATAGAACCATCGAATTTTGAATGACGTAATCCTCCTACGAATATGGGCATGTGGAAGCCCAAATTTGAAATTTGGAATTTTTTTTATGATCGATTTCGTATTTTGTAAAACGTTAACGAATTTTTGATTAACAAGCTTGTAGCGTTTCGCGCCTCCAACTTGCACGCAACCAAGAGGTGACTGTTGAAACTGGATAAATGACAGAGTCTTGCTAAGGGTTTAAGTCCCTTTTTATTCAACGTAATAAATTACAAGTGCGTGCTCTTGACGCTCACAAACTACGCCAACTCGGCGGTAAAATAAAAATAATAACCTGAAAAGAAACTAATGACAAGACTCTAAATACGAGGCTCTCTAAAAGTAACTAACCTCACTGCGTTTTACAATACCGCTGCTAATTCAAAAAACTTGAAGATCACTTGAACGATTAACAATTCTTCCAGGCAAGCACACAAGCCGAAACGCGGGGTTATTCAATTTCTGGCTAACTACCTCCGCGCTCGTGGTAAGAACAGCACACCTCGAACTCGTTTCCTTTCTATTTAACTCAGAATACTTCCGCTGATAATTTGAATCCTTGCGCGTTCTACTAAAATTTACATACTCTGGCATTGGCAGTTCCAGGGGAAAGTAAGGCTTGACAGGAAAGATAGTTTAAACTTAAAATAAATGTTAGTTAAAATAAATATAAACCCTACAAGCTCACTGATTTCAAAGCGAGCAATAGCAACACTCTACGGGGGGGGGATCTCCAGCGTGCGAAACTGTGTACCAGAAATTCTAAAAATAGGCTCATTTAAAAATTATTTTGCGACATTGCTATTGAACTGAATTTTATGGTTCAAGTGGAAAGAGCATGATATTTAATAAATAAAGGTAACGCAGAAAACGTTAGAAAGACGTCCTTTTGGACGTAATTTAAAATCTGTTACTAATTTTGTTTTATTTATTTTAATTAACCAGTTATTTTATGCTAAGCGTCTTTACTGTCACTTTTTCATTTCAGTTTTCCTGCCAGAATGCATATTGTTACGAATTTTGCATTTAATTTGCTACTTTTTTAGTACAATTATCATTAAAATTATCATTAAAATTATTTTGTTTTCCTCGTACAGTGCAGCGCTTGACGAGTTTTAAGAGAAAGCTATGCCGAAAAAGTAAAAATACAGGAGTTTTTATGCATTTAACATTTAATAAACAGATATCACGTAATTGCACTCTTGCTTTCCGGAAACCTCGAGAAAACACCACAATGTTCTCGTGCATGATCACAACGCTTATAAAAGCCGGAGGAAAACATCTCAGTTCGGTTGTTTACTTATTTGTTGCTGTTGACTGTAGCGAGTTCGCGGTGAGATCGTATTAGCTTTTTCTGTGTTTTGGATTGCGTTCTATTTAACGTTATAGTAGTTTAAAATATAACTACTGTGTGCTAATGTACGAATATCTGTGAGGAAAAATTTCAGCATTTTGTTTTATTTCTCGTGATAAGAATAAACTTTTATTAACTTTTCATCAATGTGCATTCAATCTATTACGAACCCGTAAGCACGCAACAATATTTTAGCGCGCGTACTTAAATGGAGTAGAAAGAGATAGTATTTAAAGGGAGGTTTTAGATTTCTTAAACAGAGCGTGTTCCGCATACCGAAGGCCACGTTACTAGTGGATATTCTACGTTAGCAGTCTGTCTTCGGCGTTGCTTTTTATTCTTGTCATTAGTGCTTGTCACGCCGGTGTATAGGTTTGAGCCAAATTGCGAGCTAATTATTTTGAGGAGTCTTTAGATAATTAAAGACTTAAGATTTTGTTTAAATCTGGATCCCTTACATTTGACTTACGTCATAAATGCTGGCTGTTTCTGTAAGCACAAGAAGTGCCTTCTGTTCAATTAATTAAGGTCCAAATGAAAGAGTCTTTTACACCTTTCTTACTCGCTGGTTCTCTAACTGGTGTTCAGTTAATTAAGAACTAACTGGTGTTCAGTTAATTAAGGTCCAAATGAAAGAGTCTTTTACACCTTTCTTACTCGCTGGTTCTCTACGCATAAGGAGTGCCTTCTGTTCAGTTAATTAAGGTCCAAATGAAAGTCTTTCACACCTTTCTTACTCGCTGGTTCTCTACGCATAAGAAGTGCCTTCTGTTCAATTAATTAAGGTCCAAATGAAAGAGTCTTTTACACCTTTCTTACTCGCTGGTTTTCTAACTGGTGTTCAGTTAATTAAGAACTAACTGGTGTTCAGTTAATTAAGGTCCAAATGAAAGAGTCTTTTACACCTTTCTTACTCGCTGGTTCTCTACGCATAAGGAGTGCCTTCTGTTCAGTTAATTAAGGTCCAAATGAAAGTCTTTCACACCTTTCTTACTCGCTGGTTCTCTACGCATAAGAAGTGCCTTCTGTTCAATTAATTAAGGTCCAAATGAAAGAGTCTTTTACACCTTTCTTACTCGCTGGTTTTCTAACTGGTGTTCAGTTAATTAAGAACTAACTGGTGTTCAGTTAATTAAGGTCCAAATGAAAGAGTCTTTTACACCTTTCTTACTCGCTGGTTCTCTACGCATAAGGAGTGCCTTCTGTTCAGTTAATTAAGGTCCAAATGAAAGAGTCTTTTACATCTTTTTTAATCGCTGGTTCTCTATGCATAAGAAGTGCCTTCTGTTCAATTAATTAAGGTCCAAATGAGTTTTTTACACCTTTCTTACTCGCTGGTTCTCTACGCACAAGGAATGCCTTCTGTTCAGTTAATTAAGGTCCAAATGAAAGAGTCTTTTACACCTTTCTTACTCGCTGGTTCTCTATGCACAAGAAGTGCCTTCTGTTCAATTAATTAAGGTCCAAATGAGTCTTTTACACCTTTCTTACTCGCTGGTTCTCTACGCAGAAGGAGTGCCTTCTGTTTAGTTAATTAAGGTCCAAATGAAAGAGTCTTTTACACCTTTCTTACTCGCCAGTTTTGTACGCACAAGAAGTGCCTTCTGTTGAATTAACCGAGTTTCAAATAAAAAGGTCTTTTAGATCTTTGTTTGTTTAAGATATCTTTGTAACATCTTTGTTCTTTACCGTGTTTATGAGATACTAGAATTATGAAAATGTAGAATTTCTTGGCATTTCCTTCCATGAATTAAGATAAACTTTCGGGTTTTCTTAATTTTTGATTGAAGGGTGGTTCGCGATTAGTTGCCAGGACACAGCGAGAAAAGAGAAAAAATCACGAAATCAGCAGATGGATTGTTAAGATCGGCAGACGAATAATGCAAATCCAGACTTTTTTATCGAGACTATTTCAAGGAGAGCTCCCTACAGCAAAACACACATCAGTCGCAGTTGCATCTGGTAATAAAATGCAACGGCTGACTACAGAGTGACGATTGACGAATACTTCAGTTTTTATGAGAGACTCATGCAAAACAGGAAAGAAAATGAAGCTTCCTCATGCTAGAAAGTCGACTAGGAATGTATTTATTATGCTAATTTACTTTAATGTTTAGGATATTTCTTCTGCTACATATTTCAATTCATTCCTTGATAGGTTTGAGAAAAAGATGAAAGTTTCGACAAGTAACATTCGATGAAACTGAAAAAGGTCGTTCATATTTTGAAATTCTAAACAGTACTTGTGAAAAACTGACATCAATTAAAAATTGATTTTAAAGAAATCCTAAAAGTTTCAGATTTTTAACGGTCGCTCAAATGAGTTTGTTAAGGTTTTATACGCTCTCGCTGAACTCGCAGTTTACCAGTCTGCTGTTTTACGCACACTTTACTAACCATTTTTAGCCCAAAGGAGCGTTATCTTAGAAGGGTTATTAGTCTCAAACGGCATTCTGCGTCGTTTAACTTTCTGCGTTGGTTCATTTTTCAAACTGTTGCCACCAAATATTATCGCCCTGCATTATATTTAAAGAAACTAAATAATGTAGAATCTGCATGAATGTTTCTCACACTGTTAAAAAAAAAAACGATACGTAGAGCTGTCAAATTTTGAATAACGTAATTCTCCAACCGAGCATGGGCACTTGGAAATCCGAAATTGGAATTCGCTTTATTATCTGTTTCATATTTTATAAAACTTTTAACGAATTTCTGATTGACAAACTTTAGAATTTCAAAGCGAGCAATGGCAACACTGTACGGGAAAAACATTTTTATCTCGAGCGCGTGAGGCATCTGAAATTTCGTGATTCAGATTTAACTGAATTTAGTACATATTCAATAATATCTTATTAAAAATTATTCTTATTAAACTTACTTGATTCCTTCTTTCATAATTCAAAACTGGGATCCAATCCAAATAAAATTCGCAGATATTTTCTGTTTTATTTTTATATTTTGTATTTAGTAATTTTTATAGAATATATTTTTGAATTACAACCTACAAAGTTTTTACCATCACCTTAAAGTAGATGCATTTCTAGGTATACCTGCAAAACATTTAAAAGTTTTCATTTAAAATTTCTCGAAATATACATGACTGGCGCATTTTGAAATTTGACGCATTTGTTACAAGCGACACTAACGCCAAATGCGGCTTGCACACATTGTTAAAATTAGTTGAAAGAATGAACGATGAAGCTTTTTTTCCCTCGTGCGCAATGAAAGGAAGGAAATTAGGTTGCCATAAATCAAGAATTTCGTTAAGTGAATTATTCTTGGCACAAAATGAAAGAAGTCAGCCAAGATAAATTTTTAAATTTCTCGATAAGTTTCTCATCAAATTTTACAAAATATTTATATTTAAGCAGAATCGAAATACGGGGAAGAAAAAAAAAATCGGCATGTCACTCAGAAAAGACCGATTTTGTCTCAGAACACCTAAGTTTGAACAATGCTATATATAAATACCGGGTGATCAAAAAGTCAGTATAAATTTGAAAACTTAATAAATCACGGAATAATGTAGATAGAGGGGTAAAAACTGACACACATACTTAGAATGACATAAGGTTTTATTAGAAAAACAATAATCTGATCAGAAAAGCAATAATTAGCATAACAAATTAAGACAAAGCAAAGATGATGTTCTTTACAGGAAATGCTCAATATGTTCACCATCATTCATCAATAATAGCTGTAGTCGAGGAATAATGTTGTGAACAGCACTGTAAAGCATGTCCGGAGTTATGGTGAGGTTTTGGCGTCGGATGTTGTTTTTCAGCATCCCTAGAGATGTCGGTCGATCACGATACACTTGCGACTTCAGGTAACCCCAAAGACAATAATCGCACGGACATAGGTCTGGGGACCTGGGAGGCCAAGCATGACGAAAGTGGCGGCTGAGCACACGATCATCACCAAACGACGCGCGCAAGAGATCTTTCACGCGTCTAGCAATATGGGGTGGAGCGCCATCCTGCATAAAAATCGTACATTCCAGCAGGTGTTTATCAACCAGGCTGGGGACGATGCGATTCTGTAACATATCGGCGTACCTCTCACCCGTCACGGTAGCAGTTACAAAACCAAAATCACGCATTTCCTCGAAGAAAAAAGGCCCAATAACGGTACCTTTTTTTGAACTTTTTTTTTTTTTTTTTTTTTTTTTTTGGTTCTAATAAAACCCCATGTCATTCTAAGTATGTGTGTCAATTTTTACCTCTCTATCTACATTATTCCGTGATTTATTAAGTTTTCAAATTTATACTGACTTTTTGATCACCCGGTATATATATATATATATAAGTCGCGCTTTAGAAATATGAAAATCGCAAGTTAAAATTCGGTAGTCAACTCGGTACACCGGGAAATATAGAACTCCCAACCTTTTTCTTGTGCGCAGTGTGTACATGTGAAGAGCCGCTAAAAGTCAGCAGCTTCACTACGATTCGAAGGGAGGTCAAACTAGCAATAATCACTGGTTTTAAACCAGTCGACGGTGCTTAAATATTTACCGGTTTTGGGATCACTTTTATAATTCTATGTTAATTAGGCAATTCTGGAATCACGGTACAGTTTCTTGCAATGGTGTCGGAATATTCTTCAAACAACAGATGCTCTTTAATTAGATTTTCTTAGTGGGGGGGGAGAAATATCCTTACGTAATACACTAAAGGAGTTAATATACAGGACATTTCATATTTTCCACAGATTCAAAGAAAGCTAAAGACAACCGTAAATTATACAAAATGTACTGTAAATGACACAAAAATACCAAAATTTTAGAGATACCGAATTAAAAATTTTTTGTCTATTAATTATTTTAAAAGATCTACCAACGAACGCTCACCATACCTTTATGCGTTAAACGACAGGTGTCAATTTTGTTGAGTACAGATTTTTCGCAAGTTTTCTTCTACCCTTGTTCAATCAAAAAATCGAATAAAATTTCTTACCATACAATTCCAAACATTAATGATCTTCACTTACCTAAAAAAGAGAGAAAAATTATAAACATTAAAAAATGATAAATAATACAAAGACATTAATTTATGCAAACATAATTTGAAAGCTTTTATCAATTTCTATACATTTATAACTAATACTAACAGATGCAAGAAAAATTTGAAATAATAACGAACAAAGCTAATACGATATTGAAGCGTGCGTATGGGTTTGCAGTAGACTGAATGCACACAGAAACGATGATATCTTGATAACATTTATTTTCCAAAAAAAAAAAACACTTCACAATTCTGAAACTTTCCACAAAAGCTCTCGTCCAGCTCTTCACAGTATCATGGAGCACAATCAGCAGTGACACTTCAAACCACTAAGATCGTTAAACACAACGCAATGCAAAGCGCATACAAAGAGCGAAGCTAACACAGAAATATCTCAATACTCCGAACTCACGCTGAACTTACAACTGAGAGCAGATGCTCTCTTCGGCCTCATATCGGCTTCATCCGGCAGCTGAGAAATTTCCAGTACCTCTCGAAAGTACTAGAAGGCATATGAGGGCCGGATATGGTTACAGCTACATATGGAATCAATTACAGTTATTCAGTTACAATATACCTTACGGTGATACAGGGACCGGACTAAGCTCAGTATATTCTCGCCAAATTTGGCGACAAAAATTCAGTTCCTCAAATTGTCGCTAGCTTGGCGAGACAGCCATTTACTCAATGTTAAATAGACTTGCGTACATACATATGAGAAATTACCAATAAATTTTAAATCAAATCATTTCTTTACTACTAGCCCCACCGCTACACAAAACAAAAGAAACATCACCCTCCCAAAAAAATAGAGAGAGAAGAAATATATGCGTCAACACCGCTATATTTAATGTAATATTTTATTTCGGAGATTCCATCTAAGAGAAAACTAATAGTACAATATCAGAAATCAATAAAGGAGTAGGATTGAAAAAAAACACAGCAATTTAAAATGATTTTGGCAAAGCCTACAAGGATTATCTGCCATGTGTGGAACGCTTTCGTGGAAGACTTACTACGGTAAACTGGCTCGTATTCATGCTATACTTGATGAAAACCATGAAATTCTTATACAAAGCGTTTACACCACGAACCCGACTACTATCAAAGAAAACACGCAATGGTGCTGCTCATTTTTTTCCCCCATGTTCAAAATTTACAACTTTTCTTAATTTTTTATTTGCACATCAATAAATTAAAACTTTACCACAGATTGTGTAATCGTATTAAATGAGCTGATATTAGCATAAATTATTACCGAAAAAGATTTGCAGTTAGTTTTAGCTTATAGAAATACATATCTACAAATACATCTAACGACTAAATCCCATCAACAATCAATGGAACTTTCTTTAAGATTTGAAAGGTATCCTCCGACCACCTGATGCAGAAGTGGAAAATGGAGATAAAGAGAGACGTTCGAAATTCGCTCATGTGAGAAAAAAGATGCAGAAACTCACTCCACCACACACCTCTTTCTTTTTAAATAAGTAAGCAAAACGAAGGGGGGGAAAGTCTTCCCATCTTACTCCCCCATCGTAAGTTCCACCATCCATCACAATCAGCCGAAAATTTGTCCGCATAGCGTTAAGTCACGTGCTACCGTTACGATGCCATTGCCGCCGTTACCAAGGCAACGTGGGAAGAGGAGAGAGCATGCAAAAGGCGAGCGACACGTGGAAGTTACAGTTTTGAACTGTCTCCATGATGACGCGAGAGAGGGGATGAAGAGTCACGTGACAAGAGGGGATACGAAGCCGCTCTCGGACGGCCATCTTGATTTCTAGAAGTAAGGGTTGGCGAAGGGTCTAGAGAAACAGGAGCAACAGTTGGCTCTGTTGAAACAAAGCAAGAGTTTCTAGATGGTAGTTTGCACATAGCAATTATTTTTTCACCACGAAATTTAACAAACTAAATTTCCAGAATTAGCAATTTTTATTCGTGTTTAAATAACTACATTAATTTTTAATGGCAGATTTAATGTCCCGAAAAAAAATTCTTCAACAGTTTTTTAAATGTTTTAATGATATCAGATGATATATATGTATATGTAATACACTTATCTTATGCCTAGGCAACAACAAAACGAAACTTTATCATGATAGCTGCAAAATTATTATGATCCTGTTTCCAAAAAAACTAACTTTTAATCCCTGGTCTCCTAATGTTAGACATCTGATTTATATGCGTAAATGTTAATTCTAGGCACAACATGTTCTCGCATCCTTAACCTAACCAAAAGCAAAAAGTTATTCACACTAACAATACTAACTTACTACCAGCTGAGTTGCTGACCCGCCTGTTATATGACTATCAGCATTTGTACTCAATTGGTGGAACATTCTACGGTCGTTAGGCCTAGCCAAAAATCTCTACAGAATATTAAAATTTATAGCGTTATTCGTAAAAGATGGGTATTTGTGACCTGTGGTTATTAAAGAGACTCTATCAAGGCTTTGACAGAGCTGAATGAAGATTTTAGCAATGTTTTATGCATTATGAAGTCAAGGGTAACTTGGGTATAAGAAGTTATTCTGATCCATTATACTGAACAGTATCAACTGGGTATATTAATGGACATCATATGTGCTGTTCACATAATTGCAGAGTTCCTGTGTAGTATTTGCTTGTCACATTCATAATAGTCACTTCTGTTATGCACTTATTTACGGTTCGCTTAAAATTCACTTATGTATAGACTCCCGGATAACTGAATTCAGTACTACTAACAACACTAGTTGATTCTTCACATTAACAACACTACTAAAGGAACATCGAGTATTGCGTTACCAAAAATAAAATACAGCAAATAGCTATTCTGATACCACCTTCGAAAATGGCACTATGTTCCAGTATACCGTCCTGTCGAAACTGGGCAGCTCTGCGCGTATTCTGAAAATACCATGCATTACCACGATGCCAACTTTATTTATCTTTTCCTTGATGCTATTATGAATGGATTAGAGATTGCGCGTTTCCGTTAAAAAACAACGGTTCAACAAAAAGCAACTAGAATAGAATCCTGACTCAATATAACATTTCTTTCCTTAAATGATTAATGCAAAATACTATTTTAATTTCAATGTTTTTTTCGGTAGTTACACGAAAGGTGGGATACAAAATCTATATCTGGCAAGTAACTGATTTTCAAGAGCCTCTGCTAACAGTTTTTTTTTTTTTTTTAACTATTACTCTTAAGGTAGTTATAATTTTAACAGAATTGTCCGATAAATACCATCTTATGATTCTGTATGGAACTAATGCTGATAACAATACTATTTTTACAGGTTTAGACGCTTGACAGACGTTGGGCCCACAATTTCTGCGCTTTGGAACTTTCCTAAAATCTACAAATACTAAAAGGTGTATTCACAGTTCTACAAAACCGACTGCTCCGTCGCGAAACTCAAGAGTTACTCTACTCTGCAACAAACCAGCAATTTTGTAGTCTGTTCTGTAATGAGTTCTTTAACAATGACATCTCACGAGGGCTAAAAGATATTAAGCTATATGAAGTTATTTGCATACGACAAAGTACACGAGGAACGAGACAAAGCATAATAGGACACGACAAAGAATGAAAAGGAGGATGACTTCGTAGAAGACATTCTGACAGAAACCTGGCACGTAATCACCTTACACATGGGAGAAAATAAGAAAGCCAACCACACAGTCTGTCCGTTGGCTTGGGTTCGAACCTGGGAAGAGTTACCAGTATTCAGCAACATTAACTACACGGCCATTGGCGGGGGTCTGAGGATTGAAATGAAATGGAAGATATCATACAGGGGAAAGAAGCTGTTATTTATTGATTTGCAAAATATTTGAATATTTAATGTCATCTTATGACATTTAAAAGTATAAAAAGAGATTGGTTTAATGGGTGTTATAGTTTCACTTTGCTGGCCACGTGAGGGCGCAGCTTTTTTTTTTTTATTTTATTAGCCCCAAAATTGTTAGCCCCCAGAAGGACTAATAATTTAGCTTTGGCACTTAACGTTGAAAACTTTAAATGTCGGTTCACTTTTCCAATTGTTGCCGCCAAATGTTATCGAACTGTGTTATATTTAAAGAAATTAAATATTGGAGAATCTGCATAAATGTATGTATGTTTCTCGCATTGTGATAAAACAACGGAACCTAGAGAGCTCAAATTTTGAGTAACGTAATCTTCCACCGAACATGGGCATCTGGAAGCCCTAATTTGGAATTTTAAATTTGTTTTATTATCGATTTCATATTTTGTAACACTTCAAAGAATTTTTATTAACAAAATAAACGATTTCAACAAGGCGAGCAATGGCAACATGGTACGGAGGGGGAAAAAAAAAATTATCTCCAGTGACAAGTGTATCCCGAGACTGGGTATCGAATATTCTAAAGTTATGCTCATTTTAAAATTATTTTGTAACATTGCCGTTGAATTGAAATTTATGATTTAAGTGCGATGACTATTTAATAAATAAAGCTAACACACAAAAGGTTACAAAAAAAAAAAAAAAAAAAAAAAAAAAAAAAACAGCCCTTTTGGGCGTAATGTAAAATTTTAAAGTTTTCAGATTTTTTTAAGTTACTGGATTTTGTTAATTATTTTTTCTTACCGCTTTGCGGATTATTTGATTGAATCTAGTGGCAACGATAAAAAAACGATGAATGTTCTTCTGTAAGCAAACAAACTGTAAATAATGTTTCCCATGTGATGAAATAGCAAAAAATCCAAATATGCTGTGGATTTCATCAAGGAAGAAAGATTTTCTTATCAAAAATTGATAAAAGTTGAAGGGAAAAATAAGAAAATACAAATTAGAAACACAGACAATAATTCTAAAATAAGTTCACATTGTTTCGCACAGATGCATACGCAGTAAGATAAAGTTAGGTATTTGAATACGGCAAAACACATGATTGCCATCTGCCCAGGAGAGGGATGCTTTTGTGGAGGACTTCCTTGGGAAAAAAATGGCTCGTATTCACATTCACATTCAATCAACCATCCAGTTTAATCAACTATGCAACTCGGGTCGAACTACCAGTATTCGGTGGTCTTAACCACTCAGAAATTGGTGAGGCACATTCTATGCAGCATAAGAATCTGCTCGTGTACGTTTATTTTATTTCTAACTAAAATTCTTCCGATTCTTTAAATGACGATTAGATCATTGAAACTAAGCTACAAAGAAAATAAATAAGAATTTTCGTAACGCAGTCTTCCGGTAAATTCTTTGAACCACAATCATTCATCTTCCTTTTACCAGAGCATTCTTCTTACGTTCTGGAAAGTTTCGCCGCCAAGAATGATTCGTGATTTCCAATGAATTTCGTTGACGTCCTTTTCACGGGTGGTTGAGCTCTCATCCGACAGACGATAACGGTTGCTCTACTCTCCACATTATCTCCGGATCTGAATCCATCGGTCAGCCAAAAAGTTTGGCGGAAGCTAGTCTAATGACCTCACTCTCTGAAATGGCCGAATGCCAAATAAGGGGTTCTTTCTCCTTAAAGGCAGCGCCGCGCCATTAGCGGCGGACCATCCAGCAAGCTAGGCACTTCTGAGAGCCCAACGCTTACAAGACTATTAACTGAAGGAACAGATTAATTGACTCAACGCTGCGGTAAAAATCAAACGCATTAGCTCCTTTCAAGAGTGGCATGCAATTGAATGACCGACGCAGGACAATTTGCGCAACGCACGCTAATGAAACTTATACGAATATCATTAATTTGCGCTATTTCTCTGTAGCATGCATCTAGGACACGCCATAAGGAAAAGCCTAAGACTGATCGACGATTGGATAAAAAGATAATCAAGTTCATTTTTCAGCTGCTCACTCTAAGGATATTTTTATTATTATTGTTGCGTGCGTACGGGTTCGTAACAGACCGAATTAAATAAGACAAACGATACAACACAACCGACGATAGCTGGATAAAATTTATTTTACCAAAACGAAAATTTCATAGCTCTGGGACTTTCCACAAAAATACTCGTACAACTTTCCACAGCGTCACAAAGTGCAATCACTAATTACACTTCAAACTATCAAGACACAACGAAATGTTAAGCTTCTCTAAAAGGCGATGCTCTCTCGGATATCTCAGTACTCCTACTACAGCTCTGAACTAACAGTGATACAGGGGCCGGATCAAAATGTCGCCAAATGGTCTCCAAGTTTGGCTACAACAAATAGTCGCCAAAAGCATGGTTTACTTGGCGATATCTCGCCAGTTTAGCAAGATAACCATTTACTTAATGTTAAAAAGACTTGCCTCTTTATCCTTAATTCTACGGCAAAGCATCACTTTTTAGATTTTCAAGTTGCATTATTTAAAAAAATTATAATAATTTCTCATATAATTTCACCACAATTATCTACATATGTACAAGATTCATAGCTTTATTAATTATTATTTTAATGGTCTGGAAAGTCTACTTATAACTCATAAGTTACGCATTTGATTTCATTCCTCCTGTTAACAAAGAAGCTTAATTTCTCTAAAAACGGATAATGAATTTGAGAAATGTTTCTCTTTATTTGCAAGCTTTTCTAAACAAATTTACAAAAACAAGGAAAAAAAATCAATGCATTAATAACGAAATAAATAAGTATTTCACTTTCTGCCCTAAATTATCCGTTGCCCATATTCTGAATTTTTTTTTTTATTTTTTTATTTTATTTTATTTATAAAACCCTGCAGATAGAAATGGGCTTCGTTTGTCCATTAAATGTTCCATGGCCATATGCTGTCCCACTTCTATCCAAGCAAGAAAGGAACTTCTATCCAAGCAAGTTGCTTCCTGCCAGGTTGGCAGGAAGCAACTTCTGAACGTGCTTAATTTTGAATGAATAGCATTGCAGGACATTTGGTAAAGTTTCGCGAATTTGCAGGAATCGGGTAAAATTCCTCTTGTCGTGCACGTTCCCACACCACTTTTCATCTCTTCGTGCAAAGCCTATAGCCATATATTCCACTGACATCGGAGGATTTGCCTTCTACTCTCTGCCAGAACTCACGTCAAATCAACCAGTTTCTTTGAAATTACGACATCCAAACACCTTTGAGAGACTTCGGACCACAGCCGCGTCTTATATCCTTAATGGCCGGAACTTCTTCAAGACAAGCCGCCCAACCGGTTTAGTGGTTAGCAGTCGCTGACTGCCGTGATGAAGGGCCTGGTTTCGAATCCCGGAGAAGACATGGATGTTTGTAAATGGACAGTGTCGGTGCGGCATTCTAAATATGTCCTCTCGTGTTGTTTGGTGGAAGGGGAGAAGGGTGGGAGACCCTCGGAGCCGTCCCTACCCGAGGTGCTCTCCAAAACTGGGGCCCACCAGCGGAAAGACGCTGAACACTGGTAGTTCGGTTCGAGGTTCGAATCCCGCGAACGGGCTGACTGCATGGGCGTTTCCGTGGTTTTCCTCATGTGTAACGTGTATACGAGCCAGTTTGCCTTAGAAAGTCCTCCACGAAGGCACCCCTCCCTTTAGGTAGATAGCCCTCGTGTGCTTTGCCATACTTAAATAATCCAATCCAATCCAAAATTGGGGCCGGAACTGAGCTAAATCGCACTGTCTCCTGAATAGGTGCTCAAGGCTACGCCAACGGCAGGCGTAATCTAGCGATGCTTGCTTTCGAGGGTTTGCGCTGACTACGTCAGACAAGTCAGCATAAGCAACAACAACACAACTTCTTCAAGAGTGTTGAGGCACAGTTACCGTTCTTGTAAAAAACTTCAAAAACAGACACCGAACATTCACTGACAGAGTTATAACGAGCTTTTCAGACGCAGAGTAAAAGGAGCTGGCAGCTAAAGTGTTAGCGCAACCACCTTGGCCCAGCTGGAAGAATATACAAAAGAAACAGAATGACGACTTACTAATAAAAAATTATTTCCTGCACACACATGTTTTACGTTATAACTTACAATCATTAAACCCACTTAAATAGGTTTTGTTCTGGTGGAGATTTTGTGGCGATCGCTTTAAGAAAAGATCCAAAGCAATTATTCCCTTTAAAGATTTTTACAGCAAAATCCATCAATCCTGCAGAATGAAGGCAAATTCCACAAGCACATTGTATAGGTAAAAAATATCACGATTTGTCTACAAACACGTCTAGATAACAACAGACAAAACGCGTAAGAAAATGGCGACAATGATTGTTAAAACTGAAGAAGTGTGAAGTCCATGACTTAATTCTTCAGGTAATTTGTGCCTTGTTGTCAAGAGTTTTCCCCATTTTGAAACTTCTGCTATTTCCACAAAAATGATTGAGATAATACGTCAAGTACCAGGAACCGCATGTACAGTGCGTGTGTTTTCATTAAATCTAACGTTTCGTACGCACAAATTCCCATTGCTTCACTTGTCTTCGGGTCAAATTTCAGGTCATTCTGACAAGTGGTTCTTTTTTTACAGCTTTTTGAATGTGGAACTAATTATAACCGCTATGTATGACTCCATACTGTGCATAACTATAACAAGTTCTAAAAGTAATGATTGTACACTTCTTTTTCTAACTGATCATGTGAAAACTCTGACGGAAATCATGGCGAGATACAAATATTCGTGCAATTTAAGTAAAATTCCAGTGACTCGACAAAGAAACCTCAGAACCATACTGCCTACCTCGAGACGGAGTTAACACTAAATGAAATCAAAAGAAAATGGGGGGAAAATACAGATGCCATACTTCAAAATATTTACGTTTTTATTTATTTTAACACGGTGCTTAAAATACGAATGCTTAAAGTTAGGAAATTCCAAACTCCAATAAGTCGGGAAGGTAAAAGTCTGTTTTCATGAATTAGGAATGGGAAAGGTGATAGATCGATTAAATTCTAAGATTCCTACGATTAGCAGTCAGCATTTTGTCTTATTTAATTCAGTTGAAAAGAAAACAGCTATAGAAAAACGTATAATTTTTGAAATTTAAATGTTTTTTAAAACGTGTACTTTCATTCTCTTCCCTTCCTCGATAAAAATTAAAAATATGAACACACAGTCCGATGCTAACATGATTTAAAATGTTTAAGCAATAAGACATGAACTGCTATTCGAATCAAGGAATACATTATCATAATATAACTCTAAAATGATATTATTATATCCTGTCAATTACGGCATGCCCATAGCAATATTAATTACACTTATATGGGTTACTTTTATGTATTTTGGAGGAATGTCATTTTGGAGGAAGCGTCAGTATTATTTCGTTTATAAAGCTATCGGCTAGCTCTAGATAAACTATCATCAGATAATGTCAAACTTTCTTATAAGAACTGCGGGGGATTTATTTAACTTACTTAACACTTAATTTTATTTTGAAGCAACCTTTTCTATCGCTCTTGCTTTCAACTCAAACTTTATTGCTAGAATGTAAATGAGTTAGCGCGCGCGTATTCCAATGAGGTTGAAAGAAGTTAGTATTTAAGGGAAGGTTTGGGAAGATGAATCTATATCGTATTCTGCCTGCCTGAATTCCAGGTTGATTTACTAGCGATGGGATTTCTGTGGCGTTAGCGTTTCTTGCGATTAGGCTTGTTTGCGCCGACTTTTACGAGTCAGAACCAGCCTACGCGTTAAGTAAAGCTGCGAAGCCCTAAGGCTAAACTTAAATCCATTTAATTTTAAGTTACCCTTTTGCGTTTAGCCAAAAATGTTGGCTTTTTTGTAAGCACCAGTTGGTGTCACCTGTAAATTTTAAACTGAATTAATAAAGACTTCTTTAGACCAGGGGTTCTCAATTGGTGGTACGCAAGAGAAAAACAGGTGGTACGCAAAGAAGCAAAGTATTTTTAACTATTAAATTCAAAAATTAAAAACCCCAGCATCCTGATAGAGTTTTTTTCTCTAATACTCGTAAATTTATGCGATATCTGAGCTTTGTTCAAGAGTGGCGCTGGTAGTAATACTTTGTAGTGGTGGAACTAAAGGTTTTCAATTTTTTGTTTAGATGGTCAAAAGGTTGAGAACCGCTGCTTTAGACCCTGCTCTGGACTTTGCTGTATTTAGGGATAATTCCCTATACAGTCTTTTAACGTCTAGTTAGTTTATAACTACCACAGTAAACAAGTCGTTATAGGACATGAAATAAATGATAACTTGCTACTGGAAACAGACGTAATAATGAAACTTATCAGTCGGTGAACACTTAAAATTTCGGTTGCTGTGGAATAAAAAACGCATTAATTTAACTTAGGTTATTCTGCAGCATCTTCCAAAGAAACAATCACATTTATTCCATGTTATTGACTTGACAACTGACATATAAAATGAGCCTTTACTACTACTCTGTCTTGTTGAAGTACGGAAATGTAAATTTACTATTCACATACAGTTCAAGTAGTTGACTATTCACATATAATAATAGAAGTGATACAAGCAGTCGACATTTTGTACTTGGAAAATATGTATGTCCATCACAGCAATGTCAAATGCGTTTATAATACAAAAATTAAACATAAAATATTAAGTGCAAATTCTGAAATGCAAGTATTGGTAGTAATTAGACTATGACAGGAACATAATAGGAACACTTTAAACCATGAATGACTGACAACGGGAGGGAAGCCCAAGCTGTTCAAGCCATAAGGCTATTTCTTCCCAACAAGACAAAAACTGCACACATTCCTATTTAGCCGATATTTTCTTTTTCATCCCATCTAAGATGTTCAGAAAAGGAGTGGGGGTAGGAATGATATCGGAGAGAAGACAGATGACCTTCCACCCCCTCTTCGCCGACCCACCCTCCGATTCCGCAGGAACTTCGACTTCTTGATGGCGAACGATTCCTGAAGCTTTCCGATGGAGAAAATCTCTCATTGGTTCCGAATCTCAGAAAGGATTGACTAATAGATTGGAGATAGGGACATAAAACATGGATTCCGTATTTTACTGTCGATAAAAAGTTAAAATAAACAAAGCTATTAAAAAATTATAACGCCGGCTAAATGATGCAGACTGAAAACAACTGTACAATATATAACATTTTCTAAAACGTTTGTTTAGCATTAAATATCGTCCTAACTTTCTCAGCATTCTTATCGTCATTTTGAAAATGTCAGTCAAGAAGCTAAACAGCATAAAATCCAAAAATTGGGATCATAGCAGAAGCACAAGAAGAAGGTATACATTTTGGTTCGTTAGCAGATAGCTTCGAGTTCACCCACCACAGCTTTCTGAAAAACCAGAAAACCATAATAACAGCAAAACGCAGCTGAAAGTTTTATATCCAGACGCTGTCTCTATTTCAACTAGATTCACAGAGTTGAATATACGTGGTGCTTCAGCGAATCAATTACAAACTTTGATACACCTAGGCGATACGACACAAAATACAAGAAAGAAAGGGCACGAACAGGGTCAGAAGATATATTTATTAACCATGTGCAGAAGAAACAGAGAAATAAGAACAAAAACAGACGATCGTCAGAGAAGGTGTCCGAAATTACGTTAAAAATATATCCTCAGCACGGGATCGGCAAGGTTGGCCCGGCGTATTGGCCAGCAAGATCGTCAGACGTCACTTGCATTGACTAATTCCTTTGGAGGAACGTCAAGGCATTGGTGTACGAAACCCCCGTTAGAAGTGCAAAGGAACTTGCTGCACGCATCGTGGCAGCTGCTGGAGAAGTACAGGACAAGCCTGGTATTTTGCAGAACATCAGATCTTCCATGTGCCAGAGATGTCAGGTTCCGGCTGCGTAATTTCAAACAACTTCTTTGGTGATGATCGCTGTCTGATTTCCTTCTTATTTCTTAGTTTCCGCTGCATTAAGCAAAATAAACATATATTCTCACCCTTTTTATGTTCCTCCTTTCTTGTGTTTTAATTCACTGCCGTGCCAGGAAAACCTTTTCGACTATACATTGTTAGATGATTTTCCATCGTCTGGGTGTACTCTATCTCTACTGAAAGTTTGAAACTGATGTGCTGAAACACTCTGTATAAACCATACATATCTATTAACCAGTTAACTATGGCGCTCTCGTTTAAGAGTGCGCACCGTTTTGTGTCGCCAGAATTGAGCCATGACGAGTATATTCGTCAATCACAGAGTAAATTGCGCTGGTACGATATTGGATGAAAAAGACGGGTTTATTTTATAAAACTGAATCTTTTATTACTAATATTTACTTATTTGGTTAACATAAGCATATATTACGTACATATTAAACTAGTAACGCAATAAGTTCAATTAAATATTATACATATAAAAGTAAGAATTTAAATTCCTGGTGTAGAGTGACATTCAGCGAAACAGGGTACTATACACAATGGAACTTTGCAAATCGAACACTAGTTACGCGATTCCTTACTGATCTTACGTTTGTAGCAATGCGAACACCTTCGCGTAGGGTTTTTTTTTTTTTTTTTTTTTTTTTTTTTCTTTCCGATGTTCCGGGTATTTAATCCGGAACATGATTCCCACCTAATTGGCTAGGTCTAAATGGCCGAGTTTGTGCCGATTTATTTCTTTCAACTGGATACGTCGCAAAAGTGTCTTCAATAAATTTGAGCAAAAGGTTGATACGCGATATGTTCCATTTTTTTTATATAATATGAATGCATTCAGACACATAATGTCTAAGGAAATAGAGAAATATCTTTTGTAGTACTTTTTGAGTCGTTTTCTTGCTGTGGAGTACGCTATGATAATTCCATCGCTCATCTCCACTCCACCCATTTTTTATTATAAATCAATCACTAGCTCTGGTTTCTTTTTCTCTGGTTATTTTTCTTTTCTCTGTTTCTATTACGTTGTCATTATGTACAGTACTTACAAAATAAACCTCCCTCTTATCTTTCCATTTCATTATACGCATGACGAGTATACTGTTAACTGGTTAAGTTAACTGGTTAGTTATCGCACAACAATCACAGTTAACTGGTTAAGAAAACTACTTTTTAATATTAATTTTACTATTTATTTTTATTAGTAGCAATGATTCTTACTGTTTTCATTTATATCTTAAAAATATTTTGGCGTGGTCTTAATTGCCACTTCCCAAACCCTGTGATCCAATCGCTTACTATTAAGAGCTTCATTCTGTTTTCATGTAATACGCATCACCGATAGTAAGGTATTCATTGATGTAGAAACAAACATCCTATTCGATTATTTTATCTAATTTACTATGATTCCAGTTGCTCAGCCTTTTATATTTCCAATACACATTATTTCAACTCTGTATTTGCAAATTACTCATTACCGATTTTATTTGAATTACCGTGTCTAACACAATTAACATTCTAACTACTTCGTGCCATTAATTCAGACAATCAGCACCAATTTTTCGTTTATACATATAATTCGTGTATTGACAGAAGCATAAAATATGGGAATAAATAATGGCGGCTGAATAAGGTCCTGAAAATTTATAAAGTTAAATTAACCAATTAAAATATGATCTAGGACAATTTCTAATCTGCTTTTATAGGCTAGAATATAGGCTATAAAACTACTAAATGATTTTTTAAGGAGCATAAGGATTACAAATACTTAATCAGAACAGAGGTTAGAATGTATAAGACAAATTCACTGCTTGAGATTTTGAATAATTTCGGCAAAAACAGAATGCAAAAATATACGACAATCAAAACTAATTGGCTATTCAACCAGATCATAAAAAACATCAGATGTAGGAGATCCTATCCCAATAAGCTGTTTCTATTTTTGGCCCAGAGGAGCAATTTTCCCAGAAGGGTCATTAATTTCGTTTTGGCATTTTGCGCTGGTTCACTATAAACGGCTTTTCACTTTTCAAATTGTTGCCACCAAATAAATTCGAAATTCAAGATTCGGGTTTCCAGGTGATCATGTTCGGGTGGAGGACTACGTTATTCAAAATTTGATAGCTTTACGTACCGCCATTTCTTCCCAGTGCGAGAAATATACATACATTCATGCCGTTTCTTCATTATTTAATTTCTTTAAATATAATACAGGGCGATAATGTGTGGTGGTAACAATCTGAAAAAGTGATACAGTCGTTTATAGTGACAAAATGCTCGGCCACGACATGACGTCACGTTTTATCCCCCTTCAGTATTTTTTTTTAATTATTACTGGCATAGACTCTTCTGCTTCTCTTTTTCAATACTTTGTTTATGCTCCCAAAAAATAATTTTATTCCTGACCTAAGAAGAACAATTATATTAATTGTACTTACAACAGAACGTTGCAGATTTCCTTATAAGCTCATGTTAAGACATTTTGATAAACCATATGGTAAGCATATCGCAATATAAATCACAACATAAAAGCTGCAGAATCCGACTGTCTGGTAAGGGGGGAGACAAAATTGAATGCAAAGCGAATTAAAACATTTTATAAATGTACAATAAACAAATAAATACAATGTATGTACAATAAACAAATAAAGTACAATAAACAAATAAAGTACAATAAATAAGTACTGATGTGTACAATAAACAAATAAAGCGAAGAATTTAACACATGCGGGAGGCTTTAAAAGAAGCTGCATTTCTCTCAATCTGCCACACACGAATTTAAAAAAAAAGATTACACAGAGAATGAGACAGAAGGAGAAACAGATAAGACTCTCCCCACGTAATAAACAATACCACCCGTTTAACTCATTCTTGTCATGTATATACACAAACCATTTTACATACGTAACATAAATGGTATCCCGCAGTTTTCCCGCACGCTTTGCCAATTCCATAGCACGCCACAGTAACTCAAGACCAACGTCCATTTTATGAAAAGAAAATACAGGCGAACATTTAAGCCGCAGCTGTAAGTGACAATTTTCCAATTCCCAACAAAAATTTATATGCCGTAAAAGTTTCACGGTTCTTCGTTCCCTTCCCCCCTCCTAGGGCCGTTCGCCTGGCGCATTTCCAAAACGCCCCCGAGGGCACGCCGATGTTTGGTCAGCTTGCCAACTGGCCAATGTCCAGGGATATGCAATACGCACTCGGCATTCGCTTCGGATACTCGCGTGATGCAAGTAACTAACTAACTCGCTGGTAATTATTGTTTGTTCTTCGAAGGGCATTCTGGGATACATGGAATTTTGTGAATCAGTCATGGAGGACCATTCGTCCAGGAAAAGTACGAATATATGTTTGACTGACCGATTCTCACAGGCTTCACGATAAAAATTAAAATCTCACCTATACAAATAAATATACTAAAAATATTGCGATAGAAATACTCCAATATATATGGAATTAGGAATATTATTCTTTATTTAGATTAATTATATAAATGTTAATAATATGATTAAGCAAGGTACTTCCACTTTTCAAACGCTCACTTTGCTATAATCAATATACTGTTTTAAAATAAAAAATTATTTTCAACATTGTTTAAAGGGCGAAATGAAAAACTTGTAGATCTTATACTTTACCAAGTCATTTCATTATGACTGGCCGGTGATCTACTAACTCTGCGCAGCGTAATGTGATAGCAACAATTCTTAGACAAAGAGTTTTATTTGGTTTATTTAATTAAGACCTAAGAGGAGGGACGCCTTCGTAGAAGATTTTCTAAGCCAAACTGGCTCTTATACACGTTACACACGGGGAAAACCGGGAAAACGCATCCAGCCTGTTCGCTGGGATTAGAACCCCGGACTGAACTACTAGTGTCCAGCGACTTCACCGTTCGGCTGCTGGTGGACCATTTTAGACAAAAGAGAGGAAACAGAACTTAAAATCACAGTCTCACACAGAAATATTTGTAGAGCCATTAGGTTATTTTTGAAACAGAAGACATGAAAAATGAGCAAAGTCCTCGCCGAGAATCGAACCACGGACCTCTGGAATACGCGCCCAGCGTGCAGACCACTGCTCTACGAAGCCATGCTAAGAAGGCGGGAGAAAAACCTTACATACTCCTCTTTTTAAACGGCGATTGGGGTTTTTAGGGGATCCAATCACCAAATCCTGGGTGTTGAGAATCATCATCACCACCCTTTTAGTTCGGGCGCCACTGTACGACACATTAGGTATATTGGAAGCAAGAGACTTGAAAAATGATCATCGCCCTCGCCGGGAATCGAACCACGGCCCTCTGTAATACGCGCCCCAGCGTGCAGACCACTACACTACGAAGGCATGCGAAATACTTTATAAATTTACCGTTAAAAATTTTGTAAAAGTAAAAATTATAAAACATAAAAAAGATTCTACACTAGCTGTGTAGCATACGATATTAGAAAACATTTATTAATTAAAATTTGCAACTATATACAATACAGACAAATTACAAATTAAATACAAATTCTAAGAACACAGGTTTAAAATATCAAAAATTGTAAAATACAGATTTAAAACATCAAAAAGTGCGTTTATTACTTTTAAATTCATCAGGTTACCAAAAACCGATTGATTAAATCTTATGCTCTTCCAAATGGGAGAGAGCTTTCGGAAGATAAATAAAAATATTTCGCGCAACGGCAACATTTCTCAGGACTGATTATAGATGTTTTTTCATTGCTTTCGTTTTTCAGTTTCAAAGACATGATCGTGTCTATGAATTTTATTTTGTCAATCGCGGATTCAACCGATCCAGTATTGACGCAATCCAGGAAAAACATGTCATAAATTTACACTAGAATAGATAACAATTTTGCCAGCAAATAAAAAATGAAATATTTTAAAGCATCCATATACTCAAAGGTAGATCAGTATTAATAAAAGACGCTTACACCCGTCGAAACTGATACAAAGTATAGCCTGTTCGCACACTTTTTATACGACTATGCTTTGCTATTAAAAAAAAAAAATCTGATGTGTACACCACATGACTTCCTTGTACGGAATATTAAATTATACGCATTTTTTCTTGCATTTTATTTAAACTTATTAGATTGAATTAAACCTACTTCGCCGACAGCGCATAAACCACAATACAATAAATGCATACTTTAAAATTCACTTTGTTTACCGTAGCGACACTCTGGCGCTACTTAACAGTATTATATTTCGTTCATATTATAACTCAGAATGCACAAAATTTATATCATTTAAAGAATTATCTAATCGTTGCCACATGTTCTATTCAAATACTATAATAAAGCTAGAACGATGTATAAAAGAAATTAAACAAACAAAACAAAAAAGAAACAGTTTTTCACAGACGATTGAGTATTTCTCATTCAATTAATTCAATTTTCACTTCGGGACAAGGCAAAAATACATAAAAGCTCAAAATATCTGTATTAAAAATTACGAAGTAAATCTTAAACGCTTATTTCCTCGAAAAAATTCCAGAAAGGATTAAGCATGATTTAAATAATAAATGAAGGCGTTATCTTTGTTGTTGCGAAGCTCTAGATTGGCAACAAATCCGCTACTCAGCTGTTTCAAATGTAAACAAGAGCAATGGCCGCCATCAAATTAGGCTTAGCGGCACTTAAACAATTTTAAAATTGTTGATAATTCTACAAATATTGCATAAAGATTTACTAAAGGCATAAAACCCTTAACCGGAAGATAAAAACAACATAATTCAATCATTTTTAAAGCAAAAAAATGTACAATTTACAAACATACAAGAGTAAAGAAACTGAGATCACTGAGTCGTGTAACAGAGTGGATATATTTATAAATATATTTATATACGTTTGGCGCGGCCGATTGAAACCAAAATACGAGGTGCACATCTACATGTTATAGTAGTCTTATATACAAAATTTCAACGTTCTGAGGCTACTCGTTTTTGAGTTATGCGAGATACATACGTACGTACAGACGCAACGAAAAATTCTCTTCAGAATTAATTTTAAAGCAGTTTTTTTTTGGGGGGGGAGGAAAAGAGTCTTTTATTCAGTCCTTACGTACAGATATCACGCAAAAACATCGTTAGATTGCATTCGAAAGCGGTCAAAGTGGATATTTTCGTTGAAATATGCTGCCTGAAGCTTTTCGCGATTGCAATACTCCTTTTTACTTCGTATAAAAAATCACCTGCTTAATTTTTCTTAGCTGCAAAAATATTTGTGAAAGTGTAAATTATCGTCTGCTATTTGACAATTTTGTTTTCATGCAAAATGGCGCTTTTAAAGAAGCAATGGACGGAAAGCTATGTTTGTGCTCTTTCCGCAGAAAATTATTCGTATTTAATTATTAAAACATGTTCTAAAAGCCATGAGTTTTCGGTGTCTAAAGCAACGATAGATAATATTGTCAATAAAGAAGGTAGAAAAGTTTGGCTTCAAGGGGAAAATTTATTCAAAGTACATATCCAAGGAAAAAAAAAGAATGCTTCGAATGTTGCAAAAATAAAAACTTTAACGTTGAAAGAAAATCTTCGAAGTCAAAGAACAGTTGCATAATTATTAGAATGCAAAGTGTCAACTATAAACAAAGTGATTAATGCTGATTTTAATCTTAAAAAGGCAAAAGAAACCTAATACGCATCGTCTTTCTCCACGATACATCGCCGAAAGCAGAATTCTCTATGAGAAACAATTATCCTGACAAAAATGAAAAAATGTAGTCACAATAGATTAATTTTTCGTATATTTAAATGACAGCAATAAAAAGAGATCCGTTTATTATCATCAAAAGCAAGAAAAGACATTAGAATATGGTTCAAAGAACCTAAAAGTTTTTCAAATGGATTTAAGATTGTTGTTGGTTTTTGACATAACGACAAATAAAAATTAAAGAAAGTGCAGAAAGATCAACTCCATATATTACCAAAAACATATTATATACCCAATTTTCTAATATGAAATACGTTCTTTTAACCCACAGTGACATCAACAGAACTACATCAAGACAAAGCAAACAGCTGCATTTTAAAATCTACTGTTAATTTCCTGGAAAAAATGGAGCAAGAAGCATGTATCAAGGCCTTCACTCATATATCCCTACTAAATATTCTGATGTACGCGTCCACGGATTTTTGCGCTTTTGAACTTTTAAAAAGTGAATTGTCCAGACGTCAACTTACAACTCTCCTTGGATTTCGGAAAGCTGTTCAAAAGGAATAGGACAAAACACTTCCGCTACTGAAAAAACTTTATTGTTTTGGAAATTACGGTGTAGGAAGACACTGAAGAACAAGGGTTATCAAATGGAACATTTAAATACAAATATTTTAGGTAAAATATTTCTGTAACTACAATGAAAATCGTCTACAAAATGTGCGAACAATAGACAAAATCACTTTTAAAATTGACATTTACGACATGTACTTCTTGTGTCTGATCAAAAACACAAATCTCGAAAAAGAACACCCTTCCGAATTCTCAACTTCCGAATTACTTTACTTTTCCGAATTCCAAAGAACTTCTAAGGACTTTTCTCATGATTAACAAGTTTGATTTCACAACGATTACAGGATTTTATCTTGCCAACAGCGAACACCTTCTATGCTTTATACTGAAACAAACACCAGTGCTTTGATTAAGAGTAGTTACGCAATGTTTTCCTTTAGTATCTTGATAACAAACATACGAAAATTATTAAAACAACCAATCGGTATGGTGGTCAGGGAAGCTGATTGCGATGCCGAAAGGCCTGGGTTCGAATCCCGGGGAAGGCATGGTTGAAGGGAAAGGCGATGGTGGCCCACCTATTAGGTGCCTCCAATAATAAAAAGACCCCCCACATCCGGCCTTGTATAGAATAATGGAGTGGGTTACATATGTAATTGTTCACAATCTGCCATTGGAAAAAAAAAAAAAAAACTTTGCAATTTCGGGCCGGGCGGAGGAATTAAGTATTAAAATTAACATCCATATATTTTTATGTTACTCAAAGTTTTAGCAATTTCTTTAAAAGCATTCAATTTCCGGAAGATATTTATGTTACTGTTACTTAACCTATGAATCTGTTATCGCTTAGAATAAAAGTCGTATTGTTTTAGATAAAATTTTCATATTTATTGTGCATGTGTTTGACACTTACATCTACGTGTACACGAAACAATTACCTTTCAAAAATCAGTGACATGATTAATTTTGCCGAATAATCCCCAAAAATTCCGAGACGACATCCATGCATGCGACACCGTCCAGATTTCCAATTCCCAACGAAATGCACGTCTGACACCCGTCACCGGAAAGCGACATGCATGAGCAGATCACGAATACATTTGGAAAAGACATACACCAAATGCTTAATTCTTCTCTACCTTTGCCATATTTCCGCTGAGGAAAGTATAATTCAGATATCTTTCCCAACTCTACACATTGCAGAAGAGGAAGATGGGAAAATCCCGAATAAATAAAGAAAGAGCGAAGAAATTTCATGCATACATCCAGGACATGGCGGAGCTTTACGTCTCAATTTCAATTTCGTTCTCCATCGTAGTTCTTGATCCGGGGAGCAAACGGAGTCTTGTAGATGTCTTGTTGATCGCAGAAAGATCCCTCCCCCACCGCCACTTCCCTATTATTCTCGACGATATCTGATAGAATGTTCGAAGCTTGTCTCATCTTTACGGAAATCTATCTTCAATATTTGTATCGCATCCCTCCGTTTTTCCTGTTCTCCATCTGTAGGTACTACGAACTCTCTCGATCGAATCGAAAAGGTTTTCTGTTCTCGAAGAACTGATTGAAAAGAGCCTTACATGCATAAAGAGAACTTGATTCTAATTTTTTTTTTTTTTTTTTTTTTTTTTTTTTTGTATATATGCACAGTCAGGGATGATTTAATTTTCCGGTTAAATATTCTGTGTTTTTGAAATGACAACATCTTTCACATAGCTTTGCCCCTATTATCCACTACATCACGAGGTAAAGTAAGAGTTTTTGGTTGGTTTATTTGATTATAGCAAAGCACTCGAGGGGGGATACCAAAGGGGAGGACTTTCTAAGGGAAAATGGCTCGTGTACACGTTACACATCGGGGAAAACACAAAAAAGGCCCATGCAGCCAAATCTAGGCGATCAAATCAAATATTAATATTTGATTGAATATGAATATTGATTGATATATGATACTACCAAATCAAATATTAAGTGGAGCGTGTATTAACATCAAACGGATCGCTTTCACATTGCTCTGAGAGAATGTAAGACATAACACAGCATCTATTCGAAGTCGGTGGAGTTACAGAAGTTTCACTAGATGCTCATACTGCAGCCTCCGTATTCACGAAACGTCGCTACAATAGAATACCAATACAATAATACTAATCTTCTTTCAGGGCAGAAGTATGACAGCAGACCAACTGGAATAGTAACTGACTGGAGTGACCAACTGGAATAGTGAATGACTGGAGTGACCAACTGGAATAGTGAGTGACTGGAGGGCCCGGGTTTTAACCCCGGAGGATGTATGTTTGTAAATGGATAGTGTCTATGCGGCATTGAGACACTCTACATTCTCTCGAGAGGTTGACTGTAGGGTAAAGGGTGAGATACGGTCGGTCCAGGAAGGCAGAAGTGAGCAAAGTCTTACTGCCACCAGTATAGCGCCCAAAACTCTTGCCAACGATAACGCCATTTTGACTCCTTGCCACGATGAACTTCGTGGGCTTGCTGTAATTTCTGACAAGCGAGATTAATCCCAACAACAACAACAGAAATATAACAAGGTCGAGAATTTTCATGATGGACTACAAAGTTTCATCTACAACAAAGGAGAGGGTACAGAAGCCTGTTTCCATCCATCTGTAAGTGTGAAAACGCTGCAGTTTACAAATAATAATAAATATATTACAGAGTGTGAGTCACTAAAGGTGTTCTACAGTTTAACAGAATGTTTTCCTTAACAAACGCAAGAAATTTAGCACCTGATTTCAATAAAATGTGCTACCCTTTTCGAGAAGCATAATTAAAAGAATTACTATTTTTCCTTCTAGCTGGAACCAATATCTTCTTTTCGTTTCCTTTTTGAACTAGAAAGAGGGGAAAGGGGGCGCTTTCTTTGTTTTGGAGGCATTCTCGACCGAGCCCTATTTCAAGTGCCATTCATAATAGTAAGACCATACATAATAACGAAGCCTAGCCGTGTAAAAAGGTCGAAGAAATCAGCATACTGTGTCACACAAAACCAAAGCTCTCGAGAACTCATCGATCTCAGAGCCCTCTACCGGTAAAGCCTGTAGGCTGATCCGACAGCAACACTCCGTTATTCGATTCATTTTAACGCATCATGACCGTTTCATTGCTGTGTCCACTTCGAAAGGAAGGGCACTGAAGGAAAGGGAGAACACCCAGATGAATGATGATTCCAGGGTCGTCGAGGGGGGAATCCGAGAAAGCGTTCCTCATTCATCTCCTTTCTATGACACGAGAAGGGGAAAAACTCGAACCACCTCGGACATCGGTCATTTGATACTCCACTGCCGCGAGACTTGCCAATGATATATATATAACGCTTTTTTTTTAAGTATACCTGCGTTTGATCAATACGCCTTGTTTATTAGAATTCGCCAGCAGATTAATGGCGTGCTATTCCCCCCCCCGGGAAAAAATGGAGAATGAGGCATGGCATATCGATCAGCGCCATCTTTGAGGCCTTTTTTCCTTTTAGAAAGCCTTTTTTTTTTTTTTTTTTCCAGAAATAATGTACTGATTAATAAAATTCAAAGTATTCAGTTATAAACTTTGGTATAGAAGAAAAACATTGCAGAGGTTCGGATATAATTTCGAGTGATAATGAAGAGCTTTTTTTTTCTCTCCTTTAATAAATAATTTTTTAAAAGAGCAATAAGAAAGAAGGGAAGGAAAAAAATTAAGTTATCTACACGCGATTGCATTTCATTTGAATCCGGAGGACATTACGGATAATATACACCTAAACGTGAGCCTATTTTGCTTGGCAAATTTAAATTACAATGTATTTCTTTAGCATTAACAGCATGCAAATAAAATAATGGTCTCTAATTACAATCAGACTTTCGACGATACTCAATATAATTTTCTCTTTTATCACACTAAAAATTAAACAGTCACTTTATACAGCCATTACATACTTTTTGAAGCAGAAGACGTCAAAAATATGAAATTCCCTTACCGAGACTCGAACCTGGACCGTTCGAGTACGCGCCGAGTGTGCTACCGTTACACCATGAAGGCATGCTGGAAGGAGAGAAAAAATACCTCACATATTGCCCCTTTTAAAGGGCGACTGGAGATTGGGAGACCCAAGCGCCAAATTCTGGTGGTGACGAATTATTCCACTACCTTTTAGTTCGGGCGCCACTATAGAGCCTGAAGCAAGAAACGTGAAAAATATGCAATACCCTCGCCGGGACCCGAACTTGGACCTCTCGAATACGCGTCGAGTCTGCTATAATCACACCACGAAAGGGTGCTGGAAGTATATTTGCTTTCATGCAGGACTATATAATGAAAAACGCACTTGCATTTGGCATCACACAAGTGGAAAATTATAAATAACTCACAAAACTTCAAATCCCTGACCTTCATGCAGAATGAAACTTTGCAATAGGTCGAATATGTTTTTATCCACTAACCATAACTTTGACTGCGATCTTCGAGTTATAAATCACTAATCGACCGCAATTACCGTTAATAAGCGGGAATTTAATATAGCAGATAAAAAGGGTAGCTTTCCTTGCTATACAACAAAATGCAATGCATCAATGTGCAAGTAGGGTGAGGTTGCCCATACGGAACAGTCTCCTAATTTGAACCGCACCTATTTTATGATGTTGTAAAATAGCTAGTGCCATCTATTAAGTTCTTGAAAGAGCATGCCCAACAAACATTATTTGAACAATGCCCCCTCAAAAAGCATTCTCGTTACTTGTGTTGTCGTTGAAGAAGTTTTACACTCGTTTGAATTGTAATAGTTTTTGTTTTCCTTGAAGCAAATTCAAGACACAAGGCTAAGGTAAGAATAGAAGTAAGTAGTTTATAAAATAAAGGTTTGTTATATTTTAAGATACCATTAAGAATGTTTTGTCTTCTGATGTTTTCCGGACTTTAGGTTATGATTTTCAACAATAGTGATTTGCCTAAATTGAAGCATTGAGGGTATCCTTTGGGAAACCTTACCTTAACTGATTATTTTATTTGGAACATTTATTATTTTCATTTACAAACTTCAAAAATTCGTGGTTGCTCAATACACATAAAGAACGCAGTATTATGTCTGGAGAGGCCTTCAACCAGCTCAATCAATTTTCTCTCAATTAGTTTGGAAGAAATTTTACCATTGCCATCCCCGATAAGTCATTCAACTAATAAGAAGGCGAACGAAATCCAAAAGACCGATGAAATTACTAGCAATCCATACAAAGAAGCCCTTGAAAACAAACGTTTAAACCCCGTTTAGACAAATGGAATCCTCCCCTTCCCCCCCCCCCAAAAAAAAAGATTTAGCATCTACTTCTAGAGTCTGCAGAATCCACAAAGCAGAAGAAAACAGAAACTAATAAATGGACAGTTTTGCAGAGAATGTGAAAAGGCAAAATATAAAGACATGATACAGTGTAGTATATCGTGCAAAACATGGTACCACTGTGAATGTGTGTGTGTTGGAGCAAAAAAGAAGAAATGCATTTGTGCAGCTTGCATCGAATAGACTTAACATGTTTATAACTGACCATTATCACTATTATTAGTTTAAAGGGATTTGAGTCCCGAAGGATTATTACTTTCGTTTTGGCATTTTGCGTCGGACTCCTATAAATGTCGGTTCACTTTTCAAACTGTTGCCACCAAACGTTAGAGTCCTGCATTATATTTGAAGAAATTAAATAATGAAAAATCTGCATAAATGTATGTATATTTCTCGCATTGTGATAAAACAACGGAACAGAGAGCCATCCAATTTTTGAATGACGTAATCCTACTGCGAATATGAGCATTTGAAATCCCAATTTTGGAATTTATTTTATTATCGCTTTCATATTTCGTAAAACTTTAACGAATTTTCGAGTAACAAACTCAACGATTTAAAAGCGAGCAATGGCAACAATCTGCGCGGGGGGGGGTACCTTTTTATCTCCAGCGCGTCGAACTGTGTATCGGAAATTCTAAAGGTATGCTCATTTTAAAATTATTTTGCAACATTGCTATTGAACTAAACTTTATGGTTTAAGTGCCAAGAACATGATATTTAATAAATAAAGGTAACACACAAAACGTTAAAAAAACGCCCCTTTGGACGTAATTTAAAATCTGAACCATTTCAGATTTTTTTTTTATGATGTTCCCCTCCCTTTTTTTTTATACTTGAGTAGCATGCTTTACTTTTATAATCCTACGGTAACAGAACATTCTGTTTAATTTTACAGTTCAATATTTGGGAAACTTGGTTTTTAAATTGGAACATTTGCAACCAAACGAACGTATTTATTTTTGTTAGTAATTTTGTTTATATTTCGTGTAACATCGCATATAATTAGTATTACTCTCCTCAATGCTTAATAAATCTTATGGAAAAATCACAAAGAGTTAATTCAATTTTAGGAAAATTTATAGTCGTTTTTCCAAATTGTGGTTCAATATTAGCAACCTTACCCTATATTCCGTCAACTTCCAAATAAATGTCCAACATAATTTTGCGTCTTTTTATTTTAAAAGAAAGCATCGGATATATTTTTGAGCACGCTAAGCATCCAAAACAGTTTTTGAAATGCATTTCTATAAATAATAAAATAAAATTAATCCGATAAAACTCCCCCAAAAAGACAACAGAAATTTCTACGCGGTCCCTTATGAAATAAATCGAAAGAGGAAAAAATGGCATGTACAAGGACAGTTAGATTCTGGTAATAGTACAGGATATATCTATGTAAATATTTACATCAGCTCTCCCCTCTTTCAACAATCTTAACCGTAACGGTTACCATTTTCCTTCCATTCAGCCATCCCCACAAGAGCAAACAGTCAGCGCGCTGCACTTCTCGCTCTCTTCATGGAACAAAAGCCTTTTTGTCTCCTGACACAAAGCCCAGGCGCGTTTGAAAGCGAAACCGTTTCTGCTATTCAGACAAAACGGAATATACTACCACACATTCCGATGCAGAAATTAATACTGGCTTTTACACAGAACAAAAGATCTTGATTAGTAAGTAAGAAGAGGCGTTTTAATTCGAATTATTATATTTTGGAGATTTCCACCACACAAGAGGACAAGCAGTTTTTAATCGTGAATCTGCTTCCGTTTTGTTTAGCGGTAACCGTACAAGAAAGGATTTAGAAGCAGGAGAAATAACGAATGAAAAACGCTTTCGTACAAACGCTTGCAGTCTTACCTTTTTCAATGGAAGAGGAAAGATACAATTGTTGTGAAGGGTGTTCCAACTGACAATCGAAAATTAATAAAGAAATCTTTTAAACATGACAGCTCAGACAAATTTCACTGGTTTAACAACGCGAAAAAAAATGCAAAGCGCGTAAAGTAAATAGAGAATATTAATTAGACAGTGAAATAAGCAAAAGAAAATATGTAATTAAAAAATGACTTCTTTGGGTACATGAAAAATTACTTTTCAGATTAAAACCCTTTTTAGTTCCTTATACGAAGTAGAGGAAGCATTGCTATCGTGAAAAAATTTGGGTATCATATTTCGAAGAAAATATCCATTCTGACAGTTTTCGAATCCATTTGAAAGATGTTTTCGCGTGACATCTGTACGTATGGAAGGAATAAGGGACTGTATTTTCTAAAACGGATTGTAAAATGGATTTATAATATATTTCTCCGTGACGTCTGTACGTATGTATATATCTCTCATAAGTAAAAAATGAGTAGCTTTCAAGTGTTTCGAAGGCGCGTAGGGAAAATCCTGGTACATTGATATTCACTTTTTTCAGTTTTATATAAATTTTATGAAAAAAAAAAAATCAAATTAACCAGGAGAACGAAACACGTTTTCGAAGCATATTAATCAACTTTTATGAAGCCTTTAATTCCTTTTTCCCTGACGAGTTCTGAACTGGAGTTTCAGTAAAGGGAGATTAAGTTTTATATTTTTATTTCTTGTAGATATTTTGTCCCTTTTTTACATTTTTAGTTTTCAAGTTTAAACTACTATGATCCTTTTTTAAAATTTTGAATTGATTATATATTGCGTTAAACCTCTTATACAAGGATGCAATTATAAATATTGTTGAGGAATTGCTTTGCTTTGACTCCAATTTACTTTTCAACTTTGATGATCTTAGTTTATTTTACTTCAATTCTGCAGCTATAGCGCAGAACGAGTATAAAGTTGTTTTTAATTTTTTACATCTTATTAAGTTTATGTATTTATGTACATCTCTCTTTCTCTCTCTCTATATATATATGATGTACCAGCTTTTGTCAGGAATAAATAGATTGTTGAAGAATCATCAATGTAGTCGTAGCTTAAATTATCAGACGATAGTTTTAAAAAACAAGGATCCATTTATTATATTTCAGGAGAAAATAGCAATTACAAAAATCTGATCTCCGGAGTAAATAAAAAAGAACTACTAATAACATTTTCTATGAAGGTTTACTGCATCGTGACATTTAAGAAAAAGCCCCGATATTCCTTTTGCGAGTCCTTTTATAGCCTCTGGAAAGGCGGAGCTTCCAAGAAATGACGTCAGCCAATCCAGTTCGCTTTAAATATTTCGAGAACACTCTATAACTGTACGTGTAGAAAAAGCGGGAAAAAACAACTTGACTACGGGGCTGTGAATTTAATTCCACGTAATTTCAAATAAGAGAACGTCGCCATTAAAAATGAAAAGAACATACAATTAGAATTTTAAGTGTATTCTTGACTATGGAATTTTATTATTACAAATATATATAATCAAAGAAAGGAGAACAAACCAAAAAAGATCTTTGTGGTCAAGAATTTTACGCACTGAGCTGCAAAAATTAGAAAACAAGGTAAAATGAATATTCTTAATGTTTCCGCTAAAAAGTCGCTTTGATGCTGTGGTTCCGGTGAAAAAAAATTTTAACATAAGTAAAATAAAGCGTAATGAAAAGTGTAAATACAAAATACAAAATGTTACCTCGCTCGGCGAGTTCAATATTTTTATTCTTATATGTTGGTAATTGTGCATTTTTTCAAAAGAGACTGAATGACGTTGTTGATATATTCTGTTTAAGTTTTTTTTTTTTTTTTTTTTTTTTTTTTTTTCAAGCTTTAGTTAATCTGCAACGCAACAGTCGTAGCATTATCAACAATTTAAAGTTTTAAGTGGTGCTAACCCTAACGAGTCCACCATTTGTTTACATCTGAAACTCTTAGTATAAGAATGAATTAAATTAGTTTGTGAAGCAGCTCAAGTGTTTTTTTTTGCCAGCTTTACAAATAAGTCAAATTTGTTTTGCTTCTAACTTTTCCTTTGCCTGATTTTGCATTATCCTTAATTTATGGACATGAGTGTATAATAACGCAGATTTTTCGGCAAAGAAAGAGGCCAAAATTCTGCAAATAACTGACAACCGCATGCCTTTTTACACTGCCAAAAGAGTAATCAAAAATGATGACTGAGAAGCTTTTTGGAAAGATACTACCGAAAGGAACAGTCATAAAATATGGATTAACAAAATTTTTGCGCTCCTTTAAGGCCCAGAAAGAAATCTGTTGCCATCTTTCGCCTTGTTTCTGGCCATTATTGCCTTTTAAAATATCTGCATCGAATGAACATTATCCACACTTACCAATTTGTAAATTGGGCAACCTTCATGAGGAAATGGATGCCTCACATGAGTCATTACCGTGTACTTAATGATGGATCACTCTGAGAGAGGTATTATGAGGCTAGACACAAAACAGATTTATAGATTATACTGTAGACTCTTTTTTTTAATTTTGCTGTTTTCATTCATCTTTGCTTGTTCTGTCTACAGTCGTCCTTGTAGCCTGCCATTAGAAATTAAAATATAAAAATAAAATCTGATATGTTTCAGATTTTAAATTACGTCCAAAGGCGCGTTTTTTTAACGTTTTGTGTGTTACCTTTATTATAATGTTCTTTACACTTAAACCATAAATTTCATTTCAATAGCAATGTCGCAAAATTTCCGATACACAGTTCCGCGCGCTGGAGATAAAAAAAGGGTTTTTTCCCCGTAGAGTGTTGCCATTACTCCCTTTCAAATCCTCGAGGTTGTTAATCAAAAATTCGTTTAAGTTTTACAAAATATGAAATCGGTAATAAAACAAATTCCAAATTTCAAATTCGGTCTTCCACATACCCATATTCGTAGGAGGATTACGTCATTCAAAAATCGATGGCTCTATGTACCGTTGTTTGATCACAATGCAAGAAATATACATATATTCATGCAGATTTTTCATTATTTAATTTCTTCAAATATAATGCAGGACTCTAACATTTGGTGGCAACAGTTTGAAAAGTGAAAAGGACATTTAGAGTGATTCACCGCAGAATCGCAAAACGAAAACAATAGTCCTTCAGGGACAAAGCCCCTTTGGACTAATAAGAAAGGGTAAAAAAAAAAAAAAAAAAAAAAAAAAAACTGAATGCTTTCAGATTTTACATAACGTCCAAAGCGGCGCTTCTTTAACGTTTTGTGTGTTACTTTATTTATTAAATATCATGTTCTACGTACTCAAACCATAAAATCCAGTTCAACAGCAATATCGCAAAATAATTTTAAAATGAGAATATCTTTAGAATTTCTGATACAGACTCTCGTGCGCTGGAGACAGAATTTTTTTTTCTTTTTTCCGTACAGTGCTGCCATTGCTCGCTTTGAAATCGTTTAATTTGTTAATCATAAATTCTTTAATGTCTGACAAAATATGAAATTAGATAATAAAACAAATTCCAAATTAGGGCTTATATTACCCATATTCGCTGGAGGATTTACGTTATTCCAAATTGGATGGCTCTAGGTACCGTTGTTTTATCACTATGCGAGAAACAGACATACATTTATGGAGATTCTTCATTATTTAATTTCTTTAAATATAATACAGGGCGACAATATTTGGTGGCTACAGTTTTAAAAGTTAATCAACGCAGAAAGTGAATCAACGCAAAATGCCGTAACGAAATTAATAGCCCTTCTGTGGCTAAAATCCGTAACGAAACTTTCCTTCTAAAATGCCGTAGCGAAACTATTAGCCCTTTGGGCTAATAAATAAAATATTACGCACGCCCAAAGGGTTTTTTTTCATTTTTTTTAACGTTTTGTGTGCTACCTTTGTTTGTTAAATATCATGCTCTTCACGCTTAAACCATAAAATTCAATTCAGCCGCACTATCACAAAATAATTTTAAAAAGAAAATATCTTTAGAATTTCCGATACACAGTCTCGCGCGCTGGAGATGTCTCTCCCCACCCCGTACAGTGTTGCCATTGCTCGCTTTCAAATCATGCAGCTTGTTAATAAAAAAAATCAAAACAAATTCAACACATTTAAGTTTTCAACGCAAAATGCCAAAGCGAAATTAATAGCCCCCTGGGCTAAAAAGTTTGTGGTAGTATCTAAAACCATTAGATCGAAAAGCCACAAATAAATTGTACTGCTTGTCAGGCATATATAACTTGAATAAAATATTCCTTTATGCTCCTACATTAGTTAAGAGTCAAAAGAAAATATATATTAAAATTCAGAAATATCTGCTGATTAATTAATTGTTCAGCTACATTTACCTGGAACCCGGAACATCAAGACTATTCCTGCTATTGAAAATCTTGCAACAAACTATGATTTCGGAATTTAATCTAAATTTTTGCTCAGCTTTATAATGCCAGCAGACATACCGGTGGATTTCAAATCCAAGTGAAAACAACTGAAGCAGGAAATTATCATATCATGCGCTTCCAACGACAGCAAAATTTCTGCAACAAGGAAAAACATTCAAGGAAAAATAGTTTAAGAACAATTCAGATGAACAGACTCTTTCAATCAATCATTGGTTGTAAACATCAGGAACACTATACAGCTTCTCTCACATGTTGTTTACTTAACTGCGAAGCTTTTCGACTGCCAACCGTAACTGTCGTCGCATTAAATGGCGAATGTCAGAGGCAGCGTTTGGTATAAGTACTGGCGTCGCTTATCTTCGCAGTTCAGCACTTCCGCAGATAATTAAGTAGACTGCGAGAAACAATGTTCTTCCATGCCGAAATGTTACTCTAAGTCTTATCGATGGGCAAGCACCACACACTAAGATCAAACTATTAATACTGGAGACACCCAGATGACCCAAATCGTTAACACTTTCGAGTTACATACACTCGTACACTAGTTATTGATAAATGGCGATAGAATTTGAACTAGGTCAAGGAAATTATAAGTATAGCTGCAACATTAAACAGCCTTATCACATTTTCAATAACTTTTTAATAACTGGAAGAAGGTACTTCCAGCTGACATCGCCTCTGAACTGAATATCACGCTGGTTCATCACGAACAATGATATCGAGCTAATACTCTGCAAAATTCTGAACACTGTCATGATCATAAATGCATAAACAAAGAATAAAATTAGTTCTAGTAACAGAAGACAAAGTGAATGAATGCAATGTACCGTACTCGGTGAGTTACACAAAATTTCATCTAAGTAAAGACGTTATTTATATCGAAAGTTTCAAACAAAGAACGTCTAGTCAAATTTAACCACAACAACAATATAAATTTAACATAATTCACGCATAATATATTTCAAATTAAACAAGGCCAGAAAGTTATAAGTTACTTTCTACCTCCTTCTAGCATGCCTTCGTGGTGTAGCGCTTAGTACACTCGGCGCGTATTCGAAAGATCCAGGTTCGAGTCCCGAAGAAGGCATTGCAGATTTTTCAAGTCTCCTGTTCAAAAATACCTAGTATCTCTATAGTGGCGTTCCCTAAAAAAAGGAGGTGGATGGTGATTCTTCCCCACCAGGATTTGGCGATTGGGTCCGATAATCCGCAGTCGCCCTTAAAGGGGGGGCATGCAGAAAGGAGGGAGAAAATACCTTATATTATCAGGACTAATGTTTCTTTTGACTTGCTTTGGAAACATGAATGGTCCTGAATAGGAACAGGGAGCTTACTCAAGCTATGTTCCAGAATGTGTGAAGTAGACAATACAAGCAGGAAGGGTATACGAAACCCTTTATTTTCTATACTTTACAGGAATTTCCGAAACTTCGCAATACAGAGACCAACCACTTGTGGTCTGAACGTAAGAATATAAAAACTACTAACTAAAACTCTAACTAAAACTAACTTTGAATTAGTATACAAGTGCCTAGCATTAAGATTGGCCTTCGTTTAAAGAAAGGTACGTGTGTAGTACGCCCAGCTGCTAAAACTACAATACGTCTGCAATTATCAAGAGGGCTAAACCTCTGGCCTTGAAGGCAAACAGCAACAGAGTGAAAAATCGTAAAACTACAGTGGCAAGCGGTTTGCTTCCAATAACTCCTTCCTCTCTCTTGCTTGGCAAAAAGCCACAACTTAAGTACTTGGCGTTAGCAAGAGAATTTGCATAAATAAGTTAAAGCGTTTAATTCTGGCCGGAAGTAGAAAATAAGAAGTGAAAGTACAGTTTTAAAATAAAATAAACGTTAGTAAAACTTACGATCCTTACAATATACTTAACGTATTTTATCCCTCCTTTCTGCATGCCTTCGTGGTGTAATAGTACCACACTCGACGCGTATTAGAGAGGTCCAGGTTCGAATCCTAGCGAGGGCATTTAATTATTATTTATATTCTTTATTATTTTCTTCAAAACAGCCTAATGACGCTAAAAAGTGATTACACAAAGTAAGATCTTTGAAATGTTTGATAAAGATTTAGCATTTAAAATAGTATTGTAACTAAATATAATTTTACAATGATTTCATTCATAAATTATTAATAAAGACAACTGAGGATATACCTTAGAAATGTTGCCACATAAATAATTATTACATAATTCTGACATAAAATGAGTTTAAATTAAGAAATAAACGCAAATCATGAAGTAATATTAAACACACACACAAATATTTTAACCAATTATATGCGAAAAATACTTCGGTTTTCTAGATCAAACTTTAAGATACACGTTGTGTCTAAAAAATGCGGTTACAGACTTTATTATCCCTAATGGGTGTTAGCCCAGAAGGCTAATAAAGTAAACTATTAGTCTCATTTTGCGTCGAATCACTTTTCAAATTCTTGCCACCAAATAATATCGCCCTGTATTATATTTAAAGAAACTAAATAATGAAGAATCTATGTGAATGTATGTATAGTTCTCGCATTGTGAAAAAACAACGATACCTAAGGTCATCAAATTTTGAATAACGTAGTGCTCTACCCGAACATGGGCATCTGGAAACACGAATTTGGAATTTGTTTTATTATCTACTTTATATTTTGCAAAACTTTAACGAAGTTTTGACTAAAAACTCCACAATTTCAAAGCCAGCAATGGCAAAACTGTAGGGCGACACTTCTTATCGGAAATTCTACAGAGATGCTGTTTTCAAATATTTTTAGCACAATGTAGAATTACCCCAAATGTTCTCGAAACGTGTATGTGTCTGCAAATGAAAAAAAAACTGATGTGTACACCACATGACTTCCTTGTACGGAATATTAAATTATACGCATTTTTTCTTGCATTTCATTTAAACTTATTAGACTGAATTAAACCTACTTCGACGACAGCGCATAAACCACAATAGAATAAATTCATTCTTTAAAATTCACTTTGTTTACCATAGCGACACTCTGGCGCTAGATTCACTTAACAGTATTATATTTCGTTCATATTATAACTCAGAATGCACAAAATTTATATCATTTAAAGAATTATCTAATCGTTGCCACATGTTTTATTCAAATACTATAACAAAGCTAGAACGATGTATAAAAGAAATTAAGCAAACAAAACAAAAAAGAAACAGTTTACACAGGCGACAAGGCAAAAATACGTAAAAACTCAAAATATCTGTATTAAAAATTACGAAGTAAATTTTAAACGCTTATTTCCTCGAAAAAATTCCAGAAAGGATTAAGCATGATTTAAATAATAAATGAAGGCGTTATCTTTGTTGTTGCGAAGCTAAGTTTCTCTAGATTGGCAACAAATCGGCTATCCTGCTGTTTTAAATGTAAACAAGAGCAATGACCGCCATCAAAAACATTATTAGGCTTAGCGTCACTTAAACAACTTTTAAATTGTTGATAATTCTAAAAATATTGCATACAGATTTACTAAAGGCATAAAAACCTTAACCGGAAGATAAGAACAATATAATTCAGTCATTTTAAAAGCAAAAAATGTACAATTTACAAACATATAAGAGTAAAGAAACAGATCACTGAGCCGGGTAACAGAGTGGATATATATATAAATATATTTATATACGTTTGGTGCGGCCGATTGCAACCAAAATACGAGGTGCACATCTACATGTTATAGCAGTCCTATATACAAAATTTCAACGTTCTGAGGCTACTCGTTTTTGAGTTATGCGAGATACGTTCGTACAGAAGCCACGAAAAAATCTCTTCAGAATTCATTTTAAAGCAGTTTTATAATTTTTTTGGAGGAAAAGAGTGTTTTATTCTGTCCTTACATACAGATATCACGGAAATACATCGTTAAATTGCATTAGAAAGTGGTCAAAATGGGATATTTTCGTTGAAATATGCTGCCTGAAACTTTTCGCGATTACAATACTTCCTTTTTTACTTCGCAGAAGGAAGTAAAAACGCCTGTTTGGCGCAGTATAACATCTGAAACCTTTTAGATTTTATTTACTTTTTCTTTTAATATTATTTCTATGCATGTACCACGGATTGTAAAGCTTCTTAAAATGAGTTACAAAATTTCATGTAAATGTCTCAACTCTGCATGTGAAAGGATTATGTAAATATGAAACCTAATTTTTAATACGGTAGTCGCAGAGCTAAAATTTCAGTAGGTTAACGATTTATTATGCTTTAACGAAGTGCTGGAGATTTACATGCAAAATTCGTCGTGATATCTTTAATGAATTCTTTCAAGAGGGCAACTACAAATTTACAAACGTGCTCTGTTGCATTCAAGAGAAAGCCATTAGTCGAAAAATCAATCGTTTTCTACTTGTAGCCGACTTTTCCACTAAATCCCTTTTCAAAAGCTTTAGAATTAAGCTTAAAATTGGGATGGCAAAAATACGTTAGTTTGTTGATTCATTCTGAAAACTTATGGGTTCGGAACATACTAATTTAATTCGTTAAAACATAATGAATATTGGAATTTAAAACTATGTACATGTCTTCTTATCTATAAAAATATATTATTATAGAATTCTCTTTCATACTGGAAGTGTTTAATGAAATCCTCTACTTTTTCTAAGAAATTTTTGTAATTAGAAATACCTATCCAAGCTCAAGGACGTAAAATCCTTCTTCGAGACTATAATATATAAATCTTTAAAAAAAAAATTAAAGCTTCCAGCTTGTATATTACACCCAAAGGGGCTTTTTTTAACGTTTTGTGTGTTACCTTTATTTATTCAATATCATATTCTTCGCACTTAAAGCATCAAATTCAACTGCAACATCGCAAAATAATTTTAAAAGAGTATATCTTTAGAATTTCAGAAACACAGTCTCGCGCGCTAGATATAAAAATATCCCCCTCCCGTTCAGTATTGCCATTTGCTCGCTACGAAATCGTTTACTTTCTTAATAAAAAATTCATAAATGCTTTACAAAATATCAAACAGAAAATAAAATAAATTGTAAATTTGGGCTTCCAGATGCCCATAATAGGGTGGAGACGTACGTTACTGAAAATTGGATGGCTCTAGGTACCGTTGTTTTATCACAATGCGAGAAACATACATACATTTTTGTAGATCTTCATTATTTAATTTCTTCAAATATAATATAGGGCAATAATATTTGGTGGCAACAATTTGAAAAGTGATTCAGACTTTTAAAGTTCTCGACGCAAAATGCTAAAACGAAATTAGTAACCCACTTTGAAATGGGGGGGGGGAACTGCAGATTACCAATTTCGCTTTCTAAATTTAGATATCAAAAATTCTTTTTGTTTTTAAATAATCTTCGGTACTTGGTTTACAATATCCGGATTTAATTTCAACTATTCGACAAAACCGCTAATAGCCATATGACTTTTAGTTCTCAAAAACTTCTAATTAAATTAGAATTTTAAGGAATTAAGAGGAAGTTTGCTCAAATGATGCTAAGAAAAAGGCCTGGGAGTGTTATTTTTCCGAAAAAAAAAAAAAAAAAAAAAAAAAGGTGTTCTTAAAACTAGAGAAAACGCGTCCGCTGGAGGATGGCACAACAACCAGTGTGAATTCTTTAAAAAAAAAATAAAAAAAAAAAATAAAAAAAAAAAACTACGGCCGTTCGGTGAGGTTTGCACTGAATTTTGCTTCCACAGTAACCATTTTTCACCGCAGTTGAAAAATGTTTTATTTTACGTTATTTACATGCTTAAAACGGCAACAAGTATACATTTCCGAGAGGCGGAAAATTACGAATATTTGAACCATCTCGAAATTTAGTAACAGCTTATTATAATTACTACTCTAATGTTAGATATAGTAATTTTGCGCTGCCTTTTTAGAAAATCGCAACCAGATACGAAAATAAACTAAAAAAAAAACCATGAAATGGGATTTAAAGGGGTTACACTTGAATCTGCATTAATATCGAGCTAAACGCTGCTATGACAGTTTTATCAACAGCATATTTATATTTTATCTTTCCATTTTTATACCCCTTTTACTCATAAAAACACCATCTCTTAAAGCTCATTTTAAGCACGTTTTATCTCAACTTAAGCTCTCATACACACACGGAAAGGGAGATATATGTATATGTATAATAAAACATGCAAGAGAATAAAAAATAACTGTAAAAGATGGTTTTATTTTTTTCTTTACATATAAACAATTCCGGGAGATACTAAAACAATATAAAATATTAAAAAAAGCTGCATCAAAACCAGGCAGGCACAGCTTAAACATACCCGAATAAACGCAAACGAGAAGACTGCAATGGAGGGGTGGAATAACAAGAGAGGGAAGGGAGGGAAAAAAGTCGAGTCCCGAATTCAGAAGCGACAGTTTTTTTGCTCGGAAACCATTAAGCAGAGCAGCGAGAAGAGAGAACCGAAATGGTCTTTAATTAAATTCGGGTCGGCTTTTAGTACTGCAGCACTTAGAGATAAGGCTTTAACGCGATTAACGCTGGTCCGGATAATACAGCACGGATGTGTTGTTGTTGTCGAAGAAGATCTTCTCCAACTTGATCGATTGGTGCGTCTGTTTCGGTCCAATAGGGTTGGATTAAGAAACAATTATTTTCTCTCTATATACCGATGTCTTGCACCGAAAAGGGGAATAAAGCTATTCGAATGACTGAGCCAGTACCAGCTATTAGGTAGTACAGAACAGAGGAAAACGAAAGCTGCAAATAAATAACGAAAACTTCATACTTTATTGCAAATATTACATAATTACAGAGGCGTCGTATGTTAACCACAATTTATGATAAACGGAATGCTCGAAGAATTTCAAACCAATTCTCAAACGAAAGAAATAGGCAATACAAAACTACATACATTATCGATTTAAAACATTATTTGCTTTAGTGACACCCCCCCTTTTTTTACTTCCTTGTAAGAAGGACATATATGTTTCTCGGCTCTGTAAGCTATGTTTTTTACTTCCTTGTACGAAGTAAAAAGGAAGTATTGTAATCGGAAAAGTTTCAGGCAGCATATTTCAACGAAAATATCCATTTTGACCGCTTTCGAATGCAATTTAACGTTGTTTTTGAGTGATATCTGTACGTAAGGACAGAATAAAAGACGCTTTTCTCCAAAAAAATTATAAAACTGCTTTAAAATGAATTCTGAAGAGAATTTTTCGTGGCGTCTGTACGAACGTATGTACGTACGTACGTACGTATCTCGCATAACTCAAAAACGAGTAACCTCAAGAACGTTGAAATTTTGTATATAGGACTGCTATAAGATGTGCACCTCGTATTTTGGTTGCAATCGGCCGCGCCAAACGTACATAAGTATATTTATATATATATCCACTCTGTTACCCGGCTCAGTAATCTCAGTTTCTTTACTCTTATATGTTTGTAAATGGTACATTTTTTGCTTTAAAAATGATTGAATTATGTTGTTTTTATCTTCCGGTTAAGGTTTTTAGGCTTTTAGTAAATCTGTATGCAATATTTTTAGAATTATCAACAATTCTAAAGTTGTTTAAGTGTCGCTAAGCCTTTTTTGATGGCGGCCATCGCTTGTTTACATTTGAACGTTGTGCACCTCCCTTCTTGGTTGTAATGGACTGCACAAAAGTATATAATATATATATATTTATATATATATATATATATAAACTCTGTTAGTCGGCTCAGTGAACTCAGTTTTTTTATTCTTATATGTTTGTAAGTTGTGCAGTTTTTGCTTTGAAAATGATTGAATTATGTTGTTCTTATCTTCCGGTTAAGGTTTTTATGGCTTTAGTTAATCTGTATGCAATAGTTGTAAAATTATCAACAATTTACAAATTGTTTAAATGAGGCTAAGCTTCCCCCCCCACAGCAGCCATTTTTGTTTACATTTGAAACTCAGCAGAATAGTGAATTCAGTTTCTGCACTTTGAGTGCCTTTTTGCCGAATGACACGAAAAGTAAACTTTCAGTTTTTACGCACCGAAAAATCTACCTTCTTGCCCGCTGGGCGAATTGCTTGTTTTTGCGTAGCAACTCTAATTTTAATTGCAAAAATTGCTTTAACTGTGTTTGGTGCTTTATATTTTCCTATATTTTTCAATTTTTAATAAAGATATTTTGAGACTGCAAAAAATGCGTATAATTTAATATTCCATACAATGGAATGGGTGCACACAGCAGATTTTTTTTCCCCCATAGGAGTTTAAAGTAAAATAAGAGCATATTTAACGTTATAAATAAGGACAGATTGTGGCAGGTAGCATAGCAGGCGATGGCTATCTTGCATTAGTAACGATACCTTCATGGAGGGTTGCTCATATTCACGATACGCACGAAAGAAGAAAGAACACGCCGTGCAGCGAGCTTATCGGCAGCGAACCGTGTCCGTGACGAAGTACCAGTGTTCAACGACCTGAACATCTACTAAAGCATTTAGTATACGGGTAAAAACGCAAAAAATATTCATGTAAGACGACCCATCCGACACTGCATTGCATTACAAAAGGTAAAGCTGGTCTGAATGTGGCTTAGTGGCTTTCTGTTAAAACTATAGCAGAAAACTGCTACAACAATCCACAGTCAGGATAGCATTAATTGATAAAAAAGATAAAACATTTATTTTTAACTTACAAGTTTATATCTTTCTTTCATTCGATATAATAATCCTCTTGCAAATTTTTTCTCTTTCTCTCTTTCTTGATTATAAATTTATTTTATTCCATTGAAATTTTATTTTGTATAAATATGCATACACAAAAAAAGGAAATGTTAAGAAATAATGATAAGGAAAAAATTCTGCTGCAGAAATTCCGCTTTTGATATTTAAAATAATTTAATACATTTTTCAATAGGGTTTCTTTGATAATCGCATTACACTATGATTTTATTAGGGCATATTTCTTGGCAAACGGAATGTAAACCGAATTTCCTTTTCCCTAATTCCTAATATTTTGCTTCTTCATCTGGCTTGCGGTTCTTGGTTTATTTATTTATTACATTTTTGTCTCCTTGCCGGGAACGTCGGCGGGGACAGGCTTAAGTTACACACGAACTTTACATTTAAAAATTACAGAGCAAAAGTCCTATCAAGTGGGAGCCTTGGCTTTTACTGAAGTACTTCTCTGGCTCCTCACCAGAGGGCAGCCTTGTTGTCACAGTTAGTCCAACAGTTTATGTTAAAGGATTGGTTACACATTTATCTTTCCATAAATTTGATATCGTAAATAAAATACTCTTTAGTTTTATAAATCAATGCTAATAAAATATATTTTTAAAGCAATAGTTACTAGTGTATACTTCACATTTCATAAACATTTAAATTTAAATTCATAAATTTTAATTTAATTTAAGTGATAGTAAAGATAAATTATATCAATATATGTGAAGTTTTTAATTATGCATATTTCAATTACGTTTGGATTTAGTACTGTCACTTATGTTTCAATTCTTCTCTTAGCTTTTAGGTAAAATTTTGATTTGAAATTTACACTAAAATATTTTATTATTTCACTTTCGGTTACAATTCTTTGGATTGAGTAGTCTTTGTTTAAAAGTAGAATTATGTTTAGAATTTATTTTTTTTTAACCTTGCTTTGGGCACGGAACAGAATTTTCGGGTGAACTATTATAATTAAAATACATTGGAAAGGTTCATCGGCTAGTTCTGGACACATAATACAAGGATTTTTTTTTGTGGAAGACAGATTTCAATGTTCCACTTCCTGACGAAGTAGCATTGAAGTTGATTGAATTCCTTTCTATTACGTTCTTTTCTTTAAATTTCATTGATTTTTTTAAATTAGGGTATACCCTGTTTAAAATTTTTAGTTTTAACATTGATTAAATTCTTTTTTGCATTTATTGGATTTTATTAAATTTATTACTTATGAATTTATATATAAAAATGTAAGTGAATAAATGTAATTGATGATTAAATGTAACCGTAACCGGCCCTTAGACGTAACTTTAACCGTATATGTCTTCCAGTAATTTCAAGAAATGGAAGGTACTAGAGATGTCTGGGCAGCCGGGAGAAAACTATATAACACAGGCAAAAGAATCCACTCTCACGTTCTTAGTTCAGAGCGACTTCGGAGTACTGAGATAACTGTCAGAACTTCCGTCTTTCAGATACGCGTTGCATTGCGTTGTGTTTAAAGTTCTTAATAATTTGAAGCGTAACACTGATTGTAATCTGTGAAACCGAGAAGAGCTGTACGAGTGCTTTGGTGGAACGTTCCTGAACTGTAAAAATTAATTTTATCAAGCTATCATCTGTTCTGTGTGCTTGTTGTTGTTGTTGACTAATGCTCACCTGTCTGACCTATAGCCAGACCAAGCCCACATAGCAAGGAGCGCAAGATTACGAGTGTTGTTGGCAACACAATTAAGTACCTAACAAGTGACACTACTTAGCTCAATTCCCCCCCTCCAATTTTCACAAAGAGCACCCCCGGGAAACGGGTCCGACGGCCTCTCACCTTTCTTCCTCCTACCATCAACCTCTCGAGAGGACTTTCGGCTCGCTGCATGTTTAGAGTGCCCCCATGCCTCACGGAAACTATACATTTACAAATATCCATGCCTTCTCCGGAATTCGAACCCGAGCCCTTCAGCACGGAAGTCAGCGACGCTTACCGCTATACCATTTGGGCGGCTCTGTGTGTCTTCAATCTATTACGAACCCGTAAGCATGCAACAACATGTATGCGTATATAAAATACAAAATACTTTTTAACATTGACTAAATGCATAATATTTTTATAATTTGTATTCAGAAGACAGTGACTTGAATCCTTAATTTCTTATTTAAAAAATTCATTAAAATTAAAATTATGAAACAATTTATGTATTATTAAAAACTCCGGAAGTCGCCGTTACGTAACAACACCCATAAAAAAAATTCTTGTCGTTATTGAAAAGCCTTTCCATAATGCGCGCTGTCAAAAGCGATCATGGCGGACATCACCAAATCCTTATTAACGAAAACTTTCTAATCTTGATTAATCACAAAACAAGCCAACGTATCACAGCACAAGAAGGGGACGGAGAGGCAGGCCGAGAAGAATTCACACCAGTACAAGCGAGGACTGAACTATCTTTTATCAGCTTTCCAACTTAGGCCTGATCCCTTGAACTAACAGATTAAAATGGCTCCCTGACTCTTCCCATCCGCCTCCCGCCTCCTCTTCGAGTCGTTCGGATAGATCTGACAAGTACACAACGGCACCGTGGAAGAGAACCGGACGGAAGGTGGGAGGAAGAGCGTTTCAGGGGGTATACCGTCATAAAAGGAGGTACAGGGTTTACACGGAGGTCTGTTTACATGAAAGATTTACATTGCGCCAGAAAAGCACACCAGACCGTTTTGGCGTGTTACGGCAAAGAATAGGCTGCGAGGTAAATTTTCAGATTATTATGGAATAGATATGATAAGCGGCTCAGGGGGATTATACGAAGCGGAGGATAAACTCCAGAACAAGGCCAGCGGGCAGGAACCGAGTCGTAAAACGCGCGTTTTTCTGTTGAATGACGAGGTAAGAACATAAAGCACTTACTGGTAGAATGGTACACTAGACCTTTGACTTTTTAATGGACTCTGGTACCCACTCTGGTCTTCCGACAGAGAATAGGGGGATTTTCTTTAAATGGTGGGAACTAGCCATTTTCAGCTTTGGCCCCTACTAAGGCCAGAAGCGGTGGTAAATGTACTACGGAAGCACCTAAAAGATGGCCACTGTTGGCTAACATAACGGCAATTTATATAATCCATGCCTCGATAAATACTTTCCCTTCTGGGCGGTAGAGGGGCAAAAACTGGTCAGTACAGAAGGACTGGATTAACTTCCTTGGCGATATTACCTTCATGCAGGACGTTTATAGGAAAACTCGCCCATGACTGCATCACATATTTAAGCAGCGTAAAAATTATATTAATAACATTAACTCGTTGAAGGGCGGTGGTTACCTACAGTAACCACCTTTTCTATTGAACGTCTTACTCACTCGTGTGAGTGGTTTTTCAAGACTGACCGTTTCTGAAGTTCCCTTGTAGCTCAGTGATGACAATTAAAAAACATAAGCCATTGAAGAAACATGAGCTAGTAGTTGATGCAGCAATTCTTCTTGAAGAAAATAAGCATCAGCCATCGAAGACATCACCACGACGATGTGCACTATGGCAGCACCAAGAATAAGGCTGTAAGAACAGTGGGGGAATGCAGCACATGCAATGTTGCATTCTGCTTGGAAAAGAAATACTGTTTCCATGAGTACCATAGACACTGATTTGTAGGGATGTGTTTGTTCTGTGGGTGGTGGTCACTGACACTAACCACCAGAAGTGGCCATTTTTTTTTCACGCATGTTGGACAAAATATACGTAATTGTCGCAAATAATTTCAATATAACACCTGATATAGTAAATAAAGCAAGAGTTTTGATGGAAAAGTTAATTGCTTTTTTCTGCCCCGCAAAGAGTTAAATGAGTTAGCTTAGATTCTTCCCCCCCCCCGAAAAAAAAAAAAAAACTTTCTTCTTCCTCCTCTCCCCCGCCCCCCAAAAAACGCTTATATTTTTGTAGCTACATTTTTTTGTCGAAGAATTTAACGCTGTCTACTGTCGCGATATTAAAAGTTCATTTTCAGAGCCAAAGAAACAATGATTGTTTTAACTAGGGACGGAATATGGAATCAAGTAAACCTCCGCGCCTTTTTCATCCTACTGACCGCCGAGAGCTTTCAATAAAAAAAAAGAACGCGACTGTTGAAATTCTACTAAAGTAGACCTGAATCACTAAAATTATCTCGTGAGGATTCTGAGCGCCATATGCATCTCAGAACTGACAGTTTATGAAGTCACGATGATAAATACTCCGAATTAAATCGGATCTCGAGAGTTTTCCTATAACCTTAAATATATTATAGGAAAACTCTCGAGGACTATCTAGCATAATAGAAACGATACCTTCATGGAGGGCTTTTTAAGGGTCCGAATTCTCGTTACACATAGGAGAAACCTCGAAAAGTTCGAGATCTCTCTCTATGGCAAACCTCCTACGGTAAACCTTAAAAAACTCGCATGCAGCAGCACATTCACCAGAATTTCAAATCTGGTGGAACTACCAGTGCTGAATTATTTTACTACTAATGCTTCGATATAGAGTTAACATATAGTGATCTGATTCGAAAAATGGAAAGATTACAAATATCAAAACTGCACGTTATGACTCTAGCCTGATGTTTGTCGTGGTTCTAATGTCAGATGCAACAAGGAACTTGAAATACACTCATGTCCAAAATTATGTTTACATGCATAAATTCACGGATTTCTCAGAGACTATGACTTATAATTTAATGAATTTTCGTGGAATCATACATAACATGATGACACATAAATGCAAAAGAAAAAATTGAAGATCACCTCATATGATATAAAATTGTAGCATGAAACAATAAAAATGGTAATAAAGTGTGACAAAGAGAGTTAAGAAAAAAAAAAGGAATGATTCAGAAAAAGAATTAAGTCTTACGAATTTAATATGATCTCCCCTGACTTGTACACACATATCACAACGTGTTTTAAGGCTGGAAATAACGTTGTTAACCACAGTTTGGGAAATTAATCTCCACTCTTCCAGCAATGCCGTCTTCAGAGCATTTACATTTCTAGGAGGAGGATGTATACGTGCAATTGCTCTTCCAAGGTAGTCCCATAAGTTCTCTATCGGGTTAAGGTCAGGAGAGTTTGGTGGCCAAGGTATTCGCTTAATGTCTTCATTTTCAAGGAATTCATCAACGAGGTTTGCTCGATGTGGACGGGCATTATCATCCATAGATAAAAGGTCAGGTCCATATGCACCCCTGAAAAGTCTTACATAAGGATCTAAGACCTCATCTCGATATATCTGGCCTGTCACAGATCCGCTGCTGAACACGTGTAGGGACGTACGTCCATGGATCATTATTCCACCCCATACCACCACACCTCCACTACCGAAACGGTCACGTTCCACAATGTTCGAGGGATCATTTCGTGTTCCTGACTCCCTCCAGATGTAAACACGTTTAGAATCACCAGTTAAACTAAACCGCGACTCATCAGTAAAGAGAACATGGGACCATTGATGTTCAGTCCAGTTTAAATGCATGTTCTTTAAACCAATTAAAGCGATCCCTCTTTTTCTGTGAAGACAGTAAAACACATACCTTTGGCTTTCTGGCATAAAGGACATTTTCATTAAGCCTTCTGTATATTGTTTCCCGTGATGCAACAGTTCCAGTGGCGCCTGCAAGCTCTGAACTTAACTGGCGAGCAGTAGCCTTTCTGTTACGATGGGCAGTTAATGCCAGATACCGATCTTCAGAAGCAGTTGTCATTCGTTTCCGACCTTGTCCTGGCCTCCTTACAACACTTCCATCATTTTGAAACTGTTTTCATAGCTTAGAGACTGTCTGTCTTGAAATATTCAGACATGTGGCTGTTTCCATGATTGACTGCCCTGCTTCTAAACGGCCGATAATTCGCCATTTTACAGATTCTTCCAAATGACACTTCGAAGCCATAACAAACCGCTTTGAGTTCCTACACACTGAAATCAAACGCTATGTTGCAGAAATTCACTCAAATATTCAGTTTGCGCAAAGCGCTTGATTCACCCTTGGATGACGTAACGCCTAGATTTGCATATCACAAACCGTTTGATTACTTTTGATTGGATAATGCTAATTAGGCTTGGTTTTCACACATTCCCTGCAAATACGGATCACATTGATTCGATATTTCATTGAATATCATCATTTTTGGGTATGTAAAGATAATTTTGGACATGAGTGTATATTAAATGCTTCGACTTATAATCCCTTGTGATCCCCAGTTCGGATACGTAAACTAAACCCAGTGACGCCACAGGCTTAGCGGGTCATGGCCTGTACTGCCCCGAAATCTGCTTTCCGGACCGTGGGCCCCAGGGTGCATGAGCATATGCTCTTGACAAGTGGTCAGCTTGTCGCAGGGCTCTTGATATTTAGTCTCTAAGGGAACTTGGTTCTCATTTTATCGACCTACTCAAGGGATGAAAAGCCATACCCAGCTGGGGGATCGAACCCCGGACCTGTAGTGCTGCTGGGCGAAGCGCTAGCCACTGTGCCACCGATCCTAGTTTAAATATGTAGTCAAATCTAAAAGCAACAAATTAACCATGAACCAAACGAAATCATAAGCCACTCTAAAAACTTAATAACATTCTGTAAATATTTCTTACGCACAGCCTGGCATAGACAAACTCAGCATGTTTTAATTTAATTTATAATTCAATCACATCTCTATGCGCCAGAACCAATTACATTATTGGAACCACGCAGCGATTAAGGAAATTAATTCCTAAATTAAAGGAAATGCAAAAAATAAATTAATTAAAAAAGGACTAATTAGAAAACTTAACAACATTTAGTATTAATTTCAAATGAATACTCTAAAGTCAATATCAGAAATTAACAAATAAATTCTGTAATGCCAATACTTATTCACGTAAAAATAAAAGAACTTAAAACCAAAAAAAAAAAAATAAATAAATAAATAAATAAATAAATAAATAAATAAGAACGACATATTTCTATTTCAATATTGCCACTAGTTAAAAGAAGCTTAGGTTCACAAATATTCAACAAAAATTATTTCTGTTAGAATAGAAAACGGGGATGAGCTTAAATGGGAGGAAAAGAATTGAATTGTAAATACCCACTTTAAAAATTTCGTAACAAAGCCATCGAATGCGAATTAAAAGCAAGAGGCGGGAGGGGGGATTAAAAAATAAAAAGCCACAAACAGGAAGCATTCATTAAGAGGCAGAAGAGTCAGTCTTCCACAGCGATCCGACCACTCTGTCGTCCAAAAATTTTAATTTACTACACAGCGAATCTCTGCATGTTTTTACCGATTGTTCTCAGTTAATGAATGAAGAAGAAACTACAGTTAATTAATCTGTTTTTGATTACTTTTTTTCGTCTCATCTCCGTTCGTCTTTTATTCGTTTTATTTCTTTCGTTACTTCTAAGCCTAATCCACAGCAGACTGTTGTTATAAAAGCGAGATTACGGGCTGCTGAGAAAATAAAAATCCACGGAATAAATAAATGGGAAGTTAGGAAAAAAAAAAAAAAAAAGTAAAGGCCCTCCCTTAATTGATTTTCGTTGATTAAAATGTATTGATTAGCCATGTTTTGTAACGACTATATTCATTAGTGATAGTGTACTCCATTTTCCTAGTGTCTTCATTTATTATATGGCAACTATTACACCAGGCTGATGTTCTCGCCACTTCTCTCCGTAAAGGTGGATTTTAATGAATCTTTGTCTTCTTTACATTTCACAATTAAGTTATATAAAGCTGTTTGTATTCCGCTTTAATACCCGATATACACACTTACACACAAATTTCAAGTGTATAGGAGTTGAAAGATTTGACAACATTCCAGTTAAAATGTCCCGTAAGGCACCTTGCAACCTTATGTAAGGTTACATGTGCACTAATTAAGTAAAATTAAAGACGATAAATGAACGGAAATTTGATTTGAGAAGCACAACTAGCAGCTAATTGGTGAGAATCTTCACAGTCATTAACTTCCTTTTGTTTCAATATTCCTGAGTGCAATGGCTAATAAATTAAGGAATTGCTTGCTTCTTTTCCCCCAGTTGGGGAAAAGAGGCATTAGGCAAATGAAGCAATCAGTTGATTCATAATTTTCTACAAGTATCACAAGCGAATCATTCGCTTGATGGTAAATATTTCTGATGCTTTTTAACGAATGCCAACAGAAGTCGATGTCTTAAAATGACTGAAAGACCAAAAGCAAGAAGATGATATAAACGCATAGTAATACCTTGCACAGTCAGGATAACCAGTTCCGCCAATGTCTCGTTGTTGTAAAAATTATGGAATCACGGTACCGAAAGTTAGGAATTATTTAGAGATAGGTATATTAATTATTTTTCTGCACTGCTGCCGCAATAACTCTGAAATTGATTCTGGTGTGCCTTAATAACCTAAAATTGGATGAAAGATGAATGTTGACTTATCCGTGTATAGCACCAAAAAAGAACGCGTCATATCTTCACTGTGAAATGTGTACTTACTCACATTAATGTAGCAGTAGTAGTAGTACAAATTTAGATACCCATTTGGTCGCAAGAAACCTAGATAACACCAGTCACATAATGGCATTCGCGAGTTCGTCGTAGAAGAACAGGACCATCAAAGGAATCGAAATCTTAAAACATCGCAAAAGTTGCTAATTAAATTTCGACGTCATGCTGGCAAAATACTATAGGACTTGGTAAAAAAGAAAAATATCCAGCTATTTTTTAACAACATGCGCTGCTTTATCGACCTCGTGACTATAGCGTAAAGAATTTGCCACTGGATTAAATTTCTGAATTTCGAAAGTAACAGAATTTGGATATTGTTAGGCCTTATCGTTCTTGCAAATTATTCAGGTTAGAAAGATGATATTCCTTTACTGGTAGGGATTTCAAAAACAGGTTCAAGGTCGGGATTGTAAAATATTAATGAAAATTAAAAAGTATGAATGCCAAATTTAAGTGCCTTTCCTTCTGCTAACAGAATAATTATTAATTCAATAACTGATTTCGAAGTGTTAGCAGTTTCAGAATTAATAGACAGGAAATCTTGCTTGATATGAAATTTCAAATATTTTGATCATGAATGTTTTAATCGAATCTTTAAACTCACCAATATAGTAAACACACAGGCTAAAGTGATTGCTAATCATCCTCCCGTAACATATACTAAAAGTCCTCAAACTAAGAAGGTGTTTGGTTTAATTGGGTACTTAAAGCACTCCTCTTCAAGGAAAACCTTCTAAGATTAACAAAAAGGAATGTTAGTCTAGCTTATTGCACTTAATTTTTATGCAATTAGCACTCCTTTGAATCATGGAAAATGAAGTGCAAGGAACAACCACGTAAAATGTCTATCCGCAATGTTATAATAGTTTCTTGCTTTCCGCAAAGCACAAAAGAACAATCTAGAATGTACAAGAAATTAATTCGAACCTAAATACTGACTTCGAAAATGTTAAAAAACTTAATAAATTTCAAATACACCACTAGAAAGAAAGGATACCTGATGCGAAAACTGTAAAATGAGGCATCAAAAAACTGCAAAAGCTTCGACGACATTAAAGCTGACGACAAAATACAGAGGATATTAAAGACTTCTGGCGCCAACAAATGAAGACATCTGCAGAATCTGATCATTTCGCTTTAGCTGTTCTAATAACACCACCATTCAACCTAGCTTTGAACGAGTTTGTTCTTCCAATTCCTTGCAAAGAATTCATTTAAAGTATAGCTGGGTCAGCACTTCTGTTATTTTGTATTGCTCCAGGGCAACACACATATTGCCAAGCCTTAAAGAAAATCAATCCAAAGTCCCTAGCATACCAAAAGCGGTGAGATTTCCTACAGGGCAATAACTAGTAATGATATTTCACGTAAGAACCAATCAAAATAAATAAGTAAATAAAATATTTTTTTTTTGGAGGGAAGGACATATAAGAATGAGACAAACTGCATTACTAATAACAAGCATGGCTATGAATGAAAGTTTACAATGCTATAAAATGGCGATTTCCTTCCTTGTAGGATTTGCATTGGTAGTAAGCGTTTGCATTGCAATTCATAAATGAACTTTACTTTTATATTAAAATACTGGTAAAAAAGAATATACATTTGAACCTCAACACCGTGGCAGACACAATCAAACACTACGGTATAAACGGTGTTGGGGGAAAATGTTATTTAGAATTCACTGGCAAACAATGGCTATAAATACTGTTACGAATTTTGTACATGGATAGATAATTTTAGTGAAATTATATGTGAAAATGCTATATGTTTTTATTTAACGTAACATGAAAAGGTGAGAGAACCGATGCTCTGCCGGAAAAATAAGAAAAATAAAATAAGTCTGCCGGAAAAATAAGTCTATTTAACATTGATTAAATGGCTATCTCCATATATTGGCGAGATATCGCCAAGCAGGCAACAATTTGAGCGACTTATTTTTGTCGCCAAATTTGGCGAGAAATTGTCAAAAGTAGCTAACTTGGCGACCATTTGGTCCGATCCCTGTATTACCTTAATAGGAATTGTAATTAAATAGCTGTACCTGATTTCTTATGCAACTCTAACCGTATCTTGGCCCTTATATGTCTTCCAGTAATTTCAAGAAGCAGAAAGTACTAGATATATCTCAGTGGACGGGTAAAAACTATACAAGATCGGAGAGGGCATCAATTTCTCAGTTGTGAGTTGTTATTTCAGAGAAACTTCGAAGTATTGAGGTATCCGTGAACGTTTCGCCTTTTACATGCGTTTTGCATAGCATTGTGTTTACCGTTCTTACTTTTTTTGAAGTGTAACTGCTAATCGTACTCTGTGATACTGTGAACACCTGTACGAGTATTCCTGTGGAAAGTTCCAGAACTCTGATATGTTTGTTTCTTTTGATAGAATAAATTTATCAACCTATCATCGGGCTTGCGTGCATTCAATCTATTACAAACCCGTACGCTCGCAACAATACTTTTAGAATACATTCCTCTAAAAATGGCAACACATGAAATAAAACTAAGCAAAACTATTATAATTAATTATTATAACAGTATTAACTACTTTTGAAAGAAAATTCCATCGACACATTGAAACAAAGATAATTAAATAACAAAGCCTGCAGATGACCATTCAAGTCTGCGAGAAAGCGCTTGGATAGGAGAAAAAAATGACGATTTCAGAAGTGATTACCATGGCAATCGAAAAGAATATTTGATCAGAGAGCAGCTTGACGACTCTAAACACAGCCACTTAGTCGTCCGTAAGGAACAGCTACCTAAACATTGACCCCCCCTTGTTCGCTGCTAGCCCCCAACTGATAAACACCCTTATACTCTTAATATTACCACAAAACGCAAACTGATTGTTACGTTCCTTCTAAAAATCCATCATCGCTTAGGCGCATAGGAAAACGGACGATTTCTTCCACCTCTTCCCCCCCCCAAAATGATGCGAATGAATAAGTAAGAATGAATGAATAAGTAAGAGTTGGAGAAGGGGAGGAAGGAAGGAAGGGGATAAAAAAGAAAAGGAAAATGTTCATTATCGACAGTCATTTAAAATGAAGCTTCGTTTAGAAACATCTGTCGTACGTTCTATTATCATATTTTTTCTTCTTTTCTTTCTAGAGAAAATGTTGCAGCTCCAGCAAAGGGGGTGGGGTACCTATAAAAAAATGGAACTTTTACAGCCAGCGTCGGCTATTAATTGAACGGGAAACGATACGGAAATGTCGAATGATCGATTTTATGATCGGCGACGATATGTATGTATGTGTTCATGTTCCCTCCTTGCCCCGTTCTCGAAATTGCGTGTTCGATTTGAAATGTACTGATGACAAAATCGCCGAAATGCGTGCAACAGACGAAAGGGGACACTCCCCTTATGTTATCGGCGGTGAGCTCCTAGAATTTCACCCCAAACATCATTAGGCTCTTCATAGACATTATGCGTCGCTGTTCCTTCGTACAGGCAAAAGATACTGAGAAAGTCTATTTTTACTGAGCTGATAAATATTCTCAATGAGGCACAACACTTTAATCCCACTCAAACAAAATAATACGAAGGCGCAATCAGAAAAGGAACGCATCTGTCAGTTACGCAGCGCTCATACTGAAAAATATGGAAAATCAGAAAAACAATTTCCAATAAAATAAATTTTGATCACTATGTTCTTCTTGAACACCTTGAAACTTGTAATCAAAAAAAGCTCATTTCTGCAGTTAATGCTCTTCTTTTATACAGAAGAAATTCTGGCTATTATCTGTTGGGGCAAAACCAAGCTATCGACTGGCTATCTGGTGCAAATGCAAAGCATCCACAATAGCATCACATTGAAAACATACTTTTACTACTATCTGAACATTTCTTTATAAAAATTTAAAAAAAAATAAACGTTTTGTTTTATTACGATTGCTTAGTTTTTAAAAAATGTATAACATAAAATTCAGCAACAGATTTCTTGTTTTATAATGCAATGCACTAAATTTCCAAATAAAAGCGCTACCCTGCAAATGAATTTTATAAATGAAGATATATACATATGTATAGAATATTTTTTATACTTTTATTTTTCGGTTTTTTAGCTTTTGCATATTACTTCTGGTCCCATTTGGGTACGAATACATGTAGGGAAAAGATTTGAACATTTGAGAACTATTAAAATGTTGTTTTAAAGTGAAGGATTGATACCAGTAAACGGTTTTGAGTCTCAAATGAGTCAGAGGAATGAAACATATCTTCGGAACCCATTAATCAATTTGGTTTAAGGCTTCAAAACACTTTTCCCTTGACAAGTTCTGCTTGAAGCGTTAAACAAAGAAGATTAATATTTTTTTTATTGTTTCATTTCTTTTTTTGGGGGGGGAAGGTATGATTCTGAACGTTGCAAAACGTAAGATCTTTATCATTAAAAGAAAATTCGCCAAATGCAGTTGCAGAATCATTAAAATCATCAGTGTCAACTGTACATAAACGGATTAATGCTGGAATGAATCTTATAATGCGAAAAAACATAATGTACATTGTCTTTCTCCACGACATATCGCCGAATGCAGAATTATTTATGAGAAGCATTTATCCGGACAAAAATGGAAAAATGTTGTCAAAGTAGATGAATCTTGGGTATATTAAAATGACTGTAATAAAAAGAGATTCGTTTATTATCATTAAAGAGGAGAAAAGAATCTTAAAACATGGTTCAGAGAATCTAAAGAAAATTTTCAAAGGAATTCATGATTGTTTCTGGTTTCTAGAGCAAACTAAAATTTAAATGAGCGGAGAAAAATGTTACGATATACCCTACATATTGTTGCGTTTTTTTTTTCCTTCCTTCACGGGGTTCGTGAAGATTTGGAGTGAATAACGACGACACTTGATGAAGTATCGAAACACACTTTATTTACCAATATTCATCAGAACAGTTCCAATAACACGTTTTTTACACAGTCGTCGAAGATCTTCTACTATAAACTCGCTGGAACAATCAGCGACACAGCCTTCACACGATCAGGAAATAACGGTAAAGGCAGCTTCACTGCAAAGTACCAGAGTACAGCTCCCGACTCTGCTCGGTCGTTCTCGGAACTCCACGTACTCTTGGGACTCTCCACGCCACAACTCGCGTTGCACTCAACGACACACAGAGCACAGATCCCGACTCTTCGGTTCAGTCGTTCCCGCAGCTCAAAGTAGACTCTTTGACGATGCACTAATCGCGATACACTACGAGATTCTTTCGATGCACTCGACGACCACTCGATCGACTCCGCACGGACTGACTAGATCGAGACACTAACTATTTCGCACTGACTCTCCGCGTACCAGCTAGTTTTTGGCTTGTGTTCAAGAACATTCTGGGCTAGACCAGTAAAAATTCGTTCCAGAAGGTTCTCCATCTGTCCATGGCATATCGCCAATTTTGTCGCTAATTGGGCGATTTCTCGCGAAATGTGGCAGCCCTGACTTTCCTTGCATTTTATAGCAACCCTAAACCTGCTTCGCGGGGAAGCTATCTTACCGCGCTTGTACATTTCGTAACAATATTATCAGGAACATATTTCACTGTCAGTTTTCAGATATGAAATACCTTCTCTGTGCACAGACAGCCATAAATCAGTAGAACTGCATCAAGGCAAAAGCAGCCACACGTTCAAACCACTTTTAATTTTCTGTAAGAAATTGAACCAGAAACGGGTATCAACGCCATATCTTTCATTCGCATCTCTACGAAATCTCTTGAACCCATGGGATTTTGAGCGTTTTGACTTTTCAGGTAAAATATTTCTGTAAATACGAAGAAAATCACCTAAAAAATGTGTGAACAGCATCTGTAAGCTGCGCAAAACCCCCCAAGGAAAGTAAATAAATGTATAATGAGCCAACGCCGTAAAAAATTCAAAACTAAAGAATAAAAACAAGAGAATTATTGATGATTACATAGAAAGATCCCGACTTATCAAGGGGAATTCTAGAACCTCTAGTTGGTAAATAAATAATGAGTGTCGAATGAATTGTTTTAATCCCCCCCCGGGTTTGTTACCTTTTTTCTCAATGTAAATAATTTCCTATGACTTTAATGATGCTCTTTTGGAAATTATGATGTACATGCAAAAACATTTAATATCTTTCGGGATGTCATTTAAGAAACGCCGCTTTTGTAAAATCTAATCTGAAAACCAAAATATTCAATCTCGGAATATTTCCTGCGACCGCACAGCCACACAATAACACTTTACAAAAGCTAAGATGCAAAATCTTCGAATCCAGAAAGCATAAAAGGTGGAATTTCGGACAAAAGACACCACAGCATTGCTTTCACGTCTTCTCTTCAATTAACAAACAGTGATCTCGTCACCCACAACAATTAATTTAAAACTCGCTTTAACATAACCGAGCGACTCTGGATAACACTCGCGCAACCTGAATAGCTTCTTAACACTCGAATTACCATCTTTAATTGAAGCTCCCTCCATAATAAGTTCCGTGGTTGCATACGATGCCGATCGGACAGCCAACAAGTTAGACGACGTGAAAGTCATGTAGGTAAACACAGAAACACGCATTTGCTGGAATGGGGCATAATACCCACTTTCGGCCTTTTATTATACTTGCAGAGTGCGAGAGGCTAAGGGAGGAGGGTTAATCTAATGTCTCGGTTTCCAGGCGTCCCCCGTTAATGGTGGGTCTGAATAGCACACTATAGTAATTACATGTACGGCACGGAGGAAGAGTGTTGTTTGCTTACACAAATTTGATACTCGGCACGTGGCTATATGATCTTGGAAGAATGTTTACTTGCTTTATCATCTAAAGAAAATTTTCAAAGGAATTCATGATTGTTTCTGGTTTCTAGAGCAAACTAAAATTTAAATGAGCGGAGAAAAATGTTACGATATACCCTACATATTGTTGCGTTTTTTTTTTCCTTCCTTCACGGGGTTCGTGAAGATTTGGAGTGAATAACGACGACACTTGATGAAGTATCGAAACACACTTTATTTACCAATATTCATCAGAACAGTTCCAATAACACGTTTTTTACACAGTCGTCGAAGATCTTCTACTATAAACTCGCTGGAACAATCAGCGACACAGCCTTCACACGATCAGGAAATAACGGTAAAGGCAGCTTCACTGCAAAGTACCAGAGTACAGCTCCCGACTCTGCTCGGTCGTTCTCGGAACTCCACGTACTCTTGGGACTCTCCACGCCACAACTCGCGTTGCACTCAACGACACACAGAGCACAGATCCCGACTCTTCGGTTCAGTCGTTCCCGCAGCTCAAAGTAGACTCTTTGACGATGCACTAATCGCGATACACTACGAGATTCTTTCGATGCACTCGACGACCACTCGATCGACTCCGCACGGACTGACTAGATCGAGACACTAACTATTTCGCACTGACTCTCCGCGTACCAGCTAGTTTTTGGCTTGTGTTCAAGAACATTCTGGGCTAGACCAGTAAAAATTCGTTCCAGAAGGTTCTCCATCTGTCCATGGCATATCGCCAATTTTGTCGCTAATTGGGCGATTTCTCGCGAAATGTGGCAGCCCTGACTTTCCTTGCATTTTATAGCAACCCTAAACCTGCTTCGCGGGGAAGCTATCTTACCGCGCTTGTACATTTCGTAACAATATTATCAGGAACATATTTCACTGTCAGTTTTCAGATATGAAATACCTTCTCTGTGCACAGACAGCCATAAATCAGTAGAACTGCATCAAGGCAAAAGCAGCCACACGTTCAAACCACTTTTAATTTTCTGTAAGAAATTGAACCAGAAACGGGTATCAACGCCATATCTTTCATTCGCATCTCTACGAAATCTCTTGAACCCATGGGATTTTGAGCGTTTTGACTTTTCAGGTAAAATATTTCTGTAAATACGAAGAAAATCACCTAAAAAATGTGTGAACAGCATCTGTAAGCTGCGCAAAACCCCCCAAGGAAAGTAAATAAATGTATAATGAGCCAACGCCGTAAAAAATTCAAAACTAAAGAATAAAAACAAGAGAATTATTGATGATTACATAGAAAGATCCCGACTTATCAAGGGGAATTCTAGAACCTCTAGTTGGTAAATAAATAATGAGTGTCGAATGAATTGTTTTAATCCCCCCCCCGGGTTTGTTACCTTTTTTCTCAATGTAAATAATTTCCTATGACTTTAATGGTGCTCTTTTGGAAATTATGATGTACATGCAAAAACATTTAATATCTTTCGGGATGTCATTTAAGAAACGCCGCTTTTGTAAAATCTAATCTGAAAACCAAAATATTCAATCTCGGAATATTTCCTGCGACCGCACAGCCACACAATAACACTTTACAAAAGCTAAGATGCAAAATCTTCGAATCCAGAAAGCATAAAAGGTGGAATTTCGGACAAAAGACACCACAGCATTGCTTTCACGTCTTCTCTTCAATTAACAAACAGTGATCTCGTCACCCACAACAATTAATTTAAAACTCGCTTTAACATAACCGAGCGACTCTGGATAACACTCGCGCAACCTGAATAGCTTCTTAACACTCGAATTACCATCTTTAATTGAAGCTCCCTCCATAATAAGTTCCGTGGTTGCATACGATGCCGATCGGACAGCCAACAAGTTAGACGACGTGAAAGTCATGTAGGTAAACACAGAAACACGCATTTGCTGGAATGGGGCATAATACCCACTTTCGGCCTTTTATTATACTTGCAGAATGCGAGAGGCTAAGGGAGGAGGGTTAATCTAATGTCTCGGTTTCCAGGCGTCCCCCGTTAATGGTGGGTCTGAATAGCACACTATAGTAATTACATGTACGGCACGGAGGAAGAGTGTTGTTTGCTTACACAAATTTGATACTCGGCACGTGGCTATATGATCTTGGAAGAATGTTTACTTGCTTTATCATACGAAGCAGCAGGAGGTGGTGTTTAAGTTCAGAATTACTAGATGGCTGCCGTGCATTAAACAAGAGGTTAAGACAGGCAAGAAAATTCACTCGCTGTAAAAGTATTAAGCATAAGGTAATGATGACTCTCCATGCACATCTACTATCTAAAAGCCCCGATTTCTCTAAAAAAAGTTGTAGATAATTATTTTAATGTACAAAAGTACTACCTCCAATATATAATTATTTTAATGTACAAAAGTACTACCTCCAATATTCTCCACAAACCTTGTGTTTTATAAATACAAGATTTTGCACCTTGGCTTTGGTAAACTGTTATTGTTCGGTTTCTAGAATGCATGGATTCCTTACAGCGCAGATATATATGTTATAAAAGCTGCTCGCACACTTTTTTATGCGATTTTGCTTTGCTATAAAAAATATCGTCTGCTTCGAATTTTTTTTAACTGTATTTTTAAGAGTATAAATTATCGCCTGCTACTTCACTGTTTTATTTTCAAGCAAAATGGCACTTGAAAAGAAGCAATGGATGGAAAGTTATGTTCGTTGTTCTTTCTAAAAAAAATTATTAGTTACCTAATGCTGTTAAAATTTGTGCGCACCTGTCTGTTTGTTTGAGGTACTCCCCCCCCCCCGGATTCCAAAAATTCGTGCGAAGCCATTTCGACCATTATCATCTTCATACGACTTTAATAAGTCGAGATATTAATTAAAAACTCTGAAAAAATTGAATCTGAAAAAGTCTTTAATTTTCGCACTCATTTTTCCGAGTGGCAACAGTCTCGGAAGTCGCTTAGGATAAAAATACTTTATTTCGAAAAGTGTTGCCACTGCTCGCTTTGAAATCGTAGAGTTTGCTAAATGTGTAAGTTTTACAAAATATGAAATAAAAATAGCATTGCCAAACATTAAATATATTGTTATTATATAAATGAAGAAATTTGAGGAAAGCACGCGAATGCATGTGACGTCATTGTATGTCGAAACATTTTCGTTAATGTCAGCATTTTAAATAAATTGCTGGTGTTATCAACATTTTGGTTTCAGATTAAGGTAATTCATACGGTACGTTACTGCGACGCTAATTCATTTATTGACATTGAGAAAAGGTCGTTATATTACGTTAAATTTAATTTATGACGTCATACGTATAAATATTAACCTGAAATGTCAAAAGTTTTTGTTTCTTTGTTTGGCAACAACAGAAATGTTTACGAATTGGCTGTTGCCTGGAAAGAATGAACTGATTTCATTCATATTGAAATGTTTTTATGCATTTTCTTTTCACGTGTACAGAGCTCATAAATTTTATTGGTCGCAGCCTGCTACCCTATTTACTAGTAAACGCTGTGAAAACCATCGTTTTTCGATATCTAAAGTTACAATAGGTAATACTTTCAACAAGAAAGGAAAAAAAAAACCGTAAATATTTGGCTTCAAGTGGAAAAATTGTTCCAAAGGTACCACTTTCTAACACAGGTATCTAACATAGCTTCTAAATGATGTACGTACAGCTTATAAATTGTTTATTGTACGCAACAAAGTCACCAATATTATATATATTTCGGATAATATATTTTTTGAAAAACTCCCAAAAGAAAAACTTAATCCTTATTTAAATAAACGATAAATGCAGTGTAGCTCATAAAATAAATCTATGATTCTTATTTTGTTAGCTCGCAAGAATAAATTACAATAATAAAAACAACAAGCTAACTGGCAAAAATGCCTTTAATCTTAGTTTCGTTTAATTTTTTTCACAGAAATCATTGATTTACAAGATCAAGATTTTGAGAAAAAAATTCTTTTCCAATTAAAACTCGTATTAATCTCGACCTCTTACTTCAATTCGGCGACACCGCTGCTCAGGTGAAAATTAATCTCTCGGTCAGGAAACAGTATAAAAGATTAAAAAAAAAAAAAATTAAACATAAAAAAAATCAGAATTAAAAAAAAGCGAAAAGAAATCGTTCGCAACCTAATTTGGGCTGCATCATTTCGTTTGAGCTGCTCATAAATTCGCCTTCTAAATACCTATTGTCCTTTTATAGTAGCTCGTAAAATGACTCAAGCATGTGATGATGAAATTTATGTCCGGGATTGTAAAAAGAAGAAAAGGTAGAAGCAAATGCATAGTCGTAAAAGCTTGAGACTGAGTGTCATTTGACGCTTATTAGCATGTAACAATATATATATAAAGAAAAGACTATAAATGGACGAAGTAATAATAATCGTGCAACGCCAGATTGCAGAAAAAGAGCTATGCGCCATTTTTTAATCAGAACGGAAGGACAGCTGTTTGATTCAACAAATGGAAGAACATAGTGAAATATCCTGCACAAGTACAAATCAGTACCTTAATATTAATAATACATAAAATGGTATAAAAAGTACCTTAATATTAATTGCCACTAATTAGCGCTCTTGAATTTTAATGTAAAATTTAATGTTTAAATTCCTATGTTTTTTAATATCCATTTTCAGAATTCCAACTTCCACATTATAGTACTTGGTGCGTTCTACGGACGCTAGTATTACAGTTCCAGAAACACGTTTACAAGTCGTCGAAAACACTACGTTAAACTCGCTGAAACAATCAGCAACACAGCTTTCACGCTACAACGATGGAAGACAGCTTCACGGCAAAACATTAAAAATCGCACGAGTAGTTTTTAAAAAATCTGATGTGTACACCACATGACTTCCTTGTACGGAATATTAAATTATACGCATTTTTTCTTGCGTTTTATTTAAGCTTATTAGATTGAATTAAACCTACTTCGCCGAAAGCGCATAAACCACAACAGAATAAATGCATTCTTTAAAATTCACTTTGTTTACTATAGCGACACTCTGGCGCTAGGTTTACTTAACAGTATTATATTTCATTCATATTATAACTCAGAATCCACAAAATGTATATCATTTAAAGAATTATCTAATCGTTGCCACATGTTCTATTCAAATACTATAACAAAGCTAGAACGATGTACAAAAGAAATTAAGCAAACAAAACAAAAAAAAAGAAACAGTTTTTCACAGACGATTGAGTATTTCTCATTTAATTAATTCAGTTTTCACTTCGCGAGAAGGCAAAAATACATAAAAACTCAAAATATCTATATTAAAAATTACGAAGTAAATCTCAAACGCTTATTTCCTCGAAAAAATTCTAGAAAGAATTAAGCATGATTTAATTGGCAATAATAAATGAATTTCGTTATCTTTGTTGTTGCGAAGCTAAGTTTCTCTAGATTGGCAACAAATCCATTAGTCTCCTGTTTCAAATGTAAACATCAATGGCCGCCATTAAAAAGAGGTTTAGCGGCAATTAAACAACTTTAAAATTGCTGATAATTCTAAAAATATTGCAAACAGATTTACTAAAGGCCTAAAATCCTTAACCGGAAGACAAAAACAACATAATTCAATCATTTTTAAAGCAAAAAATGTACAATTTACAAACATATAAGAGTAAAGAAACCGAGATCACTGAGCCGGGTAATAGAGTGGATATATATATAAATATATTTATATACGTTTGGTGCTGCCGATTGCAACCAAAATACGAGGTGCACATCTACATGTTATAGCAGTCCTATATACAAAATTTCAACGTTCTGAGGCTACTCGTTTTTTAGTTATGAGAGATACGTACGTACGCACGAACGTACGCACGTACCTACATACGTTCGTACAGACGCCACGAAAAATTCTCTTCAGAATTAATTTTAAAGCAGTTTTATAATTTTTTTGAAGGAAAAGAGTATTTTATTCTGTCCTTACGTACAGATATCACGCAAAAACATCGTTAAATTGCATTCGATAGTGGTCAAAATGGATATTTTCGTTGAAATATGCTGCCTGAAACTTTTAGCGATTACAATACTTCCTTTTTACTTCGTATAAGGAAGTAAAAATTAGCTCTCAAAATCTGAGCTCCTCAGTGTTAATTGAATTTGGTATATATTTAATAATATCTCATTTTTTTATTAAACTTATTTGATTCTTCCCTTCATATTTCGAAATTCAGGTTCATTCCAAATAAAATTTGCCCATTTTTTGTGATTTATTTTTTAATTTTGTATTTTAAGATAATTTTTATAAATTTTTCGAAAAAAATTTTGAATTATAGCCTATAACATTTTTGCTATCACCATAAAGTAGATGTATTTCTAAGCAAAATATAGAGCAAAATATAGAGTTTTTTTATTCAAAATTTCCGAAAATATTGTTACGAATTTGGTATTTAAAAAGCTAATGTTAGTTCAATTATAAATTAAATGGTTTTATTTCTCGAGCAGTGCAGCGCGTGACGAATATTAAAAGAAAGCTAAGCCGGAAAATTGAACATACAAGAGCGCGTGCATTAAATAAATAAATATCTCTTTTTGATTTCGAGAAAGTACTGGAAAATTCTAGCGCGTGATTTTAAAATCTTATAAAAGGAGGAAAACATCTCAGTTTGTAGTAGTTGCTTAGTTTGTTGTTGTTTAGAAAACTACTGTTGTTGATTGTAGCGAATTCGCGTTCTTTAGCTGTTTTGAATTACGTTCTATTGGACATTTGAGTAGTTAAAAGATAAGTACTGTGAGATATTGTAATACTGCATGATAATTTGAGAAAATTTAAGCATTTTTGTTGTGATAATAATAAATTTTTGTTCATTTTTCATCGGACTTGTGCATTCATTTCATAACGAACCCGTACGCACGCAACAATTTTTGGTGTCACGAGTGGGGTTTGAATGCCAATAACAAGAGCGATGGAAGAACAATTGAGACAGCTCATTAGTGCTTTTGCTGCATTCCAAGAAAAGATGGAAGCTGGCCAAGCATCATTTAAGGAAGAAATGAAATTGGGCCAGGAATCCGTTAAGGAAGAAATGAAATTGGGCCAGGAATCCGTTAAGGACGAAATGAAAGCCGTTCAAGCTGGTCAAGAAGAAATGAAAAGAGAAATTACTTGCATAATAGAAAATAAATTTGAAGCTATGGAAGGCAGAATTGACGCAGTTGAAAATAAAGTTGGACATATTGAAGAAAGAGTTTCTTCGGTGAAAGAAGAAATAGAAGAAAGAGTTTCTTCTGTAAAAGAACAAATTGATGAGAGAGTTTCTGCAGTTGCCAAAGAAATGGATACTTTAAAGAAATTCGTAGCGTCGGCAGGGAGCAGGAGTGATGATTTTAAATTCTTACCAATGCCTGCTCGTCCACCTCTGAAGCTATCCACATATGATGGGAAGACCTCCTGGCAGGTGTATAAGACACAATTTTCTATCGTGGCGGATGCGAATGGATGGGATTCCCAAGCTAAGGCCTGTCATCTCGCCGCTTCTCTAAGAGCCGACGCAGCGGATATCCTTCAGACTCTTCCCGAAAACAAAAGGTTAGATTTCGAAGCTCTGTCCGGCGCCTTGGAGTTGCGCTTTGGGGAGAAGTGTTTAAAAGACTACAGCAGGCTCCAATTAAAATCTCGTCAACAGAAGCCTACCGAAACACTTCAGGAGCTCGCCGCGGATGTTGAAAGGCTGTCCCATCTCGCCTTTTCAGAATGCCCGACAGAAACAAGGGAAATCCTGTCCTTGCAATACTTTATCGACGGCATCCGAGATACTGAAATACAGAAAGCTCTACGAATGGCGGATGTAAAAGATTTAAAAAGTGCTCTAGTGTACGCCATGAAATTTGAGGCAGCCCAGCAAGCCACTCGTCGAGACCGCTACCCAGTTAGAGCTGTGCGAGTCCATGAGCCAGTGGATCAACTGATGGCTCGTTTAGATGATTTAGCCAGACAAGTCGAAGATTTGATACGGAGTAGCAGTGAGAACAAAGTGGCTGTAAGATGTTGGAGATGTGGTTCTGAAGGTCACCTACGACGGCATTGCAGAACACCCCAGGGCACGGATAATGAAACGGATGAGTTGACAAGACCAGTGAATGCTTTAAGACGGAATAGTGGTGAAACAAAACCGACCCTAAAGTGCTGGAATTGCGGTGTTGAAGGCCACCTACGAAGGAACTGCAGAACTCCCCAGAGCACGGAAAATAAGGCATACGATTTAAACAGAAAATTAAATGCCACGGGAAGGAAAAGGACTGACAAGAAACCAAAGTGCTGGAACTGTGGAGCTGAAGGCCACGTACGAAAGAATTGCAGAACACCCCAGGGTACGAAAATTGAGACAATTTCTGAGCAACGACGCAGGAAAGAAATTAATGACCATATCAAGGAACGGAGGTTGCCAGATAATGAAAAACCCTGTTTTAAAGCGCTTAAGATCTCTATAGTGAGTGGCAACAATAACGGACTGTCCATCAATGGGAATATCGATGGAGTTCATTGCAATATGATCATTGACACAGGAGCTAATGTTACCATCATTAGGAAAGATTTAGCTGAACAGTTTAAAGATAAACTTATTTGGACGCCATCCTGTGTTACCCTTCAGACTGCGTCTGGTGACAAGATCGACATAACTGGGAAGTTAAACGTAAACATCACGTTTGGAAGTGCCGCCTACCATCACACGGCATATGTGGCGGATATTACAGATCCATGCATACTCGGATTGGACTTTTTAAGGAAATACAATTTTTCCTTAGATTTCAAAAACAATAAGCTGCTTTCAGCATCTGATGGCATGACTATCCATCCTCAAAAGGGATCCTCGCCTGGAAATGTCGACGCCTTGTCCGAAAGATCGAGCTTGGGAAGCTGCCGAAATCATACCAGGGTCGAAAAGAAACTCAAGACTACCAGCTATTCTCCATCCCAGAAGCTCTTCGGTCGAGACCTTCGTCTGCCTTGTGACCGCCTGTTTAGTCGCCCTACGGATGCGCCTTCATCGCCTGAGGAACACATCCAAGATGCCCAGGCCCGGTTTGAGGGGATGCACCGTTCTGCACGAAAGCGAGTCAACTTGGCGACGGAGAAAATGAAGACCAGATGCGACACAAGAGCTACTAGACATAGATCCAACAAAGGAGACAAGGTATGGTTGTGGAACCCGATTCAACGAAAAGGACTGAGTCCTAAATTACAGTCACCTTCGGATGGTCCATATACAGTACTGAACACGAATGACGCCGTGGTTCGGATCCGTGAGTCTTCGAACTCTTACGACAGGTTAGCTCATTACTATGGCCATAGTACGTAATGTAAATAATTGTAAATAGTATCAGACCATGGTCCTTTTTGTTTTTAAATGTGTATTTGATTTGATTTGTATTTAGTATTTGATTTGCATTTAGTATTTTATTTGTATTTAGTATTTGTTTTGTATTTAGTATTTGATAGCATTTGATTTGTTTAAGTTAGTTATTGCATTTATTGTTTATGTTGTTTGATATTGTAATGTAATGTTTATGCCTCAGTTGCAATTATGCCACAGTTGTAAGTTTAGCTTCCTGTCCAGGGATTGTACTGCCCGGGACGTGCAGTCCTTGGGAAGGGGGCAGTGTTACGAATTTGGTATTTAAAAAGCTAATGTTAGTTCAATTATAAATTAAATGGTTTTATTTCTCGAGCAGTGCAGCGCGTGACGAATATTAAAAGAAAGCTAAGCCGGAAAATTGAACATACAAGAGCGCGTGCATTAAATAAATAAATATCTCTTTTTGATTTCGAGAAAGTACTGGAAAATTCTAGCGCGTGATTTTAAAATCTTATAAAAGGAGGAAAACATCTCAGTTTGTAGTAGTTGCTTAGTTTGTTGTTGTTTAGAAAACTACTGTTGTTGATTGTAGCGAATTCGCGGATTAGCGTTCTTTAGCTGTTTTGAATTACGTTCTATTGGACATTTGAGTAGTTAAAAGATAAGTACTGTGAGATATTGTAATACTGCATGATAATTTGAGAAAATTTAAGCATTTTTGTTGTGATAATAATAAATTTTTGTTCATTTTTCATCGGACTTGTGCATTCATTTCATAACGAACCCGTACGCACGCAACGATATATACGTGAATTTACTTTTCGCATGTTTTGAATTTGGCGTATTTATTATAAGCGATAATAACGATAATGCGGTTTACGTACTTTGTTCAAATTATTTGAAATTATGAATGATGACTGTTTTTCCGCTTTTGGACAATGAAAAGAAGTTCGTTCTGCCAAGTTTCGTAAAAATTGCACGAGCAGTTTTTAAAAAATTTGCTCTCAAAATTTTAGCTCCTCAGCGTTAATTGAATTTGGCATATACGAATTTGGCATATTAAAAGAGGAAAGGAAAATAGGTTGCTATAAATTAGCACGCCAAAAAAATACGCCTAGTTAAATTTTTGAATTTTCCCGTAAATTTCGCACCAAATTTTACAAAAGTTAGTATTTAGGCATAATTTGAGTCGTAGAATCAAAATATTGAAAAACACTGGCATGTTATCACAGAAAATGTCCGATTTCGTGTCAAAGTACCCATTTTAGAACAAATCTATATATATAAATCTAATATATATCCCAAGTCGCGCTTTCGAGACATGAAAAACGCAATTTGAATTTTGACAATCGGCCCAGTAGAACGGGAGATACAGAACTGTGCTTTTTAGTCCAAAGGGGCTGCTTTGTCCCTGTGGGACTATACTTTTCGTTTTGCGATTTTGCGTCGAATCTCACTGAATGTCCGTTTCACTTTTCAAACTGTTGCCACCCAATATTAGCAACCTGTATTATATTTTAAGAAATTAAACAATGAAGAATCTGCATAAATGTACGTATGTTTCCTCGCATAGTGATAAAACAACGGTACCTAGAGCCATCTAATTTTGAATGACGTAATCCTCCTGCGAATATGGGCATATGGAAGCCCAAATTTGAAATTTGTTTTATGACCAATTTCATATTTTGTAAAACTTTAGCGAATTTTTGATTAACAAACTCAAGGATTTCAAAGCGAGCAATGGCAACGTTGTACGGAAAAAACATTTTTATCTGCAGCACGTGAGATTGTGTATCGGAAATTCTAAAGATAAGTTCAATTTAAAATTACTTTGCGATTTTGCTGTTGAACTGAATTTTATGGTTCAAGTGCGAAGAGCATAATATTTAATAAATAAAGGCAACACATAAAATGTTAAACAAATGTCCCTTTGGACGTAATTTCAAATCTGAAGCTTTTCATATTTTTATTTCCCACCTGTGTTTCTTTCTTTCTTTTAATCATATGTTTTCTATTTTTACGAGTCTTTTCTCAGTTCATGATATCAATATTTAGTTTTCTTACCAAGATGCCTTTATAAAACATTTTTTTCTTTCTGCCTTTTCATTATTAAGGTTTTGTGTGTTTATTTATTAAATATCATATTCTTGCCGCTTACGCCAGATAAAATTCGATTCAACAACAAAATATATAAAAATAGCATAGCTTCAGAGTTTTCAATAGAAAATTACGCGCGCTGGAGATAAAAATGTTTTTTTCCGTACAGTGTTGCCGTTCAAAATCGTTGAGTTTGTTCATCAAAAATTCGTTAAAGTTCTACAAAATCTAAATTAGATAATAAAAACCAATTCCAAACTTAGACTTCCAGATACCCATATTCTGATGGAAAACTATGTTATTCAAAATTTGATGACTCTTAAGTTACCGTGTTTTATCACAATATGAGAAACATACTTCATTCATTCAGATTCTTCATTATTTAATTTCGTTATGCATAATACAGGACGATAATATTTGGTGGCAACAATTTGAAAAGTGATACGCCGTTTACAGCGAACCGACGCAAAATGCCATTTCGAAACTAACAGCCCTTTTGGACTAACAACAAATTTTAAATCACACAAATCGAGTGATAAAACACGTTAAAGATACAATTCTGGTAACAGAACCAATGCGATACAAAGTGAAAACTTTAATCTCTCATAAAATATTCAAGCGTCAAAACATATTTGTGTTCAGCCACCACGAAAAGAAACTACAAGATAACTCTACTGGACATTCAATACTAGGAAGAAATAGCTTTGCTAAGGAAAGTCAGTGGAGACCGAATGCACATAAAACACCTCAGTGTCAACGTATAGTGAGAGGGGAAAATGCATTCAAAGAAGAAAAACTGCCAAAAAAGTTCGAAAATCCAAGTTTTACCGCGAAGAGCACTTCCAGAAAGTCATAAAAAAGAAGTCGAAGGACAAGATACATAGACCGAACGCATGCCAGCATCCCCTTTTCTACACACTCAAGATATGCATGCCTGCCTACAGATACATAAATCCATACACATATATACATAAAATTCCAAGAAACCTCACACGAAAAGCGTCGAAAATACATTCAATCGAATTCGACAGAAAAAGAAAAAAATGGTCAACGTGTTCAATCAATACGGATCCGAACCTTCGCTTCGAACACACACACACACACACATATATATATATATATATATATATATATATGGGGGAGGAAGCGTACACGGATATATTTGCAGAAGGGAGAACGTAAAGGGCAAAAAAACGCGCCGTAAGATTTGAAGCGTAAAATAGTCTAATATCTTTTTACCCCGGAAAAAAATATAAAAAGAAATAAGACAAAATTTTTAAAATATATGTAACAGAAAGCGGTCATACGTGTCTTTCCTATGTGTACGAACACCGAGTTTTCTAAGAAATTCTTCCCTCCATCAAAGTGCGACGAGGGAAAATTGTCAAGAAAGATGGAGGTTTCCGGGAGAAATATATAATGGAAAAATAAGATGACAGTTTCGATATTTATACTGACCCAGAAAATTCCCTCGAGTATCACAAAATGTGTATGTATGTATGCGCGTATTTTATAGATATAAACCAAATCCCGCACTCACACCCCGCCACAGACTCATCAGGTCTCTGGCAATATAAACCCATGTGTCAAGTACTTTAGATGAATAGCAATTATAAAGATAACAAATACTTGGAATTGCAATGATCCACATCACTTGTGCTTCTTTCTAGGACGAATAAATACCCTTATTTATTTATTTGAACGTTTCTAATATTTTTCCCAATCTATTAGATTTATCTAAACTAACGCTCACAGCAAGCTAATTGACCTACTTTATCTCCCGCTCTAGTTGTATTTACACTCTGGTTGTATTTATATTACTTTGCAACGTTTTGCAAATATGAAGCCATTAAACATTAACAGAAAAGCAGTGAAGCCGTTCTTCATTTTTTTCTATGAAAATTACAAATTTATTACACATATAAAGTGCAGGAGTTTAATAATCTATACTATTAGAATCTGTGCACGTCTGCTGAATGTTTGTGGAATTATCTCCTCCGAAATGGCGGGGAGTTGAATATCGAGAGAGGTATCCTCCTGACTCCAAATATTCGTGGGAAACCATTTCGACCATTCTCATCTTCGTACGACTTTAATTAGCAAAGATATTAATTAAAAACCCCGAAAAAGCTAATTTTCGCCCTCATTTTTCCGAGTGGCAACAGTCTCGCACGCTGGAGGAAAAAAAACTGATTTAATTCGAGAAGTGTTGCCACTACTCGCCTTCAAATCATAGAGTTTGTTAATAAAAATTTCTAAGTTTAACAAAACAAGAAATAAAAACAGCACTGCCAAACATTAAATATATTATTTCCGATTCCAAAACATCAAGGAAAGCCATTTCGACTGTTTTCATCTTCGCACGAACTTCAATCAATAGAGATATTAATTAGAAACTGTGAAAACACTAATTTTCTCATTCATTTTTCCGAGTGGCAACAGTCTCGCGCGTTAGAGATAAAAATGCATTATTCCGAAAAGTGTTGCCACTGCTCGCTTTCAAATCGTAGAGTCAAAAATTTATAAGTTTATGAAGTAAAAATAACATTGCCAGACGTTAAATATATTATTATTATATAAGGTTATATTCTGACGCTGACGAAAGCACGCGATTGAATGTGACGTCAGTGTATTTTGAAAACTGTTCGTTAATGTCAGCATTCTAAATAAATAGCTGCTGTTGGCAACTTGTTTGTTTCAGGTTAGTATGATTGACACGATATGTTATCGCCGTGTTAATTCTTTTATTGATATTGAGAAAATATTATATTGCATTAAATTTAAATCACGACGTCATACGTATTAACCTGAAGTGTCAAATGTTTTTGTTACCTGGTTTAGCTATAAAAAATTATTTATGAATTGGTTGTTGCTTGGAAAGAATGAATTAATTTCTTTCATATTGAAATGTTTTCATATATTTGCTTTTCAAGGGTACATAGAACTTACAAATATTGCTTGCTCGCTAGTATATAATAAATTAAATCCAGGTAATTAAAAACATATTATCTGAGTTTACAGCTAAATAGGAGTAAATCGGCTTTATTTTACGAAAACGAAAAATTATTTCTTCGTGTAATTTTAATATAATTTGTATGCAAATAAGGTTATACATACATCTAGGTAAACAAAAATTTATTTCGTCATCTTATTTCACTTTATATACAAAAATAACTGAATAGCAAATAAAAAAAAAAATTATTTTGAAACTAATAGAATATTTTACATTTTTACTGCCCAAACTTCATTAAAATAAAATACAATAAAAATAAAATTTTGTCACTTGTATTTATATGACCAAATATGTATTCAGCCGGGCATGGATACCACAACTCAATCATTAAGATTTTCCTCAAATTCGGATAGGATGTGGTCAGCATTTCACATAAGTTAGGGATCTGTTATGCATACTGCCTCGGCAACAAGTGACGAACTTGATCATAATATACCTACGCAAGACCAATAACGCAATTTATAACTAAAAATTAAATTTCAGTCATATTAGTTATGATCTGAACTTTAGAAAAAATGATAGTGTGATATAATATGAACGCTTGATAAAAGAATAATAAACAGCTTTGCAAAAGCAAGCTAGGATCGTTAGATATGTTGTCACTGACAGTTACATAAAAACAGTCTCGATTCTGCGCAAAACTGTCAGCAATATAAGGACTTATTAGAATAATTAAATTAAAGAATTCTGAATTACGATGCGAAGTTTGGTAGGTCCGGCTGAGCATGAAGACGGAATAGTTTTCTTGAAATTGCTAAATACTACATAGACTAAATATTACATTGTTTCTATTCGTTTATGCTTAGGTCGCCGCCTGATGTGGAATTATTGAGAAATATGACCAAAATATCAACTTCTTGGATAGATTATTCAGAAACAGGGCCCAAAATTCGACTACACAAATGGTGACACTTTCATGCATTTATTTAAAGTGAATGTTACCTGGTGCTTTCCCCCCCATCATGTTAGTGAATGGCTCATTGATTTCGGGAGTTACTAAATAACATGCCGATCATTCTTTTGAAGCCACTAAACGTAACTCTGTTTTTTAAACACACTTTCCCTCTCCTTCATTTAGCGTCAACGTTTAACTATCGATACTCGCAACTGCAATCCTGTCCTAAGAGAAAACTACAAACAGTGGGTGAAACCGCACAATGATCCCCAAGAGAGAAGTAATGGCTTCACTAAGGTAGGTTATTGTTAATGCTGTAGTATTCTACTTGGCATGGAGAAAGGAAATCCATTCTAACAAAAAAGTCGCATGTTCAGATGTTTGAGTGAAACAGATTCAGATGTTTGAGTGAAACCTCTACCGATGCGAAAGAGTTAAAAATCATACATGAATTAAAGGAAATGGCAAGAAAGACAGATAAGTCAGAGTTTTTAAAATTGTACAAATGGGAATGTAGAACTTCTTGAGAAGTTGTGGAAGTAATATATTATACTTATTACGCTTGCACTAAAATCCAGATAATACTGGTCCTGGTATACACTGGTGTGCAAAAATTAAGGACGAGACGGTTTTTTCAATATAACTTTGTACAAAAGCTTTCCAAATCAACACATTTAATACCGTAAGATCCCCAATACGTAAGGACATGAGAAATGTAAGCAACACTTACTAAAAGAGAAATCAGAGGGATAAAAAGAAGCTTTATTGAAAAAGTAGCATGGAGCGCAATGCGACTGAAGGCCGAAACATCTCTGTGATGGGTGTCCAGCAAGAAACATCCGGTCTTTAATAGGCGATATGATCTTCCCTGACTGCTAAGCAGGTTTCACAGCGTCTGCCCATGCTGAGAATGAGGGTGTCAATGAGTTGTTGAGGCATTGCTGCCCATTCGTCTTGCAGCGCCAATCGAAGCTCCGGAATCGTTACTGGTGGTAAGGACAAAGCTAAGAAGAAAACCAGTGAAAACCCCCCAGCCAGTCTTTGTGCTTTCATTTTCAGAATTTCTCAATTTCTTGCAGAATTTTGGAAAGAAAAGTAATTAAATTTGGTTTAGGAATTTGTTACCTATGACGATAGAGTTACTGTATTATACTGCACAAGAGAGTATATTTTAGAAACTATTCGAAATCGCTCATTCAGAATAACATCCATGGACATGAAAATGTAACGGAAACTAGAAAATGTCGCTGCCATAATTTTTGGTTTGGTGTATTTAACTATGGCAAAGCACTCGACGGCTATCTGCCTAAGGAGAGGGATGCCTTCGTGGAGAACTTTCTAACGGAAACTAGCTCGTATAAACCTTACGCATGACGAAAATCACGAAAACATCCATGCCGCCAGCCCATTCGCCGGAATTCGAAGCCCGGACGGGACGGCTACCAGTATTCGGTGACTTTACCGCTCGGTCGCTTGTGGACACCATAATTTTTGGCGGAAATCAGATATTTTGTCTCTTCAGATTCCTCTGATAAACTTAATCCACAGGAATCAGAGACAGATCAGTTCAGAAGCTTTTGAAAAATATACTGAAATTTATATTAACCACTAAGATCGATTATTTTAATGAGATTATAAGTACGATTATCGATAATTACGATTTAGATTTATTCCAAGGCTTCGATAGTTATGATTATATTCGTGTTCGATTATCGATAATTACGATTTAGATTTATTTGAAAGCATCGGTACTTACAAAATTATAATCTTGTTCGTTTGGTTTGGCTTATGTGATAAAGGCAAAGCCTCGAGGGTTATCTGCCTAAGGGAATGGATGCTTTCGTGGAGGACTTTCTAAACGAAACTGGATCGTATACGCAATACGCATGGGGAAAACCGGGAAAACATCCATGCAGCCAGCCCGCTCGCGGGATTCGAACCTCGGACCAAACTACCAGTGTTCACTTTACTGCTCGGCCGCTGGTGGGCCTATATAATCTTGTCCGATTATCGATAGTTACGATTTAGTTTTATATCAAGCCATTGATAGTTCCAATTATAATTTTAATGATAATTACGATTTAGATTTATTTCAAAGCAACGATTATAACCTTATCCGATTATCGATAATTACGATTTAGATTCATTTCAAAGCAACGGCAGTTACGATTATAAACTTAACCGATTATCGATAATTACAATTTATATTTATTTCAAGGCATCGATAGTTACGATTATCAATAGGAACTCAGCCAGAATTAAAGAGAGAAGAAAGAAAGTGAGATGAAACGTCAGTTAACAAGTTCTGTAACTAGAGCGGCTCTGTCAATTTTGTTTCCATGATCCCCCCACAAAAGAGAAAACTATTAGAAACAAAATGTAACGGGAACTGCCAACCTCAGCAAAAGAAAAGTGGAACAGAAAATGAATTTTGGTCAGTCGTGCTTCCTCGAGCAATTACACCGGACTTCTCTTATCGTTGATCTAGGAAAGAAGAAAGTTCTAGGAGGGGGAAAAAATTGTCTGCTTCAACTCTCTGACTAAAGAAAACGGTATTTTAATAAAGATATATCCGCCCCTGGAAAGACATTTCCCTTTTCTATTACCACACCAGTGCCTGACCAATCTTGGAAACTTTATAGCAAAATCTTTTTATTCTCAGCACTAAGCATTTGCATTTTTAAAGTTTTCTTTTCGATGGCAAGGTTATCGTTAGACAGCGAAATAAAAAGAACAAAAAGATAGAAGTTCGATTCCAACACGGAAGATTCGATTTCGAATTCTGAAAGTAGAAAACTTATCACTGGGTTCGAACAAAAAACGGAAAAAAAATAATGTTAGTAATAAAATGAACAACACAAAATTTTGACTACACTGTACAAGATTAGTTTACTTTTATTAACCAGTTGTTATTTTACGTCAATTAGCTTTTCTGTCTTTCTTGCATTTTACTGGCAGAATGCTATTTTCTAGTTTGTGCGCACTCAAATGAGGTAGAAAAGAGACATCATATAAAGGAATGTTTTAGATGGTAGAATCAGAGCGTGTTCAGCCTGCTGAAAGCCACGTTTGCTACTTGATTCTCAGAAGATCAATTTATCTGCGGCCTTGCGTTATTCTATCCATTACGCTTCTCACGCCGATATTGGTTTTTGAGCCTAATTGCGCGGATTTTGTTTATGTAGCCTTTTGTCTATCTTTCAATTAATTCTGTCTATTCCGTTACTTTTGGAGTTAAGCCATAAATGCTGGCTGTTTCTGTAAGCATAATCAGTGACTTCTGTTAATCTTCATCTCAGTTAACGTGACTCTATAACAGTAATCGATATATATACGATGACAATGGACATGATAGAAAATTCTTACTTCACTGTTTGCATTCAGGAAAAGAAAATACGTAATTCTGATATTTTTAAGAAATTCAAGCATTGGCTCTCATCTATAAACCTAAGATATAAGAGATTATTTACTGGCAGTAAATAATACAATTAATTTAACCAACAACTGACTTGTATTAAATATTTCTTATAAAATCTCAAAAACAGAATAATCATTGAAAATTACGTGTCTTTTGTTTTTGAAAAAAAAAAAAAAAAAAAATGTTATTTATATATTTAACTCGCAGCAGAACAAACTGCTGTATGCGTAATTTCCTCCTGCATGCTAGAACATTATCAAAAGCGCAACATACCGCTAAAATAAATAAAAAAATACTCAAGAAGAAAACTACTGCTCAATTTTTGCCACCGGAGATTAGTACTATTATTAGCTCAAAAGGGCTATTGGTCTCAAAACGCCATTTTAACGTTGAATCATTGAAAAATGGTGTATCACTTTTTATAGAGTCGGTTTTCTTTGTTTGAATTTTGTACTGCAACTGGACAAAAAATATCTGCACTGCTACTCTTATATTATGGCGCAATGCAGATTAATTTTCAAATAATGCAACATGATCCCAGGAAGGGGATGCAGCCAAATTAAAATGAGGAATTAAAAGGACTGTTGATAAATTTAATTTTTTTCTACCAATCCCACTGAAGCTAAGAAAGATAATTTGCGATGAGGATTATTAATACACTTCAATACATTCCTTAATATTATCCTTTCACCTTACTGTAATAACTTAATGACTGAAGAGAGTGAAGTTGTATGTTTTAAATTTTGGTAACTAACTTTAGTAAAACAAAAAAGTCAATGTGCACTTACACATTACCTCTTGCAGACTTAAATGAAATTTCACTTTAAAATGTACCGTTCTGAGAGCGTTTTAGAAATTAAAAAAATCCATAAAAATTTAAAAATGGAGGAAAAAACCAAACCCCCCCCAAAAAAAATCATGTCTGGCAGTTTCATTTAGTATACATTTTTGAAGGTGTTTTTATGGTTTTATTAACGTTACAAGTGCAGAAAAACACGAAAAAGGAACTACTTTATGTTAGAAAATGAAATCGATTGCCAAAAAACAAAATTCAGTCTTGTTCTGGCGATAATGAGAAATGTTCTTCCTCATCGTCAAGTGCAAAATTAATTCTCCGCAAGCCCATTACTTCTAATCCCCCAAAAATGATACAAACAATAGTCCTATGAAAGGCAATGAGGATTCTTGTAAAAGTAGGAATTTTTTTTTTTTTTTTTAAATTTGTTAACTTTTCCTATTCCCTCTCTCTCCTCCACCTCCAAAAAAGGGGAAAAAATCACTATATTATATGTCGAAAACTGAGCTCTAACTGATGTAAACGCTAACACACACATTCAGCCTATATCAAGCTACGAAGAGCGAAGATGTCTAATTATAGCACCCGCCTTAGAATCGAGTGGCCTCTTACATTAGCTGATCCAGCAAAACTAAAACTAGAGAATAGTGATAATGAATGAAAGCGAAAAAAGATACGGTGAAGATTTAATTGTTTCCAATTGTAAGAGTAATACTTTTTCCCCCGCTTCCAACACAATCGTGATCAAGCATGAAAAGAATCGTAAAACAATGGAACGCAAAAATCTACAAAAAAAAAAAAAAGTCGGCCTGGCTCAAAAAGGTAAAAGGGCATCGTTTTTCTAATTTCGAACATCCAATTCACACTCACTATACTCTAGGAACAAGAGATAACATAGATAAGGATTTTTTTTTTAATCAATGCATTCATCTATTTTAGGGCGTTTGTTTTGAACATAGCTGTATTCAGAGCCATCCGTAACTTGATCTATCAGCTTAAATGCAACCAGATTTAGAAGGCGGACTAATAACGACATGGGGAGGGGGGAAGATTCCTTGTGAAAAAAAAATCCTTCCGAAATTTGCCGAAAATGTGCCGCTGTTTCCGTCTGCACAGCAGAGAACTAGACAAATCAATAACAAAGAAAAAATTTCAGTTCAACCCCCTTTAATGCAGCAAATGCACTGCTCCAGAGGGTTATAGAGATTACATTTTAGTGCACCACAGCACTTTACTCAACAAAAGCGTTTCCTCAGCGAGCGTAGAGACATCTTACAATGCCCCCTCTTCTGACGCCCTGTTAGGTTTTCCTATACGGTCGTCACCCCACCGACGACTCAGTCTTCATCTTTTTTAATCCTCTAAACCATGTCTTGTACCATTCTCTAATAACTGAGGTTGCAAGGATGTTAAGACTGTAGGCAGTGATTCTGTGGTCACTTAATGAGAGAACCATACAGCACTCTCCAGTACTGTATATGGGTTGCAAATCCCACTATTAGCCACAGCCAAATCCTGCCAGCCTTTTCCTCTCGTGGCGCTGGAAATGGGAGCGCTAAATGAGTGAACGGGAACAACTAGTCATTTGGAGGCAATGTGTTCTGTCATTATAAAAGTTTCTATGGTTTTTCATTGGCTGATCCCCAGAGGGTATTGGTTGTATTGAAACCTCCCGCAATAATACAGTGTATTAGATTAATCCGGTAAATCCAGTCAAGCTCTTGCAAAATTATGGCAGGTCTCTTGAAGCAGAGAAAGACAGACTGAAATGAAGAAATTGAAGTCTGTGATAGCCTCCAATTTTATGGTTATTGTATGATCAGACGTATGCATTAATAATGGTACCAGTGCTCCTGTGCAAATAATAGCCGCCAGCCCATTATTGGAAATACAGGGAGTGACTAGAGGGCTCTTGAGAAAGCCCCAGGGAAGAGTTAAATTTTGTTAGCAGATGTGGAAAGTTATAAGTTCCCCACACTTTTGCAGAATGCATTGCAGAAGTTGCAGAAGTGAGAAGAAAGTAATGTGCAATAAATTCCTATCCAAGGAAGAATTTAGATATGGGAAGTGCGCTTAGAAAGGGCCTTCAGCGCTTCTGTACGCGGAACATTTTGTATGAGCAGCTGGACATTTAGTATCGCAGTGCGTGCCCTTACCTTTGCTAAAGGTGTAATCAAAAATTGATGCAGTGAGCAGTATCCTCCTGGCAGGAATCCGTAGGGTTGCACATTGTACAAACTGGCGTTAATCTGCAGTTGCAACCGTAAAAACGTTGGTAATTATGGCAACGAGTCACTACGAAATATTGGCGGAAAAAGCAGACACTGAACTATAAAAACGTTGCTAAGTTTCTTAATAGAATCGAGATACTGTTGTGTAATTTCAATAGCCCAATCATTAGTTGAATCTGAATTTTGAACTGGGTAACGCTATACCGATAGACAAATGTACGGCCTGAATAAAATAGCAGCAGCAGCAGAATGGACTCTGCTGAAGTTGTGGAATGACAAAACTGGCCAGCATACCATGATACATCTGCGTGGTAACGGTATAGGTGTGTGGTCCTGTTAGAATAATGTTCCCAAAAAAGAATAGTCCGCTGATGAAATCCGCTATGCAGTCACAGCAAATGGGGATTTTTGGTAAATGCAGTGGAAGGTCCTGAACTGCATGGAAAAATTCGGATGCATAAATTCAAGAACTGCAAGACTTAGCAGTTCCATTTAGATGAAAAAGGGCCTCGTTTCACCATAGAATTCTCCGTTGTCGACCTCCATTCTAGCATGAAATGTCACAGCGAATGCCACCCATTTATCCTGCAGGTGGCTTACCTTATATGAGTAGAAACAGAGAACTTTCTGCAAGATTTACCATACCGTCGGAAAATTTTAATCTAATTTTCATGCTACGCCCCAGAGACTGCTACTATCAACAATGGTCCCATGGGTGCTGTCAACAATTGTAGTCACGACATCAGTAACTTTCTGCCACCGGTTTCCGCCTTCTATCAAACCCAAGTGCAAAGGACTCTGTTTTTCCAAGCTTCTGAACCACGTCTTTCAATGCATTGATAGAAGGCCTTTACGGTAGCTGTTACGAGTTCTAAACCCATGAACAGCACAAGTTGCTATCTTTATAGGACGAATTACTGACGCTGCTGTCGTTTAATAACCCAGCATTTTCATTTTCAAAATTTACATGTGTTTCATGTGCAGCTTTTCATTTGTGTAGACTACAAAATCACATTTCCTCCTATCTGTAATTTTCCGTACGATTTTTTTTTATCACGGAATCTTTTTCCAATACCATCAACAGCTCCCCCTTCCACATTTGGTGGCATTGCAGCTGATGGATCGAGCTACAAATGGCTTTGAGTAGTATCAGTTTAAAAACAAACACACTGTGCATATAATAAAGCTAATTGTAACGGAATCACCATATGAGTATCATCCTCTTTCACAAGAAACTTATCTAAATCTGAAATATCACAGATATAGTTCGACCGTCTCAAACGCAACCTTGGCTGGCATTCTGCCAAAACACACAGACTCTTTCAAAAGCGTTCCGCGTGACTGAACCTGAACCCCACTACAAGTTCCTTCGCCCCTTAACCAGGCATCACTTAAAGCGACACTGGTCGTCAATTTGCTACCTGCCAGTTCGCTTGGGCTGCCCGTCGCAGTGGGACATTACCCAGCGAGCCCGAAGGCACTACCCCCCCCCGATTATTAGAGCCACTCCGTTCTAGGACTAGGCAGGCCACCTAGTGAGTGACCTTTCCGGGGCCTCCAGAACCACCAACTTCAAAAATTTTATACCCGCGTGGCCGAGAAAGACTAGGTACAGATCCCAGCCAATAGCTTAAAAGAGTTCTCTACGCCGAACCCCCCCGGGGGGGCTCGACCGTAAGAGAGTCCCCATCCTTCCACCCTATTTTGAGAATAATTCGGCTCGAATGTCGCATGCATGTTTGCCCTCATGGTCGCGAATGAGGTGGTCGAACTACAAGTAAGTAATTGAGGTTTTCCTTACCTTTTTCAAATGACCAGAAGATGTGCCGAGAAAAGTGACGGTGTAATCGTGCGTGGAAGTGGCAGCAACTGCTGTCAGAAGAATTCCGGTAAACCGAAGAACAGGAGCGGCTTCCACTGGCATACTACCGCCCAGCGGCGTATTTACATCCATGCCACAAAATTCGTCGTTGATTTGTAATTGCTGTGGATAAGAAAGAAAGAATTAGCAAATTAGAGAAAAAAAGGGAAATTATTACAACTCGTTTTACTAAAGAGTAAAAATTAATAACAATATGAAAAGCTTGGAAATAAATATTTCATTTCACTTCACGATTTTTCATACAAGTTGGACATACAAATTATTCTCTTACGAATACGTTGCATAGGCCTCGCATTTTTAATACTTTAAATGAAAATTATTATTTCACATTTTTGTTTACAAATATAAATTTATCCTGAATCTAGATTACAGTTTATACAATTTTATAATTAAAAATCTGTCTTTCAAGAGCGGAAGCATCCTAAGCATATAAATAATCGTTCCAACATTTTTTATCTCTAAAGTACAAAATTATTTCTTCATGCGACAAGTGTACTTGTCTTCTTTTCTTCAACTCTTACGCAGATACAATGGATAAAAAGCCCCTGTCAATAGCCACTGCTTTTAAATAATTTAGTTCTTGATCAAGAGCCAATCTGGATGAGCAAACTTGAAGAGCATGGAAAACAAAGGAATAAAATGAAGCTAACTTCTGTCTAGTCAGATGACAAGTTTTGAAGTGTGGTGGAAGGCCTATTTTATATATTATATATAGAGAGAGAGTAAAAAGTAATAAATTCCGAAACAAATCCCACAAAGACATCAAAGAAATGAAGTTTAAAATCAGGGCCTACCCCGAAATTCCCCAATAAAAAATGTAAAAAAAACTTTTCCACTGAGTGTTTTTTTAAAACAGAAGGAAATTTAAAAACAATATATATATATAAAAGAAAATCTGAAAGGTTTCAGATTTAAAATTACGTCCAAAAGGGCGTTTTTTTTACCATTTTGTGTGTTACCTTTATTTATTAAATATCATGTTCTTCGCATAAAATTCAATTCAAGAGCAATATCGCAAAATAATTTTAAATTGAACATATCTTTAGAATTTCCGATACACACACTCACGCGCTGGAGGAAAAAAAAATTTTTTTTTTTCTGTACAACGTTGCCATTGCTCGATTTGAAATCGTTCAGTTTGTTAATCAAAAATTCGTTGGCGTTTTACAAAATATGAAATCGATAATACAACAAATTCCAAATTTCGGCTTCCATATGGTCCCTATTCGCAGTAGGATTATGTCATTCAAAATTGGATGGCTCTAGGTACCGTTGTTTTATCACAATGCGAGAAATATACATACATTTATGCAGATTCTTCATTATTTAATTTCTTCAAATATAATACAGGGCGATAATATTTGGTGGCAACAGTTTGAAAAGTGAAACGGACATTCAGAGTGGTTCGACGTAAAATTGCAAAACGAAAACAGTAGTTCCTCACGGGCAAATCCCCTTTGAACTAAAAAGAACAGGCATTGTCACACATTAAATGAGCCTATTTTTAACTCAATAATTTTTATTGCTAAATTAAAAAATCCAAACAATATTTAATATTTTTACGATGTTACAATATTTCTTTCTTCTTTAAAATGTCTTACGATGGCAATGCAAACGAAATAATAAATACAGGATCGAAAAAAAAATGTGAACCATTGCGAAAAAATTTCGAAAACAAAGGCCAAGGAAGATGAACATAAGTCCCACATCGGGGATGTACACGCCATTTGCACACAAAATTAAATTACTCGGTTCGAATACATCAGGCTAGAGTTAATAATCTAAAATTTGCCTCCTTAGAGAAAAAGGTTCATACATTCCTTATTTATCAATAACGGGATATGGAGACTCACACACGCATTAGTGGGGAGAGTAGAGGCGAAAAGAGGCAAGTTTGCACTTTAAGTCATGCTCTTCGATCCCCCGTGGCCATGAAGAGCTGCTGAACAATTCCACACGACCTACGATCTTTTATTTCTCTCGCTAGCTTTTTGAGAGAAGACCAAAAATAAGATTGATAAGATTGAGGGTGTCTTTGATTCGCTTCGCGACGTTCGTCTCGGGGGACATTGGTAGAGAAATCTGCACCCCTCCCAACTTTAGAAAGAGAACAGAGGAGAAATTAAGGAAGGATATATTTTCTCTGTTCTCAGCACTGTCTCTTTTCGGAGAAGAAATTGGAACCTGGTTAAGAAGAATGGGCCCAAAGGGGAAACAATTTATTCCAGACCATGCACTCTTTCCAAACACTAAGTACTCGTAAGGGCGGAGAAAAGGGGAACATGGAAGATTGCGCGGACCACGTTAAGTAGGTTACTTAGAATTCAAGTAAAAATACACTATAAGTCAGCGATGGCTGATCTGGCTTGGTGGTGGCGTGGCAAATGCGGTCAAGAGCAGGAGACTGACGTTAATTACGGAAGGGGAAAGTAAACGGCTGTGTCAGGGATCATAAGGGGAGATATATTTTTTTAAAAAAAGTGTTTTTTGGCTAGTTTATACATTCAAAGGAAAATACAAGTTACTCACTGAACTTCGCACATTAGTCTGAATAACCTTTAAACCCGATGAACAGTACATTTGTGTGACAAGGCGAGCTTTCTGACTGTACAATCTGTTTTACATTTAGCGAGCTTGTGCCGAATAAGTTTATTCGCCATTTTATGTAATTTCTGCAATATTTTGTAATTCTTTTATTTTTTCATTTAAATTTTATTTTTATAAAGATAATTTCTTTTTATTCACAAATATTTATATTTTCTATTTTTCTAATAAGTGAAACATTTAATTAAATTATGATATTTTGTTTTCATAAGATAAAGTACGAAACCTTTGTTAAAATTTTCATAGCTCACTGTAGTTCAGTGACCGTATTTTAATGTGCCATTTTATTCGCGAGTCCATTCATCCGATTTGAAACTTGGGAATGAATTAACAAATCGATCTTTCCATTCAATTAGTCCTATCGACTTGAATACAGTGAGCCTGAGTAAACGGGAAGTATCTTTCGTAAATATAAAAACCATTATAAGCGCATTTCTAAATAATAATTTTAAAATATAATTTTCACAGCTTTTTGACGCTGCTTTCATTTCTTGATTATAAATATAAATATATGTACTGAAAATTACGGAGAGAATAACACATACGTATCTGTTATTACGAGAATAAGTATTGCTAATGTATGCGATAGGGCTTGAAAACTAATTTTGATTCACCTTTCTTTTCTTTATGAATGACGAATATCTGTTTGCCATACACGTGATCAAATAGGGAATAAGTGTTTAATCCGTAAGATTATAAGTATTGATTAACATTTCATATAACTACTTTTAATTGAGGCTTTCTAAGAGCAACCCCCTTAATTTTGACTCGACGCTTTTAATTCTAGACTAGGATATGAGCATAGAATCTACCTTTAAACAATGGGATTTTTTTTTTAAACACTGTGGCATGACAGTGCCTAGTAATAATAGTTTTAGCGTCACTAAGAATCATTTTCTGGATTCTCATATTGATTTTTTTCCAAAAGATATTAAAAGCTGCAATTGACGAGTATGAGCAATGCATAATACATACATATATAACGTAAGCATACCATAAAGAAAAATGAACCCCAACAAAAGCTGATCGACTGCTATTAAACTCTAAAGAGGGGTTTATCAGAAGGGAAATGGCAATTAAAATCAATTAAAATTCCATTTAATTGATTTTAATTATTTATTTACTGTATCAATTTATTATTAATTCTAATGGATTGGAATATTTGAATATGAATTAGCTGAATATTTAAGAAAAATATTATGACTGCGAGAATAGGAAAAAAAAAACATTTTTTGAATATTTACTTTCTTATAGAATGCAGATAAATTCATTTTTACTCAATGAAAATCAAAATTTAGTAGCTAATTAATCTGTCCTGTATCGAGCACTTTAGTTCAGTGATCCGTATTAATGTGCGCTTTTTTTTTTTTTTTTTTAATTTAAATGTTTCAAGAATAATTAGAAAAGGGCATAACTCTCTTCTTACCCTTAAATTCTTCAATAAAAAAACTGCATTTTCAGCTATAACCAAGTGAAATAATTTTCTAAATATAATTCAAAGCATGAAAAATAAGGTACATAAACAGCTTGGAAATGGAACTAGCATTGAGATTCTCTTTAAGAAATATGGTGAAGCTTAGCAGAAAGTCTACGAAGTGAAGTAATTCCGTAGAATATTTTCTCTTTATGATTAAATTGCTCTCAATTATACTTTATAAACGACATGTAAATACTATTTAATGTATATGTGTGGATGTGTGTGTAGCTCACTAGCGGCTGAGCTGTAAAACCTGGCAGGTCGATCCGGGGTTCGAATCCGGATCGACGGGGATGGCTGTATTGGCGTTTTCGAGGTTTTCCCCACGTGTAACGTGCATAAGAGTCAGTTTTGCTTAGAAAGTTCTCCACGAGGCACCCTTACCCCTAGGCAAATAACAGTCGAATGCTTTGCTATAATCAAAGAAACCAGACCAAACAATAGATATATAAATAAGTAGCTTAAAAACTGCTATATTTTACGTATACTTATCAAGTAATATTTCAATATATATAATGATTAAAAGAAAGGAAAAGTAGGATCCTAACTGATTGTATATAATGTAATCCCTATGAAGGCCCTAACAGTTCTTTCTCACTTAAAGTCGTAACCCAAAAAGAGAACAAATTAAACTTCAGATACGTATACAATACTGAATCTAATACAAAAAATACAAAATATAAAAATAAATTATATATGTACGAAACCTAACTAACCATTTATATTGATATTACGTAAATATACGTATGGTAATGAACATTGTATAATAAAGATATTTTATACCTTGTTCTATATTTGGTTCCATTTATATATACCTATACATAGATATATATAATTTAAGGATTCCATTTAAGGATTATAGTAGTAGTTAATACTACTACATATAAAACACAAAAGTGCATCAATAATGTATCTTTCAGTATTATTTAACTTCCTTTTTAAGAATTTTCTGCATTATAGTTTGCGTTATTTTATTCTAAGTCTCATATAAAAACAACTATTGTTTATATGTCATTAGAAAATTAACCAAAAAGCAGCGACCACAATGTAATTGAGAAACAGTCCTTAGCCGTGAAAAGATTGAAAGCCATTCGGTTATGACTATTATCTCACATACTCAGCTACTTCGCATATATGGAACATAGCATTCGAAATGAAAAACTCAATATTTACTACAAATTTATTCGTGTAACAAATATCTGTCTTTCTACACCTATGGCTTTAAAAAAAGATGTTATTTATCTTACAGTTTATCATTAAGTAATACATTTTCATTGTACAAAATTGCATTCATTCGAAGAATTCAATTTGTATTTTCCTCTGTATAAAACTGAATGTAGAGAAGTTAGATGTTTAAACGACCCCCAAGATCCCGAGCAAGATTACTCCCTACTTTTCAGCCCCCATGTGAAAAAAGGGGTTCTAAATTTACGACCTGACCGCATATAAGGGTATTTCGGCTTGGTACCTAACTCTACTTTCACGAAGTGTAATCAGATGGGAACATAACTACTTAAAATGGCTTCGAATTCTTTGAGTTTGTTTTTTTATTTCAATATGGCAAAGCATACTAGAGTTATCTGCTTAAGATAACGGATACCCTTGGTGGAGGAATCTTACAGGATACTGGCTGGTATTCACGTTACACATGTGTAGAGGCAACAAAACACCGACGCAATCAGACAGAACCGATGATTGTTTTGGTAAAATTAAATTCAAGCTAACACTGGACAGTTCTAGAACTTTCCACAAAAGCCCGCTTTGATACTCCACAAAAGTACTTTGATACAGCTCTTCTTAGTATCAAAGTACAATCAGTAGTTAACACTCCAAACTGCCACGAACATTAAAATCGCATCTAAAAGACGAAGCTCTCATGGATATCTCAGTAATCTCTGAGCAAACAACTGAGAATTGATCCTCTCTTCGGGCTTATATAACTCCCCCTCCCCACCGAGAAATCTCTTGTACCTTCAACTTCTCGAAATTACTGGAAGGCATATAAGGGCTGAATACGGTTACACTAACCTACAGGAATCAATTATAGTTATTCAATTGCAATACCAAATAAAAGCACAGGACAGGACGAAAATGTCGCCAAATGGTCACCATGTTTGGCGACAAAAAAGTCGCCATCTTGACGATATCTCGCCAATTAAGCAAGATAGTTATTTACTGAATGTTAAATAGACTTGCCCCTGTATTCCTTGCTCCTGTATGTATGCTTTTCCGGCAAAGTTTCGCTTTTTGAGATTTTCATGTTACATTTTACCCCTTCCTCCCGAAAAAATGTGCAATTTCAAATATTATTTCCCTAAAAGTATTTATATATCTATAAAATTCGTAACAATATACATGTGCATTGGTACAAATGGTCGCCAAGTTTGGCAACTTTTGGCAATGTCTTGACAAATTTGGCGACATCTCGTCAATTTAGTGAAATAGCCATTCACTCAATGTTAAATATAGACTTGACCTTATATTCTTACTTTTACGACAAATCATCACCTTTCTAGATTTTCACATACGAGTACATTACACAAAAGATACAACAATATTACATATAATTTCAACAAAATTTATTTACCTATATACAAAATCCGTAACAATATGAACAGAGCAATTACTACTTTCAGTGACAGACACTATACCCATCGGAAAAAAGATAAAAATAAATGAATACTCTGCAACTTTTTTATTTTGTAGTAGACAGACAAAAACTAATATCTAATCATTTAGAACATCCCTTTTAGAAAACAAATGGAATTAAACTGCATATAATAATCTTCACAAATGTAAAATAAATTTCTATAATCGAATCGTTTATAAAACTTTATTTTGCATTTCTGAAGAATATTATATGCTGTTAAATTCCATTTGACTGCTATTTTATCTGCTAGTTACTAGCAGATTTATCTGCTAATTGATCGTACCAACATTACACTTGATTTAACATATTCTCTGCTACAACGACTTGCAATGCTGTAAATGCTACTGCCGATGATCAGCTGAAGTGCCACTTATATTCTTCAAACCATACCTTCCCAAATTTTGTCTTGATGGAGCTAAAATTCTCTTTTACTAACACTGAAAGCAATCACGAGATAACACTTCGAAAGGATTTTGTCCAGTTATGAACAGACACAAATATAATCTAATGATACCAGTGATTGTATAAATCTAATACACAACTTAACTTCACATCAAGCTCCAGGACATAATCAAATGCGTCTGTGACTCAAAGGTTGATCTCAATGGAATGATCACCAACGAAATCTACTTTCGCCTAAACAATCTTCGAAAAGCAGATAAGGTCTGCAATCTTCAATCGCTGCCAACGCCATGTGAGCTTCAGAGGTAACGAGAACGCAGATAAACTGCCAAAAGAGACTCGAAATTTCAACAATAATAATGACGTAAATGTCACCCTCTTGGACGCAAATACCATGAACCAAATACCAGATTGATGGAACTTGCAATTCCAATAAAGCACCAGCTCCAAAACATCCATGGAGATCGACAACTAAAACCATTGTTAGGCTTAGAACTAGCCACCACAGAGGATTGAAAATTGACATGGAGGGCAGGAAAACCTATAGGAACTGTGACAACTGTCTGGACACAGAACTGGCAACTGCACACATATTTGATTGTTCGGCCATCCTTGCTGAATTCTCAACCACTGGGAGTCTTGATTAACTCTTTGAGGGGCAAAAAAAGGCAATTAATTTTTTCAGCAAAGCTCTTGTTTTATTTACTGTATCAGGTGTTACAATGAAATTATTTGCGACAATTACACATATTTTGTCCAAGACGCATGAAACTAATGACCACTTCTGACGGTTAGTGTCAGTGACCGCAGAACACATCCCTACAAATCACTCTGTAACACCTTTAAATAATATTAAAATCTTGTAGTTTAAATAATTTAAATAGATGAACATTAAGGTATTTGTGAATGGCAATATTTGAAACCAGACTCGAGTGCCTCGTGCGACTCTCGCACGAAGAATGTAATTTATTTTTAAATATAGAATATGTTTTCTCTTTTTGTTTGTATGTCGCTTTTTTTTTTTTTTTTTTTTTTTTTTTTTTGAGTGTTAAAGAAAAGTTATTGCTGTGTTCCATCATTGGAGTTGCTTCATTTCGCCAAAGAAGTATTACAGTCTTAATTATTTTGGAGGCACCAACCGAGATCGAATAATCGTGCGTATTTTTATTTCATTAGTTCATCACTGAACGTAATCTTAGTGATACCAGATTATTACTTCCTGTTGATATTAAATTGCCTTATTTTAGTTCATCACTGAACATAACTTCCTGTTGATATTGAATTGTCTTATTTTATTAGTTCATCACTGAACACAATATTAGTGATACCATGTTATTACTTCCTGTTAATATTGAATTGCCTTATTTTATTAGTTCATCACTGAACGTAATATTAGTGATATCAGGTTATTACTTCCTGTTAACACTGAACTGCCTTATTTTATTAGTTTATCACTTGAACGTAAACTTAGTGATACCATTTTAATGCTGTCTCTAGTAGAGCTCAAAGGAAAACAAAAATAGCTGAAGAGCAGATCTTTGAACCGATGAAGGAAGAAAATAAAGCATCCAGAGATGTATTTGAAGAAGAAGTTAAATCACCAGAATTAAACGTGGAAGATGTTCACGAAAATTTGAAAAACGATATATGAACTGAAGAAAGGCTTTGCTGTGAATTATAGCCGAGGAACTGGTCCACCATGGAAGAGATCTAGGCGCCGTCAAGAAAAAAAAAGAAGACTAATTTGAACACTGTTCTATTTTCTTCCTATTTAAATGTGGTGTAAAAAAATTTGTTTAAAATTTAAAATTTTCGGCCTGAAAATTTGAAAACTTATGAGAGAAGTTATCTTTTCTCTTTAAGCAATTGAGCAAGCCGAGCTTATAAACTTTCGAAATTTACAGAACTTTTCCCTTCGGTAAAAGTCTCTCCGTTGGAGGAGAGGTTGTAACAGCTTTAAATAATATTAAAATCTTGTAGTTTAAATAATTTAAATAGATGAACATTAAGTTATTTGTGAATGGCAATATTTGAAACCAGACTAGAGTGCCTCGTGCGACTCTCGCACGAAGAATGTAATTTATTTTTAAATATAGAATAGGTTTTCTCTTTTTGTTTGTATGTCGCCTTTTTTTTTTTTTTTTTTTTTTTTTTTTTTTTTTTTTTTTGAGTGTTAAATAAAAGTTATTGCTGTGTTCCATCATTGGAGTTACTTCATTTCGCCAAAGAAGTATTACAACTCTCTATGGTACTCATGGAAACAGTTTTTCTTTTTCTGGCAGAACGCAACTTTGCATATGCTGCATTCCCACATTGTTCTTACAGGCTTTTTCTTGGCGCTGCAGAGTGCACATCGTCGTGATGTTGTCTTCGATGGCTGATGCTTATTTTCTTGAAGACAAATTGCTGCATCAACTACTGGCTCGTGTTTCTTGATTGCCATCTAGTGAGCTACAAGGGAACTTCAGAAACGGTCAGTCTTGAAAAACCACTCACACGAGAGGGTAAGACGTTCAAAAGAAAAGATGTAGGTAACCACCGTCCTTCAAAGAGTTAAGAAACTGAACCTCTAAGATGGTTATATTTCGTAGATTGCAAAGGCTGTCATCTTCGCCCATAGTTAGGTATATATGAACAGGCTTTATCATGGACACGACAAGAACAACAACACGTCCGAACTCGAGACATGAAAAATACATACTCAACTCGCAGTCTCCTTATCTCCTGTTTCTTAAAGTAACCCTTATCCCGAACAGAGAAAAAAAAGACATAAAAGAAAACAGACAATATATTCGGTGGACAATATTTACATTTTGCTAACTTTCCGCCGTTCTAGAAATGAACTCCAAGCAGACACCGAACAGAGAAATATCAATATCATGTCGCGACTTGGTAATTCAGTACAGACAGGCCGGCAAAGAGAATGAAAATAAATGGCTCACATATCTGAAAATCGATGAGATCAAAGCTACTAGTTTGCTTATTCCAGCAATAGTTGAAACCCACTTACTGAGGATGTTGTGCCAGTGGCAAAAGGATTAAGTTTCAGATTTATTTTGCATTCGCCTACTTAAAGGCAATAAATTATTATACGTGTATTATTAACTGAAATTTTAGTTAAACTGTAGTCCAAAAGCTTCAGTCTACTGCTAAAAATATTTTAAAGGTAAAAACACTGTTAATGTGGTAAAATAACGAAAAAAGTTTTGTACATAGAAATTCTTCCATTTGCAGTCCCAAGTTCCACATTAACAAACACTCATCTAAACATTGGATCTAAAAATTTAACAACGGCAGAATTTATTTGCCATTTCCCATATTTTCTAATAGCCAAATAAGTTAATAAATAGTTAAAATATAAAGAATAGAAATTTTAATCAGATTATAGTAATACGTCTCGAAGAAAAGTTTACCATAAAAAAAATATTTTAAAAAGGAAAGGGAAAAAAAATCAACCACATATTTCACTTCTCTACATAAAAAATACTATTGTTATCAGTTCATAAAAATTAAATCTTTACATTTGAATAATATAAAAACTCAACTCGAAAGGAATTTCAGTTTTCGAGTTAAGCGTTAATATTAATCAATAGTACAGATAAACTCTGGCATTTTTTGCTGCATTTGTTTTAAGTGTTAAATATTATAAGAAGGAAAATAATAAGACATTAAAAAGTACATCATCATTTGACTACTTTTTGGAATTTGAATGAAATTGAAACGAAAAATATAACTAGGTTCGTAGAGTCACTAAGATTTTTTTTTTGGGGGGGGGAGGGGAACACAGGACATGAAAATGCCCTGGAAGCTGGACCTCTCGAATAAGCGCCAAGTGTGCTACTGTTAAACCACGAAGGTACGCAGAAAGGACGGACAAAATACCTTATATAGTCCTCCTTTTAAAGGGATACTAGGAATTTGGGGAGCCAATAGTCAAATCCTGGTGGTGAAGAATCATCATTTACCGCCTTTTAGTTAGGGCGCTACTGTAGAGTCTTTATGTTGCTGTGAAGCAGGAGATATGAAAAATGAGCAATGCTCTTGCCGGGATTCGAATCTGGACCTCTCGAAAAATGCGCCGAGTGTGCTACCGGTTACGCCACGAAAGCATGCAGAAAGGAGGGAGAAAATACCTTATAAGGCAACAGAAAGGAAACTGGCTCTTATTTAAGTAATAATCAGAATCTCGATACAAATATACTCAAACTCAGCTTCCCGCAAAAGACTTATCAAGCCCTTTCTGCTTCCCAAGAAAGCGTGTCTCATCCAACCACCTGGTTTATCACCTTTTAGAACAGTGGAACCTCGAGATATGAGCACCTACCTCTACATACGAGAAATCCGAGATACGAGGAAAGTCAGAGCGAAAAATTTGTCTCTAAATACGAGCACTGATCGAGTAACGAGCAATGAGCCAGGCTGTTGGTATGCATGGCGCCATTTTCCGATTCGGCTCGACGAGGGGACACTCAGTGTTCTTTGATCGACGTTTTTGTGCGTTTGAGCGTTTATTATTTACTACATTTAACGTAAAAATAATCATTTCTCGATACCTCCCAAGAATGTTTCCTCAGATAGTGCTGTAAAGAAAAATAAAGAAGCCATGGCCATTGAAATCAAGAAGGAGATGAACATAAGCGTGGTGTAACAGTGACGGAATTGGCGAAGATTTACGGCCTTTCGACATCGACAATCTGCACTATTCTGAAGAAGCAGGGAGATATTAAGAAACTTGATGCAGCCAAAGGAGTTACCGTTACTTCCAGGCATCGTCCATATTTCCTAGATGATGTTGTTGGTGTGGATTAACGAAAAGCAGTTAAAAAGTCGGTGCCGACAGCCATCATAAAGGTAAACTACGGGTTATATTATTTACCAGTGTTATTTATTAGAAAAAAAATTATTTTTATGTTGATATATTTGGGGGTACGGAACGGATTAACGGAATTTCCATTATTTTCAAAGGGGAAGTTTGTTTCTAGATACGAGAAATTCGCTATACGAGCTCAATGCTGGAACGAATTAAACTCACTCGCATCTCGAGGTTCCTCTGATACAAAATTGCACCTTGCGGTCCACTTTTAAACTAAACACCTCGTATATAATGTATGAAGACGGTCGGGTATATGCATTTCATTGAAACCTTAAAAGCCATTCCACGGACAAGCCAGAAGTTTTTCATCAAATCCACACCATTTCGCTTCGAAATAAATTGCTGCTGCTAAGAACAGAAATCCCTAAAATAACGCACGACAAATTTCGAACACGATGCTTACCGATCAGAACATCGCTATTCATTCCATTTAAACTAATAACAATCAAAGAAGAATGTCTCTCGAGAAAATAAGAAACGACTGCCTCAAAAAAGGTTATAAGGACACAGAAAACGGCGAAGTGAGGGAAAAGACAAGAGATTTTTCTCGCATACCAACTTGGAAAAGCAGAGAACGCTAATACTTCAGTACACAGTCTTAGCAGCACTGGCCGTAGGGAATTCTGCAGCGAGGAAAGGAAAAGACGAGGGGGGGGGATAGCGAGTGAAACGTAATATCGTTACGCGGATGCCGAAGAAGTTAAATAAAATAAAATAAAATATTTTAAAAGTATAAAAAAAAGTTCCCGATCATGATGCTTCTATTTTAGACGTTACCCTCGAGATTTAAATGTATTTTTTATTTAGTTCTTGTTCGGGTTCCTATTTCTTAAAAAAATCATTTATTTCCTTTAAGGGAGTATCAGTTTAAACTCGTTTTCATGATGAATATGCAAAAATGCACAAAATTTAAAAAATAAATGCTTACGGCAGTTCTTTCCCCCCCCCTCCCGCCCTTTTTTTCTTTAACGAAGCTACCAGGTTGGCTAAATTCCTTCCTACAGGTGGGAGATATTCCACGGGGGTGGTGGTAACTTTTATTTTTTATTTATTTATTTATTTTTTTTTATGGTTTAAGAAAATTAAACTTTTTTTACGATACTCTTCTAATTTTTTAAATAGATTAACGCAAATTGGTAATACTTTGTTCCTTTTGTAAAGAGAATATCCTTCATTTAACCTGATGGAAAAGAAAAGGCATACATGCATGCATGCTTTAATTTAATTTTTTTTTTGGTTGTTATTTTAAAAGATATTTTTAAATAAAATGCATATTTTCCCAAAACAAGTTTTCTGCATCCTATTCGGACTTCGAACAATGATCTTAAAACATACTATAGTTCGACCGTCTCAAACGCAACCTTGGTTGGCATTCTGCCAAAACACATACACTCGTCCAAAAGGGGCGGTATTACTTATTGCTGCGACGTGAAAAGTCTTCTCAGGAAAGAGCTATGCTCGAGGGAAAGAAAGTCCAAATCCTTCCACCTTACTTTGAGAATAATTCGGTCAGAATGGCGCATGCGTATTTGCGCTCACGGTCGCGAATAAAGGCGGTCGAACTGTACTATATTCATATTAGATTCTAAATCAGAATCAGATCAGGATAATTAGAAAATATCAGGCAAAAAAGTACAGGCAGATAGAGGAGAACGGAACACAAGCAGATTTTGTAATAAAATGTGTGTGCCAAAATGGACCTGTCTCGCGGAAGGTAACTGTGGTCAGCTGGCGTAAATTTTCATTCCCTGTGCGACTTTTCAGCGGTATGCATCACTACACGAAAGTGAACTTCGCCATGCCTGGAAAGCGCGACTTCGGATATATATTAGATTTTTATATACCATCGTTCTAACATAGGTATTTTGACACAAAATCGGACTTCTTCTGAAATAGCATACTAATTTTTTTCCGTATTTCGATTCTACGATTCAAATTATGCCAAAGTGCCAAGTTTTGTAAAAATCGTTGTAAAAATTTTGACTACAGGTAATGTGTAGATCTACAAGTAATGAACGCAGTCCGTACCGTGCTGTACCTGAAATGTTTTTCATGCGCATAGGAAAGCTTGTTTTTAGTTCCAAGAAGAGGTGTGGCAAAGGTAATGCATTAAAAAAAAAAAAAAAATCCTTGGTATATCTTTAAAAAGGGGGGGCAAGACGACGGGGGAGGAAAAAGCTTTTATTTAAATCGGGTACCTGAACGATACTTCAATAATATGTGTCTGTTCCTCCAACGCAAAAAGATCCTCCCTCTATATACCAACTATGGCAAAGGCCCACCAGTGGGCAAGTCGTTGAACACTGGTAGTTCGATCCGAGGCTCGAATCCTGGCGGATGGGTTGGCTACATGGACGTTTTCGTTGTTTTAACCTATTTAACGTATATACGATCCAGTTTCCCTTACAAAGACCTCCACGAAGGCATCCCTCCAATTAGGCAGATATCCTTCGAATGCTTAGCCATAATCAAACAAACCAAGCAGACTATGGCACCGCTACACTTGTAAAGATACTGCTTACAAGTGTTTAACTCGAAGTAATTCACTTGTAACCAGTATCGAAACGATCACAATAACTATCCTATTTATTATTTGTATAATAAAAACTAAATGCACTCCCATCATTTATAAACACCTAGTAACTAAAATGTACGCCCATTATTTGCAAAAATTCTATATAAATTTAAAAGTATATAAATTAGAAACCAAACTTAGGGATAAATTATGTAACGAGGAACATTCACTTAATTGAAATAATAAAAAAAAAAAATATATTTATATACTTTAGAAAGAAGCCCTATATTTGGAGATGAAGCTTAGAGATCCACAGAAAAGAAAAGGGAGAGAAGACGACGGGAAGAGGAGGCGTTCCAGGATTTTCTCGCGGTAGGTCAATCCTGTCCATCTATTCATCTCTCTATCGGAGGACGAGATGTCCAGAAAATACGAACGTGACCACCTTCGCATCCCGATCACGATTCGTATTCTAGATTCCATGGGAGAGGTGAGACACTGGGAGACGGGGTGGGATATCCTCCTGGAACAGATTTTTGAAATATGTGCAGCGGGGGAAGACGGTAGATGAAGTAGGGGAACACGTTTCCGGATTATCATATTTTCTGCTTGCCTTCAATCTTCTCTCCTTCTTCTGATTCTTTCCTTATTCTACTCAGGAACCAATAGCCATCTGCTTTAGAAGTCACCTTTGTGGTCTTCCTCGAAAGATGGTCAGCATTTTTAATGAAGGCCACATATTACTTTTCAGGTATGAAATATGGCAGAACATCCAACATGATAGTTCGGTATATGTAATGGATTCGGAACATAAAACATAAATACCATAATTAGGAGCATTGGACAACGAATATCAGCACCTATGTATCAACAACGTTGGTAATCGAAATCAATTATTGTGTGGACCGCTGCATAAAATTTCAGCCACGAACATTTCCAGATAGTAGATGCAGTTTTTAGCAAAATAGTATTACGTATGGTTCAATTTTCAGTATGGTTCAGTTAAAACGTATGGTTCAGTTTTCAGTATTATACTGATCATACCAGAGTATATTAAAAAAATAAAAATTAAATTAAATTTTTAAAAAATCTGAATGCTTTCGGATTTTACATTACGCCCAAAGGGGCTTTTTTTAACGTTTTGTGCGTTACATTTATTTATTAAATATTATGTTCTTTGCACTTAAAACCATAAAATTCAATTCAACAGCAATATCGCACAATAATTTTAAAACAATCATACCTTTACAATTTCTGATACACAGTCTCCCGAGAAGTCACAGGGGCAATTTGCCCTGAAGGACATTTAATCTCGTTTTGGCATTTTGCGTTGAAAACTATAAACGGCGAATCACTTTTCAAATTGTTGCCACCAAATATTATCACCCCGTATTATATTTAAAGAAATTAAATAATGAAAAATCTGCACGAATGTATGTATATTTCTCGCATTGTGATAAAACAAACAGTACAAAAGCCATCAAAATTTGAATAATGTAATCTTCCATAGAATATGGGCATGTGGAAGCCCAATTTAAATTTGAAATTTGTTTTATTATCGATTTCATAGTTTGTAACACTTTTGATTAAAAAAATGAACGATTTCAAAGCGAGCAATGGCAACACTGTACGAAAATTTTTTATCTCCAGTGCGCGAGACTATATCGGAAATTCTAAAGATATGCTCATTTTAAAATTATTTTGCGATATTGCTGTTGAACTGAATTTTATGATGTAAGTACGCAGAACAATGATATTTAACAAATAAAGATAACAACACACAAAACGCTAAAAAAACGAACCTTTGGACGTAATTTAAATCCGAAGCCTTTCAGACTACAATTTTTTTTTTAAATTTCACACAGTGTCGCAATTGCTCGCTTTGGAATCTTTTGTTAATCAAAAATTCGTTAAAGTGTTACAAAATATGAAATCGATAATAAAACAAATTCCATATTAGGGCTTCCAGATGCCCATATTCGATGGAGGATACGTTATTCAAAATTTGACGGTTCTAGGTACTGTGGTATTATCACAATGCGAGAAACATACATAACGCAAAATGCCAAAACGAAATTAATAGTCTTTCTAGGCAAATTGCCCCTTCGGACTAAAAATTAACACTATCTATGCAGCAATTCATAAAAAGGCTTCTTGAATTGTGTAATGTCTAAATTTAGGGCAAATTGCCTCTTTGCCCATATTCGCAGTAGGATTACGTCACGCAAAATTGGATGGCTCTAGGTACCGTTGTTTTATCACAATGCGAGAAACACACATACATTTATGCAGATTTTTCATTATTTAATTTCTTTAAATATAACAAGGGCGATAATATTTGGTGGCAACAATTTGAAAAGTGAAACGGACATTTAAAGTTTTCGACGCAACATGCCAAAACGAAATTAATAGAGAATTAGTGAAAGGAATTTGAAGCAGTTCAGTGATTTTAACACTATTATAACAATTTAGTATTTCTCAGTATAAAAGATATTAAATATTAAAGACCTATACAACTAAAATGAATCCTTATTCTGATAGATTTGTTTAAATAAATGGAAAATTAACACGAAAATCAATACCTAATCAAAATTAAAGCGTGACTATAATAGGTGCTTCTCTTAACTCCATACCATTCTATCCGGGGGGGGTGGAATAAAAAAATAGAAGGTTTTTACAAAAGTACCGCACGAACTATTTTTTTAATTTTCCTTTTTATAGAAGAAATTCAGCGGTCGAATGGATTGTTCGAAGACTTATTAAAATACAGTTAACAATGTCCAGAAGAGGAAGAATAAAGCGTGATCCAGTAGTAATCTTAAATTTAATCAAAAGTCTTCGAATTCCAAGATGATTCGAAAATATTAGTTGAAATTCTAGGCGATTAACTAGCTTAATTTTGATCACAAACGAACCTGAATCGGTGACAGAAATCTTCCGCATTGCAAAGCCAGATCCAACAAGGAGAGAATGCCCTTTAATCAAGTATTCAGATGCTAGGCTCTTATTAAAAATGCACTTCATTTCCTGAAACAACCAAAAATCTCTCGCAAAATCATCGATAATAATGATAATAACAAGTCAAATATACTGCCACATTTCCAGGCGAAGCATCTACGACTGCATGCTATGAATTACAATATTGAGTAAACCTTTTACGAAGTAACACTAATTTGTACTGTTAAATTCCTTTACATTGTTTCGTGATAGTATTCGCTTTTAAAATGGCGTAATATTAATTAGAGTCATAAGTAACACAATATCTGTTACCTGTTACATACTCTAACAGTTTCTTTGAGGGAAAGTAGGTGATTAATTACGCAAAGCAATTGATGATTCTATGCTTCACAAAGAAGGACATCGAAACGAACGGATATTTTACGTTTATGTTTTATATATATATATGTATGTGTAAGATAAAAAAAAAAAAAAAAAATACGATGGCTTTGCTCTTTGCGAACCAGCAACCTTTAATTAATTTTCTTTTTACGCGATGATCGGAAAAGCATTACGAATATTCGAAGCAAAAAGCGAAAACCAATAACATATTTCACTACGTTACCTTTCATATAAATGCTGCGTCATAAGTTCTCCTAGACAGATGCCTTCTCGCCTTCGTCCTGCTAACGCTTTCGCCATGCTCCTCTCTCTTTATTCTTTTCTTCTTTTTAGAACGTTATGACGTATTAAAGTTTAAAGTCAGTCGTATCTAATAGTTCAATTACTGAATAAGTTATTTGACTAACTCCATCTGGAAAAAGTCATCTGCTCTAAATTAAAATAAAGATATGCTTGCTGTTAAAAGTTCTAAGTCGTCATTTTTCTCCGTCCTTCAATCATCCCAGCTTCGTCAACCATCTGCCAGAACGTGTAATGGAATAGCCTCACCATTCGCCCACGATGTGTTGGAATAACTGAAAACATTACATATATATATATAAAGTAATGCATGCCACCAGATTATTCTGATGCTGCGCTCATATTAAATTAAACATAATTATTCGCTTTTTTATTTTACACTTAATGGATGGTTTCATTTTCAACTCAGGGCCCACCAGAAACTAAGCGGTAAATTCGCTGAACACTGGTAGTTCGGTCCGAGGTTCGAATCCCGCCAGCGTGCTGGCTGCATAGGCTTTTTCCTGGTTTTCCCCATGTGTAACTTGTATACGAGCCAGATTCCTTTACGAAAGCATCCTTCCCCTTAGGCAGATAGTCCTCGAGGCTTTGCCATAATCACATAAATCAACTAAAACCATTTTTAACTGAAAAGAACTGGATCAGAAAGCGTAAGATTTATGTCTTTGTCACATATCAAACTTTCCTTCCAGTTTCCTCAGTTCTAAACTAGTACTATATAACTGTCAAAATGCAACGTTACATGTAATCAGAAGAGTGATCACATGAACAACACAAAGAATCAGAAGTGATCACATGAACAATAAAACCATCAAAAGCTCTCATACAGCGAAAGTCCCGCATGCAGACAAAACTTTCTGCTCTACATATAACACACTGGATTTTCAAACATCGAATACTTTTAAACTCGTCAAATTCTTAAAATACTTGAAAGCCAGACACGTGTCCATGAATTCGAAATGACTCCACAGATGGCATTCCGGTAAAGGCTTTCAGCTTGAAGTACATACGAAAAATAAGCCTCCAAAAACATCCCGGGTCATTATTCTTCGGGAGACTACGCCACATTCTTCTCCTTCCCCCACTCTCAACTCTCCCACAAGCGAGGAAGAATTCTTTTTCAATTATCGATTCTCAATCCTCCCTTCTTTCCACGTCTCGGCCCGATTAACAGACACGCATTCACACATCCGGGGACACCTGGCTGGCATATCACATACTTCAAAAGGTAATTACTGGTGATTTCGAATAAAGAAAAAAGAACTTTTCTTAAAAATCCACCAAATCGCCACTTCGTTTGATGCTCCGAAATGAAGGAGGGGGATCGTTTGGAACTTTTGGAAACGGTCCTGCACGGGATGGCGGGTGAGATTTGTTTCCAAGAGAAAAGGGCATGCAGAAAAGATTCTTTTTTCTTGTAGAGATTAAGTGAATATTGATTTGCAATTTCGTTGCATTTGTGAGACGACACAAAGCAAAAACAAACATTTAATTACATAGGAGGAGTGATGCGTTCTGCCGGTACAAACATCAATAAAAGCCAGATTGTGAAATTTCGAAACCCTGGAACTATTTGAAGAACAATTATACGGAAGAATGAATGTTTTATCATATGCAAATTAACGTATGACACCATTCATATTTCCAGGATTTAGGAAACATTTTTCCCTCATTGATTTATTGGTTTAATGATTTGTCATTTTAAACAACAACAAAGAGGGTCTTTTAAACAACAACAGTTTGTAAGACATATTTGTAATGCCAAATATGTCTTACAAACTGCGTAGCACTGGAAGTATTTTACTCCTGTAGCTTATATCTCCTTTTCAGTTTTGATAAAACATTATGCAAATACCACAGCCTATATTCTTATCTTATTACAATTTATTTTTAGGTTACTTCTATTCTTTTTGCCTTCTACATTCTCTTTTGTAATAATAAACGGAAATAACAGCATCTACCCTAAATCAAACTTATTAATAGCCGCATTTTGTATTTAGAAGATCATTTATTGTTTTTGAATTAATAAGATATTTTTGGTACAAACAAAATATGAGACAGACATGTAAAACGTACAAATCGATAGATCTGGATAACAATACAAAACCGGATTAAAATGCTCCTTGTTATTGCCCATGAAAGCATTTTCTATATTCTTTACTGAATTCTTTTCTTCGGTTATGAATACCTTGCTGGCTAAATTAAATTATTCTCTTCTAATATTCTAGCTTTATGCATCAGAGACTTGGGCACTGATTTGACGTGATGCGAAAGTTCTGAGAATTTTTGAGCGAAAGGTCTTACGTTGCATTCTTAGCGGGGTCCAAGTGAATGGACAATGGAGAAGATGTAATTTAGGACTCTGTAAAATTTACAAAAGCCTGATATTGTAAAAATCGTCAAATTAAAGAGACCTAAATGCGCTGGCCATCTGGCTAGAATGAATGAAAAACGTTGCTGCAAGAAAAATCTTTCCGGCAATGTCCATGGGAAATAAACCCAGGCCCACGCCAATATGGATTGATTGTGTCAAAAAACATATTCATAATTTAAAGGTTAAAAACTGAAAAACAGTTGTCAAAAGTAGAAATGCCTGAAGAAGACTTCTGGAAAAGACCAGGGCCTACGCAGGACTGTTAAGCCATTGAAGAAGAAGAATATTCTAAATAAATTTGTAGTTAATTCTTTAGATTGGCAACAAATCCGCTATTTTGCCAAGTTTAAAATGTAAACAAATATGTCCGCCATCGCAAAAATAATTAGGCTTAGCTGCACTTAAACAAATTTTAAATTGTTGATAACTCCACAAATATTGCATGCAGATTTACTAAACGCATAAAAACCTTAACCGGAAGATAAGAACAATATAATTCAATCATTTTTTAAAGTAAAAAATGCACAACTTACAAACATATAAGAGTAAAGAAACTGAGATCAATGAGCCGGGTAGCAGAGTAGATATATATATATATATATATATATATGTTTGGTGCGGCCGATTGCAACCAAAATACGAGGTGCACATCTACATATTATAGCAGTCCTATATACAAAATTTCAAAGTTCTGAGGCTACTCGTTTTATAGTTATGCGAGATACATACCTACGCACAGGCGCCACGAAAAATTCTCTTCAGAATTCCTTTTAGATCAGTTTTATAATTTTTTTTGGGGGGTGAGTATTTTATTGTGTCCTTACGTACAGATGTCCCGAAAAACTTCGTTAAATTGCATTCAATAGCGATCAAAATGGATATTTTCGTTCAAATATGACGCCTGAAAATTTTCGCTATTATAATACCTTCTTTTTACTTTGTACAAGGAAGTAAAAATTTGCGCGATTACAATACTTCCTTTTTAAACAGCTGCTTTGGAGAACTTTTTCTGTTTCGGGTTAGCATTATTGACAGGATATGTTATTGCAAAGTTAATTTTTTTATTAATATTGAGGAAAAGTTGTTATAATACATTAAATTTAAATCACAACGTCATACGTATACGCATTAACCTGAAGTGTCAAATGTTTTTATTTCCCGGTTTGGCAAGAAAATAATTTTTTACGAATTGGTAATTGCTTGGAAATAATGAGCCGATTTCATTCATATTAATTTTTTAAAATTCTTTTCAGGTGTATATAGAACTTACATATTTCGCTTTGGCCGCAGCCCGCTGGTATAGTAACAATATTTATATATGGAAAATGTAACGGATTTACAAAAGTAAACGATTCCCAACATAATGCTCAATGCATCGCAAGAAACCGACAAGCAAGGTCATAAATCTAGCTCCAATCCACTATCTTGTGCAATCACGAGGAATACATTAAGCTTCTAAGACTCAGCATTCAGTTAAGCGAGCATGAAACGGGTCCATTAAATGAGGGACACAGGTATGGACAGATATGAACAGACACATAACGCGCGCCATTATCCGAGAGGCCATTCTGCTACTAGGACGAGGAGGGATCAACCGAAGGGGCAGCAACCATCGATTAGGTGAGGTTCCCACGTTGGACATGATTCCTGGTTGGCTAAACAGGATATGCTGATTATGAGTGGGAACCTGCCATTTTGGAAAGCTCGGATTAAAATCCTACTCAATCGCGATGAGTACTTAGCGTCCGCTGGAGGAAGCCCTTCTTGGACCAATGAATTCTGACAGTTTGAATCCCTTGTTGATTTCAGCTTTCAGTCGCGAAAGAGGTTATGTGAATTTTATGTGTAAGCAATGGATAATTGTATTTTTTAAAAAGGAACATTAAAAGATATTAAACACCACTAGATAAAATCAGGAACTTATGATTTAAAAAGCTTTTATATAAATACTAGTCGAAGTACCCGATGCCAGTTAAAGTTGAGGGTAATGTATCTAACAACACAGACAGAAAAATCCTTCTCTAATAATGATTCAAAAAAATAGGATTCATAGTCATATATTTTTCAGTTTGATGCGATATGGAACCACATAAAAAATTTCCATAGAAAAATAAACTAATTCTCTCTCATTATATCAGCAACAATGGCGCGCAGTTTTTAATGACTTTCGTCTTTCTAATCAATTGGTCGTAAATGCTCAAGTTCCATCCAATATTTCACCTATGTTCAATTTATTCATCAATTCTAGATTAAATGTGGCAAAAAAAAATTATCATAATCGATCAGAAATCAATAAAGCGAACAAACACACACACACAAACAGGCATTCTTGTTTATATATATATAGATTTTGTAAAACTTACAAATTTTTGATGAACAAAACTCTACGATTTGCAAGCGAGCAGTAGCAACACTTTTCGAAATAAAGCATTTTTATCTCCAACGCGCGAGATCATTGCCACTCGGGAAAAATGAGTGCGAAAATTAGTGTTTTCAGAGTTTTTAATTAATGTCTCTGTTTGTCTTTTTTTCGCCTTCCCTGAAAAAGTTGACGGCGAACTTTTCTCGGACCCAGAAAAGAATTGTAGAAAGTTTGGTGGCGTCACCTTCAGTGATCAGGCAGATTATACATAAGTAAACTGTAAGCGAACCTTTCCCCCCGGAGGGGGATTGACGTAGAGAACTCTGCGAAGCTACTGGCTAGAATCTGTACATGGAGGTAGGAAGTAAGACAGGAAGTACATGGAGGTTTCCTACCTCCATGGATCTGTACCTAGGCAATCTCATAAAATTTATGAACTTGGTGGTTCTGAAGGCCCTGGGAAAGGTCACTTATTGGCCGGCCTCGGGGTCTGGCACGTCCTAGCGCGGCGTGGAACTAGTAGCCCGGAGGTTTTCCCCCGGGTACGCTGGGTAATGACCCGCTGCGACGGGCAGCCCGAGCGACTGGTAGGTAGCAAATAACGACCAGTCCCGTGCCGTGAGACTTCCTTCGTGGTGCGCCTCCCTCTCTGAGGGGCCAGAGCGGAGGTTGAGCCTCAGCATGGAGATAGGAAAGGGAGGAGGGGCCATTCCGCGCTAGAAGTGAAGCACTGCTTTGAAGCTTGGGTCACCAGACGGGGTGTTCTTTGTTTACATTCAGAAGCTCGCTTGACAAGATTCTGATAGTATTTCGACACACGACAGTTCCATAGAAATCGAAAAAGGGACACTCTCGCATGAAAGAAACATTCATAGTGTGATGGATAATAGCAATTTGCATAGTTTACTGACATTTACGCAAAAATCACATCTTGGTTACTTTTCGATAACTAACAACAGCGATTTTGATTATGAATTTGTTTTATAAAATTCTAAGCTGTTGCACTACAAAAATATAGATTTTAAGAAAATTGCTAAAAGAGATCTGCCAAAATTTATTTTCTAGAAGATTTGAAAAGTTTGAAACTTGATGGCTAAATGTAAATAAAAAATTATGTATGTTAAAATATTTGTAATTAGGCACATAGGTCAGATTAAGTTTTTATTAAATAGAGTAACGCATGCAAGGGCTATCTGCCTAAAGAGAGAGATGCCATCGTGGAGGAATTTTGAAGAAAAACTGACCTTTGAGTGGGTATTAAAAATAATACTTATAATTTTCATTCAAATTATATTCATATATATTTTTTATGTAAAACTTTCGGATGTATGCTAAATTAGTGTAAATTACTTTACACGAAAAATATAGTGAATGCACAGAAATTAAAGATTTTCACATGCCGGAAATGATAAATAGGAAATATGTATGGGTATTTATGCATGTGCTTGCAAAAAGCATGTATCTGCCTTTGACAAAATACTTAAATATTCATTAAATTATTTATACATGTATTTGAAATGAAGAATTTATTCACTTATAAACAACTGTGAAAGTACTGTGAAGAAATCTAATGATTAAATGTATCTAATTTATAATGATTATAAATGTTATCTAAATATATAATAACCTTAATATTGAATTGTAAACATAAATTGAAATCCTGTTGACAAATACGTTATAAAACTATATAAGCAAGAATTGTTCGTATTGGAAAGCAATCTGTTAAAAGGTATTGTAAAGCAAATGCTATGAGATGCGCACTTAAGAACGTAATAAAGAGTTTTGGAATATGTATTGTTGAAATGAAGGGTAAAAAAAAAAATCTGATAAGTATAATTAAAAGAATTATTCCCTTCACATTTTATAATAACTCAGTTACAAGTTTTAAATAATACTTAAAAAAAAAAAAAAAAAAAAAAAAAACTTATTTTATTCCCTTTCAGAAATGTTCAGAGATAGTCAAATACTATTTAATACCTATTTAATTATTAGGAATTAGCGAAATACTTATTTAAAGTATTTCGCTAATTCCTAATAATTCTCTAATTTAAAATGAACCGAATAGAGCATTAATTATAAATTGACTTACATGTTTCGATTTAAAAGATGCCTCAGAAGCCAAAAAAATCATGTCATATTTAAGAAAGTATTTTAGGAAGAAGCTCTATAAATAGAAAAGAAATAATGCATAATTTTAATATTAATAATACAATAAACTTTGATCTTAATTTTTGTACCTTAACCGAATAAAATCGAATTTTTTTTTTTTTTTTTTTTTTTTTTTTTTTTTTCTAATGTAATTAACGAAAACTTGTGAAAATATTTCATTCAAATTAAAACTGTCCTGTGAAAAGTATAGCATTTAATTCCGTTCAGAATGAAATGTTGTTTAAAAATATGTTGTTTTCACATACTTAGGACTCTGAAGTGTTGTAGAAAAAGAAAATATATACATTTATATGTATATTTGCGACGTAATTACAAAATATTTACACCCGAACGCGTCAAATCCCATAGAACTCAATGGTAAATGACCCAATGTTTTGGTCACCACGTAGGGATCGCCGGTGCTTCAGAGCAGGGTACGGAGAAACTTGTTTAGGGCGACTCGATCTTACTTCCTACCTCCATGAGCCTCAGCGTCTGGTTCTAAGGAGTGGGGGGACCCGTAGTGTGTGATAACCGATTCACAGAACGGGGAACGCCAATATGTTGTAAGAGAACCGTAAATAAGTGAATAACGCAAATGACTAGAATTAATATGACAAGCAAATATTACACAGGAATTCTGCAGATACGTGAACAGCACATAGGACGTACATTAATATACCCTGGTGATATATTTTAGTATAATGCATCTGAATAACTTCGTATATCCAAGTTAACACCGACTTCTAGAGTAAACATTGCCTGTAAACTCAAAATCACAATGCATGAAACATTGCTAAAATTCTCATTCAACACAGTCAAAGTCTCGACCACAAATATCCATCTTCCGAAGTAACTTTATAAATTCCGTTGCAAATTTTAATAATTTATAGAGATTTTTGCTAGGCCTAGTTAGTGACAGCAGAATGCTCCAACAATTGAGTACAAATGCTGATAGTCATATAACAAGCGGTACAAGCTGGTGGTATGTAAGTAAGTAACTTAACTTCATTAATTTTAAGTTATTCATTACCTTTTGATTTCAGCCAAAGGTGTTGGCTTCTGTAAGCACCAGGTGGAGCCAACTTTTAAACATTAAGTTAATAAAGTGTTCTTTACATCCTCCTCCTGACTTTGTGGTCCTTTAGAAGACTTGGTGGTAATTCACCGAGCAATCTTCAACGTCCCGTACATTTTATGTTAAGCTAAGCAAACCCGACGTTACATTGTCATGACTTATATTCAGACAAACTTTTAAAAATACGGATTCTCTAAAACATTACAGTTTTATAGTCCTTATGTATGCCACTGATGAAGTTTTGTTCTTCAACATTACTCAGAAGTGAAGAAGTAAGAGGTTATTGATCTTGCGGCAACCGCAATTCAACATACACACGAAGTACATCTACTTTTAGCCCCATCCATTCCCAGGAGTGTTGTTAGAAGGTAATTCAATTCGTCACTCTATCTCACCAACGTTTTCTTTGTTTTGTTATGGCTCGGGTTCGCCAAGCTCTTCTCATCCTTTAACCGTCATGGGTTGGGAACAGGACCATTTTTACTCGTTAGAGAAGATCGAGGATTAGCCTCAAACGATGTGGAGAGAGGAGGGAAAGTGGAATTTAATACAGTTTATTATGGCAGATTAAAGATGTACACCTGAGCTTCTGAGCTCACAGACGGATTAAAAAAAAAAAAGAATGGCCCAAGCTGGAGACTTTATTTAGTAAGAAGTTCTTTTGGAATGAAATAATATTGTCTTTCAGATCGCTGAAAGGAGGAGAACAAAAATATATCAGAAAAATAATGCTGACGAGAGAAAAGTAATAACATGTTATAAGGTTAATTCTCCCGCCTTCTTAGCATGCTTTTGTGGTGTAATGGCCAGCACACTCGGAGCGTATTCGGAAGGACCGAGGTTCGAGTCCCGGCGAAGGCACTGTACATTTATCATGACTCCTTAATCAAAAAAATCCTAATGACCCTTATAGTGGTGCCCGAACTAAAAAAAAAAAGTCGTGGATAATGATTCTCCAATACCAGGATTTGACGATTGGGTCCCCAGTCGACTTTTAAAAGAGGGAGTATATAAGGTATTTCTTCCGCCTCCTTAGCACGCCTTCATGGTACAATGGCCAGCGCACTCGGCGCGTATTCGAGAGGTCCGATGTTTGAGTCCCGCCGGCATATTTCAGAAGTGCACATCTGTGTAGCCACCGAGGGAGTGGGTTCTAGTATGGACCAATGGACATCTAGTAATATTTCTGCCATGTCACATGACCTTTCGTGCTTTAAGATTTAAGAAAGATGGTTGAAAATATTTTGCCACGCAATTTTCTGTACAGAATAATTAAAGCATCGTCGATTTCTTCTGGAAATTTTCATTTGCGAAGTTAGATCAAATATAAGCAATTGTGAAGATTTCACTAACTGGTTGAAATAATTTGAAATGAATACAAACACATGTTGGACACTCCGCAAAAATATCCCTGTGAAATATTACTTAATAAAATGAAGAAAGAAATATATGATAAACATCCGAGTCCAAATGCTATCTTTACATAAAACTATGCATATGAGAAAAATATTTACTCCAATTATATATGTAAATAGAAGACAGCACTTTTTATTGTAGTCTATATGAAAAATATGTTCTATAATAATAGCCAATGCAGAAGTTTATTCAACGTGAACTTAACTAATTTGCATTTGTATACATTTAGTGTGTAAATTTCACATTTAATAACTGCTCACTCTTAAATGTACTGTCTACACAAGAAATACTACTTATCAAACAGAATGAATTTATCTTATTCCCAACAAATATATTCAATTTATTCACATATAACTTTTAATGTTAACAATGGATATAATCAGGTTATACACAACATGTATTCTGAATCTTATACTTTAAAAATTAAAAGAATACAAGCACTGAAATAAGAAAACACTAGACTCAATGTAACACTTCCAATCCTTCTCAGCTCAATTATAAAAAAAAATCTATACACTTGAATTCTCTTAATCCACATGTGTTAGTAATAAAACGAAAGCACTACGAGATTTTCTACTATTACGCTAAACATCGAACATTTTGTCATTCATAATTAGCTGCGAAACAACTGCAAATTTAAACGTAAACAACATACTCTCACATGCACGAAGATTTAGCGTCACCAAGAGCAATAGAAGCTCATTGGTCCATTTTCGAAACCCCTCCCTCAGTGGCTACGTTGATGTGCACTTGTGAAATATGCGTCCCAGCGAGGGCATTGCTTATTTTTCATTTCTCCTGCTCCCCCCCCCCCGCCAAAAACAAGTCCTAATGATTCTACAATGTTTTGGAAAATTTGGAAATTACACGAAATATTCTATCATTAAATATAATGTAGGTAAATTTTCATTATTATTGTTCAATATCCTTTTTGATTACTCTTAAAAATTAGAGAGAAATTTACATATTGCTCTGTAACCTCACACTTCTCGTAACAGAATTCCCGGGTTCAAATTCCCGAAAGGAAATGGAAGTTTGTAAATGTACAACATCTGTGTGGCATGGGGTCACTCAAAATATGCAATGATCCGAAACTCCTTTTGAGAGATTGATGGTAGGGAAAGAGAAGTGGGAGACCCTGTGACACGTTCCGTGGGGGTGCTCTCCTTCAAAACTGGTTTGGTTTATTAGATTACGGCAAAGCACTCGAGGGCCATCTGCCTTAAGGGAGGAATGCCTTCGTGGAGGACTTTCTAAGGGAAACTGGCTCGTATACACGTTACACATGGGGAAAACCACGAAAACATCCATGCAGCCAGCCCGTTCGCGAGATTCGAACCTCGGACCGAACTACCAGTGCCTTCAAAACTGAAAGTGGTTTATTATTTTTTAGGAATATAAAAAAAAAAAAAAAAAAAAAAAAAAAAACTAAATATTGTTTTTGATATTCCCCAAAAATAATTGTCTTTCAATAAAGGATATGAACAGAAATACGAATGTCACGACAGTTTGTATGAAAAATTTTGTTACCATTTTGTATTTTTAGAGTCAGCGTGAAAGGTATATTTCAAAAACAGCATAAATAACAACGTAAATAATATACGGTCACCAAGCACTCAGGTTTCTCACCTTTCTTCTCGAACTGTGGTGGATGACAGCAAATCGTCTTTCCAAAGATAACTTACAATCAATGGTCCAATTTCAATCAATGGGATCGTCTCGCATTGCTATCGCCAGTATGGTAGATCAATATGTTGTTGAATTACTAAATCTTGAACTTGATGTACGGCTCAGTACATCTTCGGTGAAGTACAAATACTCATTTCCCAGTTCGAACACTCAGTTTGATACCAGTAATAATTAAATCAATTCACAGGCTCCACCAACATGGGAGAATAGGTACTAGTAGTAAACGCTGCACTTAGAATTAAAAAATTAGAACTGCAAACCTGTAGACGGCTCATTAGGCTATGAAGAAATTTTGACATAATAACCAAAAACGTGTTTAACATCCGTACATTCCATTCCGATACACATATTTTGCAAATTACAAAAATTAAAACCAATTCAACTATATCATCAGGCATTTGCTATCGACACTGTGGGAAAAATTCCCCGTATGTATTACCATCTTCTAAATATTAACCCTTTGTTGCATCATGTCCACTCTAGCAGACAAAAGTTTAATTTTTTTTATCCTTCTGTAAATGCCTTAAAAGATTCCATTCCTGTGTTTATTGATTCTATATTATTAGAACATTCAACTGTCGATCATAGATGGCTGTATAGCATCACTAATTAAAGCATTGCTATTTGGAAAATGGCTGCTACTTCTGTTTCCAAGTTAGTACAATTTCTCATAGTAAACATAATATAATATTGATTACATTTTCTTATACTGCCATTTTTTTATTCATAATTAGTAATTTTAGACATTTTATTTTAAATGTCAGTTTGAGAAAATTGTGGAGCAGGTAGATAAAGATCTACAGAAAAGAGTGAATTGAAACCCAAATGTGGTGTTGGTGGTATATTTAATTATGGCAAAGCACACGAGGGCTATCTGCCTAAGGGGAGGGATGCCTTCGTGGAGGACTTTCTAAGGGAAACTGACTCGTATACACGTTACACATGGGGAAAACCACGAAAACATCCATGCAGCCAGCCCGTTCGCGAGATTCGAACCTCGGACCGAACTACCAGTGCTCAGCGACTTTACCGCTCGGCCGCTGGTGGGCCTGAAACCCAAATGTACTGCTTATAAAGCCAAAACACCACTGGAAATGTTTATTTTCTAGCACATTTGAATCCATCCCAGTTCAAATCCATCCAGTTTTTGTAACTGGTACAGGTTACAAAATCGTAGCAAAATGGTGGTGTGGTGTATTTAATTATGGCAAACCACACGAGGGCTATCTGCCTAAGGGGAGGGATGCCTTCGTGGAGGACTTTCTAAGGGAAACTGGCTCGTATACACCGTAGCAAAATGAATTCAATCCCAATCGACGAAATGAAGGTATTTTGGGGGATCTGTATGTACATGTCAGCTGCAGATTTACCATTTAGAAGATGGTAATGCTCACTGCAAACAAAGCAGGAAATGATTTCAAATGCAATGGGCCCACCAGCGGCCGAGCGGTAACGTCGCTGAACACTGGTAGTTCGGTCCGAGGTTCGAATCCCGCGAACGGGCTGGCTGCATGCGTGTTTTCGTGGTTTTCCCCATGTGTAACGTGTATACGAGCCAGTTCCCTTAAAAAGTCCTCCACGAAGGCATCCCTCCCTTAAGGCAGATAGCCCTCGAGTGCTTTGCCGTAATCTAATAAACCAAACCAAATCAAATGCAATGCCCGTAAATCGTTGGGAAGAGATTTGTGTGCATGTTGTCCACTGTAGTGAACAAACTGTAGCCATTATTTAAAACGAAATCTGAATATTTTTTTATTATTATTATTATTACTAAGGTTATTTTAAGTAGAAAAAAATACAAACATTTTCGTTTAACTTTTCTAGATTATTTGCATGCATCAAAGGGTTAAGTGAAATACAAAAGAAATCATTGTAAACCTATCGCGACAACGTTAAAATTTGACGATATAACGCCAGACACATAGTTCCGCACAAATGAAACATTCAAATCCACTGGGCATTAAAAGTGACTCTTCTCGGAAAAGGAATACCGTGCCAAGGCAAGTACCTCACATGAAAGAGAAGATTAATTTCTTAAATTCATTTTCTTTCGACTGAGAAACGTGACCAGGAATCAGTTCCCGTCATAATGAAATAAAATCAAAGTGCTTGAAAACAGGGCTGGGAAAGAGACAAAGAGATAGATGGGGATCACGCTGCAACTCCATTAATACCGAACCTACGATCCATTTTTATCTAACAGTGACTTTATACGGCACAAAACTTCATTCTCTTTGAGCCCCCTTCTATTGCCAAACGTCGAATTATTAAAACGAAGAATAAGGCAGGACTCATTCGTACCATTAAAAGCGCTCTTATACATTATGCTGTAATTAGGGAAGTAAACAACAGAAGCTATATTTACATAATGCGCTATGCATTAAGCGCACTACCCCAGAGAAATCGGAGAAGCCAGAAATTACCCGCCATTTGTTTTCATTTCGGGGTACCCCTCCCATACACCCCGTGTTTGTTCGCGAATGATGAATCGAAAACGGAATGAGGACCGGCATAGCGATATTAATAATCGTTTGGGACACGAGGCTAAATAAAGTTCTTTCCTTCGAAAATACTTCTTATTTTCGGCTTTCCGATGTTTAAACGAATAAAGGTTGTGTTTGCAACTCAAGAAAAGTCGATAGGTTCTGATTACCATAGATTTCTGATACTCCGTGCATATTAGTAAATAAAACAAGAATACAAATTCCAGCATCCCTTTGCAAATTGTAAAAGAAAGCACTTCTTTTATAACACGAGAAGAGGTGACAAATTCATAACTTCAGCTCGAATACATTGTTATTTAATACCTAGTAATGTTATGACTCAACATTTATGTGCTGTTCTTTATAAAAATTAATAATATTGAAAATCTTTAAGGTTTCATATTTTAACGATCGCCTAAAACAATTTATTCGCCAAAAGGATTTGTTTGTTTGAGAAATCGCCAAAAGTCTCCAAGCTTGGCGACCATCTGACATTTTTGTTGCATCTCCGTAATGAATACCGTAATTGATTTCATATATAACTGTATCCAGCTCTCATATGCCCTTCCACTAATTTCGAGAAGCAGAAAGTGCTAGAAATATCTCGGCTGCCGGATGACAACTATATAAGAGCTGTGAGAGCATTTGCTCTCCGTTGTCGTAGTTGTTCGCTCAGAGACACCTTTGCAGAGCTTCGTCTTTTAAGTGCACTTTGCATTTGTGTTTAACGTTCCCAGTAGTTTCAAGTGTAACTATTGACTGTGCTCTGCGATACTGTGAAGAGCTGTACTAGTATTTTTGTGGAAAGTTGCAGAACTTTGAAGTGTTTCTTTTGATAAAATAAATTTTATTAACCAATCTCGGACCGGAGTGCATTCAATTAATCTATTACAAGGTCATACGCCCGCAACAATAACGTATGATAAGAAGATAGAAAAAATTAGCGCTGGATGAAATTTAACTAAAGAATTCAATGGCATACCTAGACAGACCTTTTTGCGAATATACACCTATTTCCACCTTGCTAAAATGGCGGCACTTGGGGGATGGGACCGATAATTTTGATATGCAAGATTCAAGAAAAAAAGACTATTTCTGAAATGGAAAACTGGATTTATACAGAATGGAATATTTGCTGGGAGTGGTCTAATACGAAAAAAAAAAGAGTTAATGAAAAATATAAAGTTAAACAAGAAGAAGATGGATTCAGAAGTCAAACAACAAAAATCAGCGTTATACCTACAAAATTTTCACAAGACTAGTTTCGATGGTTTTACCGAACCATCATCTTCAGCTGCAAAACCGCAAATGAACAAGATAGGAAATAATGATTAGATAAGATAAGAAAGCCTGGACAAGAATAAGCAAGTGGCGCCATCTGTTGGCGAAACCAAAACTAAAACATAATTTCTCTAAAAGCTGAAGGCAAATTTGGATTGGAATTAGGATCGTTAACTAGAACAGAAAGACTTTTATGAATGTGAAATGCCTCTAGAAAATCCAGTTCTCCAATGGAAGATGTTTTTTGAATAATTTTGGCAGCAGAAAAATTGAAAGAGTGATTTTCGGACCAACAATGTTGAGCAACAGAAGACTTCTGTGTTTCCTTTTTTCTAACATATGCCTCATGTTCTTTGACGCGAAATTTTAAGGCTCTCTTAGTTTGGCCAATGTAAATTAAACCACACTGGCAAGGAATCCTATAAATACCCCAGGAATTCATATCCGGAATGGGGTCCTTGAGTATAGAAGTTGGAATTTTATTGATGGGAGAATAAACAACCCGAAAGTTAAATTTCTGCAAAATATGTGCAACTTTATAGCTAATTGATGGAAAGAAGGGAATGACAACAGAATTTTTATAATCTCCTAAAATAAGAGTGTGGCTTTTAGTGTGTTGAGATGAAAATTTTTTAACTGCTTGATTAATAATGTTGGGTGAAAAGCCCCTGTCAATAGCTATTGCTTTTAAATAATTTAGTTCTTCATCAAGGGCTAGTTTGGAGGAGCAAACTTGAAGAGCACGGAAAACATAGGAATAAAATGAAGCTAACTTTTGTTTAGTCGGATGACATGATTTAAAGTGTGGTGGAAGGCAAACCGATGAAGGTTTACGGTAAACTGTAGTACTGAAGTTGCTATTCAGTTCACTTTTGAACTTGAGACTTGCAATTCTCTTCCGTTTCGCGACATTCTGGTCACACGTAACACATCCAACTTCAGTACTACAGTTTACCGTAAACCTTCATCGGTTTGCCTTCCACCACACTTTAAATCATGTCATCCGACTAAACAAAAGTTAGCTTCATTTTATTCCTATGTTTTCCGTGCTCTTCAAGTTTGCTCCTCCAAACTAGCCCTTGATGAAGAACTAAATTATTTAAAAGCAATAGCTATTGACAGGGGCTTTTCACCCAACATTATTAATCAAGCAGTTAAAAAATTCTCATCTCAACACACTAAAAGCCACACTCTTATTTTAGGAGATTATAAAAATTCTGTTGTCATTCCCTTCTTTCCATCAATTAGTTATAAAGTTGCACATATTTTGCAGAAATTTAACTTTCGGGTTGTTTATTCTCCCATCAATAAAATTCCAACTTCTATACTCAAGGACCCCATTCCGGATATGAATTCCTGGGGTATTTATAGGATTCCTTGCCAGTGTGGTTTAATTTACATTGGCCAAACTAAGAGAGCCTTAAAATTTCGCGTCAAAGAACATGAGGCATATGTTAGAAAAAAGGAAACACAGAAGTCTTCTGTTGCTCAACATTGTTGGTCCGAAAATCACTCTTTCAATTTTTCTGCTGCCAAAATTATTCAAAAAACATCTTCCATTGGAGAACTGGATTTTCTAGAGGCATTTCACATTCATAAAAGTCTTTCTGTTCTAGTTAACGATCCTAATTCCAATCCAAATTTGCCTTCAGCTTTTAGAGAAATTATGTTTCAGTTCTGGTTTCGCCAACAGATGGCGCCACTTGCTTATTCTTGTCCAGGCTTTCTTATCTTATCTAATCATTATTTCCTATCTTGTTCATTTGCGGTTTTGCAGCTGAAGATGATGGTTCGGTAAAACCATCGAAACTAGTCCTGTGAAAATTTTGTAGGTATAACGCTGATTTTTGTTGTTTGACTTCTGAATTAGTATTTATTCGGGCGTGTTATTGTGTCTTAATTAAAGAAGATGGATATTATAAATAATGTTAATATAAATCAAATACTGACTAATCATGGGGGTGCCCCGGATTATTTTAAACGCTTCTATCTACAGAAGAAGGATAAATGCTTATTATGTGATAAGTTTGGGGACGCCAGACACTTTGTCCATGAATGTACGCTTACCCGGAGTGCAAGAGAGAAATATAGAAACAATTTTAAGGAAGATTTCTAAAAGAATTATTCAAATTTGGAATATTTTGCAGAGACAATAATGACCAGACGAACAAAGATAGAACAGGAATCCGGCAAAAGCGTAGCTAGCGTTTTCAGTGCCCGGAGACAACTAAACATTTTGCGCCCCTTTCTGTGTTCCAAGATTGGAAAACATTTCATTCTAAAATTTGTAACATCAATTTAGCGCCTCCGCCCGAAGACAGATCTTCCCCCTTGTCCCACCATAGCTACGCCACTGGAATCCCGCACTGAGACTCAGATTTTGGACTTTATATAATGTTTTTTAGTTCAAAGGGGCGATTTTCCCAGAAGGACAATTAATTTTGTTTGGCATTTTGATTTGATTCACTATAAACGTCAGTTCACTTTTTAAATTGTTGCCACTAAATATTTTCGCCCTGTATTATATTTACAGAAATTAAGTAATTAAGAATGTGCATGAATGTATGCATGTTTCTCGCATTGTGATAACGGTACATAGAGCCATCAAAATATGAATAACGTAATCTTCCATAGAATATGGCCATGTGGAAGTCCTAATTTGAAACTTTGAATTTACTTTATTATCTATTTCACATTCTGTAAAACATTTATGAGTTTTTGATTAACAAACTGAACGATTTCAAAGCGAGCAATTGCAACACTATACGAAAAAAAAGAAAAACATTTTTATCTCCAGCGCGTGAGTCTCTGTATCGGAAATTCTAAAGATATGTTCATTTTAAAATTATTTCGCGATATTGCTCTTGGACTGAATTTTATGGTTTAAGTGCGAAGAACATGTTATTTAATAAATAAAGATAACACACAAAATGTTAAAAAAAAGCCCCTTTGGACGTAATTTAAAATCTGAAATCTTTCATATCCCCCCCCCCACACTTATATTTGTTTTTTCTGGCGAGTCCCACTTTTTGATCATACGGCCGGCTAGGAGGATCAGGGCTGTGCACTTCTGATAATGATGCACCTGATTTCTAAAGAACACCAAGTGAAATTTAGGAACAAAATTTAAAATGCTAACGCAAATAATACATCAAAATGACCACTACCCTAAGTAGTAAGCGTTGGTACTCAGCCAGCGGAAGTGATGTTTCAGGAAAGGCCGCGGTCTCCGCCATCTTGGATCACGTGCCAACCAGAAGTGACGTTGGCGTGCTGGATGACTTATACGGAATGACGTCATGCACTGTTTCGTTTTTATTGTGTGGCAACGATTTTGTTTCAACGTTTTCATTTTTTTTGGTAACGACAATTTTTTCGGTTATGTGTACGTCACTCCCAGTTGTCTAGTGACCCAAAATGGCGGAAACCAAGCCTCGTCAATGAATCAACAGATATTCAGTATAAGTCAAACAATATAGACTACCAAAGGGAAGTGTAATTTTTATTAATAGCATTAAACTCTCAGTCGATAAGCCATTTAATTTGCGGAAATCACTCACACTTGCTTCAATTCTTTTGTGAGATATAAGTTCTGTTGTTGGGGGAAGTAAAAAAGGCAAGTAGCGACCTCCCCCCCAAAATCAAAAACTCGCTCCGGTCATTCCTTAACTTTTATTAATGGGACGGGCACTTTAATGAGCCCGACGGATATCTTTAATAATATTTTTTCACTCGGAACTTAAAAGAGGAGTTTTCTTCAGGAAGAACCGCTTTAGATATTTAGATTCAGGACATACCCATTGTTCATTTCCTCCCCCCGTTCACTTTGCAAGGACAAAAGGTCTTTTTTTCCTCTCGCTTTGGGCTCACAAAAGCTTCCAAAGCGAGAGAATGACTTTAAAAAGCGCTTTCGGCTACGCGAGCTTCACAAATTACCTCTTCAGCTGGTCCAGGCGTTAATTACTAATTACAAAAAATGAGTGTCACAAACCGTGACAGTAGCGGGCGAGGTTCAACTCCCCACCCTATAATTGGGGAGGAAAGGTAAAGATTAAAAAAGACTCATCTGCATTATACATACCTAATGCTAAAGATTCCTTTCCCCCAAATGCAGGCAGATTCTCAAATGGTAGTTTATATAACTGACATTCTCATTAATTAAAAGATAACACATACCTCGATTAAGAATATTCTACTAATTTTCTCATATTGAGAACCACTCAATAAGCGTTATATATTTAAAGAAAAGAATCCATCTGGAATTAAAACATATAAATTAATTAAATAAATAAAATTATAAATAAAGCTTTCAGATTTTATATTACGCCCAAAGGACGTTTATTTAATGTTTTATTTGTTATCTTTATTCTAAATAAAACATAATGTTCTTCGCACTTAAACTCTAAAATTCAATTCAACAGCAATATTGCAAAATATTTAAAACATTATATCTATAGAATTTCCGATACACAATCTCGCGCGCTGGAGATATTTTAATATATATATATATATATATATATATATATATATATATATATATATATATATATATATAATGTTACCATTGCACGCTTTTGTTAATAAAACATTCGTTAAAGAATCACAAAATATGAAACAGATAAAACAAATTCCAAATATGGGCTTCCAAGTGCCCATATTCGCGTGGGGGATTATGTTATTCAAAATTTGATGTCCCTAGGTACCGTTGTTTTTTTCACTGTGCCAGAATGTTACATACTTTCATGCAGTTTCTTCATTAACCCAAAGGGCTTTAGCCCAGAAGGGCTATTAATTTCCTTTTGTCGATTTGCAACGTTTATAGTGTATCCCTTTTCAAATTGTTGCCCCCATATATTATCGCCCTGCATTAATAGAATAAGTATAAAATAGATAATAGTAGTTATAGAAATTAAATATTGAAGAATCTGCATAAATGTGTGTATGTTTCTCGCGTTGTGATAAAACAGCGATATCTATAGTCATCGAGTTTTGAATAACGTCTCAACCCGAATATGGGCATCTGGAAGCCCAAATTTTGAATTTGTTTTATTATCTATTTCATATTTTCTAAAGCACTTATGAGTTTTTGATTAAGAAACTCAACGATTTCAAAGAGAGCAATGGCAACACTGTATGGAGGGAAAAACATTTTTATCTCCTGCGCACAAGACTGTACATCGGGGATTCTAAAGATATCCCATTTTTAAATTATTTTGCGATATTGCTGTTGAATTGAATTTTATGGTTTAAGTGCGAAGAACACGATATTCAATAAATAAAGGCGACACACAAAAGACTTAAAAAAAATAAAGGCCACTTTTGGCGCAATATAAAATTTGAAACCTTTCAGAATATTTAAATTTTTTTTTTAATTTAATGCAGGGCTCTAATATTTGGTGGCAACAATTTGGAAAGTGAAACACAGATTACAGTGAACCAACGCAAAATGGCAAAAACAATAGCCCTTCTGGATAAATTGCCCTAAAAAGGGACAAAGTAATAATATTTGACCTAGAAACGATTCAATCTGAAGAAAAACACGTTGTAGAGGCATTAGGTTTTTTTTTTTTTTTTGGGGGGGGGGAAAGCAGGGAAGAAGAAAAATAAGCAACCGCCTTCGCCGGGAATCGAACCACGGACCTCTGGAATACCGGGCCAGCGCGCTACCGTTACACCACGAAGGCACGCTAAGGAAGTGGGAGAAATGTACCCCTTTTTAAAGGGAGACTAGGGTTTTAGGGGACCTAGTCGCCAAATCCTGGGTGCGGTGAATCATCACCCACAACCCTTTTAGTTCGGGCGCCACTTGTAGAGTCAATAGGTTAATTGGAAGCAGAAAAGATGAAAAATATGCAACCGCCTTCGCCGGGAATCGAACCACGGACCTCTGGAATACCGGACCAGTGCGCTATCGTTACACCACGAAGGCACGCTAGGGAAGTGGGAGAAATACCTTATAACGTATACCGAAAATTTCTGATGTCTTCTGACAATAAATATCAACATATGCTGGTTTTGGAGTGATAAATATGCTGTCCGACTTTCAGTCGCTCTCTTTTACTTTTTTACAGGAAAGCCTGCATAGTTAGTTATAACTTGTTATAATAGGAAACTTTACTTGTTATAACAGGAAAAATGCATCTACAATATACACTCCTGCAGATAATCTCTGCTGCCCTTCGTTAGCAGATCTCTTTTTAAATGCCACCTAATATGTAAATCATTTCTCCAGTCTGCCATAGGGTCAGTGGCGTAGCTAGGGTTTTCAGCGCCCGGGGAAAACTGAAGATTTTGCGCCCCTTTCTGTGTACTAGGAATGGAAAACATTTCATTTTAAAATTTAGTACCAACAATTTGGCGCCCTCTGGATGCTGCGCCCGGGGACGGTTACAGCCGAAAACATCGCGGCAAAAACATCGCAGACGAAAATATCGCGGAGAAAACAACGCAAGGCGAAAACGTCGTGGTACAAAACATCGTGGGAGAAAACATCGCAAAGAGAAAACATCGCAGTTCTAAAACATCGTGGTACAAAACATCGTCGTCGAAAATAAAGCGGTTCAAAAACATCGCAGTTTAAAAACATCGTCGTCGAAAATATCGTGGTAAAAAATAAAGTATCCACAAATCATCGCATGACGATAACATCGCAGACATGCTTTTTTCAGGCATGCTTTAATAAGTGTAAATGGATATTCCCATAATGATTTGTGAGCGCAAGATGGAAAGAAGGATAATTTTTACTTTCATATTTTTTATTAATTAATACATTTTTGCTGAAAAAATAAAAAGGAAACTTAAGCATAAAAAATTAATGCAACTTATAGCACTTAATAGAATTTTAAACAGACATAGTTAACTAACAAAGGCCATTAATAAAACATTTTTATAAAGTTTTTACTGGTAATATTTCATGAAAAGTATAATCTATAAGTTACATTTAATTTTCTATGCTTAAGTTTCCTTCTTACGTTTTCAGCAAAAATTTATTAGTTAAAAATATACGAAAGTAAAATTTATCCTTCTTTACACCTTGCGCTCACAAATCATTGTGGGAATATCCATTTACAATTATTAAAACCTGAAAAAACATGTCTGCGATGTTATTATCATGCGATGATTTGTAGATACTTTATTTTTTACCACGATATTTTTGACGACGATGTTTTTAAACTGCGATGTTTTTGAACCGCTTCATTTTCTACGACGATGTTTTGTACCACGATGTTTTAGAAATGCGATGTTTTCTCTTTGCGCTGTTTTGTAGCACGACGTTTTCACCTTGCGTTGTTTTCTCCGCGACGTTTTCGTCCACGATGTTTTTGCCGCGATGTTATCGGCGGACACACCCAGGGACAGATGTCCCCCCTTCCCCGACCCCTTCCCTACGCCACTGCATAGGGCTGAAAGCAACAACCGCAAGTTGTCTGTTTGGGGATGCAGAATCAATACTGAATAAATAGTTACGGAAAGTTATCATTTGATGTTGATATAGCAGCTATATATAACTCAGGGGGAAATTCAACAACAAACAATATGGGAACTTAGTACAACAGACTCCATAAAAGGCAAAAACCTTCCCTGCAGAAAAAGGGAATGGATGATGGTAAATTTATTTATCAGTTATCCACAGCAGACACAGTTTGTTTTAGTAGCTAAACCAGAACAAGTTTACATTCGCTGATATAAACAGGAAGAGAATATGGTCTCGCTTCATGCAATTCATGCTTTTGTTCAGATCTGTGATTGTTTACAAGGGTAAAAAAAAAAAGCACATCTTTTATTGCACAAACTGTTGGTTAGTTAAGCGGTTACAACAAACAAAAATAAATCCAGACGCCAAAAAGTGTGAACCAGTTTACAATTCGTAGGAGCTGAAGTCGCTGGCCTGTTTCGTGGTTTGTTACGGTAAAGAGTTACCGAAGTACCAAGTCTCTGCTCAGAAACGTGCAAAGGCCTTTTTTTTTTTTTTTCCTTTTCTTTTTTCCCTTCTGTTTAATATGAATTACTTTGTAATTTTATATAAGATGGCTCTGGGAAACGCTGTAACAATGAGTAATTGTGGGCGTGGTTCACATCTGTACAAACTTTCCATTCATGTTACATACAAGGCTGCGAACTTCACAGGAAAGGTGAACACAGTTTTGAAAAGACAAGACGACTGGCTATCTTTTGATTTAATATTCGTTTCTATTCCAGTCACGCATGAGGGAATAAGCTAGAAAATACCCATTTTTCAATTATAACAGGAGGAATTTTGTTTCCTTCTGTATATCTGATACTAAAACCAGCTTTCCGTTCTCATCAGTTTTAATCACATTTAAGATTAATTTACACTTCCAGTCATTATTGCTGCAGAAATTTCTATATTAAAAAATCTGACGAGTACACCGCATTATTTCCTTGTACGGAATATTAAATTATATGCATTTTTTCCTGCATTATTTCCTTTCCTGCATTTCATTTAAATGAATTTTCTGCATTTAAAATTTCTGCATTTTTTCTACATTTTCTGTATTCATTTAAATGAATTTCCTGCATTTCATTTAAATTTATTTTCATTAGAGAATTTCTTTAGAGATAGATTTCTCATTCAATTAATTCAGTTCTCACATTGCGGCAAACATAAAAACTCAAAATATCTCCATTAAAAATTGAAAGATATAAAAAACATAAAACGCCAAATACAGTTAAAACAATTAAAAAACAATTTTACAATTAAAATTACATTTTCTACGCAAAAGCAAGCAATTCGGCCAGCATGCAAGAAGGCAGATCATTCGGTGTACAAAACTAAAACTTTCCTTTCGGTCCCACTCGGCAAAAAGACACTGAAGGTGCAGAAAGACTTAATTCACATTCTGATAAGTTTCAAATGTAAACAAATATGGCTGCTATGGTAACAAAAATTAGGCTTAGAGGCACTTTAACAACTTTCGAATTGTTAATAATTCTACAACTATTGCACGCAGGCATAAAAAATCATTAATCGGAACATAAGAACAACAAAATTCAATCATTTCTAAAGCAAAAAAAATCTGCAATTTGCAAACATAAATAATTTAAAAAAAAAAAAAAAACCGAGCTCACGGACCCGAGTAACAAAGGGATATATATATATATATATAATGTTGTATGAACTTAAATCCATTTAGTGCGAATACAAGTTATTGAAGTAATTTGAAAGCAAAATGTTAAAATGTTTTAACGGGGACTGGAGTTAAATCATCACGAAGAATAATATTTCAATTGTAAAAGGAAAAATTAAAACATGTAATTATTGTCATTGATCGGAAATTAGTTGACTTTTCAAGGGGAACAAACCAACTCCCGTTCAATGAACAATAATTGATAAAAATACGTAAATATGAAAGTGTTTCGTCTTTACTCGAGTTATAAGTTAAAGCCAAATCGGCAATTCTAGTCAGGCCAAATATTTCCGCGAATAGTTGCTACTCAAAGAACTTATTCTCATGAAGCATTTTAGTCAATTCAATTTGGAGTAAAAATCAATTACTGTAGAGAAATCCTGTAAAACTCGAGTAACCGTTCCCGACACTATCATCTTTATGTATTTGAGTACTATATTATTATTATTAGTAGAAATTAAACATTGGAAATTGTCATTATGAAATCGAATTCAAAGTAAAGTTGAAATAAACATAGAAGATTATAAAAAAGATAAATAATGCAAACTTTGTAAAAACGAATCAAAGAAAACATAAAAATAATATAAAAATAATATAGAAAATAATATAAATAAGATAGTGAATGTACATGAAGATATAAAGGCCAGAAAGGTATTAAGTAACTTACATTCTTTCTAGTGGGGGAGTGTGCAAAGTGTTCTCTTCGTGTCTGACTCAGAAGTGTAGGGTGTCCGAAAATTCTTAGCGGCAGTAGGGGCTTTGAATAATATCAGTCGGTAAGACTTGGGTGAAGTAATTTATGGTAGTGGGTAGGACTTGGAATTCTTGAGGGATGTATTTTGTGGAGTTCTTATCTGACAGAGACCGTCTGTTAAGATTTTTTAGAAAATACTAGTGAATGGAAATTAATTAATTTCTGGCTAATTGTCGTGTCGCAATGATTAAGAATTTAAGAAAGGAAAAAGGCATTTTCGCTGTCCAAGAGCTAATAGACAGTCTAAAGGCAGGAAATAGGCCCATTTTTTTAGTAACAGTATATGTCTGAAGACAATTAGCTTTTTACAATATATACAATAAGTAATTACACTATATACAAATCTTTCAACTGAGTCATCCAACTTATACCGCCTTCTCAGGTTTAGGAATAAATTATCATATCCCTATCAGTTAAGTGATTTAGAGTGAGTATTTAATGCCTGCTCTTTTAAGGCAATGGTTGATAAATTGAAAGGGAATTAGATTATTTTTGAGAATTTTGATAAGGATCATAATTTCGCGTTGTAAATCTATTGTATCTGTGCATATAGTTTTAATACGTTGTATTTGATTAATTATAGTATTGTTTATTACTTTTTTTGATATGTTGGAGTTCCAATTTATTAATTTGTTAGTATTGAAATTGAAGTTTCTTGTTTTGTCAAAAAGTAAAATTTTTTGTAGTTAATGATTTGAAGATCTAGAAAGTCTATGCTATTTTGTGAATTATTAGTTTTATTAAGTTTAAGACAATTAGGATAAATGTCTGAGTTTTCAATTTTACCAAAATTATTAATTGTAATAAGGTCATCAATATATCTGTATGTGTGTTTGTAGTAATTTAACTCTTGTGGTTGTAGATTTTTTGGAAGTTAAATTCTTTGACAAATAAAAAGATATTACAGATCGAGGTGCTGGAATGTAAGCCCATTGGCAATCCTCTGACTTGTTTAAAAAGTTGATTTTGAAACTTGATGTAGTTATGAAAAAGTGTGCATTTTAGGTAGGTTTTCCATTTGTCAAGAGTCATGATATTGAGTATACTAAGGAAAAGTTTTGGTAGATCAAGTAGACTGGTATAGATTTCTTCTAGAGGAAGTGAGGTATATAAGTTTTCAAAATCATAGCAGTTAATGTTTTGGATGTTAATGGTATGAATGGTATTAATGACAGGAGTGTTATTATGAATGATCCAGCAATAGTTATGATTAGTGTTACAATCATTGAAAATAAATTTACAGATTTTATTAAGTTGAATTGAAAAATAATAGTCTATATTTTTCTTGTAATTATTAGTTCCATTAGCTATAAATCTAAATTTTAATGGTGTTTTATGGAATTTGGGAATCGCATAAAGATTAGTAAATCTGTTGTAGTTAGCATTGAAAGTAATATTCAGTTTCTTATGAAAAGTTTTAATCCTGTTAATTATAGATGTTTCTGTAAGGTTGGCTGATTGATAAGTAAGAAGTTCTTTATGAATAATCTTAGTGTAGAATTGTTTTCATATAATGCTAAAGTTATTAGTTGCTTTATCTATTTTTGTAATAGTAAAAAGCTGTTTTAATTTACTAATATCTGATGTAAGTTGCGACCAATTCAGTGTACTTTTAAATTTGAGGTGACTGATTTCTGTGGATATGCGTTGAAGAATTTTAGCTTTCCATTTTAAGAAGGTATTTATGGGTAAATTCAGTTGATAGCTTGCTTTAACTATAAATTCGTTGATGTTGTTTTCAAAAGTCTTGTAACAGTAATTTGTAGTAATGTTTCTGACTGGTCTAAATTTTGTACCATAACTCATTAGTGTTTTTAGTTGATGGTTTTGTATGATATTCAGGTTGCCAGTAATTATGTGCTGGTGATGAGAATCTACGTAATTGCTGTAAATTGGTGTCTTACAGTGTCATTCTGCAGTTTCATCTATTTCATGGTGGTTAGTAAGCAAGTTGCTTAAGGTCCTTTGATATTTAAATGTAAACATTGGTATTGTGTCAACTGCGGGGAAGTAATCTTTACAATCTCTGATGATTCTTGAGAAATGAATATTGTCAAACTGCGGATGCAGAAAATTGACTTTAAAATAAATTTTGCGTTGAGTGAGACTATTAGAGAGTCTGAAAAGACTAAAATCAAGAATCATGTCTTTAATGATTTGTATGTCATCGTAGCTTTCTTGAATGAATTTTTTTAGTTTGATAAGGAATTTATTAGTACAGGAGTGTAACCAGTTGAGAAGTTTCTTGGGAAAGCAGTCTAAGACAAAAAAACATTTCAATTGTTTTTTCAATGCAAGTGTATTCAAAGTGGATAAAAATCTCGCATTATTTTTTATTTTGCTTCCTCTTTTTCCTCTCTGCGTTTTAATGCTGTAGAGTTTAAATTGGCTGAAAATAGACTTCTTAGAAGTATCTCTATGACTATGTATATATGGATCCATATGGATAAAGTGAGCGTTGTTTTAGTATATAGAGAGATTCCTGAAAAATTCGTGTTTTGTGATTGGGTATTATATCTAGTATCTGAAGTTGAATAGAGTTGAAGTCATGGTGTTTAAAGTGTTCTAATTCTGCTGTATTAAGTTGTGATGGTGTACTTATTTTAATGCTATTTTTTTGTGCGTTGAATTTTTTGATTTGAGCTCTATGGTTATTGATTCGAAAGTTAAGATTGTTTTTAGTCTGTCCTATATATTTAATATGTCAAGTACCGCAAGTAATCATGTAAATACAGTTAAATGTTTTTCATAGAAATTGTTTTTTGGGTTTACCTGTTGCAGGCATGGCGTTAAATTTTCAAGTTTGTCATCTAGTGGAATGACATTTAGTGATTTCAATATGGGTTAAACTAGCAAGATATAAAAGTAAGGAGGCTGCTAACCTTCAATACAGTAAAGTTTTTGTATAAGAACTTTAAAACTTAAAAAGGATGGAGATAATATATAAAGTGGGTACATTATGTAAGAGATAAATAGCGCTAATAGCTGCTATTTAGCATATCAAATGTTGTATGAACTTAAATCCATTTAGTGTGAATACAAGTTATTATTACTTGCGCAATTGCTGCAAAGTTAGTTAATAATAAATTATTTCCTAAACAGTATTGATTAATTGATTATATTATCTCCTAAGTTTAATTAAAGTAGAATTATTTTAAAAGTGTGCATCCATACTGGTAAGTTATATTTTGAAAGATGTTTTGAAGTAATTTGAAAGCAAAATGTTAAAATGTTTAACGGGGACTGGAGTTAAATCATCACGATGCCATTCAGAAGGGGAGATAACTTACGTAATGGTTATTTGGCTGCGGCAAAGCACATAAGGGTTATCTGCCTACGGGTAGGGATATCTTCGTGGAGGACTTTGAAAGAGAAACTGACTCGTATATACGGTACAAATGGGAAAACGCACGAAAACCAACCATGCAAGCCAGCGTATTCATATGGAATTGAACTTCCAGCATTCAGCGGTTTCAATCACTCGGTCACTAGTGGAGTAAGTTTTGGGTACATTCTTGTCTTCAATGTTCATAACATACAAAACAAAAATTAATCTTATACATGACGGGAAATCTTATATTCCAATAACTGTCTAGTTTCAAGGTGACTTTCTTTCCCCCCCCCCATTTTAAGATGATTGCCTAGTTTCCCGGAAAATTTCAATTCACATAACTAAGAATGAAAACGGCTCAGGTAAGCCAACCATTCTTAGACTATTCAAGAATTCCATATAGGAATCAAAAATCGTCGTTTTCAAAACAAAACTCTGTAGAGACATTAGGTTTTTTTCCCAAGCAGGAGATGTGAAAAATGAGCAATACCTTCGCTGGGACTCGAACCTGGACCACTCGAATACGCGCCGAGTGTGCTACCGTTGCACCACGAAGGCATACAGAAAAGGGGGAGAAAATACTGAGGGGACTCTGTTGCCAAATCCTGGTGTTGTAAAATCATCATCCACCACCTTTCAGTTCGGGCGCCACTGTAGATTTATTAGGCATTTTTTTTTATGTCAGAAAACTCAAGAAATCGGCATTGCACTCGCCGGGATTGGAACCTGGATCTCTCGAATACGCTTGGAGCGTTACACAACGAAGGCATGCAGAAAGGAGGGTGGTGTGGTGTGGTGTGGTGTATTTAATTATGGCAAAGCACACTAGGGCTATCATCCTAAAGGGAGGGATGCCTTTCGTGGAGGACTTTCTAAGGGAAACTGGCTCGTATACATGTTACACATGGGAAAAACCACGAAAACACCCATGCAGCCAGCCCGTTCGCGGGATTTGAACTTCGGACCGAACTACCAGTGTTCAGCGGCTTTACCGCTCGGCCGCTGGTGGGCGCAGAAAGGAAGGAGAAAGTAACTTATAACTTTTTTTCTCATTTACATTTACGCCGTACGCAATCACATGCATCGAAGTGAACTTAACTTCAGTAGCATAATTAATGTTTAAAGGAAAGAGACGTACCAAACAGATAGGAGAAGCACACAATTTATGTTAATAAATTCTTGGGAATGAGCTACTGAGTCGGACACCTGAAAATTGCTAAAAGTTTGCATAAAATCGACACCAATCTTAAGGTCTGCCTTCCCCCACCACAACCACCTCCGGTTTTATTCTTCACATGGCCTTGAGTTTCTGCATTTTGATCCAGAGGGACAGAAAGAAAAATGTTATCAGTTCACATTAAAAATGAAACATAATGTGCATTTCTATTAAAAACAAGGAAATCGTCTCTTCTATCAAAAGAGTACAAAAAGGGGGGGAATAAGCTGGAAAAATTTACAAAGAATTTTACAAACTTGGTAAAAAATTTTGAATGTTTTCATTACAACTAACAGTCAAATACTGCTGTACGTACCTTAGAAAACACAAAAAAAGCATCGTCCCACAAACATTCCATCCAAACTTCAAAAACTCTTTTTAAAATGTTTCAGCACATTTGGGATCCAATTGCATGAAAAGTGAAAGAAAAACAATTTGGGGAAAACAGCGACCACGCTATACTTCATCAAATTCAACAGGAAGAAAGAAGGGAAAAGAATTCTTCCATATCCTTCGTTCTTTAAAAAAACTCACTGAGAAGGTTTTCCGAAAAAAAATTCTAGCGACGGTGGAGTTTTATTTTTAAGGAGGGGACGAAAACGTACACGTAAAAGAGAAAAAATAAGGAGAAAAGACCGATCGCACCTAATTTGTTTTCTACACCAAAAATACGCCGTTTTTGGATATTTGATCACATTTTGTACGTGACAAAGTCTGGGGTCACGTGTATAACAGATGACCACGGAAGAGAACAGGGGTGACTGGCTCTCCCTCTTGGATGATAGGGGAACAAAAAGCAATGGACCTTGGCCATCGCCCATGGAACACGAAAAGAAAACTTTCAACCCCCCCCCCCCAGGCACTGAAAGACCCTACTTCATTTTTCTTGGATTCCATTCCCGCAACATTACTATGGTTTAGAACGGAAAGAACCTAACAGATACTCAAGATATTAGTTTAAATAGTTTTTTTTTTTTTTTTTTTTAATTTCATTTTCATAAGGAGAAATGTGAATAATGTGAGTGAGAGAGTGAAAGAGTCTTTGGCAGTCTGCATGGCAAAGGAATACTTAACCAGGGTTGAATGTTTGAAAGGAAATCAGCATATAAAAAAATAAAATAAGAAATATTCAACACACTTATAAAAGGTGCAATTTGCCCAGAAGGCCTATTTATTTCACTTTGATATTTTGCGTTGGTTCACTATAAGCGGCGTTTCACTTTTCAGATTGTTGCCACCAAATATTAGAGCCCTGCATAATATTTAAAGAAATTAAATACTGAAGAATCTCCATTAATGTATACATGCGTATTTCTCGCACTGAGAAAAAACAACGGTACCTAGAGCCATCAAATTTTGAATAACATGGTCCTCCACTTGAATATGGGCATCTGTAAGACCAAATCTTGATTTCCCAATTTGTTTTTTTTTTAATCATCCATTACATATATTTTAAAACTTTAACGAATCTTTGATTAAAATCTCAAAGATTTCAAAGCGAACAATGGCAACACTGTACGGAGGGAGGGGGGATTTTTTTTCATCTCCATCGTGCGAGACTGTGTATGGGAAATTCTAAAGGTATGCTCTTTTTAAATAATTTGTGATATTGCTGTTGAACTGAATTTTATGGTTTAAGTACGAAGAACATGATATTTAATAAATAAAGGTAACATAAAAAACGTTAAAAACAAACGCCGCTTTTGGCGTAATCTAAGACCTGAAAGCTTTTAGATTTTATATTATCTTTCATTTATTTATTTTAAATACTTATTTTAGACCGACCTCATTACGGATTTTATGCTACCTCTAACGATTTCAGAAAAAAATACATAGTAACAGGAGAATGCATTCTTACGACAACCATAATCATATTGTCTGGTTTTTGAATATGTCGCTCATAAAGAAGGATCACGTTTCGTAGTCGTAAAGTGTCAGCAACTATTAACTGACAATTTTTAACAGCGATTGTTAAACACCGTAAGCTAACGATCTTAGAAATAATTATATGATTTTAAAATCGATTCGCGTTTATTTACTCTATGTCAGGAAATTTACTAATTCTTTATTTTTATTAACATTCGATCCCAATAAATCTTCCGATTTATTTAATATTCTTAAGAGAAATTTCTAAACTGTAGGCCTTCAAAACATTCTGTAAATACAGTTATCCTACACTGAAAAATGTCCTTTACTGTCATCTCATTTTATGAATAAATAAGCTGTGCGTAATTAACGTAATAGGAAATGAAAAATACGTTTATTAGCAATAGCGTTTAATTACTTAAATAGATACAGTTATTACAGCGATTACATTTTGTAAGGAGGAACTCTTCAAGTCGTGGAATATGCCAGTTGCCAATTATCAAAAACTAAACTTTTACATTATTTTCCTGTTGCCAGATTTTACATCTAACATAGTAAATAAATAACGGCAAAAATGCGACGGAAAAAGCTCCGTCGGCCAAACGATAAAGTACGGAACACCAACTTTACTTCTAATTCCGATTTCTGACTAACATGTTTTCTAATTTTCACCTTTCGGAAGATAGTGCTTCAGATAGCCTATAACTGACCATTATTAATATCTGTAACTAAATTTTAAATAAAGCTATCACAATAAAGTCACTAATGAAAATCTGTACTAACTTTTAAAATGATATTACTTTACTACAAATACGACATATACATTTATATATACGAACAAATTATATTATTTTTACTTAGGAAAAAAATTAACTAAATACATAAAACATTTTTAAGTATATTAATAGTTTAAGTTTTTTAATTTTATAAGGAAAAGCCTCATAATATTTGCAACTGAAATTAAAAAATCAAATACCATTGTTGATTTTAAAGCCCAGAGTTGCATTAAAGAAATTAATTACAGTCAACTTTTTAATCTTGCGTATGAAAAAAATCTGTTGGAACTCAATATCCCATAAACAGACCAACCCGCTAGACCACATACGCTATTTATTCCTGAAAGTAAGAAAACATCTGGTCTAGAAATATTTGTTCAACAATATGTGCATGCACCTTAATCCCAGGAAGTTTATTTCGTATGTGTCGTTATCCCTGCGAAGTACAGCACAGCGGGAGGGAAAAAAAAAGTCCACGAACATTCAAGGCCAGTAAATACACCATAAAAATTTCACTTACCGTGGGATAGCAGGGTTGACTAGGATTGATGAAGTCCAGGCCCCTTTCACCATTTCCATTGAAGCAGTGTTGAATATTTTGCGTAAACTTCCTGTGCACGACTGATAAAGCATAAACACACAGAGCTGAGTTGGGGCTCGGTTTGTTATATATGTCTGCCTCATCTTTCGACTTCGCAAATACGGCGAAAAGCACACTGTCCTGGGCAGAAATTCCTAACGATTTCGCTAGTTCGGAGCCCGGTTTACCAACATACGCTGCTTGGGCCAAATTATAATCCGTACCATCGGTGGACCGGCACATCAATGGCACCTCGGTATAAGAATAATACTGGACGTCCCTCTGACACACTCTGACTAATTTCGAGATGAACGGCCTCGGAGGATCCGTGGCCTTTTTTTGCACAGTCACGAAGTAAGAGAATCCTTTGCTGCTAAATCCATAGATGTAAGTGATTGGATATATCTCTCTGGACATGCTGTTGAGCATGATCTTGGTGCCAGTCGTCACGCCACTATGGGCTATCACAAACATGTTACTTGGGTCCAAACTTCTACTGCTAACAGCTGGTACATCCGAACGGTAAGGTCCGTTGCCCGTGTACGAGACCCCGACATAGAGGACATGAGTGCGTGGTAAATTTTTAGGACCAGGTGCAATGAAGGCAACCGTCGACGCAGTGGCGTTGTTGGCCACCACGGATTCGCTTGCGGGTGTCTCATATATGGAGACGTCATTCAGGTCATGGACCGTGCAGGTGCCCTGGAACAGACTCCCGCAAGCGATCAGTTTACTTTGAGAGTAGTCCACCACGAGAGCCTTATTGTAGTAATCTGTGGGTCGTTTGGGCTCGTTCGGACAAACCCGAGTGACTGGGCACTTCGGGCTGTCCTCAACGGGCCCCATCTCTGCAACAGCTTCCTTCTTCAGGTCCCTCGACAACTGGTAGATACGGTTGACTGCCCCAATGTAGACACGCTCGGTATAATCATGCACCGTCATATGGTTAAACTTCTCTATGTCAGGGTCTTCGAACGTCAGATATGATGAAGTTTCACACGCACAAGGAACACACTGAATGACAAGCAGCGTAACAACTGCAGCAAGGATGAAAAGAGGTGGCGTAGACCACCGCTTCTGCCGTTTCTTCATGGCGGCCTCCAGGACGTTGGTCGCGTCACTTCCTCTCCTTCACTTTAACTGAAAAAAAATTAAACGTATTCAAACAACTGTTGAAAGACATAATGCAAACAATTATATATATATATATACATATAAAGAGAGAAAGATATAGCCAATATATATAACGAGAGAGAGAAAATAAGCATAAATTAAAAAAATTCCCAAAAAGACACACAGGTATTTCTGCTAAGAAAGTAACATGCTTCATCTATGATCGACATACGATAGACGGATTTTCTAACACTACACCTGGCTTGCACTGCAAACTCAGTTTTATTAATCTTATATAACTTGATTCTAAGATATCTTAATAAAGGCAACATTAGATCTACCTAACCAATTAGCCAGAAGGGAACTTTTAGTAATTATTCCAAGAATATTCCTTTTATTGATTTGATACTTCGACAGAGATATAGTTTATATATCCGACAAATTTTTCTATTTTCTCAAAAAGAAGGGAAAAAATACAAATAAAGCACGAAAATGGATTTTTAATTTATAAAAATACGTCTTTGAATATATCTAAAATTATAATTTTAACGAATACGTAACACTGTTTAACACAAATCATTGAGCTATTGTCACAAATGCTACTTAAGGCATTTTCTCATTCCTTACCACGTGCATTCGTGGTGTAATTAAAAGCACATCTGGCTAGCAATCGGGAGAGGTCAGGAGTTCGAATCTCGGCGACTGCATTGCTAATTCTTCCTGTTTCCCGGCTTGTAAAAAAATTCTAAGTGAATACAAGTGACATTCGAACTAAAGTGTAGTGGATGATAATGCGTCAGTACTTGGATTTCTCAAATGAGTCCCATTTTCACAGCCATAATTTAAGTGGGAGAGAATGTTAGAAATTTCCACTTTCCTTAATGCTGTAATGGCCGTTGTGGTGTGATTGGAAACACGTTTGGTTAGCAGTCGGGAGGGCTGGAGTTCAAATCCGGGCCGGGACACTGCTCATTTTTCACGTTTTCAGTTCCGAAATGAACCTAACGACTCTGGACACTATAATATTTATATATTTGTAAAAGATTGTAAGAGAAAAACGTAAAACCAACCCCACTACACAAATCTGTCCATACGCGTAAGACAACTGGATATTACACTCATATAGGTTTGGTTTATGTGGTTATGGCAAAGCCTCGAGGGCTATCTGCCTGCCAGCCCGTTCGCAGGATTCGAATCTCGGACCGAACTACCAGAGTTCAGCTACTGCTCGGTCGCTGGTGGGCCTTGCACTCACACAGAAGTTCCATTCTACGTCTCCATTAGTGGCATTACTATGGCGCAGCAGAGAAGCCTACCCAAATACATGATCACATACTATGCTTTAGCTTCTAAGGTGTTTCTCCCACCTTCTTAGCATGCCTTCTTGGTGTAATGCTCAGCACACTCGGCGTGTATTCGAGTCCCAGCGAGGGCACTGCTCATTTTTCACATGCTCTGCTTAAAATAACCATCTATAGTCTCTACAGTGGCGCCCGAACTAAAAAAAAAAAAAAAAAAAAAAAAAAAAAAAAAAAAAAAAAGGTGGTGGATAATGATTCTCCACTACCAGGATTTGGCGATTGGGTTCCCTAATCCCCAGTCGCCTTTTAAAAGGAGAAGTATATAAGACATTTTCGCTCTCCTTTCAGTATGCCTTCTTGGTGTAACGGTTAACACACTCGGCGCGTATTCGAGAGGTGCAAGTTCGAGTCCCGGCAAGGGCACTGCACATTTTTCATGACTCCTCCTTCGAAATAACCTAAGGTCTCTACAAGCTTTCAAATACATAATACGACAACTATTAAAACACTTCTGCATACAAAATGCCACGTCAAAAGCACTACTATATAAATACTGCATTACTAACTATTTTAAGCTCACATTTTTCACATTTTTTAATCACCATTTATAACACCTTTTTTTGTTACAGTTACATTTGTAATTTTTAACAGTTTAAGAATTATATACGATCTTAGATATGTAAAAATAAATAAAAAAATCTGATGTGTACACCATATGACTTCCTTGTACGGAATATTAAATTATACGCATTTTTTCTTGCATTTCATTTAAACTTATTAGATTGAATTAAACCTACTTTGCCGACAGCGCATAAACCACAATAGAATAAATGCATTTTTTAAAATTCACTTTGTTTACCATAGCGACACTCTGGCGCTAGGTTTACTTAACAGTATTCTATTTCGTTCATATTATAACTCAGAATGCACAAAATTTATGTCATTTGAAGAATTATCTAAGCGTTGCCACATGTTCTATTCAAATACTATAATAAAGCTAGAACGATGTATAAAAGAAATTAAGCAAACAAAACAAAAAAGAAACAGTTTTTCACAGACGATTTGGTATTTCTCATTCAATTAATTCAGTTCTCACTTCGCGACAAGGCAAAAATACATAAAAACTCAAAATATCTGTATTAAAAATTACGAAGTAAATCTTAAACACTTATTTCCTCGAAAAAATTCCAGAAAGGATTAAGCATGATTTAAATAATAAATGAAGGCGTTATCTTTGTTGTTCCGAAGCTAAGTTTCTTTAGATTGGCAACAAATCCGCTACTCAGCTGTTTCAAATGCAAACAAGAGCAATGGCCGCCACCAAATTAGGCTTAGCGGCACTTAAACAATTTTAAAATTGTTGATAATTCTAAAAATATTGCATACAGATTTACTAAAGGCATAAAACTCTTAACCGGAAGATAAAAACAACATAATTCAATCATTTTTAAAGAAAAAAAATGTACAATTTACAAACATATAAGAGTAAAGATACTGAGATCACTGAGCCGGGTAACAGAGTGGATATATTTATATTTATATACGTTTGGTGCGGCCGATTGAAACCAAAATACGAGGTGCACATCTACATGTTATAGTAGTCGTATATACAAAATTTCAACGTTCTGAGGCTACTCGTTTTAGAGTTATGCGAGATACGTACGTACATACGTTCGTACAGACGCCACGAACAATTCTCTTCAAAATTCATTTTAAAGCAGTTTTTTAGTTTTTTTGGAGAAAAAGAGTCTTTTATTCTGTCCTTATGTATAGATATCACGCAAAAACATCGTTAAATTGCATTCGAAAGGCGGTCAAAGTGGATATTTTCGTTGAAATATGCTGCCTGAAGCTTTTCGCGATTACAATACTTCCTTTTTACGTCGTACAAGGAAATAAAAATGTAGAACAAAAATATGTTGCAAATTTAAGAGATGATATTTTGCTAATAAAACAAAACTGGTAAAAAGTCGCTAATATCCCCCCCCCCGTTAAAAATAATAATAAAAGTGCTCATTTAGCGGAGATGAGTTTTACTAACAAGCTTCTGACAGGAAGATAAACGTCACTCGTCTTTTGCACAGCTTTATACGCCAAAGAAACTGGCGTAACGCATTCTAAATGCACATGTAGCAGCTGACGTGCATACCTATGGGCAACCCCCGAAACTTTCATTCCCATGTTCTTCTATCCACAGGATCAGATCTTGTCATTTGTCCCCAACTTTGGCGTGCGTGTGAAAACTCAACTGTTGTGTCAGAATCAACTGCTACTCACACGTTCGGCTACGCCGCATAAATAATTTAAAAACCTAGTTTGAAAAGGAATAACATAAACTTCTTCTTTTGCAGACATTAATCACATAGAACGTGCGTACAAACATCAATATACACATGTAACGCCGTGGCAAAAGAAAACGAATTGTTACAACGCACAAGCATGCGTTACTCTTTTTTTTCTTTCCCCTTTCATTTGAAACTCACTCAAGGTTACGAAAAGCAAAATGTGGCGAAAAAAAGAATACCGTCTCCACTCCCTTTTTGTGTGCGTTATTACTGCAGGAAAGGGGGAAGAGAAATAAGTACACATAGAAACAAAATTTTCCACGAACTGGAACAAATGACGAAAAGGTTTTTAGTTTCCTCATTTCCCTCACGTACATGCAAACGTCGGGAAGCCGGGGGGGGGGGGTGTAGGAGGCAGACAAAACGTAAGGTTTCCACAATTTTTACATGATTTACTTCTTTCATTTCACCGTACGAGCGCTGCATATTGTGTGAATAAGAATGAAAATGAAGCAAGTCAGTGTATTTGTTATAACTAAGACAAAAATTGCGATTAGACAGAAAACTAGATAGGAAACACTAATTAGGATTTTCTTATTAAATTAACAAAATTGAATACCATAACCTCACAATGACGGGAGACCCAATTTCGTCTCTGGTGGGAATAAAAAAGGTGGAAATAAAAAATGGTTACTATTACAAATAGTTACTATTAAAATTATTAGAAGTTAATCCAAAAATTACTTTGAAACGCAAAAAGATCAAGATAAACATTGAACGGGTAAAAAAAAAAAAAAAAAAAAAAAAAAAAAAAAAAAAATTGTAAAGCATTCATTCACTTTATTCAACCGGTTTAATTTAACTGATTAAGTTAATCCAAAAATACTCTAAAATGCAAAAAGATCAAGATAAATATTGAGCAGGTAAAAAAAAAACTTGCAAAGTATTCATTCATTTTATTTAACTGGGTTAATTTTAATTGGATTTAACAGGTTAATTTAATCCAAAAATACTCTAAAACGCAAAATAATCAAGATGGACACTGAACAGGGAAAAAAATGTATTCATTCATTTTATTTTAATTTAATCATTGACAAATTTTTTATTATTTATCCGGTTAAGTTAAACAAAAATACTCCAAAACGCAAAAAGATCAAGATAAATGTTGAACAGGTACAAAAATTTGTAAAGTACTCCTTTATTTTATTTAACTGGTTAAGTTAATCCAAAAATACTCTAAAACGCAAAAAGATCAAAATAAATATTGAACGGGTAAAACAATTTATAAAGTATTCATTCGTTTTATTTAACCGGTCAAGATAATTCAAAAATACTCTAAAACACAAAAAGATCAAGAGAAATATTGAACGTACAAAAAAAATTTTGTAAAGTATTCATTCATTTTATTTAACCGGTTAATTTAATCCAAAAATCCTCTAAAACGAAAAAAGATCAAGATAAATATTGAACAGGTAAAAAAATTTGTAAAGTATTCCTTTATTTTATTTAACAAGTTATTTTATATACAGTATCTTTACTGTTGTCGACCAGACGGTATAGTGTTAGGGAAAGATATTGCGATACCAAAAGGCAAGGTTCGAATCCCGAAGAAGTCATAGATGTTTGTAAATGTATAGTGTCTTTGCGGTATGGGGGGGTACCCTAAATATATGGCGAGCCGAAAGTCCTCTCGTGTGGTTTGGTGGTAGAAGAGAAGGGTGGCAGACTCTCCAATCATGCTCCCCGGGGTGCTCTCCTTCAAAATTGGGATGAAAGTAGAAGTCCAACCTCCCCGGGGTGCTCTCCTTCAAAATTGGGATGAAAGTAGAAGTCCAACCTCCTTGAGGCTGTGCCAATCATTCTTCCATGAATTACATGGACAAGGAAATGCTAATTTGAGTTCGCGCGTATTCAAATGAGGTACACAGATATAGTATTTAAAAGTAGGTTTCGGAGAATTTAGAGCGTGGCAGCCTGCTGAAAGTCACGTCGCTAGTTGAAATTCTGCTATGGCAATCTGTCTTCAGCATTGCTTCATTTTCGCCAATAGTGCGTCGGTATAGGTTTTGTCAGTAGTGGCTTTTATTGTCACGCCGGTATAGTTTTCAGCCAACTTTTGCGTTATTCATTTGTGCAGCTTTTGGCTAACCTAAGTTATAACCTAGATTTAATTTGAATTCATTACTTTTGTATTACGGCATAAATGCTGGCTGGTTTTTGTAAGCACAACAAGTGCCTTCAGTTAAATTACTAAGTGCTTAAGAAAAGGCTCTTTTCATCCTTCTTCCATGCTCTAGTTCCTTACTGGACACATCGATAAATCGCTTATTTTTCAAAAAATAAAGTAACCTGGGATATAAAGGATTAAAGAAGGTTTCCAATTTCATTTCCAATATTTTTTTCAAATTCAAATTTCTAACAACAACTTACTCATAAAGGTTTCCGGGGGAAAAAAATTATTCGTTATTATTTCGAAAGCAAGTTTAATTAAACAGCTATAACCAAATCCGTACAACCAAATTAAAAAATCTGATGTGTACACCACATGACTTCCTTGTACGGAATATTAAATTATACGCATTTTTTCTTGCATTTTGTTTAAACTTATTGGATTTAATTATATCTACTTTGCCGACAGCGCATAAACCACAATAGAATAAATGCATTTTTTAAAATTCACTTTGTTTACCATAGCTACATTCTGGCGCTAGATTCACTTAACAGCGTTATATTTCGTTCATATTATAACTCAGAATGCACAAAATGTATATCATTTAAAGAATTACCTAATCGTTGCTAAATGTTCTATTCAAATAGTATAATAAATTTAGAACGATGTATAAAAGAAATTAAGCAAACAAAACAAAAACAAAAACAAAAAAAAAAAAAAAAGAAACAGTTTTTCACATACGATTGAGTATTTCTCATTCAATTAATTCAGTTCTCACCTCGCGACAAGCGATTAAGACGAAACCTTAAGTTCGAAATTCCGCTAAATAGAGCATACCACAGCATACCGCTATATCGAATTCATGCTATCTCGTTAGAATCAATATATATAGATTCATAGCATCTTCTGGAAAATAGGCGAAATACTGTGATTCCTCTAAGTAATTAGTAACCCTCTGCCCTCGAGAAGTGACTCTCGGTCACCACTTAATTTGATGTGGTAAATCGAGAGATGACTCTTAATCACCACTCCGTCTGATGCGATAGTCGAGGCGTAACGATGTTTATTTAGGTTTGGTTTGGGCAATGACGCTTCATGAGTGTATTCAACAACACATGCGTCTAAAAGCAACTGTCAATCTTTAAACTTAAATACGTTGTTTAGAATTATTGTTATATATGTGTCTTTGACGTTAGTTCGAACTCGACAATCGTGGAAATAAGAACATTATAATCAAAGTTAAGGAGCTCAATAAGCATGGAATACGATAAAGGAATCAGTTAAAGAGAAGATGAGTTCGATTTTTCGTTGATGAAGAACAAAATTAGGCTAATCTTTGGAATATGGTAACAGGTAGCTTGGCGACATTTTGGTAAGGCGATAAAAGTTACTAGCTAGGACTTTAGCAGTGCACATGGATAAAATCAAGTGTGTGCGCAATGCCATTTTTGTGCAATTCTGGGATGTTTTTTTAAGTGAAAATAGGTCGACGTGTACATGGATGATACCATGTATGTGCAATTCTTAAAAACGCGGCAAGCAGTTTGCAATTCTGCACTTTCTCCCAATTTCGCACCTAATCTAAGTCATGATTAAGCACTTTTGTTCCATAAAAGTTCTAGCATAAGCGTAATTCGGCTAGCAGGATTGTTGGAAAAAAATATTGAGTAAAAGTAAAAGAAAAAAAAAAAAAAAAAAAATGCCTTGACTTCGTGAAAACAAAATGGCGTTCAAACATAAACTAGCAGGTTTCTGTAGCAGGGTTGGTCGCCAAAGTTTCGCCAAGTTACCATAATCCAAAGATTAACCCAAAATTATATCTATTGTTGCGAAACGCCCCGCTGCGGTGGGATGGCTTCCCCGCGGGGTAGGGTTGAGGTAGCGTCGGCGAAATTCAAAATTCGGGCTACCAAGTGCCCATGTTCGGAAGGAAATGAATGTTATTCAAAATTGAATGCCTCTAGGTATCGTTGTTTTTTTAACAGTGTTAGAAATATACACGCAGATTTTTCATTATTTAATTTCTTTAAATATAACAACACAGGGTGATAATATTTAGTCGCAACAATACGAAGAGTGACACAATGTAGTTTTCGACGCAAAATGCCATTTCAAAACAAATATCCCATTCGGGCTAATAAAAGGAAAAGATGAGTATTATAATTACCAGGAAAATAATATTCCCAGCTTAACCTGAAGTTGTTTCTGAAAATTAAATCAGCCTTGCAAACAAGAACCCACTGCAAAACAGAAAGAACGCTATTTTTGTTTACATTAATCTTTCGATATAGTTAATGGAAAACAGACGATTTTAATACTTACCTGTGTAATTAATTTTTACGATTTAGCAATTTATTTTTAACGGATGGTTAAACAATGTTTATATATATATATATATATATATCAGATTAATCACGACTAAATTACGCACTGTTGTAGATAAACCTAAATAATGTGATATCGTCTGCTATTCACTGCTCTTAACCCACGCATTTTCTTCTTTTCATACCTGCCGTTGAAATTTTGCTTTATTCTCAAATTTCGAAACAGTACTTTTTTTTTCGTTCCTCAATAAACAAATGATTTTTTTTTTTAGACAAGGTCCAGTTAATCCGGCTCCGGTTAATCGGAATTTGACTTCGATATCTATCACAGAAAAGAAGAAGAGGGAAAACTGAAAGAGTTACTTCACTTTGCAATGCAAACACACATTCCTAAGCAATGAATTACAACAGACGCGACATCCATTAGCTGAGCCCCCTTTTTTGGCCAATAGCCATTCGTTGGGCTATTGATATTCAAAGCTTGCGTGGAATACATCGTGATAGAATGGGAAAAGAAAAAGGGAACTTAAATGACTTCCCCCCCTCCCCTGTTTTGGAAACCAATAAAGGATTACTATTTGAGTCAAGAAGCTGGAACTTGATGAAAAAAAAAAAATTATGGAAAAAGAAACAACTTTGCTTTATTCATGCATGCAGTAACATTACACGTGAAACGCATGAATATGCGCTATCTACCGTTATATTTGAAAAGATTTCTCAGAGCATCGTGAAATTGAATACAGTCCTACCATAATCGCATGTGGGTCGCATAAAAGCCAGTAAAAATTTCGCTTGCAAATAATATTTTGTTAAATGCGACTCAAAGAGCCTTTTAAATCAACAAATTAGCTACAGTTGTAGACGTTTTAGGTTATTTTGAAGCAAGCGACATGAAAAATGTGCAATGTCCTCGCCAAGACTCGAACCTGGACCTCTCGAATAATCGCCGAGTATACTACCCTCACAATATGAAGCCAAGAAGAAAGGAGGGAGAAAATACTGTTACGTTATTTTCTTCCTTTCATGTTCGTACGGGGTTCGTAGATTTGGAGTGAATAACGACGACACTTGACGAAGTATCGAAACACAATTTTATTTACCAGTATTAATCATACAGCTCCAAAATCACTTTCACAGTCGTCGAACTGTTATAAACAAGCTGACACGTTCAGCGACACAGCCTTCACACTGTCAGGCAATAACAGTGGAGAGAGCTTCACCGCAAAACACCAGAGTACAGCTCCCGACTCTGCCTCCACGTACTCTCAAGACTCTCCACGCCATGCACTCGACGATACACAAGAGTATATCTCCCGACTCAGAACAGTCTAAGACAAAACTCGACGATGCACTAATTTGCAATGCACTAAAAGACTCTCTCGATGCACTCGAGGACCAACTCGGCGCTAGACTTCGAGACACTCGCTCAATGACTGACTATCAGCTCACTAGACGAGGCACACACACTCGCCCACTCGACGAGGCACATACTAACCGATACGCAGTCGCATGGACCTCCGACCTAAGGTTCTACACCAATCAGAGTTATATGTCCATGCGACGGAAAAGAATCTACCATCCACCGCCAGCGGCATTCACTGAATCAATGACAGTAATGTTACAATGCTAAATTGACAATGTCATCTATGCAATAATTGTTACATAACAATCCGTATGAAAATAAATATACGATAAATTAATGATTACATTGTCATGGATCGGATCTATGTTGTGGAGAGTGGAACTTATATATTAACCAGTTTTTAAACCTATGTCTTCTTCAATACGTCATAACTTCATGTTCTTATCAGTTACACACCTAATGATGTGTGTCCGTATTATTTTTGCAGTTATCCACAGAGTAAGCCAGTCACATCAGTTCAGGCAATTGATAGTTCCATAGCCCAAAGTATATGATGTTGTGTAGGCTATTCTATGTTCACTTTTGTTAAGTTCATCGTTCAAGTAAATACTACTTGTCCATTTCGATGCATCATAACTTCGTGTCCTTAACAGTTTGCACACCTCATTATGTGCGTCCGTAGCAATTTGCACACTGTGCCGCAATTATCCACAAGGCAATCACGAAATTGCAATTGGGAATTTCATTGTAATATGTACATTATTTTACTATTATTCACAGAAGCAAATGTTTTGTATATAATGACTTGGCTCCCAGATGATAAAAAAGAAGGAAACTACGTATAATTCTTAAATTTTTCAATACAATTCTAAATTGTGCAAAACTACAGATTTGTTAAACGGTTCCAGGCAATACAAATTGACTAGTATTCCAACAATATAAAGCACATATTCTAAAATAAAACGTCTAATGGAAAACAGAAACTAATTCCCAATTAAGGGGATTCATACACCTTAAAATTCATAAGTTCTTCGAATATGTGACTGTTTCAAGAATCGGAATAACTTATTTATTTTAAAAATATTACTTCCAACTTTTTACAGCTGACTACATAATATAGCTGCTTTCCGAAATAGTAATCAGAAAGTTTGTGTTGCTACAAATATTTTTATAATTTAATCCGCTTTGTGACAACTTTTTTCGTCATGTTTCCACCTTGTGCGCACAATTTAAAACATTCTGTTGCATAATTTAATTCCATATTTAATATATAGCTTTTATAACATTTGGAAACTACTGTGAACCTAAAATTCTAAGAATGTCGTGTTAAATTTTTATTTTATTTGGAGTTGAGTTTATAAAATGTATTTTATTAAAAAAATCTGTAATGTTTTCATGCATACATTTTTTTAGTACTAAAATATTCATCCAATTTTTGGTTCACTTAGAAAATAGTGCCTATCTAAAGAATTCCATGAAATTTCAAGTACGTACCGTTAGCTATTTTTAAAATATCATGCGCGCAAGGTGGAAACATGACGAAATATTTTGTCACAAAGCGGATTAAATTACAAAAATATTTGTGGCAACACAAACTATCTCGTTACTAGTTTCTAAAGCAGCTATATTATGTAGTCAGCTGTAAAAATGTGGAATTAATTGCTTTTAAAATAAATAAAATATCCCAATTCTTGCAACAGTCACATATTCGAAGATCATAAGGGGTTTAAGGTGTATGAGCCCCCTTAAAATAGACATAAAATACATAATTATTCAGCACATATTATATACCAATTAACTGCGAACCAGCAGGGTTTATATAGCTTTCGGCTTGTGTTCGAGAACATTCTGGGCTAAACCGGTAAGAATTCGTTCCAGAGGGTTCTTCATCCGTCCATTGTATATCGCTAATTTTGTCGCCAAATGGGCGATTTCTCGCCAAATGTGGCAACCTTGCCATATTATGGCAACCCTAAAACTGCTTTGCGGGGAAGCTATCTCACAGCGCCTGTACATTACGTAACAATACCTCATATGCTCCTAACACATGATTATTTTCATTCAGTTATTTTATGTTTTACTTACTTTCCTTTGTTGAATTGGGCGTAGCCTGTTATGACCATAAGACCAACTTGTTTGGTTAGGTGGGTCGGCTGGGCCTTTTAAAGGGGGACTGAAGATTACGCCAAATTCTGGTGGTGAAGAATCCTCATCCACCACCTTTTAGTTTGGGGTCCACTGTAGAGTTATTATGTTATTTTGCAGCAGGAGATGTGAAAACTGTGCAATGCCCTGGCCAGGACTCGGACCTGGACCTCACGAATACGCACCGAATGTGCTAACCGGCATGGTGAAATGAGGGCGAAATATGCCTGCTCTTAAATATAACTGTATTCTAACACTAAATATCTTACTGGTGATATTTAGTGGACGCATCCCATTCAGAACAGAGATTCTTAATGAAGTTAATCATTCGCACCGTTAATATCCAATCACAGTGCTGTAACGAACTGCAATTCGTTTTAACCCTCCAATGGTTATGAAAGGATGACTCGTATAGAAGGTTAGAAGACAAGTTTCGTATTCAAAGATGATATAGGTATAGTGTTCGTATAGATGGAATTCGTACAGAATTACAACTTTCCGATTCGTTAAACACGAAAATTTCTGCCAGCTGCAGATCTGTCTGATTTACGTTTGGCTGCATATTCAAAGAAAAGGAGACAAGGTACAAAGTGAAAAGATCATTTCTGAAGTATAATCAAGAACATACCACTTACAGAGAGGTTGCTCCCATACTTTTAAGACGACTTTCATTGTAATTACAGAAACATTTTACCTAAAATTTTCATGTTTTAAATATTCTACTTGATAACTTTATTCTTCACCATCTTTCTACACCGTAATTTTCAAGACAATAAAGCATTTTGTAGCACTGGAAGAGGTATTTTATCCCATTCCTCTCGAAGTCCGAAGAGACTGTAGACTGACGTTTCCACAACCAGCTTTTTTAAAACTCCCAAAGCGCAAAAATATATTGGTGATCGATCAGATTTGGTAGGAATATGAGTAAAAGGTGTGGCATTGATACTTGTCTCTTGTACCATTTTTATTCCAGGAAATTAACAGCAGTTTTTGACGCGTCGCTGATCGCTTGGTCTTGACGTAGCCCTACTGAATGATCACACTGTGTGTGCAAAGAGAAGGTATTTCGTGTTTGAAAACTGGGTATCAAATATGTTTGTGATAATATGTGGAGTTGATCTTAACATTTTTTTTTTTCAATCTGCCGTTGTATGAAATACCAGCAACAATCATAAAACCCTTTAACAAATTTTTAGGTTCTTTTAGGTTAAGACTTTTTTGCACTTCATTTGATGATAATAAATGGATCTATTTTTATTGCAGTCATTTAAATACACACAAGATTCATCTCCTGTGATAATACTTTTCTATTTTTGGCCGCATAAATGTTTCAAATATATAATTCTGCAACGCGTTCTGCGTTCGCCGATATGTCGTGGAAAACGACGACGGGTATTATGCCTTTTCGCCTTTTTCAGATTCAAATCAGCATTAATTAATTTGTGTACAGTTGATACCGAGCATTTTAATGATTTTGTAACTATTCTTTGACTTTGCAGACTTTTTTTTTTTTTTTTTTTTTTTTTTTTTTTGTATATATATATATATATTTAAGACCTTACTTTTGCAACATTTGAAACATTCTGTTTTTCCCTTGGATACGTATTTGGAACAATTTTTCCACTTGAAGATAAATTTTGACCTTTTTTTCCTTTGTTGTTGGCAACATTACCTATCGCAGCTTTAGATATCGAAAAACCATGGCTTTCACAACATGTTTTAGTAACTAGAAAGGAATATTTTTCTTCTAAAAGAACACAAACATAGCCTTCTATCCACTGCTTCTTTAAAAGCGACTTTTTGCACAAAAAAACTAACTGTGAAGTAATAGAGGATAATTTATGCTTTCAAAAATATATCTGCAATTAAAAGTAATTCCAAACAGTTTTTTTTTTTTTTTTTTTTTTTTTTTTTTTTTTTTTTTTTTTTAAATCCAAAGGCCGTTAACCCAGAAGGGCGATTAATTTCAAAACGGCATTTTGCGACGATTCACTTTTAAAACTGTTGGCACCAAATATTACCGCCATGTATTATATTTAAAGAAACTAAATAATGAAAAATCTGCATGAATGCAGGAATGTTTCTCGCATTGTAAGGGGGAAAAAATAAACGTTACCTAGAGCCATCCGAAGTTTGAATAACGTAGTCTTCCAACCGAACATGGGCACTTGAAAGCTCGAATTTGTTTTATTATCGATTCCAAGTTTTGTAAAATTTTAACGAATTTTTGATTAACAAACTTAACAATTTCAAACCGAGCAATGGCAACACTGTACAGGAAAAAAAAAAAAAAAAATTCCAGCGCGCGAGACTGTGTAACGGAAATTCTAAAGATATGCTGTTTTTAAATATTTTGCGATATTGCTGTAGAATTGAATTTTATGCGTTTTAAGTGCGAAGAACTTAATATTTAATAAATAAAAGTATAACACAAAACGTTAAAAAAAAAACCCTTTTGGGCGTAATATAAAATATGAAGGCTTTCAGATCTTTTAAAAAAAAAAAAAAAAATGTCGTCTAAAATTGTGAGAACAGGCTCTGAATTCGTGACATTTGGGGAAAAATTGAAATTTCACGGCCAAAACCGGTAATGATCGGAGAATTAAATCTATGACACCGACTAGACCTGAAAACGTTTTTTGAACTCTGAAAGAAAACAAACATTTGTTTACATGCTCATTTACTTAAAAAAAATATTTATTTATATGCTGCGCTGTGTGTTTTAAATTCCTACTGTTAGCTCACACTTTCCCTATATCTTACTCAAATATTTTCAATCGTTAATAAAATACTTTTTATTCATCCACTCAAGTTCAAATACATTTTTTTAACTTGTAATGGATGACACTTGATGTTAATACTATTATTTCAAATATATTTTTTTAAATTTTGAATTAATTTTTTTATTTAATTTTTTTTTGGGGGGGGAGTATTTTAAAAATTTTTCATTGCTGACCTAAGTAGGAATTGACTTTAAATTTTTTTTTATTACTTGCGTATAATGACAGATAATTAAAAAATAGAAAGAACCGTATTAAAGCTCAGACATGTAAAGCTATCAAACAAGAAGAACAACCGTGGAAAATCCTGAACGCTTGCATGTCACATCGAACACCGTGGTAACTGATTGTTGATAAGTATGCCATTGGTTCATTTCGATCGATAAAATCCACATAATAAGTAATGGTCAGTTCTCAAATTAAATTATTATAAACCAAACAAAAATATCCTCTAATCATCTTTCCTTTCAAAATACACCATACGGGAGTAGACAGTAAGTTGAAGCACAGCAATTCTTTACACCAAATAATGGACTTTCACAGATATGAACCATTAAGGTTCGTGAAAGGGAATCTGAATTATAGTCGTAAGCAGAGCAGAAGACTATCAAAATAGATAACACTCATCGAAAATGAGTTCAAGGATACAAAGGATAAATAAAGAACATTTAAAATAGAAAGATGGCGAAAGGAACGTTTTCGAAATCCAGAAAACGAGATAAAAGCCTTTCTATCTATAAGAGGATGAAGTGAAATGCTTTCGGACAAGGGCGCCTCCAATTCGTCGCTGGAAGCATAAAGCGAAGCTGCATTAGTTCAGCGCGGCGGTCTTTCATAATACCCCTACTCCACCACTAGGAAAACCCCCACGCCATTTTAAAAGATTTCTTCCCGCTTTTGGATAATCCTTCGGCAGGGGAGTTCAGTCCTATTAAAAGTCCCGCGCTAAGCCTAATGGAGGCGGAGCCGGGATCGCCTTCCGCTCATCCTAATCTGGGAAAAGAGGGCCACGGCATCACCTGTTGGACCTATTCGATAAAATAAGTAACACACACACACACACACATACACATAAATAAAAAGAATTGGCACACGATGGTAGAGAAATAGATACCGAGGACGTACGGACCCGAACGAAAAAAGAGAATACCGAAGCCCGTTTGCGATGGAAATGGATTCGAAGTGGGAGGGCGGAAGGGTCGAAACAGCGGGATGAAAAGTGAAAACGAGCAGTACAGGCAAGCGTGAGAAAATTGTCACCTGTTAAAAAGGGAAAAATTGTTTTCCATTTCGATTTAAGACTTCAAGCAAAAGGGTATTTGGGCACAGACAGGGAAAAAGGAAAGAGGCAGAATATAGCTCTCCCGATTCATAACATATATATATATACGGTAAAAAACAAAAAGAAAATATAAAAAGGGAAGACAAAAGATCGGATAAAAATGTAAACTGAAAGAAAATTTTATACGGCGGAGGGGAAAAAAGAGAGACATAAACCATATCTCCTCCTATTTTCGTAAAAGTAGTTTCTCCTCCGATTTTTGATGCGCGTTTCTTGATAGCCGCTCCCGGAAAAGGAATACATTGAGACAGAATAATGGACCGGCCTTTCACGAAATTCGCGAAAAGAACAGAGAAGGAAAATATTACGTTAGGTAGCAGAAAAAGAAAGGAATAGGTCTGGTGACACAATACTTTGCGACTTTCCAAAATCGTAGACTTTCTTCCACTTTTTCTTTTCTTACATCAGCTTTTGAAATGATGGCATAACAACAAGTAACATAAAGGCGCAATGTGGTGGTGTTTCGGAGAAGAGAAATAGTTTATATTAAAGATAAGGAAAGGTTCGGTAAATAGAATGGAAAAGGATTTTCGATTCTGACAGCTCAACCAGACTCCCCAATCTGCATCGGTCGCATTTACCGGCGTCGGTTTGTTCTGTGCCTTTACGACGCAAAAATGATACTTCATACTCACATGCAAACACACATATGTGTTTTTAGTTAGAAATATTCACATGTTTCTAGTCTAAACGGCGTAAAACCTGACCACAACAGAAACAGAACATGAGACAAACCAAGAATGAGGCATTTTGTAACTCCAGGCTTATTCCTCTTAATGAGAATCCTCAGACTCAACAACCTCATCCAATACAATGATCTATGTTGTCAAACAACGAACACTATGAGGTGTTTTCTCCCTCTTTCCAGCATGCATTCCTGGTGTAACGGTACCACACTCGGTGCGTGTTCCAGAGGTCGAAGTTCAAGTCCCTGCGACGGCACTGCTCATTTTTCACTTCTCCAACGTAAAAAAAAAAAAAAAAAAAAGTCTCTACAGTGGCACCCGAACTAAAAGGTGGTGGACATAATTCGTCACTACCAGAATATAGCAATTGGGTCCCCTAACTACCAGTCGCCCTTTAAAAGAGCATTTTCCCCTCATATAAGGCATTTTTTCCCTCTTTCCAGCATGCCTTCGCGGTGTAATGGTTAGCAAACTCGACGCGTATTTGAGAGATCCAGGTTCGAGTCCCGGCGATGGCTTTGCTCATTTTTTACTTCTCCAGTATAAAAAAAATCTCAATGTCTCTACAACACTATGTTTGCATGTATGGGTGGATGTTCCTCGTAATGTGTAAACACGGCGTCATCTAGAATCTTCACATTTTGAAACACGTAATCCTCCACCCGAAAAGTTTGCAACTCGAAGCCCAAATTATAAATTTCCAATTTTAGATATTTAATTAACATTTAGCGCGAATTAAGTGCATTTTTATTAATATACTTGGCTATTTAAAAGCAATATATTGGCCATTAAGGGAAATAAAATACTTTTATCTTCCACGTGTGAAAGTGTTGCCATTCGACAAAGCGTAAAATAGTTTAACTCTCAAATTTAATCTGCCTTCTCTTAAGAAAGTAATCGATTTAAAGGCAATAAACGCAGCCCCTGATATTTTTTAAAACATTTTTAATTATGCATCCGATTTAATTTTAAAAATACGTACTACTTATTTCATTACAGCTAACTAACAATTTTTATGAACATTTGCAGCTTCCAGAACCTATTTTTTAATTTATAATTTACGGCAAATTATCACATATATAAGCAAAGACTTTTCTGACGCCCACATTGCACTTAACTGATACAAAACCTCCCCCAATTTCTTTGTTTAGTTCCCCCCCCCCAGGCAGATTCTTTTTGAGACGCTATACTGTAATCTAGATGTTATATTGTGTATGTATATGAAAGCTTTCAGATTTTATATTACGCCCAAAGCGACTTTTTTTTCATTTATACACACACACGTTTCGAGACCATTAGGATTTAAGCCCCTTTAGGCTAAAAATATTTTAAAAACAGCATATTTTTAGAATTTCCGCTAGACAGTTTTGCGCTGGAGATAAAAATGTTTCATTCCGTACAATGCTGCTGCCACTGCTCGCTTTAAAATCGTTGAATCTGTTAATAAAAAAAAAAAATCCGTTAAAGTTTTACAAAATATAAAATAGATAACAAAACTTTTCGAAATTTGGGAAAGAGGACTACGTTATTCAAAATTTGATGGCTCTAAATCCCGTTGTTTTTGCACAGTGCGAAAAACATGCATACATTCATGCAGATTCTTCATTTAATTTCTTTAAACAGGGCGATAATATTAGGTAGCAACAATTTGAAAAGTGATACAATGCATTTAAGTGTCTTGACGCGAAATGCCATATCATGTCCACTAATGTCCCTTGTGGGCTATAAAAGGCCTGCGAGAACTACTCATTCCGGATAAATGGTTTTGAACGAAATTTACTCATGTGCTACTCACAGAAACATAGAAACATCCATTCAGCCCACTCACTCTGCAATAAAGAAAAGAACTATACTTTTCGTTATTTGAATAAGACACGAGATTTATCTGCCATAGAGCGTGTATACGAGCCAATTTCCATTAGAAAGTCCTCCACGAAGGCATCCCTACCCTTAGGCAGATAGCCCTAGTGCGCTTTGCCGTAATTAAAATAAACCAATCTAAAACTAAATATCTGCCATAGAAAAGGGATGCCTTTTGGAGGTTTTTCTGAGGGAAACGCATTCACGTTACGCATAAAAAAACTCAATGCCACGCAGTCAGCTCGTTCGCCTTATTTGGAACCAACTCGAAAGCCTGAGTTAGAATTGCCAGTGTTCAGCAGTTTTCATCCGGTCGGGCAATGGTCAGATGAATAGAACTCGATTAAAAACTACCAGTGTCCCATGCATTATACGTACAATAGTCCGTTGATGAATACATTAAAAAAAGAGAGAATTTCATACGAAAATTAGCATCAGCGAAATTCAAAATAAAAAATACAAGTCCAAAACTACCGTCTTCCGCTTCCTAAAATTTAAAGATTTTATTACCGATCTTTATGCTATATTATAAAGAAATTTTGAATTTTCTATATAATTGCCGTGTTGAATTTTTATATTTTACACTAGTTACAATGTGATGCAAGAAATTCTTAATAGAAACATTACACTTTGATCAGCTATGGAAAAGACTATTTATTTATTTAAAAGGCAATTTATTATTTAAAGTGCACAGCTCAAGCCAAATATAATGCAAAAACGCTCTGAAAACGCTAATTTTCGCCCTCATTTTTCCGAATGGCAACAGTCTACCACGCTAGAGATAAAATCTGCTTTATTTCGAGAAGCGTTGCCACTGCACGCTTTCAAATCGTAAAATTAATAAAAAATTTCTAAGTTTTTACGATGAAATAAAAATAGCATTGCCAAACATTAAGTACATTATTCCCGATTCCAAAAATTCGTTGGAAGCTATTTTAACTGTTTCCATATTCATACGACTTTAATCAGGCGAGATATTAATTAAAAACTCTGAAAACACTAAATTTTGCACTCATTTTCCCGAGTGGCAATAGCTTCGCGCGTTGGATATAAAAATGTTTATTTCGAAAGTGTTGCCACTGCTCACTTTCAAATCCTAGAGTTTGTTAATCAAAAATTTCTTAAGTTTAACAAAATCTATTTATATATATAAAGAATGTGTGTCTGTGCGTTTGTTTGTTCGCATAATTGATTTCTGATCAATTATGATAAATTTTTTGCCACATTTAATCGAGTAAAATTGACAGCGGTATCGTTCTCTCTGTTGTTAGATACATCATTCTCAATTTAACTTAACTGGCATCAAGTACTTCCGCTAGTACCGAATAAGATATCTACTAATACATCTGTTACTAATGCATCAAAAGACAATTAAACTCCCTTTTAGGAAATCTCTTTTAACATGGCTTAGTAACGAAGAGAACTTCTGTATGGCTTACGTTTTATAGCGCTCTTGAAGACATATGAAATGGAATAACACAAACACTAAAAAGATTTCAGAGACACAAAACTGTTGGACTTAGCCCTAAAAGACAACATCCATAAATCATGCTTTGGATAAATGATTACGTTAACATGTTCTATGTTACAAATTTCAGGCACTTCACGTATTGTATTTACAAGTCCGGCACCCACAGCAATCATTACCAAGAAAATTCCATTCGATTTGAAACATACGCTCGTGAGAGCAATCTTAGCTGTAGAAAGTGTAGTTGTTTTGGCTCAGATCCAAGAGCCGGACAATAGCAACAGGACGATAATTAAATATTTCTCGCAGAACTCGCATAAAACGCGAAAAGAACAATCGATAGGCGTTCGAATACGACGGAAGCAGAGGCAAAATGGCGGGTCCAGCAGATGGAGGGGCGTTAGCAAGGGCGACAAAAAATGCATGACAGGGGAGGGGAGGGGAGGATGTAGATATTTTTGGAGAAAAATTATTAAAATATGGATTAGTAAAAGTAAAAGAGAAACTGAGGAAAATGAACGAAAATCGACATCTAATATTGTTTTTTAAACACACAAGTATTTAAAAAACTATATTCTTTTTAAAAAATGGTTATTAAAAAATTAAAAATTATAATTTAAACAGAATAAAATTAAAGCTATTAAAATATAAACACGACGACTTAATTATTTAAATATCTTTACTGAAGTTATTTTTCGCGCTCACCATCTTATCGAAAGTAACTGATGCCATTTCAAAATTTCTAAAGAAAACTAAGGAATTATTTTTATACTACATGCTTCCATGAAATTTCCGACGATTATTACCAAGCTTTGGATAGTGTTTATAGATTATGAAACACGGTACACGACAGCTGTTAAAACACATCATAATGATTGAAGTACCTAAATACGCAGAAAAATGAAGTGTTAAAAAAAAAGGGGGGGGGTCTTTAGTCCCGAATGGGATATTAGTCATGAAACGGTATTTTGTGTAGAAACACTTAAATGCGTTGTATCACTTTTCAAATTGTTGCCACCAAATAATTATCGCCCTGTATTAAATTTAAAAATACTAAATAATGAAAAATCTAAAAGTTAAGAAATAAAAAAAATCAATAACAAAAAGATTAAAAAAAGTGTTTTGCCACATATAATCTACATTAATATACCCAATTGATACTGTTCAGCACAATGCATCAGAAAAACTTCTTATATCCCAATTACCACTGACATCTAGAATAAACGCTCTCTGTAAACTCAGAATCACAATGCATAAAACAATGCTAAAAGCCTGATTCAGCACAGTCAAAGTCTTGACAGGGTCTCTTGAATAACAACAGGTCACAAATATCCATCTTCCGAAGTAACTTTCTAAATTCCGCTACAAATTTTAATATTCTATAGACATTTTTGGCTAGGCCTAACGACAGTAGAATGTTCCACCAATTGAATACAAAAGACAGCAGAATGTTCCACCAACTGAATACAAAAGACAGTAGAATGTTCCACCAATTGAATGCAAAAGACAGTAGAATGTTCCACCAATTGAATACAAAAGACAGTAGAATGTTTTACCAATTGAATACAAAATCTGATAGTCATATAATAGAAGGTACAGCAACTCAGATAGTTGTAAGTTAGTAAGCCATCTTATTAAGAACTAAGAAAAGCCTGAACAAAATTAGAAGGATGTTATGCCTACACTTAACACTGCATATAGAATTCTTCCACTGCATACGGAATTTTTTATACTATTCGAAGTGAATAATATAAAAAAGATGATAAATAAATCATTTATAGACTTATTATGAGAATTATGAAAACGTTAAGAAAAATTCCAGAATGATACTCGGGCATTACCAATAAGTTCAAAAATGGACGAAACGTTTTCTCAGGCAAAATCATCTCCTTCCTTAATCAGCAATTTATAATCCGCACGTTTTCCATAAATTTGATCTACTCACGAAATAAACAACTGTGCAAAAACATAATTTAGTGACATTATAAAAGGAATTTAATGAGACTTAAGTCAAAATAAAGATGAAACTTACAGCTAAAACGACACATCCTTTTGACGACAAGTTAGCAAAATGTTTGTATGAAATGCACCCATCACCTCTTAGATGATTCACGTAAGTAAAACATACAACATAGTACTGAACACTCAATTTTGCCCTTAAGTAGCTTAATTATTTGTAGGATATATAGATTAGGAGGTCCTTTCTAGGATACACATACAATTGAAAATGGGTGTTCCGAAAGTTCCTAAGAGGAAGAATGCGAGATCAACTTTTAGCCAACATTACTATAGGACACTGCTTAACTTTTAGCCTATATTACTATAGGACAGTAATACACGTTCAGCCTACATTACCATATGACAGTGATTAACATTTAGCCTGTATTACTAGAGGACAGTGATTAACTTTTGCCTAACATAACTACAGGACAGTGATTAACTTTTGTCCTACATTACTATAGCACAGTGATTAACTTTTATCCTACACTACTATAGGATAGTGATTAACTTTTGTCCTACATTACTATAGGACAGTGATTAACTTTTAGCATACATTACTATAGGATAGTGATGGCGAACTTTCCTAGCCCGGCGTGTCAAAATTCGGAAAAGTCCTAGCTAAACTCTAGTGCCGTGCCACATACAGAATCATCCGTCTACCAAGAATACACTCGAAAGCACCTAACGTAAGCACAGCGCATGGACAATGACGAGGTCGGTTTTCAACAGACAAACAGTTTTGCATTATGAAATATTTTGTTTCCGTCGACAACTCTGGTAATGCATGTGCATGTCACCCAAAAGGGGCTCGTCTGTCACTTGTGTCAGTCGTGTCATAGGTCCGCCATCACTGCTATAGGAATTTCCTGCGTCTATACCTTCGTGACATATCAGCAAATTACTAATTAAAAAATACTAGAATTATTGTATCTTTAAAACAGTCAGCAATGGGTGCTAAATTTCCTGCAGACGTCTGCTTAAAAAAAAAAAAAAAAAAAAAGGGTACTGTTGTTATTATCATGAAGGATTCTTGTTTGGAGTTGTTTGGAGGAGCTTCTAATTTGTGAACTACTCCGTCAACCACATACGATGTCTTCTGTTCATTCCTATTTACGAACTTTCCATGTGCTTCTTTCAAGATCGTATAATCGGGAATACACAGTTGTATAAGGATCGAAATTTTGAAACATAACCTCTGCCAATCAAAGCATTGAAATGTTGAAATTCTACACGAATCATTGCAATTTGTATTTAGAAGACGGCTACAACGGTTAACCTTAATCATTAGATTAATTCCCATCATGCGTCCAAGACCACACAAAAGGATACGGCTGAAATGATTGCGTAAAACAAAGATTCGGAGCCGCCCGTATCTATCAACAGACCAGAAAACAGCTAGTCTGTCCTAAAGCTGTTCCTCCTAATCACTATTACGAATCGTTACCTCTTATTCGAGCAGCTGCAAGAGACACACGAAGCATACGGAACAGTGCTTGTTAAAAAAAATAAATAAAAGGGATTTAGCAGGGGAGGGAAAAAGTAGGTCGGGAAAGAACTGAGTACTAATGCCTTGTGTTTTGGGACTCATACCCCACAGAAATACTGCTAGCGAGTTGAGATTGTACTGTCTTTCATTAAGAATTCAGTTGAACGCCTATTAAGTTTCGGTGCCGGGGAATGGCAACGGGTGTGAATGCCAAGCACGCATTCGAGCAGTCATTTAGGAAGGGGATTTCAGAGGGAGGGAAAATGGAAAAGGGGGGTTAGATGAGAAAGAAATCAAAGCTGTGGTTAGATTCAGACACTAGCACAAATTATTTGGTAGTTCCCTCCCTCCCCATTTACATTTTCCATCCCTTTCCGAGCATGTGATAAAAGCTTCAAAGGAAGGGAGGGGCGCGGAAAGAATTATTATATAAATTTTTTCATACTTGTTGAAGAGATCGTTTAAATTGGAAATTTGAATTTTTGATCGCCAGATATAAATTTGACATATTAACAACATCCACATTTTTCCTAAAATTTCGATTCATTTATTCCACTTACGCAGTAAAATATTTAAAGGTTAAAAATTATACCTAACACATATAAAATGAAATCAATATAAAAATAATAAAAGTCCCAATTATATAGTTAGAAAATTTATTTGAAGTAATACAAACTAATTTACTGTTAAAAATTCAACAATGTTACACTACGATAAAATAGTGCGATAAGTAAATAACCTTCCTTGATAAATACAGTAAAATTTATGATGATATTTGAGAGAAGATATATATTAACCCAAAGGGCAGGGCTATTAATTTTGTTTTGGCATTTTGCGTTCAAAATTTAAGAGTCAGTTTCACTTTTCAAATTGTTGCCACCAAATATTCTCGTCTTGTGTTAAAGAAATTAAATAATGAAGAATCTGCATAAATGTGTATGTATGTTTCTCGCATTGTGATAAAACAACGGTACCAAGAACCATCAAATTTTGAAAAACGCAATCCTCCAAAGAATACGGGCATCTGGAAGCACCAATTTAGAATCTGGAATTTGTTTTATTATCGATTTCATATTTTGTAACAATTTAACGAATTTTTGAATAACGTACTCAACAATTTGAAAGCGAGCAATGGCAACATTGAACGAAAAAAAAACAAAACATTTGTTATCTCCAACGCGCGAGATTGTGTATCGGAAATTCTACAGATATGCTCATTTTAAAATTACACTCATGTCCATAAATTAAGGATAATGCAAAATCAGGCAAAGGAAGAGTTAGAAGCAAAACAAATTTGACTTATTTGTAAAGCTTTTTTATTAAACAAAAAGTAAAGAGCAAAAAAAGATGCTATATGTTTCGTATTATTAAAAAAATTAGCGATTTTTTCTCCCTGGAGCAAATTACTAAAAAAAAAAAACTATTTACAAAAAAACAATATTACATGGTTGGTATGATTGTTAATACATCGTATGTCTCCCAGACGATGCAATACAGTCCGTACAACGCCTAGGCATGCTGAGTATAAAATTATCGATCTGATCCTGGGGGATATTACACCACTCAAAAAGCAATGCTCTCCGAAGTTCCGGTAGACGGGCTGCAACTCGTCGGCCAAGCATGTCCCACACGTGCTCTACTGGATTCAAGTTCGGTGAGAATGCTGGCCAGTCCATACGGGTGATATCCTCCGATGTTTGCAAGGAGAGGACGGGCGTTGTCATCCACAAACACGAATTGTGCACCCATGGCGCTCCGAAACAAACGTACATGTTGTTCCAGAATGACGTCCCGATCGATTTGGCTTGTCATGGTTCCAATTTGAACATGCAGGTCAGTTCTGGAACCCAGAATAGTTCCACCTCAAACAAGCACTCCTGCACCACCGTAACGGTGTCGTTCAATGACGTTTTCTTGGTGGTAACGGGTACCTGGAGCTCTCCATATGAAAGTCCGGCGAGAATCAGACTGCAAGCTAAATCCGGACTCGTCGGAAAACATCACACAAGCCCACTGTTGCGGTGTCCACAATGCATGCTCCCTACTCCAGACTAACCGCAGGCGACAGTGAGTTGTAGTAAGTGGTACGCATCTGACAGGTCTACGAGCATATAGACCAATCTGCCCTAAGCGTCTGTACACGGTCTGCCGTGAAATTGTCGTACCAGTGGCTGAAGAGCTGACGAGACGGGTCTGAGGCTGTGCTCCGCCTGTTTTTTTTTGGCAGTAACTACCAAATACCGGTCCTCATTCGGCGTTGTAACTCTGGGGAGACCTGTGCTGTAACGTCTACTCACATTACCATCATCTTGGAGTCGTTGCCAAAGCCTGGAGATGACACTCTGGCAATTCCAAGTTCGTCTGATACTTCTAGTTGGATACGCCCACATTCCAGACGACCGATAATTCTACCACGAAAAAAATCATCGAAATGCGTCCTTTGTGTCATAACTATTCGGTTATTGCACTGAAATGCTTATAAAGCGCCTGCGAACAATTTTACTTCTTTGCCTGTATTCCTTATACACTCTCGCCATTGTGACGTACCATCGGTGTCATCTGGTTACTTCCTGAAATTTGCATATGATTCTTGAAGATGTGTGTAGTGACTGTACAGGTGATATATTTATTTTAGAGTTCGATTTTCGCGTGACTCCGAATTATCCTTAATTTATGGACATGAGTGTATTTTGCCATATTGCTGAACTGAACTTTATGGTTTAAGTGTGAAGAACTGATATTTAATAAATAAAGGTACCACACAAAAGGTTAAAAAAACGCTACTTTGGGCGTAATGGAAAATTCGTTATTTATACTTGTTAATTGAAATTACATTCGCTTACCCATCTTAAAATGCTTCGAAATGAAATGTTTATTTTTTAGCTCTCCTTATTCATTTTCATCACTAAGAAACTTCATTTCGCCAAAACTGTCCATCTAAAATACGTTTTTAATGCGCTCGAATGTGTATATATGTGCACATACATTATTAAAAACTGAAATGAACTATTTCTTATTCCTAGGCCTCCCTAGTTGAACTACAGTAGTTAATAAGAGCAATAAGAAATTCAACATGATCGATCATTCGAATCTCTTAAGCTTATAAACGAATAAGTTGGATTACATCGATGGAGCATAAAATAATTTTAATTCTTACAAACCTATAAAAACCAGAAAACCCCTTTAACTAGGTACATTCTTCTTGCTATATTATAAAAAATTCTGCTCGCATCATTTTTAATTAGAAGCCCCGATAACTGCCTCTAAAAATTAAAGTTTCCAAATTATCACACATCTGTTTACTTTTCCATAACATCCCATATTCCTTCTACAATTATTATTCTAATAATAAAAATTGAGCAAATGTTCTCATCAAAATAACTAAGGTTACAGTTTTAATGATGCCATAGCATAACCTCCCTAGGAAAATGCTCGAAAATGTTCAGTTCTTTAAATAAATTCTCTACTTCTGATCCAGCAAAGAAACTGAAGTTTTCTCGATGCAACGTACACCTTGCACAGGAAAAAAGAGAGGCGTGGTGTATTTAATTATGGCAAAGCACACGAGGGCTATCTGCCTAAAGGGAGGGATGCCTTTCGTGGAGGACTTTCTAAGGGAAACTGGCTCGTATACACGTTACACATGGGGAAAACCACGAAAACGCCCATGCAGCCAGCCCGTTCGCGGGATTCGAACCTCGGACCGAACTACCAGTGTTCAGCGTCTTTACCGCTCGGCCGCTGGTGGGCTCGGAAAAAAGAGAGGAACAGTTCCGTATCTCATGTTCTACTGGGCCGATAGACGAAATTTAACTTGCGTTCTACACGCCTCGAAATCGCTACTTATGTATTAGATTTATATATACCATTGTATTAATATAGGTACTTGATACAAAAACGGTCTTTTTCTGAAATGGCATTCCGATTTTTCCCCATTTCGATTCCACGACTCAAATTATACCCAAATATTAAATGTCGTAAAATCTGGTGAAAAACTTACCAAAAAATTTATCTTGGCGCACTTTTCTTCCCCTTTGCGCCAAGAAAAATTCACTTGGCGAACTTCTTAATTTATAGCAACCTATTTTCCTTTCCCTTTTTTCATTGTGCACGAACGGAAACAAAGATGCATCATTCCTTCTTTCAAATAAATTTAAATTTAACAAAGTGCGTGAAGCCCATTGGCGATATTATCGCTTATAACAAATACGAGAAATTTTAGAAAAACCCTAATATAAAAATTCGTGTGTATCTTTCGCAATTATTAATAAAATAAATCTAATTTTTTATAGGTATACCTAGAAATACATCTACTTCAAGACGATGGTCAAAATTTTTTAGATTATAACCTAAAAACCTTTTCGAATAATTTTTTAAAATTACTAAAAAATACAAATTTAAAAAAAATCGCAAAATAAAACGCATTCCAAATTCGGGCTTCCAGATGCCCATATTCCGACGAAGATGTACGTTATTCGATAGCCGTAGGTACTGTTGTTTTATCACAATGCGAGAAACATACGTACATTCATGCAAATTCGTAATTATTTAATTTCTTTAAATATAACACGGGGCGATAATATTTGGTGGCAACAATTTGAAAAGTAAACCGACATTTATAGCGAACCAACGCAGAATGCCCAAACGAAATTAATAGCCCTTTTCCCCTAACGCCCTTTGGGCTAATAAACTACACATTTTTAAACTATAAAGCATCCTAGTTTCTCTAGACGAATCACTTAAAAATTATTTAGCTTATGCAGTTCACACAGAAAATGGCAAAATTAAGAAAAAACAAAAGATAACTGCAAGAAAAAGAAATCCCAAAATCTGCTTTGTTGCACTGTTCCCATATATCAGCAATGTTCTGGTTTAACACCGCAGCCTCTTGCAACATGTCTCAACAAAACTTTAGAGGATCCACAGACGAAAAGGAACGATGCGCCGAGGTTACAATAATTGTTTTCCGACTCTAGAAAACAAACTAAAACTCAAATTCCACCAAGAAGTCCATGTCATGTCGAAAGACAAAAGTCCGGTCATTAATTGATAAGACAAACGGCAACCTAAGTCCACACTATATCATAAAACGTTTAATCTCAAAGAACACTGACTTATCTTTTCTCCATTCGAAATAACAGTTCCATTGCCTTTCTCTTTTAAAGGGGGCGAGGAAAATGGAACGAAAAGGAAAGAGAAGAGAATGGAAAAATCGCTTCTTGTTGTTATTACAGCGGAAAGAGAAACAATAGTAAGTGGAATTGGTGTCGAAAGCAGGCGCCTTGCGTTTTGATGGGAATTACAGAAAAGTAAAGTTTGGGGGGGGGGGAATAGAAGGAACAGCCAAGTGCCCCTAACCCATACCCGCGCAAAAAACGAAGGAAAAAAAATTAAAGGAAGATACGGTTTTTAGAAATCGATTTCGGACTTGAAACAGACGCGATAGGAATTGGTCGGAAAATAAGTAGACAAAGACAGAATCTTCCCTTTCTATACCTCTGATGTTTCTGGCCACAGGTTTAAAAAACTAAAACAAATAGCAAAATATTGTTTTTGGCTTCAAAAACAACGTCTCCCGAAACGAACGCGAATCTACCACCAGCGATCGATGCACCCAACAGTATACGTCAGGTTTCAAGCGTTACGCACTTCATTTGGAGAAGATCTAATGTTTAGAAATGTACATTTCTTTAAAGTTTAGCAACGCCAATGGATAATTTTTAGATAATTTACAGACGCCGTCCCAAAATCTGATGTCTTGAAAAAGTTTATGTGTTAGTACCCAAAAGCAATAATGTTCCGTAATCAATTTATATAGTTTTAGATTTAGAATGTTATTTACTTTCGCATAACATAATGTAATTGTTTTCATTAATTAAATATAAGATATTACAATAATTCCCTGGGTAGTTTTCGGCAAACATGAATACAGCTTAAGCAAAACAATGACTGTACTTTTAAGCTTGTAGTCCCGTTTGGACAGACTGCGACGTATCTGTAATGTGTCAATTAGGTTACATTGCTTTTTAATAAATATGGAAAATGCTCCTATTTGTTGATAGCATTTTCGACAATAAATCCTACTTTTGAATACATTTTACAGAAAGTACATAAAATTGGAAAAAAAAAAAAAAAAAAAAAAAAAAAATCTGAAAGGTGTCAAATTTTATATTGCGCTCAAAAGCGCCTTTTTTTTTTTTTTTTTTTTTTTTACGGTTTGTGTATTACCTTTATTTATTAAATATCATGTTCTTCACCCTTAAACCATAAAATTCAATTCAACAGCAATATCGCAAAACAATTTTAGAATATCTGTTACACAGTCTCGCGCGCTGGAGATAATCCCCCCCCGTACAGTGTTGCAATTGCTCGCTTCGAAATCGCTAAGTTGCTTAATTCAAAATTCGTTAAAGTTTTACTAAACATGAAATAAATAAAAATACAAATTCCGAAGTCGGGAAAAATGAAGGAAAAAAAAATTAATGGAAGATACGGTTTTTAGAAATCGATTTCGGACTTGAAACAGACGCGACATATTCGAGTGGAGGACTACGTTATGCAAATATTGATGGCTCTAGGTAGCGTTGTTTTATCACAATGCGAGAAACTACATACATTTATGCAGATTCTTCGTTATTTAATTTCTTTAAATATAATGCAGGGCTCTAATATTTGGTGGCAACAATTTGAAATGTGAATCGCCATTTATAGTGGAACCAACGCAAAGTGCCAGAAAGAAATTAATAGCCCTCATGGGCAAATTGCCACTTTGGGCTTAAAAGAACATTCGTTTCAAATTTTTAGCATCACTCCTGTCGTTTCCTGCAGAACAAAAATGGAAGCATTGCAAGACTGAGTGAGAAAATTCCGTTTTAAATGAAATTTTCCCAATATCGAACCGTTTCCCGAATGAATCAATGGCTTACAAGGACAATCCGGTTTTCTCACAGATTTAACTTTAGAAACAAAGTACATCGATTGAGTTAGAGTGGCGAAGAGAATGTTCTTGTTGCACTGAAAATCCATTGTTGAAAGTGGAGAGGTTTGAGGAGTTTCACTGGGAAAGTAAGTCTCTCTTGGAGCTTAAAGTCTGCATGTCACTTTGCGTGATTGACACAATCTGCACAAATTTTGAGCATTATAATGTTTTATTACCATTTTATCGAAAGCCTGAATTTCATACCATTTTTATATTTGAGGAACAAAGTAATTAATACGGAAAATTATTTCAAATGAATACCGCGCTGAAAATTTTGTTGTATGATTTATTATTTAAATTAATCAGTTATTTATAATTTAAGCCTTTACTATAACTTCTCCTTTCCGTTTTCTCACCAGAATGTAAATTCGGTTAGAGAGTATTTTAGCTCTGGTTTTTGGACTCTACAAAAAAGTGTTTCTCTAGCCCACGTGGCATTGTTACGTAGTTCCTGCCAGTTCTGATAAGTTCGTAATTATTCGGCTTTGCGTCATTGCTGCCGACATTTCAACAATCACATTGGTTAGAGTTGAGCCAACTTAGGTTTAAATTTAATTGCGTAGTCTTTGACAACTCATCTACGCTTTAAATTTGAATCTGACAATTATTTTATGTCACTATGTGAATGCTGACATTCACCGGAGAACGTCGACATTCTCCAAATTTCAGTCTTTCACGGTAACATTAACATATCGTACGAAGGATTGGACGGGATTGTTCAGATTAAAGCAAAGCAGTCAGTGGTTATCTGCCTAAGAAACGGGAAATCCGTAATGAATGGTCAACTCTTACATGGAAACTGGCTCGTATTCATGTTACTTAAAAAGACAATTATTTTATGTCACTATGTGAATGCTGACATTCACCGGAGAATGTCGACATTCTCCAAATTTCAGTCTTTCACGGTAACATTAACATATCGTACCAAGGATTGGACGGGATTGTTCAGATTAAAGCAAAGCAGTCAGTGGTTATCTGCCTAAGAAACAGGAAATCCGTAATGAATGGACAACTTTTACATGGAAACTGGCTCGTATTCATGTTACTTAAAAACCATGAAAACTCCCATGCAGCGGGATTTGAACCCGAACGAGTCGAATTACTAATGTTCAGGATTTTACCTTACCATCGAAAAATTCTAAAAATAATCGAAATTTAATTCGAACTAATTCTAATTAATTAACACTGAAAAATTCTAAACCTAATTCTGGTAATAAAAAATTCTACAGTGACACCCGAACTAAGGTGGTGGACGATAATTCGTCATCACCAGGATTTGGCGACTGGGTCCCCACATCCCCACTCGCCCTTTAAAAGGGGTAATATATGATGTATTTCCTCCCTTCTGTCCGCATACCTTCGTGGTGTAACTAGAAGCCCACTCGACGCGTAATCCGGCGTTCGAATACTAGCGAGAGCGCTGAACCTTTTTCTAGTCTCCAGCATCCAAAAAAAAAATCTAATGACTCTACAAGTGGCGCCCGAACTAAAAGGTGGTGGACGATAATTCGTTACCACCGGGATTTGGCAATTGGTCCCCCATATCTGCAGTCGTCCTTTAAAAGGGAGAATATAAAAGGCACTTTCTTCCTCCTTTCTGCATGCTTTCGTGATATAATTGGAAGCATGCACGGCACGTATACGGGGATTCCAGGGTTCGGCAAAGGTATTACGGATTTCTTGGTTCCTGACATCGAAAAATTCTAAAATGACTCTACAGTGGCGCCCGAACTAAAAGAAAGATAATTCTAAATGAACTAAATGAACGATAATTCGTCACCAGCAGATTTGGCGAATGGGTCCCGTCATCATCCCCAGTCGCCCTATAAAAGGGGAAGTATATAAAGTTTCCCCCCCTCCCTCCTTTCCTCATGATTTCGCGTAACTTAAAAACAGACTCGACGCGTATTCGGGAGGTCTGGTTTTAGAGTTCAGGCGAGGGAACTGCTCATGTTTCCAGCATTAAAAAAAAAAAAAAAAAAAAAAAAAAAACTAATGACTCTACAATATAGTCCATTCATTTACATTTAATCAGCTATACCAGTAAATGCTTTCCTTTGAGGACATACAATGAGGTTCGCATTTGGCTCATCTGGTCCTGAAACAGCACTAGACAGCACTTACAACTATGTTCCTGAAAAAGTAATTCCAATGCTTTAATATGATTGGCGGTACTTTAAGCATGATTACAGATTATAAGTTGCTTTCAGTACTCTAAGCATGATTGATGGACACAAGCAAAAACAGACGAGGTAAACGTAAGAAATTATTCTGTTAAAAGAACAAAAAAAAAAAAAAAAAAAAAAAAAAAAACAATATCGATCCAACTTTTGAGATGCGATCTTCAACTGCTTTTCCGAAAATCGTTGGCTTCGGGAAAGCATGCAGAATTCGGATGGGACATAAGAGAAGCGGATCGAAAGGGTAGACACCCCCTACCCAGACGTAACTAGGGATAAAAAGTCAACTGACTACAAACTTCGATCTTGGAGAGAAATATAAACAAAATAAAAAAGCGGTGGAGAAGAAACAAAATTCCCTACCTTTATATTATTCCCTTCTTTTGATGGGAAGAGAGAGGGGAGGGGGATAAAAAAGATGAGACAGTCAGAGCACCTTAGCGTGGCGCCTGCCATTAGACGAGCACGAAAAGACAAGCTAACAAAAAACACGCAAATGCACACCACGCAATGATGATGATGATGATCACTAGAGCTACAGTGATCAGAGTTGAAGGGAGGAGACGGAGGCTAGGGGACGAGGGGGTGATCGACTACCAGCACTAAAAATGCTCTACGTTTGAGTAGCGTTCTTCCTGGCTGGCTGAGACATGCACGATGTAACTTTTTAGATGCATTTTAAAGGGTGGAGATGGGGATCATATATATACTGAAGAAATAACATTTTCGGATCGTAATAGATGAAAAGCCAAAGAATAAACATAAAGAAATTCATCTTACTACCAAATACCATACTATCGTAAATGTTAAATTACGTATGAAAAGTTAATTTTAATGTTAAAAAAAGTTTATACGGATATATATATAATTACTTATAATTTTAAATAATTTGGTAATATGTTTATTAGAACGTTTCACAAATTGCATATATATATTTTCTTGGCCAATATGTATTCAATACGACATACTACTTCTAAAATTATATAATTTAATAAATAACGTTTTGTGTGAATTAACGACATGTTTTTAAATTGATTCTCCTCTTTGCATTTACCGATCAGTTTTAAAAAATTTTGTAAATATGTCGAATTAGAATGCGTCGGGGAATTTCTCTAGTATATTTTTAAATTTTTAATTTAAATCCAAAAGCATTAGTCAGGCACGTTAGGTCCAAAAACGAAGTCAGGTGCAAAGACCCCTCAGTGTTGACCAAAGGAAGCCAAACCCTCAAGGACAACCTTCGATATCTGACCATGTAGCGTCCCCACAACCAAGAAGTAGACATCATGGTACCCTATGGTCTTGCGGAGCCTGAACCTACCACCGAACAAACGATGGTTTAGTCCTCTTGACCATGTAGCGTTCCTATAACCAAGGGTCAGACAAGACAATACCATATGGTCCGAGCCGAGCCTGAGCCTACCACCGAACAAACGATGGTTCTAGTCCTGTTGACCATGTAGCGTCCCCATAGCCAAGGAACACACAAGACAGTAGTACCATGTGGTCCCAGCACAGCCGGAACCTACCACCGAATAAACGATGGTTCTAGTCCTGTTGACCATGTAGAGTCCCCACAACCAAGGGGCAGACAAAACACAGGACCATGTGGTCCCAGCCCAGCCTGAACCTACCACCGAATAAACGATGGTTCTAGCCCTGTTGACCATGTACCGGCCCCACAACCAAGGAGCAGACAAGACAGTACCATATGGTCCCAGCCCAGCCTGAACCTACCACCGAATAAATGATGGTTCTACTCCTGTTGACCATGTAGCGTCCCCACAACCAAGGGGCAGACAAAACAGTACCATGTGGTCCCACCCCAGCCTGAACCTACCACCGAATAAATGGTGGTTCTAGTCCTGTTGGCCATGTAGCGTCCCCTCAATCAAGGGGCAGACAAAACAGCACTATACGGTCCCAGCCCAGCCTGAACCTACCACCGAATAAACGATGGTTCTAGTCCTGTTGACCATGTACCGTCCCCACAACCAAGGAGCAGACAACACAGTACCATATGGTCCCAGCCGAGCCTGAACGTACCACCGAATAAACGATGGTTCTAGTCCTGTTGACCATATAGCGTCCCTACAACCAAGGGGCAAACAAGACAGTACCATATGATCCCAGCCAAGCCTGAACCTACCTCCAAATAAAAGCTGGTTTTAGTCCTCTGAAGACTTACATTTCCCTTAGAAGTCGAGTTTGTCTAGATACTGAGCCAAGCAGAATGCCTGGACAGCTTCCAGTCGGCCCCCAGGGGGGTGGCCGGGGGGAAGCCATTCAGAGTCGGGTAAAGTGTCTGTTCACACCGGAACATGGTGAAAAATTCCTATCCATAATCAAAACAATTTCATCTATCGCAGAAGACGACGACCATTCTTATCAGAAATTGGGAAGAATATTCTGCCTAAACAATATACAGTTTTTGTGTTATGGGTTATTTAATTTTAAAACCTACATTTGACTTTTGAAGAGCATTTTGAAAGAGAAACAACAATGTTATGCAAAAAATAAGTAAACAAACCATAACATAAACAACGATGCGGCATTTAAAATTCGCAATTAAAAAAAAAAAGAAGAAGAAGAAATGGGGGGGGGCTAAATTAACGCAAGACGAGGACACATTTGCTTCTATTTCTGGGCATATATTAAAGAAGAAGGCCCCCCAAAAAATCTGATTACTTTCTCAATGAAGCCTTAAAACTCGGGGAGAGAAGAGAATTTTGATAATGGCTTTATAATTGTTTCAAAATGGGCAATTATCAAGGGGAAAGCGGAGATAATTGGGCTTAATTGCCAGCAAATAAAGCACCGTGCGCGTGTGAACGTGGCTGAAACGCGAATATTTCTTCCCCAAATAAAAAAAAAGGGGAAAATCTCGTGATTGCTAATTTATGAATATCTATCTCGCCCCCCCCCTCCGTCCGCTACCTTCTCATCTTATCTGAAACGCAAATAAGCCTGAGTGATGATGTAGGTACGGAATTTGATATGGAGGAGATAGCGCGATGATTGAGCCAAAAGAATACCAAAATTATAAAAGTATTCATAAATGATTCGATGATGAAAACTTTTTTATACAATTTTTTAATATTTAATGCGCTTTCTTATCTCTAAGCCACATTTTGCTTTATTATCTTTTGAAATCAGATCATCGATGTTAGCTAAAAATAAAAATATATCGGTAAGTCGCGTTATTTCGGATTGGATTATTTGTTCCTAGCTAGTACACATAGGCCTAAAAACTGAATGAAACCCCATGCAACCCGTCCTTTCCACCACCAGGATCAGAAACACGGGTGAAATTACCAGCATTTCGCGGCTGCAGCCACTCGTAAGCCACCGCTATTTTGAACCAGCTGTTAAAGATAGCAACTTTATTTAGTAAGAATAGTATGTAGAGTCAGTAGTTTTTTTTTTTTTTTTTTTTTTTTTTAAAGCTGAAAGTGCCTTAGCACAGAAGGGCTATTAGTATCAACGCGGCATTTTCAATCGCTTCCCGACAGATGTCCGTTTCACTTTTGAGCTTTTTTGCCATAAAAAATTATCGCCCTATACATATTTATTATATCATTTATGTTTCTCGCGCTGTAAAAAACAGCGGTACATAGACACATCATATTTTGAATAATATAGTCCACCCCAGTGCCGCCACCTGGAAGACCGAATTTGGAATTCGTTTCATTGGTCTACTTCATATTTTGTAAAACTTTAACGAATTTTTGATTATGAAACACAAGGACTTCAAAGCGAGTAGTGGTAACTCTATTCGGAATAAAATATTTTTTATCTCCAGCGCGCGAGACTGTTTATCAGACATGCTGTTTTTGTGGAGCAATTAATAATGACCTCCGCATCCTTACCTCCGCAGCTTGGATTACACTTTATTAAGGTAAGAACTTTAATTCTGTTTTATTCATCTGCTCGTCTCGATTTAGCGAAGTTGTAACCGTAAACAAAAATGAACCACGAATACCTTCAATAGTTTTTACATATATTTTAATGGGCGTTAGCACAAATGCGCTTGAAATAGGTCTGTTTGTTTTTTGAAAGAGTAAACGTGAAAAATGTGCAATGCCTCGCCATGACTCGAAACCTGGGCCTCTCGAATACGCGCCGAGTATGCTTCTAATTATACCACGAAGGCTTGCGAAAAGGGCGGGGATACTTAAAAAATTGCACTTGAACAAATGCAGAATAACACTTGAAAAATGCAAAATTAATACTTATAAATGCAAAATTTAAAGAAAACATTGAAGGAAAGATCTTCTAGTAACTTAGGTTTGGATTTCTTCGTTCGGAATTTGTTTTTTAAATCAGAGGTCATTTCAAATCGGTATCTGCTCAATTAATTCCAAAAACATGGTCCTCAAATAAAACGCTGGTCTTCAAAAGAGTTGATACTCTGCAACATCCGCCAGTCGTGGCTAATAAATTTCACACTTGAATTCTATTTTATGTTCAGAAGTTAATCATTGTAAAGAGGCTATAACTCGCCAAAAACTGAATTTCGGTTCTGTGGATAGTCGTGAGGCGCTAACAATATACAGGGTGTATCAGTACAGCGTTGACAAACTTTCAGGAAAGATAGAACACACCTAGGCGAAGGGAAATCACATAGCAATGCATGGTCGGAAACGCTTTCCTGGCGCGGTAATGACGAAACGAAACGCAAAAAAGGAAAGACACAAACGGTGAGACAAAACATTGTATTTTATTATGTTTAGTACAGCAGCAACCTGCATATAAGCACAAAAACAAACAGCAATCGTCATTAAAAAAGGTGTTCGAAATTACGATCCCGGACCGGGATGCAAGCCTCACATCTCCGTATAGACAATCCGTATCAGGAATGGAAGATGCATGACGCGCGGTTCCTGCATCACGATCCGGGTCGTAATTTCGAACACATTCTTTGATGATGATCGTTGTCTCTTTATGTTGCTGTTTCTTTGGCTATCTTGTACTCCGAATAATAAACATGTTTCCACTGTAAATGCTCGTGTCCTTTATTTCTTGACTTTCGTTTCGTCACTACCGCGGCAGGAAAGCGTTTCCAACCACGCATTCCTATGCGATTTCACATCGTCTAGGTGTAGTCTATCTCTCCTGAGTTTGTCTACGCTGTACTGATACACTCTGTATAGCTCTAAATACTTTCCATCACAGAATATATGAGCTTACTTTAATGCTTCTTAAAAACCTAGAATTGTTTCACAAAATTTACACAACAAGTTTGGAAACAAAACTGCGAAATTAAATTTGCTGTTGAACATAAAAATTTTTTACGCACCCCCCCAAACAAAATCTGGGGTATCAGTTATTTGCATTACGTTTTTAACATTCAGAACGTCCACATTATTTTTTAACATTAAAAAAAAAAAAAAAAAAAAAAAAAAAACAGAGAGAGAGAGAAATAGACAAGCGCATTTTAGACGTTAACTTTGGATCTGACATTTATGGATAAATATATATATATATATAAAGCGCGTATATTTCTGCTTACTTCAAAACCCTACGTACATTAAATATGATTTAACTCGACGAGAATAAACGGTCAGTGGACACTTTAAAAGCAAAAACTCAACCCTCTAGTAATTATAGATCAATATTTTCTATCCTCCGTTTTTTAAACCAAAAATCGCAAATAAAAGCTTCCCGATTTCAATTTTGTGCAGCAGTCAGTTTGAAGAAAAAGAGACTCCCAAATCATCGTATTATAAGGAAAGAAGGGATAGGGGGATGCGAAATGAAGAAGCACGGGAGGAAAACCAAAGTTGCCATGGCAACCGTTGTTAACCCAGTCTCCGTAGCAACTGCCAGATAAATCCTCTTATCTTCACTCCACAGAAATGTTCATTTTTTACGCCACGCGGATAGGGTCAATCCAGGGTCTACACGCACGACCACCTGTGGACGCCATTTCTGGTCTTCCCAAGAAGTTAACTCACGCACTCAAGGCAGAATAAGTATGTACACAACAGCGCAGGCAAAAGATTTGTGCTGAAAACAATGAATACTATGTAAAATACTGTGTTTACATAAGAAAACACAGCATTTTAAAAATTATCAGTTAAGTGCAAACTGATAATTTGCACTTTCCCAGAAGAGAAAGTAAAACAAAGCGAGTAAGTATAACGGAGATTTCTGCCCCCCCAATTAACATCATTACATGTCCTACGTACAAAGAAAAACTCACCTACAAAGCAAAACAATTTTTTTTTTCAAAATTTTTAATTAATAAAATTAAAAGAATTTTTTTTTAAAGTTTCAGATTTTAAATTACGTTCAAAGTGGCGTTTTTTTAACGTTTTGTGTGTTACCTTTATTATTAAATATCATGACTTAAATTATAAAATTCAATTCAACAGCAATATCGCAAAATAATTTTAAAATGAGCATATCTTTAGAATTTCCGATACACAATCTCACGCGCTGGAAATAAAATCCTTTTTTTTTTCCCCTTTTCTTCCGTATAGTGTTGCCATTCCTCGCTTTGAAATCGTTGACTTTGTTAATCAAAAATTCGTAATGTCTGATAAAATATGAAATCGGTAATAAAATAAATTCCAAAATTGGGCTTCCAGATGCCCATATTTGCTGTAGGATTACGTTATTCAAAATTTGATGACTCTAGGTACCGTTGTTTTATCACAGTGCGAGAAACATACATACATTTATGTATATTTTTCATTATTTAATATCTTTAAATATAATACAGTGCTCTAATATTCGGTGGCAACAGTTTGAAAAGTAAATCAACGCAGAAAGTGAATCGACGCAAAATGCCAAAACGAAATTTTTGCCCTTTTGAGTTAACAATAATAATAACAATAATAATAATCTAAAAGCTTTCAGATTTTACGTTACGCCCAAAGGGATTTTTTTAACGTTTTGTGTGTTACCTCTATTTATTAAATATTATGTTCTCCGTTGTTGTTGAAATATTCAAAGCATATCTGCAAATATTAATGGCCCATTTAAAAGACTATGAAAACTGACTGCGACACAGAACTGTAACGGTGCAATTATGTCATCAATATATACATACTAAGTAGTATGTTCAACGGCCGAAGGATATGACAAACGTAAAAACAGCCCCCTCCCCCCCTCAAAAAAAATAACTGTACAGAGACTTTTCAAAAATTCAATATTTTAGCAATTCTTTTCGCGAGAAACTCAATTCGTTACCATGCTACACTGAAAGAGATGCTGCTCAATTCTTTAAGACATTCTCAAAGTTTGAAGTTCCCAGCTGCTGATACGATCTCGTCTGATAATGAAATGCTGATCATTATCATTTATTTCCTTTTTTGGGAACAGAATTTTGTGGCTTTGAAAGTAAGTACGAGAATCGTAATCTTCATCGAAATCTGTGCATTCCTGTTAAAGGAATTAGAATCGATCATCAGTTTGTTGCATAATAACTTGTTCGGATAAGCGTAATCTTATCCGAACGTCACATGTCACAGTTCAAAATTCTTTTGTTAAATCAAAAACAAAATCTGATGTGTGCGCCACATGATTTCCTTGTACGGAATATTAAATTATACACACTTTTTGCTGCATTTCATTTGAACTTATTTCCTCGAATTTCGAGATATATTTCTCATTCAATTAATTCAGTTCTCACTTCGCGGCAAGCCAAAAATACATACAACGTCAACACACCTTCATTAAAAATTGAAAAATACAGAAAAACATAAAACACCAAATACAGTTAAAACAATTTTTACAATTAAAATTACAGTTTCTTCGCAAAAACAAGCAACCCGGCCGGCGGGCAACAAGACAGATTTTTCGGTGCACAAAAGTTAAAGTTAAATTTTGAGCCCACTCGGCAAAAAGACACAGAAGGTGCAAAAACTGACTTCACTGTTCTGGTAAGTTTCAAATGCAAACAAATATGGCTGCTATGCTAAACAAAAATTAGACTTAGCCGCACTTTACCAATTTTTAAATTGCTGATAATTCTACAACTATTGCATGCAGATTATTAACCCCTTCGCGCCGACTGTCACGTATACGTGCCAGCAACGAACGCACTTACCTACCGGCCGACACGCAGGCGTGCCAGAGGATTGTTCCATTCTCTACCGACTGTCACGTATTTGTGCCAGTACCTTGGAACGTTTTTCAAACTATGATTTCTGCCACAAGATGGCACTGTATGTCCATATGGTTTCAGATACATGTAAATTAGACCTTCTACTCGAAATGAGAGAAGCATGACTCACGTACACGTGTTTTTGATTATATAAACAAACGGGGAAATAAATGTTTCCCAATGGCGTGATTTATGACGTCTCTTTAAATCGCACTTTATTCGCACGTGGTAGTTGTTTACTGTAAGTAGAGAAGTTTTATTTGCTCTAAAGCGTTGGGTATTTCGGTTTACAGTTCAGTTTTTAGAAAATAATTAGATCTTGTTAGACGTGAATTCTTTGTTTTTACCGTTGCAATGTCGAAGCGTCGAAAATGTTTAACAGAGCATGAAATAGCAAAAATGATGCAAAATATTTCAGATATTGATTCTGAAATTCTGATATTCTGATATTCATTCTGAAAGATTAACTGAAAGACATTTTCCAAAACTTTGTTCAGAAGAGACTGATAAGAAAATGAGACGACGATGCTTCGTTTGTTCACATTCCCGTGAAAAATCCTCCAAAACGGCAAATGAGTTATTACTAGTTTAAGGAATGTAACGTAGGACTGTGTGTAGATCCCTGTTTTCAAATTTTTCATACGAAAAGAGAATTTTAAGTAATATATTTAGTTTTCAGACGTATAATGTTAAAATTCATAAAATGGTGAGTAATTAAAATAAAATGTGTAAAATATGCATTTAAACAAGAAATAAGGTAATTAAAGTATATATATAAAAATATCTATAAAGCATAAGCCGTTTAAATACTCTATAGAGCATTATTAAATAATGCATTGATACTTCGGAAATTTCATGGATTTAGGCTTAGTAGCAAAAAAGCCCCCGGCCTGAAGAGACGCTCGCGTAAGACACTGCCGGCCTCAGCGATAAGCGCGCGTTTTCGCTACCCGGCTCGAAGGGGTTAAAGACATAAAAACCTCAACCGGAAGTTAAGAACAACATAATTCAATCATTTTTAAAGCAAAAAATGCGCAGTTTACTAACATGTATATATATATATATATATATATATATATATATATAATGAGCTCATTGAATTTAAATCAGTTTTATAATTCGTTTGGGAAAAGGAGTCCTTTAAACATCGTTAAATTGCATTCGATAGCGGTCAAAATGGATATTTTTGTTGAAATATGATAACCGGAAATTTTCGTGGTAACAATACTTCCTTTACTTTACAAGGAAGTAATAAGGTTGACAAGGCGAAGAAGTGTTTTCTAAAGCAAAATATTTGCTTTCTTTAACAAGCAGACGATTTCTTTTTTTAATTCCGAGAATTTAAAAACAAGATTTGTCTCATTCTACACCAGTAACAACATAAACTCAGAAGAATAATTGAAATTTAGAAAAATTGAATCAAAATAAATTTTCTCCTGCCACAAGATAACAAAATTTACACATTGAACAGTACAGAAATAAAAATAATAAAAAACCTCACGTCACCTTTTCAGACAGTTAAAACAATCCTGAATGTCTCAATTACGTTACACTGAAAACACGCAAAACTAATTACCTGCAAAACATATAAAACGATAAACATTAGAAAACGTTTTTTCTGTTTTCATTCGAAACGAGTCATAATAAACTAGTTTAACACAGATTTTTAGAAAAATGTTTCAACGACGAAGCTGCTTTTAACATCCTACTTTTTTTAGAAGCCGACAAGAAACACAAACATCTCTGCACAAACGATGAAAAATCGTTTGGCAGAAGAGCATAACACTAAAGGTTTTATAGGTCCCTCCCGAGCATTAAAAGTCAGAATTAAAACGCAAGAAAACTAAATTACAGCCTCACATGAAAGAAAAATCGATTAAAATATTCCTGCGTGAAAGAGACTTGTTTACGGGAGCAAAGCTTGGGAAAAAATAAACTTTTATAGCATTTAAAAAGTATGGTTGATGTATTACTGACTGATTTAAATTTCTTTTAAATAGTCAAACACAGCAAACGGGAAATGAAATGGAGGATAGTTACATTTATCAAACCTTTAACAATTCATTTATTTTTTTTCACGTCTGTAGAACTTTTTTAATATTTGTTCCCATAACAGCAAAGTTTCGGAAGAAGTTTAAAGAAAAAATAAAATCATTATTTTCAACACCAAAGCAGAACTCTGTAGCGAATATTTTACCATTTTATGACTAGAGCCTTCAGATAGGTAATAAGATAGAATAATAATCATATACAAGTCTAAGATATAGCCACTACTGTAACAAATGGATACAGATTTAAAGCAAGGGCTCAAGGAAAAGAGAGTACAAATTAAAAAGCAAAATTTTAGAACAAAGGAAGCACCTGAAACAAGATCAGGAGGATGAAGGTAACTAACTATCTTCAAATAAAAATTATTTAAATTAATAACTACTAATTTAAATAATTTTTATAAAGGTTTAAATAATTTAAAAAAATATTTAAACCTTTATAAGGCGTAGTAGCTTATTAAGATCAGTAGTAAGCCCAGGTACCTACGCGGCGGAAGTGACGTCACAAAAAAGGAGGTGTGGCCGCCGCCATCTTGGATCACGTCACAAACGGAAGTGGTGCATTGGAATGACGTCATCAAAGTTTTGTTTTTATTTTGTGGCAATGACACTTTTTTAAAAGTTTTTATTCAAATCATATATTTTCAAAGTTTTATTTTTTATCAAAGTTTTATCAAAGTTTTTTGTGGCAACGACGATTTTTTCCGATTTTGTGGCAACGAAGATCTATGAACATATAACTAGTAAAACACTCCGAGTATTTTTCTTTGTCTCTTTCCAAAAGAAAAGCAGTACAACCTGGCAACCAAGACAAAAAAGGTAAGAACACAGCAGAGGTTCCTCCTCCTCCCGACCAAACATTCCTAAGCTTGAGAAAGACGGAATGAGGGAATAAGAGAAGCAGACAAATTCATACAAAAGAGGATGCCGCGTACAGCTGCATGATATATAGAGCGATGCATATTAGATCCCTGCAAGAAGTAAAGCCCTCAGGGGGACTAAACTCATCGTTGCAGTTAGATTTCTTTGGCAGCCGTACGAGAATATTCCGTTAACACAAGCCCATTTCTTATTTTGTGAACACGATTCCAAGCGATAGTCATTACAAAGGAGGGGGGAAGAGAGAGAAGGATCGGTTTTTATTTTATGCGGTTTTTACAGTCTGATGTCTTTAAGAACTAAGACATCCAGAAAACATGCTAGGTAAATATTTGATTATTTTCCGTTGGAAGCAGAATCAAAATCTGCTGAGAAAAATTCTCAAAAAAAAAAAAAAAAAAAAAAAAAAAAAACTGAAATGTTTCAGATTTTAAATTACGTCCAAAGGGGCGTTTTTTAACATTTCGTGTGTTACCTTTCTTTATTAAATATCATGTTCCTCGCACGTAAACCATAAGATCCAGTGCAACAGCAATATCGCAAAATAGTTTTAAAACGAGCATATCTTTAGAATTTCCGATACAGAGACTCACGCGCTGGAGATAAAAATGTTTTATCTGCACAACGTTGCCATTGCTCGCTTTGAAATCCTTGAGTTTGTTAATCAAAAATTCGTCAAAGTTTTAAAAAATAGGAAATCGATCATAAAACAAATTTCAAATTTCAAATTTGGTCTTCCACATGCTCATATTCGTTGGAGGATTACGTTATTCAAAATTCGATGACTCTATGTACCGTTGTTTTATCACAATACGAGAAATATACATACATTTATGCAGATTTTTCATTATTTAATTTCTTCAAATATAATGCAGGACTCTAACATTTTGTGGCAACAGTTTGAAAAGTGAACCGACATTTATGAGTCCGACGCAAAATGCCAAAACGAAACTAATAGTCCTTCGGGATTCAAATCCCTTTGGACTAAAAAAAAAAAAAAATTATGATTTTGATAGCAGGATATATTATCATACAGGAGTTATCGAAACAAATTCTTAAAGGGTGATAAAACTGATCTTGAAATATAAAACCAAACATCTTAGTGACAACACTTACTCAACTATCCATCAGAGAAAGATCAGGAATGTTTCTTTCAAAAAGAAATTAACACTTCATTCCAACACTTCCTACAAAAACAAAATTCTCTAAGATAAATTAAAATATTTAGTTTTGATTTTATTTTTCCATCTGACGAACGAGAAATTGCTTGTTCATCTAAAAAAGCAGTTAAGTATCCAAATATACTTTTCAAATTAAATTTTAAATAAAATTACTTAATTCATTATTCAAAAAAATTATAAATTTGAAAGAAGTAACTTATAAGATATTTTCTTCCTCCTTACGCGGTGTCTTTCTCGTGTAACTGCACGCCCATTAGCACCCAAGTGGTAAAGCCGTTGAACACTGGTAGTTCCAACCTGAGTTCGATTGCAAGAGAACAAGCTGCGTTTTCATGGTTTTCGCTACGTGTAACGAATACACGAGCAAATTTCCCGTAGAACGTCCTCTACAAAGGCATCCCTCTCTTTAAAGAGATAATCTTAGTGTGTTTTACCTTAATCTAACGCCCCTTTGGGCTAATAAATCGAAAGTTACTTAAGCCTATTCGGATAACTCAATAAGTTCCGAAGATACTCTGGTTTAGTTTTTCTTACTTATAAAATTTTACTTTTAAAAAGCTATAATAAATACCGCTAGGCAACTACATTTTACTTTAACATGATTATTAAAAACTTATGCTGTATGTTAACAAATTAAGTTATATGTATTATGTTACAAATATATTAATTTCTATATCATTTAATGTGTTCATAAATGCTAAAATGTGTTCATAATTAACTCAACAATCACTTTAATTTGACTCGAATCCAAATTAAAACCATAACAAAATACGTACTTTAAGTTTTACGTCTTATAGGAATACTGAATAGAAGTTCACTAACTTCTATAGGAAAAGAATCCTTAACTATTTTTTTATTTAACTGCCTGAAGTCAACACAAATCCGTGTCTTCCCCGATTTTTTTCTAGACAAAACAATTGGCGAAGCATATTCTGAACACGACGGCTTTATAATCCCATCCTTTAACCATTCATCTATTTGATTATCAACAATTTTTTGATCAGCAAAAGGAATTCTCCTCGAACGCTGAGAAAATGGAATTTCATCTTTTAATATTACTTTCATTTTTAAGTCTGTACTGCGCGGTTTTTCTAACGGTTTATACTCATTAATAAGAGTGGAAACAGTATTGCGTAATCCTTCATCTTTTAATATGCCATAAATCTATTTCGCTGTCTCTGGCCAGAAACAAACTTGAGGCTTAATAACGATAAATATATCCAATTAGTTTCCGAAAATTATTTAGTTCGCGAAATTAAAATATAAACACCACAAAATCGGAGAAAGGAGCTTGACAATGGGAGGTTCAAACTAAAAATTAAAAAATATCATGATGTTTTTCATTTTCCTAATTTTCACATCCTGTGAAAACATATACTTGCAATTAAAAAAGGGAGAAATTCAGTTTTATTCAAATGCAGGTAACGATCCCTTCCCCCGTCAGCTCCAAACGTTTCGTACAGAAGACTGCGCATTAAAGGAGCTTCAATTAGAACAGCAAAAGACGAGGAAAAGTACGCATATTTTCCGCATGCACGTTTAAAAAGCAAAGTAATTTAAATAAAATTTTGTTGCGAGAAATACACATATGGGTGAAGCATTTTTTAATTAAATGGAATATCGGAGAAGAAATATGGGACATTTTAATAAATGACAACGTGTAACAAATTCCAACACTTGGAAAATAAAAGCACGTCATCCAACGTTTGATATAAAAAGCAAATTTAAGTTTACGAAATTATGCTACAGAAACCATAATAATACCACCAGCATGGTATTTTAAAGTCAATCTACCAAAATAAATAAATAAATACATAAAAATAAAATAAAATAAATTAAAAAAAAAAAAAAAAAAACACATTTTATTGGTCGCCTAAAAGAGTTTGTTAAGGTTTTCTACACTCCCACTAAGCTCGCAGTCACCAGTCTGCTATTTCACCTCCTACTTTTTCTTTTTTAGTTTTATTATTAAACATCGTTTTCTTCTCCTTTTCGCCACGCACAACTCAACAACAAAATCACATAATTTTTAAAAGCTGCGTATCAGAATATGTTTAGAATTCCTGATGCACGGTTCAGTTTTGCCATATATTTAAATATTTTTTTCAGTCTTTTCTCAGTTCATCATATGAATATTTAATTTTCTTAGTATGACGGAAAACCAAAAATTTTTTTAAAATTGTACTATTAACTTTTTATATGTTAATTTTACTAAGCATCATGTTCTTTGCACTTACACTCCAGAAAATTCAATTCAGTTCCGCAAAATAACAAAATATTTAAAAAGAGCACATCTTTAGAATTTCCGATAAACAGTCTCGCGCGCTGGAGATAAAAACGTTTTATTCCGTACAGCCACTGCTCGTTTTGTAACCGTTTAATTTGTTAATCAAAAACTCATTAAAGTTTTACAAAATATGAAATAAATAATTTAAAAAATTCTAAATTTTAAACTTGGGCTTCCAGATGCCCATATTCGCTGGAGAATTACGTTTTTCCAAACTACATGGCTCTAGGTAACGCTGTTTTATCACAATGCGAGAAAAATAGACACATTTATGTACATTCTTCATTCTTAAATTTCTTTTAAATATAACACACATCTGTAATAGTTGGTGGCAACAGTTTGAAAAGTGATTCAAATTCGGGCTTCCAGTTGTCCATGTTTGAATTAAAGATTGTGTTATTCAAAATTTGATGGCTCTAGGAACCGTCGTTTCTTAACAAAGTGAGGAACATACGTAAATGCACCGCCCAGACGGGAAAGTGTTTAGTGACTGACTCCGTACCGAAAAGCCCGGATTCGGGATGTAGATTGTCTGTTTCTTCATCGAACGCTACGGTGGGCACCAATTCGGTAAGAGGCCAAAGCCACTAAAATGGCTAGTGCTCGCCAATTAAAAAAAAAAATACATACATGCAGATTCTATGTTATTTAATTTCTTTAAAAATAATACATGGAGATAATATTTGGTGGCAACAATTTGAAAAGTGTTAAGTCGTTTACAGTGAACGAACGCAAAAACCTGCTTCGAGATTAATAGCCATTTTTGGGGATTCACTGGTGAAAATTTTTAGAAATAAATTTAAATCCTCTCATTATAATTAAGAATTATGTTTAACATTTTCATCTGTAATGCTTCCCTTGAATTATTATAATGGGATATAGTATATATACGTGAAAAAACTATTTTAATTCGATTTAATACAGGGTGATTCGCTACCAGACCGACAGACACACTTGCAGGATGTGTAGGAGGTACAGAGACGACTCGGAATCACATAGGAATGAAGGGTTGCAAATGCCGTAGTTGCCAGCTTTGATGCAGAGAAAAAGAACCGAAACAGCAACACATTAATGTGACAGAAAAATTTTATTGAAAGGTTGTACTACAACGGGTGTTCGAAATTACGACCAGAAGTCATCTGGTAGGCCTGGAAGCAGCGCTGCATGGAATTCCTTTTCTGAAAGATTCCTGGCATGTCACGAATCCTTCCGGCAGCTAGATATTAGAGCAACGAGGTCCTCAACTGACGGAACGGGCGTCTCGTACACCAAACTCGTGTGACCAGGTCCAGGTCCATGTGGAAGTCCAGGTCCATGTGGAAGTCCAGGTCCATGTGGTACCAGCATGATTGGGCTCCACCATATTACACCACTGACGTCTGTCGACACCTGGACGTAAGGTTTGAACAGCGGTGGATAGGACCTGGTGTCCCGGTTCATTGGCCTGCCAGATCACTGGACTTATATGATGCATGGGCTTCTTCTTTTGGGATCACATGAAGAGTTTGGTGTAAGAGATGCCCGTTCCTTCAGTAGAAGACCTCCTCGCTCGAATATCTATAGCTGACAGGAGGATACGTGACAAGCCAGGAACCTTCCAGAACGTAAGGAATTCCATGCAATTCTGCTTTCAGGCCTGATAGACGACTTCTGATCGCAATTTCGTAGCCCTGTTGTAGTACAACCTTTCAATAAAATGTTTTTGATTCCATTAATGTGTTGCTGAATCTGTTCTTTTTCTCTGCTTCTTTGCACAGCTCGCAACTACGGCATTTGCGACTCTGCATTCCTAGGTGATTCCGAATCGTCTCTGCACCCCTAAACACCCTGCAAGTTTGTCGGTCTAGTAACGAATCACCCTGTACAGTTACTGTCAATGCTTTCTGCGCTAGGATAAGATGTTAAGTACGTTTTCTACGAATGCTGACGTGCTAGTTTCACATAGTCAGTCTTAATAGCTTATTATTGCGTGTCTTTATTAACTTAGAACAGCTCATTCAACAATCGGTTTAAACATACAAATTTTTTCAATATGTCTCTCGGAAAAATTAATTTTGTTTGCAATTACCATCTCTCGCTGAACTCCTAGTGACGTCTCACAGAATTTTTAAGAGTTCCGTGGAAATTCGGTTAGAAAACTCAGCTTTCTTGACATTTTAAACAGCGCTCGTTCTTTGCTGGTCTTCCAAGGAAAGAATAATTAGATTTTTCCATTTCACGGCGAACAGAAAGAGGTGTGAAAAATCCAAGCTCTTCCGGGAATCGTCCATCAACCGAAGAGAGAAAAATAACAAATGGCAGTTATAGCTCCATCATTTCGGTAAAGAACGGGCTCCAAAAGGATTCGCAGCTTCATCGGCACAAAATGAAGTTCGAAGGCTATCTCTTTCATTTATTTCCACAGAGTTTCAGCAGACGAGAAGAAGGCGATTCGTTCTTTTCAGCTGTTGCTCAGCTCTTTAGCAGAAATGTGTATTACAGCTCAATTACGAAGATACCAACATTCTTTCCCACTCCTTTACTATTACGAAAGGAAGGAGTTCAGACAAATAAACTGGAATTTGATAAAAATTAAAAGAAAATACATATTCCATGTAAAATAAATAATTCGAGCAAATTGCTTTAAAAACCTCATATCTGAGCGCAAAGTCTTTGAAACTGTAGAGTTATAAGTTATATCAATGCTGGAACGTGAAGTACGTGCGGTGCCCTCGCCTGGATTCGAACACTGGACCTCCCGAATACCGGTCGAGCGTGCTTCCAGTTACACCACGAACGCATGCGAGAACACTGGAGAAAATACCTTATATACCCCTCTTAAAAGGCGACTGGCAATAAGAAGCCGCAATCGTCAGATCCTGGTGGTGAAGAATTATCATCTAGCACCTTTCAGTTCGAGCGCAACTTAAGTAATTTTAGAATTTTACGAAGCAAGGAAATTGAAAAAAAATCTGCAATGGAATCGTCGGGTTCGAATTCCGAACGTAACGAATAGGCGTCGAACGTACTTTCAGTTACACCATGAATGCATGGAAAAATCAGAAAATACCTGCGCCCTAACTGAGAGGTGGTGGATGAGAATTCGTCAACCGAAATAAGAGGTGGTTACGAATCTTTGTCCGCCACTTCTTAGTTCCGACACCACTTGTAGAGTCATTAGGTTATATCGATGCTGGAACATGAAAAATGTGCAATGCGCATTCGCCGGTATTCGAACAACGAACCTCCCGAATTTGCGTCCCGCGTGTTTTCAGTAACACCAAGAAGACACGCGCAAAGGAGAGAAAAAATACCTTTATCATTAGCAAACGTTTAACGCCAAATACGTCATATACTATATTTTACCCCTTGAAATATACACACAGACTTAGTATCTTACTACGGCAGTAACTCTCTGGAAGAACAGAAACACAAGCTTGGCGGTTGTAGAATCCCACGGAAAGATCGTTTTATACGACTGGACTAAGGAAGATTGGCAAAGACTTCAAACCTGTGAGGAGAGAGGTAATAACTCTGTACTTCCTCAGGCGGTTGGCCCACCGAAAGCTGGTGGATCCTTTGGTGAGGAGAGAGGTTATACTCTGTACTACGTCAGGCTTTTGGCCCACAGAAAGCTGGGTGGATTCTTTGGTGAGGATAGAGGTTACACTCTGTACTCCGTCAGGCTGTTGGCACACAGAAAGCTGGGTCGATTCTTTGGTGAGGAGAGAGGTTATACTCTGTACTCCGTCAGGCTGGATCCTTTGGTGAGAAGAGAGGTAATACTCTGTACTCCATCAGGCTGTTGGTTCACAGAAAGCTGGGTGGATTCTTTGGTAAGGAGACAGGTTATACTCTGTACTACGTTACGCTGTTGGCCCACAGAAAGCTGGGTGGATTCTTTGGTGAGGAGAGAGGTTATACTCTGTACTCCGCTAGGCTGTTGGCCCACAGAAAGCTGGGTGGATTCTTTGGTGGAGAGAGATGTAATACTCTGTACTTCGTCAGGCAGTTGGCCTACCGAAAGCTGGATGGATCTTTTGGTCGGGAGAGAGGTAATAACTCGGTCTGATGATGTGGTTGGTTCACAGCGGCTGGGGTCTAGCCCGAGTAGTACTGGCGAGAGTCTCTTGACGACCAGTCAAGATATCCAGGTTTATATTGTCCAGTCAAATCTTAAGTTTATTTCCCATATATCCATGAAAGCTTCGCCTTTTAGATGGGGTTTGCAACAAAATAGTGGTTAAATGGTTTGTGTTATGTTTAACGTTCTCAATAGTTTGAAGTTAACCACTGGTTGTACTCTGTGATGCTGTGAACACCTGTACGAGTATTTCTGTGGAAAGTTACAAAACTCTGAAAAGCTTCTTTTAATTTAAAAAAAAAAAAAAAAAAAATATTTCTATTAGCGGACCTGTGTGCATACAGTCTATTACGAACCCGTACGCACGCAATAATATGGAGACTACAGAGCGATGTTAGTAACAAATATATTAAGACATCAAATAATTACAAAATAGTGGTTAAATGGTTTGCACAGTAAAGTCATCTACCTACGATAAATTACTGACCCTTGTTAAATAAACGTAAGTCTTCAAAAATTTTTAATCCTTCGAACGGTGGCAAAAGGCTACGGCGAAAATTATAAATATGCGTACAAAAATAAATCATTTTATTAGTTTCGTCAGCATTAAAATCCCAGATAATGCTGTCTTAACACAGAAATTAGCAACACAATGTTCCAATGCAAGAAAGTTCATCGTAACGGAATCTACATCATCTTTCACACACACAACACACAAAATAATAAATAAATGAATAAATAAATAAAAAATCTGAAAGCTTTCAGATTTTATACTACACCCAAAGGATTTTTTAACGTTTTGTGTGTGACCTTTATTTATTAAATATCATGTTCTTCGCACTTAAACCATAAAATTCAATTCAACAGCAATATCGCAAAATAATTTTAAATATCAAGCATATCTTTAGAATTTCCGATACACAGCCTCGCGCGCTGGAGACAAAACTTCCCCCCCCCGTCCTCCGTACGGTGTTGCCGTTGCTCGCTTTGAAATCGTCGAGTGTTAATAAAAAATTCGGTAAAGTGTTACAAAATATAAAATCGATAATAAAACAAGTTCCAAATTCCAAATTAGGGCTTCCAGATGCCCATATTCCGGGGAGGATTAGGTTATTCAAAATTGGATGGCTCTAGGTACCGTTGTTTTATCACAGTACGAGAAACATACATACATACATACATTTATGCAGATTCTGGATAATTAAATTTCTTTAAATATAACACGGGGCAATAATATAATATTTGTTGGCAACAATATGAAAAGTGAAACGGACATTTGAAGTTTTCGACGCAAAATGCCAGAAAGAAATTAATAGCCCTTCAGAGCTAACTCTCTTTGGGCTAATAATAACAATAATATTGGGAGCAGAGATTGCATGAAAAGTAACTGTCACAGATGACTTTAATTAGAACTGAAACTATAATCAGAGAAAAGCAGAAATGATATGACGAAAAACCAACCCTTTAAGTATGCCATACCCAATACTGCTAAGATTAATAAGAAAAACAATGCCCTGCTGGATCCAAGAAACACTCAAGCTCTTACATATTCCCCACTTCTTCACCCATCCCCGAAACACATGACGGCCCTTGCATATGCTTTTTCATCTTCCAGATCCAATAACAAACTTGCAAACTTCTCCCAAGAGAGCAATTGATACCACCACGTGTCACTTCTACAGGCGCTCGAACCGCCATACCTTTCCGCCCATCTCTTGCTTTCACCTACAATGGCATTTTCTCCCATTATTAATGCCCCCCGTATTTATCACCTCTGGGAAATAACAGGCCGATGCAGAAAACTGGTAGTGGGGGTGGCTCATGAATTATTACCCGCATGAGAGCATTCCTGCCCACCGAATCATGGAATCTTTATACTGCAGGTGCTTTATGACTGCGTGAGCGCGTATCTATATATTTATATACAGGAAGAGAGGAAAGGACATGAAAAAATAAATTGACAAACTTATTTTTGCTCACATTGTTTCTAAATTTACGCTCATGGCCTTGAGTTTTACTTCCCCATCTGCATGTATGCACACACTAACAAATGCAGCAAGAAGAATGAAAACAGCAGTATGGGTGTGTAAATTGGGAATATCTTCTTCGCATTTTTCTAAAATTACTCTTCGGGTTCATCCTTTTTTGTTAAAGGAGGAAAGCAAAACAACGTCGACTTTGCTAAAAAAGCAACCGTTAACATACGCATAAGAACCTATAAATCTTTTTATATAGCGAAGCATATTAACCTTTCTGAATGATAAAAAAAATTAATTAATAATTCTAAATGGCAATGATAAGTAATAAAAAATGCTTGCGTCGCGGAAGAAAAAGAACAATACAAGGTGCAACATGCAATTTTATATTACAAAGGAACTAACTTAAAACTGGAAGAAACTCCTGCATCAAAGCCCAATTTCAATTTCTAAATAGAATTCTAGAGAACAACTAGCTAATGAAAATAATAATAATAATAATAAATCTGATGTGGAAATTACACGATTTCTTTGTACGTCTTTTTAAATTATGCACATTTTCCCCCCTGCAATTCATTTGAACTTATTTCCTTGAATTATTCTAAGGATTAACCGATCTCTCAAGGCAAGTTGAAAATGACATCAAAAAGTCAAATTTCTTAGAATTTTATTTTTTCATCACAAGTATAAATCTTTACCAAGTATAAATATCGGGACATCCTTAAATTCTGGTGATGTCTGGTATTTCATTCAAATTATTTCCTGCAACAAGAATACCACTTACACCTATTGACATAACATCAGCTCATGGCATCATGGCAAGGATCAATCCATTTAGCTGATGGCCTTCCATATAAATACAGAAATTAGATGATTGAAAATACTCACTTCATACAGCTATGATTTACCTGACAATAAATAATACTTTACACATGAGAAACTTAAAAAATAACAGTTTTTTTTATTCATCCATACTCCGCCGTTTTCCAGTTTTCACATCAGATACAATATATACTACGACTCCAATTATCCGAACTCCCGACTATTCGAAACGCTGATTATCCGAATCGCTTTTAGAATTTTTCAGAATCAACTGAAGAACAGATACAATATACACTACGACTCCAATTATCCGAACTCCGACTATTCGAAACGCTGATTATCCGATTCGCTTTTAGAATTTTTCAGAATCAACTGAAGAACAGATACAATATACACTACTACACTACGACTCCAATTATCCGAACTCCGACTATTCGAAACGCTGATTATCCGAATCGCTTTTAGAATTTTTCAGAATCAACTGAAGAACAGATACAATATACACGACTCCAATTATCCGAACTCCGACTATTCGAAACGCTGATTATCCGAATCGCTTTGAGAATTTTTCAGAATCAACTGAAGAACAGATACAATATACACTACGACTTCAATTATCCGAACTCCGACTATTCGAAACGCTGATTATCCGAATCGCTTTCAGAATTTTTCAGAATCAACTGAAGAAGAGGAGAAAAAGGAAAAAGAAGCTCAAGAAAAGGAAGGGAAGAGATAGGAGAAGATGAGGATGACGTGTCACTTGAGGAATTAAGAACCATTCTTTTGAAAATTCCTGGATGTTCAGAAGTTAGTGCTGAGGATGCAGCAAAATGAATGGTGTGTGATTCGTCAGACTCTGACATTCAAATTCCAAATGATGATGAACTTATTGAAAGTGTGAGAAAAGAAAGTGTCGAGGAAGGTGATCTTAATGTCGACGTTGAAGCAGACACAGGACCATCAGCTAGGGTTTGCCGGCCTTGAAACTGAGTTGAAGTGGATGGAGCGTCAACCCGAGTGTGACCACATGCAATGTCTCATTGTAAAGCGGAAGCGTGACTTGCCTGCCGAAAACGGATGGAGACGGTCACACTGCTTACTTTGACCGAGATGTTCAGTAAACAATGACTTTCAGCACTTGTAAGTACTGTTCAATACATTACATAACATGTACATAAAAATGTTCTTTTTTCATTTTAATTAATTAAAACCTCGTTTCTTTTAGTAAAAATACTTTTTTTCATCCATTTCCAACATACAGCACATACAGTAATTAATTAAACTGTACGTAGACCTTTCTTACGGGAAAAATCCACTTATCCGAGTTTTTGATTATCCGAATGGGTTCCGGTCCCAGTTGATTCGGATAACTGCAGTTCTACCGTATACGAACATTATATTTGTCATTCAAAATTAAGATGTAAAAACATGTTACATGTCAAATTTTGAAAATTCATTTCAAACACAAAAATGGCAACATAAGACTTTTTAACAAAACGTACGTACGATCGGAAGATCAATAACTCTCCACCACTTAGCTAAATCACTCAGGCTCAAGACGCTTAAAGAAGAAAGAGTTTCAATGCAAAAGTTAAATTTTCGTGACAAAAGCCATTTTGAAAACACAACCCACAAGAGGGGGATATTTTTTTTTCCTCCTTCCTTTCCTCTTCCTATTCTTAACCTAAACCTAAAAAGGCTACTAAAACTGAGTCCATAAAAATGTATCAGCGACGCCCAAAGTATCTTTAGCATGGGTAGTTGAGTAGTGGGCATGTTACCTAGAAATGGGCTGTGAGGCCCCACTTACACCTCCCCGGCACGAACACAGGCCCAACCTATGCATCGCAAACGCAACAATATAGTTCCCGAAAAGCGGAGGGAAAAAAAGTAACAATAAATAAGAGCTTTTCCTTCGTATTTCCCTGGACACTCGGAGTATAGTGTAGTTGCGCAAAGACAAGCGGATCATTTTCAACAAAAGGGGAAGCAATAGGAGGGTGGAAGTATCGATTGAAAGAATATCGATTCCCAGTTCTGCCGAGAGGGAGCAGTTATGGATACCCTACCGCGTAAAATGTGTAGTACCTGAGGCCTCAATGAGCCTTATAAAAATACTTTTGCGTCTATGAGTTACATTTCAGATTATTTTTAGTAGTTTCTCGTTAACATTCCAGGAAGCAAAGCCTTAATTGGTTCACCTCAGATATAAAATTTTGCAATCTGATACATTATTTGTACTCATGGGTATCATTTATGACACATATCTGTAAAAACTCTTTTATACAATACGTGCAAATATACCATGTCGACCCATTAACTGCTATGATCCCCATTTGGGGATATGTCTTAGTGGTGGAAATTTAGTAACTAAATACCATGCAAATATACCATGGTAACCAATTAACTGCTATAATCTCCATTTGGGGATATGTCTTAGTGGTGGAAATTTAGTAACTATGTTACCGTGAAAGACCGAAATTGGAGAATGTCGACTTTCACTGGAGAATATCAACATTCACCAAATACGTCGGTGAAAGACCGAATATTTCACTACATTCTTGTATATTCGAACCCTCACCGGTGTATGTCGACAATCACAGATATGCTCTGGTGAAAGTCGAAAAGAGAGGTCATAAAGTGCCATAATAGTTTAAGTTGTTGCAATAAATAAGATTTGAATCACATAATTTAGTAAGTTTTTTATTACTGTTATTTTATTTACTCATTTAGAACGTACTGTATAATTAAGCAAGTTTTTAACTTCTATTATTTTCCTTTTTCATTTTGAAGGTATTGTGTGTTTTAGGTTCTCATGTTCTTAAGTTCTTATTTCAAGTCTCAAGTGCATTTATTCGCGACTGAATTACGGAGAAAAAAATATAATATTGTTATATGTTCAACATTCACCATTAGTACATGGTGAATGTCGACATTGACCGGTGTAAGTCAGAAATAAGAGTATTTGGAAAATATTTCGGACATACACCAACAGACTATGTGAATGTTGACATCCACCGGTGAATGTCGACATTCTTTAGATTTCGGTGTTTCACCGTAACAACTATATACCATGGTAACCCATTAACTGCTATGATCTCCATTTGGGGATATGTCTTAGTGGTGGAAATTTGGTAATTAGGTTGGCAACAATGGTTACATTTTTACATTGTTGTTTAAACCTTTTTCAAGCTTTTGCATGAGTTGTTGAGTAGTAGTTGTTAAATGAGTGAGCTGGAGAGTATTATTTGTGAGAAAAAATAAAATGTTTGTGAGTTTCAAAATTTCAACATTTTCAAATCATTTCCAACTCCCGTGTACTGCCTTGTTCTTTAAAGGTTTTAGAGAATATTTACTAACTATTTATTGTCAATGTGAATTTTATTTTCCAGTGAGGGCTACTTGAATGTTGATCCCAATTTGGAACTCATGGCAGAATCCATCTATATTCCAATTTCCAGTCTCCAAGTCAATCTAGACACCCAGAAATAAATGTAAATTGAGAAAAAAAGAATCTGGCAGTTAATGGGCCAAGTTAAGTAAATATCGAAGACATGTTAATAATAAGCACAGTCTTCTTCTTAGTCCAAGGTTTTTAACAAGTGAAATTTAAAGGTAACGTTTTTATTCATATTTTTCACTGAAGTATTTTATTATTTCAATTACGTTTTCAATTCTTTAAATAAAATAGAATTCTCTTTATTTAAGGTACAAGATTCTAATCAAAATTTACTTTGTTTTTTCCTTGCTTTGGGGAAGGGCCAGAATTTCCGGGTGAGCTATTATAATTAAAATACACTGAAATGGTTCATCAGCTAATTCTGGAAACCGAAAAGCAAGGATTTTTGTAGAAGGGAGATTTCAGTTAATTTCAATGTTCCTCCCCCCTGATGAAGTGGCATTGAATTTGATTGAATTACTCTTCTGTTATGTTCTTTTTTCTTTAAATTTCAATAAAAAATTTTTGAATTGGGGTATTGCTTGTTTAAAAATTTTGCTTTTAACATGTATTAAATTTTTGTTCCACATTTATAGAATTATTTGAAATTTATTAATTATGAATTTCAAAAGTTTTGGTCCTTGTGAAACATTAGTTCTAAATTTCTTACTTTATGTCTTTAATGATAATTTTCAGCAGCTTAAAGCGCGAAAATACTAGGCATATTTATATTTTGTTTTTAAAAAATTGCTTAGTAATATATATATATATATAAAATTGTTAATCTTTAAGCTTGCAGGCCCAGCCCGTATGTTTTTGTATATTTAGGATTAATAGCAGACCGCTATTTATTTTTGTTTTTATTTTTATTTTGTTTTTGATTTTTATTTTAGTCTAGATTTAAGATGTTTCAGAATAGTTTTAACATATTTTAACACCTTAATGTGTCATTTTGTGCGGACGCGTCGGGAAATTGGAACAGAGAATTGAGACTATTAAAATTTTCCAAGATACTTTGTCTAAATTAAAAAAATTTTTGTAGCAAAAAAGTTTCAATTGTCTGTTTCGGCGAAACGCGTAATGGGGTTAGCTTGATTCGACGTTCAAACAAATTAAATTTCCCTTGAAAAGCCAGTTTGGAATTCGAGTTAGGCTAATTTACCATTTTCCGCTTACTTTTTTATCTGATTCTGTTTTCTTAATGTTTTACATGTTTAATGGTTTGATTTTCATATGTATTAATTTTTTTTAAAACATGTTGAACTTTTTAGAGCTACAGCTCCTGGTAACTTTTAGGCGAGCTTACTACAATTTCTATTTTACTTATTTTGCAGCATATTGCGCAAGATGTTTTCTAGACCAAATTATATATATGTATTACAAAGCAATATATTATACATATATTAAGTATTTTACGGTATTCCTAAAGTTTCGTATTGATTTTCTGCCTAACCTTACAAAATTCTGGCGATCATTAAAATAGTGTTTTGATAATTTGCAAAATCTGCATTGAAAACAAGGGCTCTTAAGCTGCGAGTAAGTGTTCTCCGAATCGAATGAATCGACTTTAATTATTCTTAACCCTACATTCTCAACAACTCGGATGATTTAATGTCTTTAGTTAAGTTAAAGAAGCAGCAGCGTTTCGTCAAACCGCGATCTAGAATTAAAAGACAGCCGAAATTTCAGTAAATGTCCAATTCACCCCGTTAAAGTACCTTTTCCTATAAAAGTGCGGCGAAGCCCGCGTCCCAAGTTGAAGAGAAGATTCTGGAAAAATATACAAATTACCTTTCCTCTCTAGCCTGCTTTAGCGAAAACGGGAGCTTCGGAGACAAGTCGTTAAAATACGACACTGAGCCAAGCACCTCCCATGCGAGGGTGCACCAGTCGCCGGGGCGATTATCGTCTGCTCGGAGTTTTCTTCGCCATTTCAGAGGCCTTAATGAGCAAACGACACGCTTCGAATACCTCCCGAAAAGAGTTTTAAAAGCGCTCAGAAATTTTAGTCTTTTCGAATAACTCTGCGTATTACTTTAACCCGACGCTGGGTTTAACAGTTTAAAGCCCAAAGTTTTGGAAATAGAGAGTGCGGTTTTCGGGTAAAAATGATTCGGGCCACGTCTTAAACGTTTTATAATTAAATAGCGGTTAAAAATTCGCCGCGTCAACGTCGACGGCCGTTTAGAAGACTCACAAGCTCTTCAAAAAGGAAAATTAGTAAGGGTGTGAACACGTTCGAAATGTTGGATTACAACGATTAGGCTCAGAAATTGGCTTTTAAGTCGCTGTGGCTTTCGTATGCTGTTAAATATCGCTGAGGAGGTGTGATACATGACTTTAATATCAGTCCCCGTGAGAGAAATTAATGAGTTAGACAAAATAGAACGGGTTCCGTGTGCTTAAGCTTGAACAAGTGACTACGAATTGCCTAACAAATTCTTTCTTAAACGGGGAGCTTTGCTTATTTGCTGTGAAACACTGTGTTGGTTCTGCAGCAGTATTTCGAATTTTTCAAAATGATTGTAAAATGCCATTTCCAAAAACCTGTTTATTACTTTTAATGCTAAACGTTCATTCTCGATATTGTAAATAAATTTATCAACCTGCCTCCTTCCCCCCCCCAAATACCAACATATCTTATAACAGGATTATTTTCTTGCCAAACAGAGAATACAACATTTCCAGTGCATTTTACGATTTTGTGTACATAGCATATTTGCAGCGTTACTTTCTCCTGTTAGTGCAATTATTTAGCGATGATACACTGACACTTTTCAGTTGAAATCAAGCTAAATAGAGCTAAATTTTGGGCAGTACAATTGCACAAACATATTTTGCATTAAGTAGGCAACAGAATTTTGCAGAGATCATGTGAGCAGAGTTCCTGAAAAGACGAGAACCCGGTAACTAGGAAATACACTACCAAATATTGAAATATTATATATATATGTAATAATAAAATTCCATAGTCGAAAACACACTTAAAATTCTAACTGTATGTTCTTTTTCATTTTTAATGGCGATTGTCTCTTATTTGAAAGTACCTGGAAATAAATCCACACACCCGTAGTCAAGTTGTTTTTCCCGCCTTTTCTACACGTACAGTTATAGAACGTTCTGGAAATATTTAAAGCGAACTGCAATGGCTGACGAGGCTGACGTCATTTCTTGGAAGCTCCGCCTTTCCAGAGGCTATAAAAGGGACTCGCAAAAGAATATCGGGGTCTTTTCTTTAATGTAACGTTGCAGTAAACTTCATACAAAAAGTTATTAGTAATTCTTTTTTATTTACTCCGGAAATATGATTTTTGTAACTGCTATTTCTCTTGACCAATAATAAATGAATCCTGTTTTTTAAACTTATCGTCTGATAATTTAAACTACGACTACATCTATATTTCTTCACCAATCTATTTATTCCGGACAAAAGCTGGTACATCACATATATATAAGCTTTTCTTAAATTATATATATATATATATATATATATAGTAGTAGGTAGGAACATTGCAGCAACCTTGCTAAAAAGTTACCAGGAGCTGTAGCTCCACGAAATGTTGTAACATAGAACTACATAAACAATAAGAAATTTGGTAAAAACTGGAAAAACTGTATAAGCGCAATAAAACTGCCAAATTTTAGTGCTGGAAGACTTGCTAATGCACGAAAAAAATTAATGAATCTGACCGTTGAGTAATGTGAAATGTTAACTCACATGAAAAATAGATGGACGGAAAATATATATATATATATAAGGAAGTTACAAAAAACATGGATTATAAATGTCAATATATAAAATGCCTATACATAAAAAATTAAAATTAAAATTGCCAATATATAATATGCCAATACATAAAAATTAAAATCAAAATTAAAAAATATAATAAAGACACAAAAAGCATCAAAAACTAGCTACAAAAACAATAATTAAATAGCGGGAAAATGCTATATTAGCCCACTCGTACTCTCAGTTGGCTTTTCAAGGGAAAAAAAAACTGTTCTACGAAATAGGCTAAATACCATTACGCGTTTCGCCGAAACAGACCATTGAAGCTCTTGTTTAATGCGAAAAAAACTTTTACAGAAGTATATTAGTATTTCCGAAAAAATTCCTTTGGAATAAATCCTTTTTGGTAGCTCCACTGAGGGTGTTCCTAAAACATTGGCCTTGACTTTTATACCTTAAATATGATCGTAGACGTATAATATTAATTACAAAGTTACGTAAAAAAAGTACAGAATTTTACTTAATCAATTAAACTTTTCATGGAATTAAATTTAAAGAAAAGCAACAAATTTACATTTTTATATGGTCCCCGTACAGCAAAATTCTCCTCTAGCAAAAAGTGCCCCATACACGGGTACGGTCATGTACAAAATTTCAGCAAAATTTCAGCCTTTTATTATAAAAATTCGCAGATACGTTTTTCGAGACATAAGGTGATTTTGAAGCAGGAGAGATGAAAAATTATCAACGTCCTCGCCGGGACTCGAACCACGAACCTCTCGAATACGCGTTGAGCGTGCTGACTACTACACCACAAGGCATGCTAAGAAGGCGGGGAGAAATACCTTATACGTTTAAACAAAGTTGCTGAGGGGTTGATCATAAATTAGAATGTAAATGCTTACAGACACATTGCAGATGACGAGTTGAAGAAATGCATCATAAGCCTATAAAATATGGCTCTTATCTTTAATATTATTTACAAATTTACAAAATTATGCTTCCCGAAATCATATCCAGGCATAAAGTAGTAGTTTAAGTTCAGCATTTATGTATTTCATATCTCTGCAAATTTCGTGATAAAATGCCGAAATTTTATACATGACCTTATTAGCGTATGGGCCACATTCTCCTAATTGGGAATTTTTCAGTACGGGGGGGGGGCATAAAAATGTAAATTTTGTATTTCTTTAAATTTAATTCCTTGAAAATTCTAATTGATTTCATAAAATTCTGTACATATTTTTTAGCAATTTTGTAAGTTATATGTTTACAGTCATATTTAAGAAATAAAAGCCGAGGTGAGTGCTTTGGAGACGCTCTGTATACTGGAAATAGAAGAAATTCTGCACTGTAAAATACACAGAAATACAGGAAAACTTGTTTAGATTTACGATACACAAATATGGTATTCAAAGTTTTTATACCACAAAACCATGACCAGAGCCGTTCTTAGCGGGAGGGGGGCAGCGCATAAAAGTACGCGGGCGGTCAAAGTCAGGGTCGGCCGGACACTACTGATACCACGTCTAAATTTTTTAATTCATTTTAAGTACATGTCATATGTAAGTACTTTTTATACAATTTGTCATGTGTACGAATTTAGTGAGCATAAAATAAAAATTTTATTACCCATTGAGCATTTTTTGTTTTTAAATATGAGGGCGGCAACCTTAAGAAAGTACGCAGGCAGCCAGTGACTTAGGAACGGTTCTGACCATAATAAACGTGTTAACAGCAAAGTAGCATCTAATTATTAAACACTTGATTACCGAATCTAGAAACAGCAACTTTAGCTCAAAGGCAAATTCTATAAGAAACGTCTGAGCCAAAGGCAATTTCTGTGTCAACTTCAATGATGAAAACATGGATTCAATGAGGAAAACACGGACTAACATGGATAAACGCGGATTAAGAATCCTGGAGAACTTCAATGAGGAAAAAAGTGGATTAAAATATGTAAATTATATCGTGAAAAGGAATTGTTGGACGATTTTGAATGGATGCCTTATGATGTTAAGCACGAAGCTGTTTTCATGACGTAACAGACAATGCTAAAAAATGGCAGAAATGAATAACATAGCATATTTAATCTAAACAGCCCAAATTAGGGATTTTAAAATCCATCTGATGAAATGACGGTTTTAATTCAAATTCCGGAGCATGGAGAGGTAAAATGGCAGTTTTAATTCAAAAAGGAATTCAGCCTGCCCACAAAATATGAAAAGAACAATGACATGAACTAGTGAAATTTATGATACACCGAAAAATCAACCATCTACCATATTCAAAATATTTCGACTCAATCCGTGTTAAAATAAGAAAATCTTCAAGTTGCAAACTATATATGGTCATACTCCTTTTGGCTGTCTTGAACATCACGACAACACCACTTAATCGGGACCCTTTTGAAGATGAAGCGAGCGGGATACAAACCATCGGTTTTTATCGCATAAATTTCAATCTCGTGAAGCCTCTCTGCACCAGCAGAACGGTTGATTTGAGTTCCTGTAACAAATTGAGGTTCTATTCACGGTTTCTTCGCGCCGACAATGACATAAATGGTCTGTAGACGCACTTGTGGCTCTTAGCCGCTCTACCAACTGTTTCACAGTTTCAAAAGCAGTTCCAAGTTTTTTATGTGATACTTTGACAGAGATTCAGATCTTGGATCACTTCTATGCGTGTCTGTTCCACCTTCAATTCTACGAACCAATCGCTACACTTTCTCTTCACTTCAATGATGACTGAGCCTAACTAATGAAGATCATTCTCAGAAACCGCATTAACTTGTAAATAGCACTACACACCCGATCTAATTTGCATACTTCATGCGCTAATTTATGCGCAGAAGTCCAAATTTGCGTTCATTTGCAGATAATTCAAATAAATAATTACGCTACTGGGCACTGATTGAAAATGCAAATCAATAAACTCTTTTTTTTTTTTTTTTTTTTTTTAAGTTCAAAGGGGCTTTATACCTGAAGGACTATTGTTTTCGTTTTGCGATTTTGCGTTGAAGCACTATAAATATCCGTTTCACTTTTCAAACTGTTGCCACCCAATGTTAGAGTCCTGAATTATATTGGAAGAAATTAAATAATGAAAAACCTGAATAAATATATGTATATTTCTCGCATTGTGATAAACAACGGTACATAAAGCCATCGAATTTTGAATGACGTAATCCTCCTACGAATATGGGTATGTGGAAGACCATATTTGAAATTTGAAATTTGGAATTTATTTTATTATCGATTTCATACTTAGTAAAACTTTAACGAATTTTTGATTAACAAACTCAACGATTTCAAAGCCAGCGATGGCAACACGAGGGGAAACCTTTTTATCTCCAACGCGCGGAACTGTGTTTCGGAAATTCTAAAGGTAGGCTCATTTTAAAATTATTTTCCAACATTGCTGTTGAACTGAATTTTATGGTTTAAGTGCAAAGAACATGATATTAAATAAATAAAGGTAGCACACAAAACGTTAAAAATCTCCCCTTTAAACGTAATTTAAAATCTGAAACTTTGGGGGGGGGGGTATGTGTGTGTAAAGATTACCATTTAATTCTGACAAGCAGTGTATATACGCCTCGTGTCTACAAATGGTCTTACCTAGCTTTCTTTTTTGAAATTGTAGGTTGTAGGCGCATGCTTCCAAATATAAAAATCTTTATGCATAGCACATATTCATGTTTTTGAACTTTTAGGTGTTTAAAAAAATATATACTCAGTAAAAAGAAAAAGTCACATTTTACACGCTACCCTTTTATTTGTAATGACCTTATTAATATATAGGCCATATTTTGCTAATTGAGAATTTTTCCGTAAGGACATATTAAATTTGAAGTTTTGTATTTTTTTAAAATTTAATTCCCTTAAGGATACAAATTAAATCTTTTTGGTTAGGTAACGTGCTTTTTGGACACAATGCATCATCAACTAATAATACTCTTTTGTAAATGATATCTACTTTTGTAACCAGTAGATAATTAATTTATATATCGGTTCACTAATGCAGAACACAATTTCTAACTACCATAAAGACTAAAGTTTTTAGAAAAGAAAATGAAAAAATTCTAAGTCTTACTGAACAGTCTACGTGGATTCAAAATAGATCCTAAGCAGATAGCTCAATTTATCCTCCATTAAAAATGTTTCGGAATATCCTTAAAATATTATGCATAGGAAAGATTAATAAGTGCCAAAATTTATGGCAACAGCTAACAGCCCCTAAACATACGCATAATATCCGACGTACTATGAAAGAATAACATTACATCGACGTTCCGATAAAAGGATATGCATACGTTTTGCATAACATCAAAAATTAAAAATTCAGAGCATTCCTAATTATTACAAAAATTTAATATCCTGATATACACTACTGTATTTCTTATTGCGTTCCGTATAAAACTGCAAAACACTTTTCAATGTGGAAAACATTATGAATAATTAACGTAAAAAGTAAAACCCATTTTTAAATTTAAGCTTAAAAATAAATAAAGAAAAATAATTCAAGAAAAATAAATGCAATATTTTATAGAACGCGACTTCGAATCGCAAAAATTGGAACACAGTAGGGCAAGGTTTTTATTAATTTAGTAAACATTCTTCACTCAAAAGATGCTTCTAACTGATAATTTAATGCGCCATTTTGGTATTTCATTAAACAAAGAGAACTGTATATTTAATACTGAAGCTTTGCTTTATATCTGAAGTACAGAAACTATATTTATTTAAACTCAGATTAGTTAAACACAAAAACCTACGTAGCGTTTTTAGCATTTTTTCTTTAAATGGACAGGATATTACACAAACATTGTAACTAGCACAGATCATAAAAAAGGAAGATCATAAACACTACGTTACCAAGTCACGCGTTGAGAACAACACAGCAAGGATAAAACAACTCACCTGAAATAAAAAAATAAAAAAAGAATAAGAAATGCGTTAAGAAAAAAATTGCTAATTGCACACTTGCAAAACAGTATGAAAATACATAAAACATATACGAATCAAACATAAAAACAGAATTTTATTTTCATTTCAACAATAAAACGCCTCCCCGTATAGATGGTAAAAGAAAATGAAAAACGAAAAACACGATTAAAGACGCGACATAATGACCACCCATTCCTCTTTATGTCTTCTCCAAAGACCCGGATGTTCTCGTTTCAAGCAGTCAATCAGGCGAAGAATAAAAAAAGGAAAGAAAAAAAAAACTCAAGACTTGCGGGAGAGAGAAGAAACGTGCAGAATAAAAAAAAAAAAAAATAATAAATAAATAAAAGTTTGAGAAAATCGACATATGCCACAACAACGACCATTTGTATCAAAAACGACAAAAGTTACCGCAAGGAAAAAAGGGAAAAAACCTTATCCTATACATTATTCCACCTAGCATGCAGCCGCACCACACGGAAAAACATTTTTACTAATTAGTTTCACTAGTGTGGCAACAGCTCCATGGCCAATTTGTCACATGTCGGCCGTAAATATGGCGACAGTCGATTCCGAACCCGTTGCCATGGGAGTCAGACACGGTGCCGCCCTACGGAGAAAGCCACTACGCGTAGTTCTATTGTTGGGTGGGGTGTTCGAAACATAGAAGTTGCGTTCTCTCGCGAATCCGCTGAAAATTCGATTGATGTTGGGCTAGTAAAGTTTCATGACGTTATGTAAGTCATATACATTTCCCTATTTCAGAAAGGAAAAGTAAGGGGAGAAAAAAGTCTGAAAGCTTTCAGAATTTACATTACGCCCAAAGGGGGTGTTCGTTTAACGTTTTGTATGTTACCTTTACTTATTAAATATCATGTTCTTCACATTAAAACCATAAAACTCAATTCAGCACCAAAATCGCAAAATAAATTTAAAATGACCATACCTTTAGAATTTTCGATACACAGTCTCGCGCCCTGGAGATAAAAATGTTTGTTTTCACCGTACAGTGTTGCCATTCCTCGCTTTGAAATCGCTGAATTTATTAATCAAAAATTTTTTAATGTCTAACAAAATATAAATAGGATAAAACAAATTCCAAATTAGGGCTTCCAGATGCCAATATTCAGTGGAGGATTACGCTATTTCAAATTGGATGGCTCTAGGTACCGCTGCTTTATCACAATGCGAGAAACATACATACATTTATGCAGATTCGTCATTATTTAATTTCTTTAAATATAATACAGGGCGATAATATTTGGTGACAACAGTTTGAAAAGTGAATCAACGTAGAAAATAAATCAACGCAAAATGCCAAAACCAAATTAATTGCCTTTTTGGGCTTTGGGCTACAAAACACTGCAAATGCAGATGTATCAGATACAAGGATTTCGCGCTAACTTATTATCCAAAAAAGGGAAATTCAATTTTTGCCTGGTACTGATTTTAATTCTGAAAGGCACGTGCATTTCAAAATCACAACACAGCCTTCGTTCTTCAGAAGCACCTTCGGTTGTTTAGAATACGAAAATAATCATGTGATTTGTTTCATGAACTATAAGTCCTCTCTTTTGGAGTCAATACTATAAGTCCTTTCTTGGAGTCAATCTAACAAGCGTCAAAACTTCACAATATTCTATCCTAATTATGATTGATAACAAGTCTTTTTTTAAATGTAAAGGAATTTTTAGAGTTGGAAAAACTGACCTCGTGGCTAATTCGGTAACTTTAAAAATGTTCATTTAATTTACTCTATACAGAAAATTCATGACTTCCAATAAATTAGCTTATTGCGTGCATATTTAAATTAAAAAGTAATCACACTTTAACGACTTATTGCATTTTATTTATTGGAATCTCTCAGACAAGTTAAGAAACAATTATATACGCCTTTATCCAGAATTAAAATTATGTTATGGCAAAGAACATTTCCGAAAAAATGAATATATTTTCTTTCATAAAAAAAACTGTCGTGGACGCTACATGACCTCCATGAAAGGCTTATTAAACTGTATACACTTTTTCCTGCATTTTGTTAGCACAAAAGGGCTTATAATTTTGGCATTTTGCGTTGAAAACTTTATATGTCGATTCACCTTTCAAACATATTACCGACCTTCAAGGCAAGTTGGAAACGACACAAAAAATTGCAAATTTTGAAATTAAGTATCCCAGTCAGTTTTTGTCGTAAGGCACTCATATCCGTAAAAACTACAAATTTTATACCAAGAGATACTGCAGTTTCAATAAATAAATACTTAAAAAAGTCTGAAAACTTTCAGATTCCATATTACGCCCAAAGGCGTTTTTTTCCTTTACACACACATACCCGTTTCGAGAGCATTAGATAACGCTCCTTTGAGCTAAAAATACTTAACCCCTTAACTGCCGCGGGCGTATATATACGCCTTGCTCAGCCGATGCGTTAACTGCCCCAGGCGTATATATACGTCCTTCCAAACTGCTATCATTTGCTTTGCGTTGCTACACCTAAAATTATTCGCAAAGTCAACGCATCGGCTGCGCATCTGGGGCAGTTAACGCATCGGCTGAGCAAGGCGTATATATACGCCCGGGGCAGTTAAGGGGTTAACCAGTTACTATGATTGACGAGTATACTCGTCATGGAGAAGCGGCACGGTTTTGTGTATTGACGAGTATACTCGTCATGCGTATAATGAAATGGAAAGATAAGAGGGACGTTTATTTAGTAAGTACTGTACATAATGACAACGTAATGGAAACAGAGAAAAGAAAAATAACCGGAGAAAAAGAAACCGGAGCTAGTGATTGATTATAATAAAAAATGGGTGGAGTGGATATGAGCGATGGAATTATCATAGCGTACTCCACAGCAAGAAAACGACTCAAAAAGTACTACAAAAAGATATTTCTCCTTTTCTTAGACATCCTGTGTCTGAATGCATTCATATTATATAAAAAAAATAATGGAACATAATCGCGTATCAACGTTTTGCTCAAATTTATTGAAGACACTTTTGCGACGTATCCAATCGAAAGAAATCGACGCAAACTAGGCCATTTAGACCTAATATAAGCCATTTAGGCGGGAATCATGTTCCGGATTGTATACTCGGAACATAAAAAAAAACCCTACGCGAAGGTGTTCGCATTGCTAGAAACGTAGGATCAGGAAGGAATCGCGTTACTGGTATTCGATTTGCAAAGTCCCATTGTGAATAGTAACCCCGTTTCGCTGAATATCACTCCACAGCAGGAATTTAAGTTCTTAGTTTTATATGTATAATATTGAATTTAATTTATTGCGTTATTAGTTTAATATGTATGTAATATATGTTTATGTTAACCAAATAAGTAAATATTAGTAACAAAAGTTTCAATTTTATAAAATAAACCCATCTTTTTTCATCCAATATCTTACCAGCGAAACTCACTCTTAACGAGAGCGCCACAGTTAACTGGTTAACAATCGTTCATCTTTAGATTTTCACACAGACATTCTCGCAAGTTGCAGACAAAAATGCTTTATTTCGTACAGTGTTGCCAAAAGACTTCAAATATAACAAGAAGAATTAAACAGCAACCAATGTTCACAGAAATCAGGCAATTTTGAAACAAAGAGAACACATGTGAATATCGTTATTTCAGCTCTTAAATTCATTGATGCTTTTTTAAGGTTTACTATCATATGCCATAAAGGATTCCGTGTGATACGGCCATGTTTTAAAATACCGTTGATCACACATCTTTACCACCACTATTTACATCGAAAAAATATGAAATCGTGACTACATCAGCCAGCAAGCGATCTCCCGCGACGGCAATAAAGTCTCGCCATCTCGACATCTACCAAGCGCAGAGGAACGCGTCGTTTAATTAAGCAACGACGAAATTCTGGACGAGATGCAAGCACTACTGGCGGAGTAAATTTTCCGCAGGGTTAAATTATGATTACGTTTTGCAGCAAAGTCTGCTAGCGTAATTACACAACATGGGGCGTGTCTGTCGTTGATTTGACTCGCGCACGTTTTCCTATGGTCTCGAATACATGACCATTCTTGTCGGAAACATTAACAAAAATAATTTCTCCATCAAAACTGCACAATCGGTAATAAAAAGACAAATATTTAGCATGAGTCTTCTCCGTAAAATTTAAAGAAGGCGATTACAAAAAGGATCACGAGACTATATAAAAATGATAATGCGTATTACTTCCTGCAATATAAAAGAAATATTATATGATTTGATAAAAGTATCCAGATGGCACCCGAACATCATCACTATAGTAATTTTATCACAAGCATACGCATCGAAATTCGAGGGGCGGTTTTGAGTTTAAACGGCTAAGTTCATAAAAATTTCGGAGCTTTAAATTTAACTAACAGCTTTGTAGATATATATATATATATTATTTATATATATATATATATTTGTAATAATAAAACTCCATAATCAAGAATACACTTAAAATTCTAACTGTATGTTCTTTTTATTTTTAATGGCTACGTTCTCTTATTTAAAAGTACGTGGAATTAAATCCACAGCCCCGTAGTCAAGTTGTTTTTCCCGCCTTTTCTACACGTACAGTTATAAAATGTTCTGGAGATATTTAAAGCGAACTGGATTGGCTGACGAGGCTGACGTCATTTCTTTGAAGCTCCGCCTTTCCAGAGGCTATAAAAGGACTCGCAAAAGAATATCGGGGGCTTTTTTTAAATGTCACGATGCAGTAAACTTCATACAAAAAGTTATTAGTAATTCTTTTTATTTACTCCGGATATCTGATTTTGTAACAGCTATTTCTCCTGAATAATGATAAATGGATCCTGTTTTTTAAACTTATCATCTGATAATTTAAGCTACGACTACAATTTATGATTCTTCACGAATCTTTTATTCTGGACAAAAGCTGGTACATCACACACACATATATATATATATATAATTTACTTTGTCTTTTCCTTGCTTTTGGGAAGGGCCAGAATTTTCGGGTGACCTATTATAATTATAATTAAACTACGTTGAAATGGTTCATCGACTGATTTCAGATAGAGAAAAGCAAGGATTTTTGTAGAAGAGAGAATTCAATTAATTTCAAAGTTCCTCCCTGATGAAGTGACATTCAGGTTGATTGAATTCCTCTTCTGTTTTTGTTCCTTTTTTCTTTACATTTCATTAATTTTTTGAAGTGGGGTTTTGCTTGTTTGAAATGTTTTGGTTTTAACATTTTAAAGTTCTTTTTTTGCATTTATATGATGATTTGAAATTTATTAATTATGAATTTCAATTTCTGGTCTTTGTGAAATGTTAGTTCTAAATTTCTTACTTTTGTCTTTAATGATTATTTTTCTGCAACTTAATGCGCGAAAATACTGGGCTGTGTCTGTGTTTTGTTTTCAAAAGAATTGTTTTATAATTATGTATATATAATTACAAAACTTTCCTTTAAAGAGCATAATATAATATTTTCGCGCCTTAAGCTGCTGAAAAATTATTAGTAAAGACATAAAATAAAAAAAAAATTAGATCCAATTTTCCACAAAGACCAAAAATTTTAATTTATAAGTAATAAATTTCAAATAATCCTATAAATGGGGGGAAAATGTTAAAAAAACAAAGCACTTCAAACAAGCAATACTCCAATTCAAAAAATCAATGAAATTTAAAGAAAAAAGAACAAAATAGAAGAGGAATTAATCAACTTCAATGCCACTGCGTCAGGAGGAGGAACACTGAAATCAATTGAAATCTCTCTCTTACATAATTTTTATTTATTTATTTATTTATATTTTTTTTATTAAATCCAGAATTAGCCGATGAACCATTTCAATGTATTTTAATTATAGAAAATTCTAGCCCCTCTCCAAAGCAAGGAAAAACAAAGCAACTTCTAACGAAAATTTTTTACTTTTAAATAAAGGCAACTAACTCTATTCAAAGAATTGAAAACGTAAGTGAAATAATAAAATACTTTAGAGGAAAATTCAAATCAAAATTTTACTTTTAAACAAAGAGAACTTTATCCAAAGAATTCAAAAGGTTAAGTGAAATTATAAAACTTTAGTGAAAAGACTTAATCCAAACGGAATTGAAATATTGCGCTACGTATCTCGCTACTGCTTATGCCATCTTTCCTTTGTTAGAAAGTTATGACGTAGAAAGCATAAATTTCATCGCACTTAGTTTAAATCATTATGGAATATGTAATTTGGAGAAGTTAGTCTGAAATCTGCCATTCGAATGAAATAAAGATATGCAAATAAAAGATAAATCATTTTTGTGTCATAATTGGATTCAGCTTTATCACTCTGCTACAGAAATGCCTGCCATATTATCACACACACACACACATATATATATACACACACACACATATATATATACACACACACACATATATATATATGTGTGTGTGTGTGTGTGTGTGTGTGATGTACCAGCTTTTGTCCGGAATAAATAGAATGGTGAAGAATCATAAATGTAGTCGTAGCTTAAATTATCAGACGATAAGTTTAAAAAACAGGATCCATTTATTATTGGTCAGGAGAAATAGCAGTTACAAAATCACATCTCCGGAGTAAATAAAAAAGAATTACTAATAGCTTTTTGTATGAAGTTTACTGCATCGTTATATTTAAGAAAAAGGCCCCCGATATTCCTCTGCGAGTCCTTTTATAGCCTCTGTAAAGGGGGAGCTTCAAAGAAATGACGTCAGCCAATCCAGTTCGCTTTAAATATTTTCAGAACACTCTATAACTGTACGTGTAGAAAAATGGAGGAAAACAACTTGACTACGGGGCTGTGGATTTAATTCCACGTTCTTTCAAATAAGAGACCGTCGCCATTAAAAATGAAAAGAAATTATAGTTAGAATTTTAAGTGTATTCTTGACTATGGAATTTTATTATTACAAATATATACATAAAAGAAAGAAGGACTATTTAAGAATACTGCTTCTAGGCTGCAATGATTTAATTAAACATAATCAAACGCATGAAATAGAAATACGCCTATCTAAAATTCCAATAACGCAAAAATTAAGAATGCCAATAAAGAGAACTAAAAAATACAATGTGAAGGCTACATAAATTCCAATCTACAAAGCACTAACAGGAAAATGAAGAAAGTAAAAATTAATAAAATTTATAAGGTATTTCTCCATCGCCTTCTTAGCATGCCTTCGTGGTGTAACGATTTACACACTCGGCGCATATTCCATAGGTCCGTGGTTCAAGTCCCGGCGCTTCGAAATAACCTGATGTCTCTACAAATTAATTTAAGAAAACCAAAAGGTAAAATGAAAATTATATTTTATGAAAACCGAAAAGGTAAAATTAAAATTTTGAAAAGAAATTTGAAATATTGTGAATGAAAAAGTGATAGACGGAAGAAATTGCCTTGAATGAAAAAGTGACAGATGGAAGAATCAGCGAATAGTTGTGGAAAAGCAAATTAAATTGAGATAAGAACGTTTTGAAACTAGTAGCCCTTCTGGGTTACAGCCTCTTTGGGCTAATAAAAATTCTCGTCCTTTCCTCATAAATGTTATTTCATTTCATGCAATTCATTTGCGCAACCGGTAGCTGTCAACATATTACCGATAGCTGTCAAGAAAAGTGGGCAGGTTTTTGGTTTGACATTTAAGTCAAACCAAAAATCAATTTAAAGTTCCTCAGCTGCAGACAAGTTAACTACGTCAGCACTTTTAAAATGAACTGGCAGAATTAATTAAATATATTTAAAGTGACAACTAACAAAGGTGCGAAAATTTTCATTCTTCGCGGAATGTAAAAATACTCGTTTCAGTGTTCCAACTCATAGTAAAACTAGCATTTAAGGCAGCACACCTTAGCAACAGGTTTTTTTTTCCTCCTTCAAACGAACTTCATGATTCAGCGGCGGGCGACACGAACAAAAGAATACCGCCAAATCCAATTACGTAAATCCCAAGACATACCACACACAACAGCATGTTACCCGGCGTATTTTTACAATCACAGGCGCAGAATCACATATACAAGCGCACACAAGACAAGCCTAACAACAAAGAGAAGACAAAATACCACTTAGATGCCGGCATGAAAGTAATATGACTTCTATTTCCCCACCGAGGGAGTGTCCCAAGGGGTAGGGGGTTCGACCCCATCTTCATTCCGATCCTATCATCTAGGAGAGAGTATGGATGGATGGATGGATCTGATGACAGACCCTTATAGAGACTTGTTGAAAAGAAGGGTGGAACGGAAAGGAGGATACATTAAAAGTTGTCTTTTGCGGGAGAGAGCGGCAGTATCATATAACGGATACATGCCCAGAGAATACGATGGCGATGCGGTGATGCACACGATAAAATAAATGAGTTCCTTCCTCGGTTAGGGTTTCTTTAGATGACGCATAAAGGTAAATGGACTTTATGCATAATCACACGTACTCCGACTGAAACTCGAATACTTAATTTTATGCAATAATAGAAATGGTAGTTATGATAAAGCACATAACTACTATGAACGAGATTTCCATTTAAGACTATGACTTACAATCAAGTTTAAATTTTAAATCAGCTACATGAGGTCAGACAAAAGGAAACACAAACTAAGAATTCCAATCTCTACATATAATAAAAGAAAGAGTCTGTCTGTGCATGTGTCTTTCGTTCGCGCTTGCGCGTAAGCTAATAGACCCATGGTTACGAAATTTGGTACGTAGGTGCATCTAGACAAGAGCCAGTGCACCTCGAAGAGATTTTTTTCGAAATTCGAATTGGAATTTTTTTAATTTTAGATTTTGTGACGAAACCGCGTCATTTTGACATACAATGGGCTATAGGAAAGCGAGATTTTACTCTACACACTCCCTTTTCACTTCGTCATGAATCGTAGGCACTTAGCTATTTTACGAACTTAAAATAAATTTCGTGTTTCAATAAATGGATTAAATACGAATTTATTTAACAAAGGGAACTTAACACCTTTTCAACGGGATTTTTTTTCTAAAAAGTTTATTTTTAAAAATGTATAGCTTGTTTTTCTTTGATTTTTGGACACGTTAAACTTTCATCCTTGCCACTGCTTTTACAAAAAGAATTTTGGAAAAATGATGATATTTCGTATTTTTAAAAAATTTTTAAATGAAGCTTCCAAGTACACTTCTCCCATCTTTAAAAACGTGATTTTGGCAACAATTTTCCTGTCTTATTGTTGTTGATAGATTTTTGATGAAATCGCATCATTTTGAATAGTTTCATTCTTTGAGAAATATGGGTTTGGCAACAATTTTTCATCGTATTTCTTATGTCATTGTTTTTAAGAGATTGGAATATTTTATTGTCATTTATATATATATATATATATGTAATACATTTTTATTGGTGTGTGAGTTTGGTGTATTTAATTATGGCAAAGCACGCTAGGGCTATCTGCCTTAGAGGAGGGATGCCTTCACGGAGGACTTTCTAAGGGAAACTGGCTCGTATACACGTTATGCATGGGGAAAACCACGAAAACACCCATGCAGCTAGCCCGTTCGCGGGATTCGAACCTCGGACCGAACTACCAGTGTTCAGCGACTTTACCGCTTAGAAAATGTAGGATAAACCTTACAAGCTTTTAGATTTTATATTATGCCCAAAGGCATAAGGGCGTGTTTTTTTTTAGTAGAAATTTCATTTTCTACTGGATATTTAAAAATACATGCATTTGGAAACAATCATGCAAAAGAAAGACATATATTATGTGATGTACCAGCTTTAGTCGTAGCTTAAATTATCAGACGATAGTTTTAAAATATAGGATCCATTTATTATTATTCAGGAGAAATAGCAGTTACAAAATCAGATATCCAGAGTAAATAAAAAGAATTACTAATAACTTTTTGTATGAAGTTTACTGCATCGTGACATTTAAGAAAAAGCTCCCGATATTATTTTGCGAGTCTTTTTATATCCTCTGGAAAGGCGGAGCTTCCAAGAAATGACGTCAGCCATTCCAGTTCGCTTTAAATATCTCGAGAACATTCTATAACTGTACGTGTAGAAAAGGCGGGAAAAACAACTTGACTACGGGGCTGTGGATTTAATTCCACGTACTTTCAAATAAGAGAACGTCGCCATTAAAAATGAAAAAGAACATAAAATTAGAATTTTAAGTGTATTCTTGACTATGGAATTGTATTATTACATATATATATGTGTAATTTGTACTCATTATTTAAAATTAACGTAATTTTTGATTTCTTAAATTCAAGACATCTGTTTAAGATTCTACATCCATATATTAAATAAAATATATTTCTTAAGGTTGAATTTCAACTTAATTCAAAAGAGAACGAGAAATGGAGCAAAATAAATAAAATGTACAGAACGCGTTTAGAACATCAGACCACACGTTCTCGTAAGACAATAAAAGGATACTGAATCATGCGCCAAAGAAAAGAAAGAATGGGAAAAGAAGTTTTGTTAAAACAAAAAAGAACGAAATACCAAACGCGCCTGTTAAAGAAAAAATGAATGAGAAAGGAATCAAGAAATAAATCTTTTACAGAGTAAACAAGTATTAAAATTTGGATCATTAAGAAATCATTTTTAAGGCTGTGAAAGCATTCAGGAAATTTAATTCACGAAATGAAGATAGGTTTGGTTTATTCATTTACGGCAAAGCACTCGAGGACTATCTGCCGAAAGGGAGGGATGCCTTCGTGGAGGTCTTTCTACGGAGAACTGGATGGTATACACGTTACATATAGGGAATACCACGAAAACGTCCGTTTGCGGGACTTCAACCTCGGACCGAACTACCAGTGTTCAGCGACTTTATTGCTGGTAGGCCCACTAATTTTTTTTTTTTTTTTTTTTTTTTTTAATTTTATTCTTTGAATAATTTTGACAGCAGAGACATGGAAAGTATAAATTTTCAAAGCAATACTGATAATTCATATTTTTTTATAAATATACATTTCATGTTTCTTGATGTGAATTTCAAGATCCGCCTTACTTGACTAATGTAAGCCATACTAATAAGAAATAATCCAAATATTTCAGAAATTCATATCTGGATAGGATCTTCAAAGACCGAACTACGCACTTTATTAGTGAATTCGCAGAGCTAAGAAAAAAACCAGTGCAAATTACGTGTAATTTTGCAGCTAATCGAATCAGAGAACAAAATAACTAATAAATCGCTTCGGGGGAAAAAAAAAAAATTAAGAAAACATGAAACAATTCAACTGAACTCAAAATATGAAATAACGCCGCAGAATACTACCGATTGCTAAACTCATACTAAGATCAAAATTAGTTACGTGAACTAGCTAAAAGATCAAAATTAGTAACGTGGATCTGAAGCAGGCAGAACACGCTCTGATTTCACCCTCCGAAACCTTCCTTTAAATACTTCCCTCATCCTATCTCATCTAAATATCACGCGCGCTGGAAATTTACATTCTGGCAGGGAAATGAAACGAGGCTTGATGGAAAAGTAATGTGACTTGAAATACCGGGTTAGGATGTGATAAAATGAACCATACAAGGTAATAAATATCTCAGAACATAACAAATGAAAAATAAATAAATAAAAATAAAAAATAAAGAAAGAAAAGAAAATCTGGAAGGTTTCAGATTTTAAATTACATCCAAAGGGGCGTTTTTTTTAACGTTTTGAGTGTTACCTATATTTATTAAATATCATGTTCATTGCACTTAAACCATAAAATTCACTTCAAGAGCAACATCGCAAAATAATTTTAAATTTAGCCTATCTTTAGAATATTCGATACACAGTCTTACCAGCGGGAGATAAAAATGTTTTTTCTGTACAATGTTGCCATTGCTCGTTTTGAAATCCTTGAGTTTGTTAATCAAAAATGCGTTAAAGTTTTACGAAATATGAAATCGATCATAAAACAAATTTCAAATTTGTGCTTCCAGATGCCCCTTTTCGCAGTAGGATTATGTTATTCAAAATTGGATGGCTCTAGGTACCGTTGTTTTATCACAATACGAGAAACATACATACATTTATACAGATTCTTCATGTTTTAATTTCCTCAAATATAGTACAGGGCGATAATATTTGATGGCAACAATTTGAAAAGTGAAACGAACATTCAGAGTGATTCGACGCAAAATCGCTAAACGAAAACAATAGTCTCTCACGGACAAAACTCCCTTTGGACTAATAAACTTTCGAATAGTTAAAAATTCAACAATTGTTTTTGATCCAACTACGCTTATCAAAAACTACTCAAAAACTTCATTTAAAGGTTTGTTTTTAACCCTGACTCCAAATCCAAATATAGAAAGTCTACAGAGTCCTCTTTGGACATGCACATGATATGCATTCAGGACCAGGTCGGGTTTAACTACGATAATAAAGATTCCAATGAAACTTTCATGATTCCCTTTCTTCTTCCTTCTATAAATATAAGATATTACTGACTAAGTCTTTCGATAAATAAATAAAAATAAAGAATATGTTCCCATGCCGCTATTACGGTCTTCCGAATCTAATAAGTTAAGGCCACACACTATATGAGACAGCACAATAACCTACAGAGAAGAAAACTAATATAGCTTCAATGATCCCCACCATCCTCCATCAACCAACCCCCTGAGGGCAGAGCCAGTCCCCTTCGCTATGCTTCCCTCCCATCCTATCAACGCTGGCACCTCCCTCGAGAGGAGCTCCAAGACTTCAACTCGGAGAAACCATAAGACCACGGAAATCTTGATGAGCACAACACGGTTGGAAGCAAGAAACGACCACAGAAACATTTACAGACGAATGATTGGTTCATCTGTTATTCAGTAGGGAACAGACGATACTTGATGGGTATCCAGAGAGGAAAACAGAATCAGATATCCATGTCTTCCAACAGCACTAACAAATTCATTTGACGGACGCCAAACGTCAGCAAGAAGGAATTAAAAGAGAAGACAGGAAAATGGTGCATGACTGTACACTCAGGCGCTACGAACAACAGCCAGAAAATTCTTAATGTTTAATATTATCAAATCTAATTGGATATTTCAAGTTTTGGTTCAAGAATGAGTTCTGTAAGTAGCTTTTTTACAGTGATACACTCAGATTAAGACGTTGGTCTGGTATTACAAACTTTAGTATAAATATCAGCAAAATCAAACACTGGGGTTTTTTTTCTTTAGTTTAAGAACTGATAAAACAGAAATAAGCTTCAGAATAGCAAGAGGCGAAAAGATAACTGTCATCATCATCCTTCATTAGCGTTTTTATTCACACCACCGAGACTACAGCCAAGAAAATTTACATATACTGATTTATCACTCTAATAAATTAATATAATTTATTATAGGAAGAGGAGGAAAGGGAATATTTAACTAAACTTCCAAACTGATCGATATACGTAGTAATTAGAGCCCTTTGTTAGCGAAATGCATCAACATTGAAGGAAATTAATAGAAGGCTGCCCCTTCCTCAAAAAAAGTCTCCAGTAGACACCACATAACTTCCTTGTATGGCCTATTAAATTATACACATTTTTTTGCGGCATTTCATTAAAAATTATTTCCCCGAGTTTCGTTCGAGATACATTTCTCATTCAATCAGTTTAGTTCTCACTTCGCGGCAAGGCAAAAATAAGTAAAATCTCAAAATACCTTCATTAAAAAATTACAAAATACACAAAAACATAAAACACCAAATACACTTAGAAACAATTCATTAAGTAATTTTTTACAATGAAAATTAGACTTTCTATGCAAAAATAAGCAATTCGGCCAGCAGGAAGGAACACAGACTTTCGGTGCACAAAACTAAATGTTTACTTATTTTTGGTCGAACTCGGCAAAAAGACACTGAGGTTGTTGCACTAAATGACTCAATTCACTATAAGAGTTTCGAATGTAAACAACTAAAAGACTCTTTAGGCTTAGTACCACTTAAACAACTTTTAAGTTGTTCATAATTCTACTACTACTGCATGTAGATTAACTAAAGAGATAAAAATCTTAACTGAAACATAAGAACAACACCATTCAATAACTTTTAAAACAAAAAATGCACAATTTACCAACATATAATAAATTGAATCACCGAGCCGGGTACATTTTTATATACGTTTGGGTGCGGCCGATTGCAAACAAAAAGGGGAGATGCACAACCACATGTTATAACAACCCATATACATAATTTCAACGTCGTGATAAGCAACCCATATACAAAATTTCAACGTCGTGATATGTACGTACACACGTCACCAAAGAAATTCTTCTGAATACTTTTTACAATCCATTTTGGAAGGAAAGAGTTTTTTATTCTATCCAGATGTCACGCAAAAATATCGTTGAAAGGAATTCGAAAGCGGTCAAAATGGATATTTTCGTTGAAATATGACACCCGAAATTTTCTAGGATTACAAAATTTCATATAAAGAAGTAAAACGTTAGGCCAGATTTTTGTGAAATTTTGCACAAGTATGTATAATACACATAAGCAATTCATGCAAAATAATTCTCATATGAAACAAAACTCATATGTAGAGTGTATTATGACACTTTTGAAATAACGTTAATGAATTCTAAATGAGTCGCATAATTAATAGAATTTATTTTCGAACATTTTCAAAGTGAAAGATAGCTAACAGTGTACCTGTATTTAACAATGTATATTATGTTTACCAGTCTATTACATCAGATATTTCTTCAGCCACTCAGATGATAAGAAACTGCATCAGAAATAGACAAATCGAGTTTCATATGACCTGCCAGCAAAGGAATGTAGGGTTACTAATATAATGTAGTACCTCTTTATATATTTTTAATAATAATAATATAAATAACCCAAATCATAGCTGATATATTATTTTCTTGCCAAACATTTTTGCATTTTCTCGTGTCTTGGAGTTTCTTCAATGAATTACATTCTTTTGTTCAACATTCTATTTTGCATTTTTGAACAGATATATTTCCATAATTTATTCAAGTTCTTTCCTTCCTCAGCACATGCAAACTATGTTACGAATAAAAACTATAACTTTTTTGTCTTACAGATGATAAGCTCATAAACTGTCACATGTTGCCTACTTTCAATCGCAAAAAATAATTTAAAAAAATCCTCCTATTTACATAACACATAAATTATATTGAATTATACACAACGGTTTTACATTCTGTGTAGCAAAAGAATAAAGCATAAATAAATAAAAAATTAATCGTAAAGCTGCTTTACGAAAAGGAAAAGAATAATTTTTAACATCCTGCATATATTATAAATAAATTATCTACGACCATCCAAAAATTTTTTTTCGGTTATTATTAGATAAAAAGTTCAAATTTAATTCTAGATTAAGTTTGCACTTAAATCTCAACAAACAGTTCTAATTATTTCTTGGCTGTTAATATTTACGTACTGTATAAAACAACACCTAAATAAGGATGTTAGTAGTAAAAACATCGAAGTGTTGCAAAGATAAGAATAATAAAATTTTACTCAGCTCACGGTCACCAATGATGATGCACGAATTTTCAGGTCTTGTGCTCTTTACATCAGATATTTCTTCTCTTGTGCTTCGAAGTAAATTACTTCAGACACATAAAATATTTAATGCTTAGTGCTCGTAATTGCACAAATAACAATAGACGAAGTACATTGGCAAATAATTATTATTAGTCCAAAGGGGCTTTGTCTCTGAGAGACTATTGTTTTCGTTTTGCGATTTTGCGTCGAATCATTTTGAATGTCTGTTTTTCTTTTTAAACCGTTGCCATCAAATATTATCACCCTGTATTATTTTTGAAGAAATTAAATGATGAAGAATCTGTGCAAATGTATCGCATTGTGATAAAATAACGGTTCCTAGAGCCATCCAATTTTCCTACTGCGAATATGGGCATGTGGAAGCACAAATTTGAAATTTAGAATTTGTCTTAATATCCACTTCATATTTTGTAAGACTTTAACGAATTTCTGATTAACAAACTCAAGGATTTCAAAGCGAGCAATGGCAACATTTTACGGAAAAAAAAACATTTTTATCTCCAGCCCATGAGACTGTGTATCGGAAATTCTAAAGACACGTGCGATATTGCTCTTGAACTGAATTTTATGGTTTGAGTGCGAAGAACATGATATTTAATAAATAAAGCTAACACACAGAATGTTAAAAAAAAGCCCCTTTAAACGTAATTTACAATCTGACACCTTTCAGATTTTTTTTTAAATGACTAAAATGGATATTTTTCAGTGACCTGTATGAAAAATAAAAGGTAGTCGTAAACAACTGTTGTAATTTGAACTTCTCAAGTACCTATACAACAAGTATAGATTGTTAAATAAATACAAGTACACTGTTAGCTATCTTTCACTTTGAAAATGTTCAAAAATAAATTCTATTAATTATGCGACTCATTTAGAATTCATTAACGTTATTTCAAAAGTGTAATAATACACTCCTACATATGAGTTTTGTTTCATATGAGGATTATTTTGCATGAATTGCTTATGTGTATTTTACATACTTGTACAAAATTTCAGAAAAATCTGGCCTAACGTTTTACTTCTTTATATGAAATTTTGTAATCGTAGAAAATTTCGGGTGTCATATTTCAACGAAAATATCCATTTTGACCGCTTTCGAATTCCTTTCAACGATGTTTTTGCGTGACATCTGGATAGAATAAAAAACTCTTTCCTTCCAAAATGCATTGTAAAATGGATTAAAAAAGTATTCAGAAGAATTTTTTTGGTGACGTGTAACTTCTGTAGCTTCTCAAGAACTTCGCATTCTTGGCAATTCAATAACATTTTCAACTTTCAGAAGGCCTCCATACATTTATTTATCCAAATTCATCTAATCCTTCACACGTTAGAGGATGTCAAGAACGACAAAAGTAAACAGTCCAAAGATATGAATTCTCAAAGCGACTTCTTAAAAATTCTACGCTCGATTTATTTCCCACTTATTGTGGCAACAATTAGAGAAGACAGTAAGCGACCGTTTCTCTTTTAAAACCGCCAGGAGGATGGAGGGGGGTGAGTACAATAAAAAGGAGAAGACTCGACATCCCAAAATGAAGTCATTTGTATTCAAGAAGCGTCGACCCTGGCTCATAAATTTCACATTCTCGTATTTGTAATTACACCGGAATCGGGCCGTAACCGAGTTCCGCCCCACAGCCCGCGTGAATTAAAATGGTTCCCGCGGCGGTTAAACACCTATCAGTTTTGAATTGCTGGGGCGTAAGGAAGGGCTTAAAGCACGGCGGAAGAGTGGAAATTAAACTATTTGGTAACGTGGAGGTCGCACAAGGACACACGCGGAACTCTATTTCGGCAGCTGTAAAAATTTTGCCCGACTGGAGCCTGTTAGTGAACTTCTCTGCCGACACCACACTAATGCAGAAAAGTTTCAAATACAAGGGCAAATAAACAATGCAGTAAAGTTTCAAATACAGGGGCAAATAAACTTCAAAAATGCACATGCAAAATCATTACACCTGAACTGCGAAATTTTTCCCCGTAGTGATTTTTCTGAATAATAAATGGAATCCACAGATTTTATTAAGCATCGCATATTTACAGAAACTGCTTTTCTGCAGTGAAGAAATACAAATAAATTCGTATGTCTCTAAACATCGGAATGGACATAGGTAAAAAATACAAATTAATGTTTCGTAAATTAACAAAGACTGTTTTAGAGACACAGCAGATACAAAAACTGCCGATGAGGTGTAGAAAGGAATTAAGAAAAGTGACGTATCTTTTTACGAATTTGCCAAACGTTCTGTGCGTTAAGAAGCTTATAGTAGATGACTGACTTAAATCTTATGCTAAGAAGCCCACATTTAAAAGACATATCATCGTTATTGTGGTACACAAACACATACATGAAATTAACCGTCTAATATAAACTATTTCGGGCACAGTAAGAAGCAGTTTTCAAAAAGAGGCAAATTGAATCTGCGAAATCAAAAGTTGCATTACATAAAAAACTTTTCTGTTGTAAAGATAAAATTTATAGAAATTTTGCAGTTACCTGTGTTAAGCTCTCGTTGTTTCGATTAAACACAATTTTGGGAGGGAAAGGGACGGGACACTTTCACGCTAAAGGTCGTCAAGGTCAAGCATGGATGTTTACGAATAATATCACAAACGAAGACAATAGAAAGCATACAGTAGATGACCGACTTAAATCTTATGTTATTAAGATGTTTAAAAGAACACTTAAGTAATATCCACAAAGTCAGAGAGATCAAGAATTACGAAAATTTAAAAACAGAGAAGATAATCTGAGAAATCGAAACCAGATTAGTAAAAAATTTATTTTTTAAATTAAATTAAAAGATGGATTATGGATAAATTGTTCGGATTGTGGCAAAACTTGCGAAGGCAACTTGTCATAGCGAAGGGATGCCTTTTCTGTGAAGGAATTTTTTTAAGAAAATTCGCTCGTACTTACGTTAAATAATTAAAAAAAAAAAAAAAACTTATGCAGTCAGCCTGTTTGCTGGCATTCAAAGCCGGTCAAAGACGGGTCGGAACGGAAACGGTCAAAGCCAGGTCGAACTGCTGAACGCCTAAGGCACTGGTGGGCTCGAAATACAAAAATTCGCCATGAGAAATTGATATTTTACTAAATATTGAAAGTGATATTTTATTATTAGGCTATTCGCACATTTTTTACACGAATTTAGTTTGGTATAAAAAAATCGCTTAATTGGAAAAATTTTCTTAACTGCAACTACATTTTTGAAAATGTAGATTATCGTCTGCCACTCGGCAATTTTGTTTTTATGCAAAATGGAGCTTTTCAAGAAGCAGTGGATGGAAGGCTATGTTTCTACTCTTTCCAAAGAAAATTACTCATATTTAATTATTAAAATATGCTGTGAAAGCGATAATTTTTCGGTACCTATAACGATAGATAATATTGTCAATACGAAAGGGGGGAAATGAAAAAATGCCCAAGTTTGGATTTCAGTGGAAAAATTATTCAAAATACATACCCAAAGGAAAAAGGTAAGAAATTTAATGTTAAAAAAAAAAATCTTCGAAGTCAAAGGACAGTTGCATAAACATTAAAATGTTCAGTGTAAACTCTAAACAAAGTGATTAATGCTGATTTGAATCTTAAAAAGACAAAGAAACGTAATATATACGGTCTTTCTCAAAGATATATCGCCTCAACGAGAACGCGCTGCAGAATTCTCTACAAGAAATAATTATTTAGACAAAAATGGAAAAATGTTGTCACAACATTTGAATCTTGGGTATATTTAAATGATCACAATAAAAGAGATCCCTTTATTATTATCAAAGAGGAAATAAATCTTAGAACATAGTGCAAAGAATATAAAGAAATTTTTTTAAAGGAATTTATTATTGTTGCTGGTTTTTGATATAAAGGCAAATTAAAAGTAAAGAGACAGTATAAAAACGTTAAGATCAACTTCCATATTATTAGGAGCACATTTTATACCTAATTTTGAAAAATCAAGTACCTTTACCCACAGTGCCATCAATCCGTAAAACTGCATCAAGAGGAAACAAGCAAGCGCAGGTCAAAATCCTTGTTAATTTCATAAAAAAACTGAAACAAGAAACGGGTATCAAAGCTATATGCTTCATTCATATCCCTACTAAATCGCTTGATGTATCATCCACGGATTTTTGCGCTTCTGGACTTTTCAAAAGTGAATTGTCCAGAGGTCCACCTACAAGGGACTTTGGAAAGCTATTGAAGAGGAATGGGATAAAATACCTCTTTCGATACTAAAAAAAGGCTTTATTATCTTGGAAATTACGATACAGAAGGATAGTGAAGAATAAGGGTTGCCAAATGTAAGAATTAAAACACAAAAATTTCATATTAAATATTTCTGTAAATACAACGAAAATCGTCTGAAAAATGTGCGAACAGAGTCTGGAGAATATACAGGGTGTTTATAAAGTCCCGGACCCATTTTGATGTTTAATAACTCAAATAATAAAGATAGATTAAAATGAATAACATAAATGGTTAGATAGACTCAAAAAGTTTCATGGCCCTTGTCAATGAACTTCCACGTGTGCCCCCTTCGTCGCACCGAGAATATCGAGTCGATATTCAATTTCACGCCAGGTACAGGCAAGCATGTCGGCATCCACAGAGGCTATTGCGGTTGTAATTCCGGCTTTTAGGTCATTCATGTTCGACACTCTCCTCCTGTAAAAGTTGTCCTTTACAAATCCCCAAAGGAAAAAGTCCAGCGGCGTTATATCATGTGATCTGGGTGGCCGAGGAATTGGACCTCCTCGCCCAATCCATCTTCCTGTAAAATGGTCATTCAAAGAACTACGAAAGATGGTACCCCAATGAGGTGGTGCACCATCTTGTTGCAAAAGACATGTGGCTGAAGTTCTTCTAGTTGTGGAAATACGAAGTTTTCCAACATGTCTAAGTATACGGATGATGAGACCATCTTTTTTGTAAAAAAAAAGAAAGGCCCAATGACTCGGTCGTGCATTAGTCCACACCACGCATTAACCTTTGGGGAATCCCTTTGTGCCTCACGGTATTCATGGGGGTTTTCAGATCCCCATATGCGCACATTATGGCGATTAACAATGCCAGAAAGAGAGAAAGAAACAAAAGAGAGAGAAATGCAATTAATAAGCAGACGATATTTACCTTTGTGCCTCACGGTATTCATGGGGGTTTTCAGATCCCCATATGCGCACATTATGGCGATTAACAATGCCAGAAAGAGAGAAAGAAACAAAAGAGAGAAAAATGCAATTAATAAGCAGACGATAGTTACAAAAGTACAGATATTTAGACTGGAAAATGAAACTATCTGAAATTAACCACACGCGCAGACGATATTTACAAAAGTAAATATATTCAAACCTGAAAAAGAAAATATATAAGTTATTCCATCAATAAATGCCATAAGTTTGTTTATATCTTCATTATTTTATGAGTTATTAAACACCAAAATGGGTCCGTGACTTTATAAACACCCTGTATACGATGTAATGAGCTTCTCTTTCGTACCTTTACCTTACCTTTCTTCTTCTCAACACCTGTTATGAAGTAATACTTCATAGTACTTGCATAAAATACTCTGTAACACTTGATATATTACGAATACGAAGCGGCTAAAGCAGAAATCATTTCAGTGGCCTCAGTAAGAACTAGGGTTGGTTAATCGATTAAGTGATTGTGGCAAAAGTTCGTCGAAAGCTACCAGCCTAATAGAAGCGATATCTTCACGAAAAGCGGGGTTACTCAGCGTGAAATTATCGACTCAAACTCAGCTCCAGCCCAAGTTTATACAGCTCAACTTTTAAATACCAATCTCCTTTATCGAAACTAGTTAGTTTTCACAAATGTTCATTTCCGTCATTCTTTGGTACCATTACTTCTATTCAGCAACTAGTAACAGCAAGAAAGAAATGTCAAATTCCAATTAAGTCTCTAATTTAAAAATATTATTTTCAATTAAGTTTTGGCAGTCATACGAATTCACTAAGACGATTCGCGTCACGTTAGTAGGTTCAAACTCGGAAGACATGTGTTGATACAAAAGAGCCTCCCCCCCCCCTTTCATGAAACTTACGAGAAAGAAAGAGGAAGGAGGGAGAATTCCATGGCTGACATAAAAATGTAAGGCTTCGGGTAGTGAAAAGGGGTGAACAGATGAAGCCAGAAACCTTCCATTCCGGAGAGTGCCTCAAATTCTCGAGATCTGCTTTAATGAATCCAGTTACTAAGGCATCTGCTCGAAGGAAACCTTAGAAAGAAAAGTGTGAAGCCCTCGGTCGGGTGGCCTTTTATAAATAGTAGAAGAAAGGCAGGGTATGGAAAGGAGGGAGGGAATTTTTCTCTACTGAAATCCAGGTAGCAGAATGCTATCTAAGTATTTACGATTAGCTGGATTATTGACGAAAAGTTTCAAATTCTTTAGCTCCTTATGTTATCTTTAAGATTTTAGCTTGAGATTTTACAACAATTAACAGGTGAATTTTTACTTCATTCAGTTAGATATAATACTAAATGCTTTCTGATATAATAAAAGCTTTGCATTAATTTAAAAAAATCTGATGTGTACACCACATGACTTTCTTGTACGGAATATTAAATTATACGCATTTTTTCTTGCATTTTATTTAAACTTATTAGATTGAATTAAACCTACTTCGCCGACAGCGCATAAACCACAATAGAATAAATGCATTCTTTAAAATTCACTCTAGTATTTGTTTATCATAGCGACACTCTGGCGCTAGGTTCACTTAAAAGTATTATATTTCGTTCATATTATAACTCAGAATGCACAAAATGTATATCATTTAAAGAATTATCTAATCGTTGCCACATGTTCTATTCAAATACTATAAAATAGCTAGAACTATGTATAAAAGAAATTAAGCAAACAAAACAAAAAAGAAAACGTTTCTCACAGACGATTGAGTATTTCTCATTGAATTAATTCAGTTCTCACTTCGCGAGAAGGCAAAAATACATAAAAACTCAAAATATGTATATTCAAAATTACGAAGTAAATCTTAAATATTTATTTCCTCGAAAAAATTCTAGAAAGGATTAAGCATGATTTAATTCGCAATAATGAATGAAGACGTTATCTTTGTTGTTGCGAAGCTAAGTTTCTCTACATTGGCAACAAATCCACTATTCTGCTGTTTCAAATGTAAGCAAACAATGGCCGCCATCAAAAACATTATTAGGCTTAGCGGCACTTTAAAATTGTTGATAATTCTAAAAATATTGCATACAGATTTACTAAAGGCATAAAAACCTTAACCGGAAGATAAAAACAACATAATTCAATCATTTTAAAGAAAAAAATGTACAATTTACAAACATATAAGAGTAAAGAAACTGAGATCACTGAGCCGGGTAACAGAGTGGATATATTTATAAATATATTTATATACGTTTGGCGCGGCCGATTGAAACCAAAATACGAGGTGCACATCTATATGTTATAGCAGTCCTATATACAAAACTTCAACGTTCTGAGGCTACTCGTTTTCGAGTTATGCGAGATACGTACGTACATACGTTCGTACAGACGCCACGAAAAATTCTCTTCAGAATTCGTTTTAAAGCAGTTTTATAATTTTTTTGGTGGAAACGAGTCTTTTATTCTGTCCTTACGTACAGATATCACGCAAAAACTCCGTTAAATTGCATTCGATAGCGGTCAAAGTGGATATTTTCGTTGAAATATGCTGCCTGAAGCTTTTCGCGATTACAATACTTCTTTTTTACTTCGTACAAGGAAGTAAAAAGGAAGAGAACAAAGCAAAAAGAAAAAGTATCTCCAGCGCCCGCGAGACTGTGTATCGGAAATTCTAAAGATATGCTCATTTAAAAATTATTTTGCGATATTGCTCTTGAACTGAGTTATGTGGTTTAAGTGCGAAGCACATGATATTTAATAAATAAAGGTAACATACAAAATGATAATAAAAAAACGCCCCTTTGGACGTAATTTAAAATATGAAACCTTCCATATTTTATTTACTTATTTATTTAATTATTTTATTTGCATTCAGATAACGACAATTTTCCACGTAAAAGGCAGGAAATGTTGAATTTCGTAAAACGGGTATTAGATATGTAATACATATCTCATATCTAATACACGTAATATCACTATATCACGTAATATATCTAATACACGATCATATCTAATACACGTAATATAATCCCCCCTTTTGAATATTACGAAGTAAAGCCATTATGCTCTGTACAATAGCTTTCTTGCTTTTAATGCGTTCGCCAATAATTCTCCGCAAAAGATCTTTTTACAATACAAAGACATATTAGACCCACTTATAAGACCACCTGGAATGGGAAAAAACCGAGCATCAGTCGCAGATTAAGGAAATTGGGTCCCCTTTTCTTCTGCATAAAGAACTCAAGATGATGGCATTTATCCCTATAATCACTCCCTTAGACTCCGGTCGACTTAACTCAAACATAAACTAGCAACACACCCATTCACCAAATGACAGGCTCCGAAATGACTTTAAAAGAAGGGAAAACTAATCCAGAAGGAAACGCCATTAACCCTTCTCTGCGTGTATGCACTAAAAGCGAATCCCGAAATAGATAGGCCCAGGAAATGCTGCTGCATTAAAGCGATGCAGGGAAAGCGGAAAAAAATCGAACACTACAACACAAAGGTCCAACTGTTCCATACCCTATTAACCTTAACTATCCGACAGCCGACATAAATAACAATCACAGGCAATTGCCAAAAGCCTCTTTTTCTTACATCGGCTTTCCTTAATGTTTCGAACCCGTGCAATGATCTGGTAATCGATACAAACGAAGGAGAAAACAAAAAACACTGGATCAAGAGATTTTAAAAAACATCGCCTGTGGTTGAACATTCACAGAAAACCGCACTTACTAAATAATCTAAGAAAATGATTCAAATCGTAGATCATAAGCACAATAATAAAGCAAGCGCATTTATAAAAGTACGAAAATTTTTTCGTAGTATCATTCTAAATCCCTGGATTTGTAGAGTGACAGCAGTGTTTGCTCCGTTTCGCGTTCAACAACGCAGGTTTACTGTCTTGGTAACAGAATATGTTTCGTCACCTGCAATTATGACAATGGAGATGGGGTGATTTGAGACACAGAATGGCCCCCAGTAGAGACAAAGTGCCCGAACATGCTCGCCATTTCAAGCGAGGACAGTCGTAACAATGGATGCACCTCCTTTGCCAAAAGTAAGTTCGCTTTTAAAACATATATACAGTTATTTCTCAACAGAAATATCTTAAGCATTATAAATTATAGTCTTTTAGTTAGATTTATGTGTAAAAAATTGAAGCATGTAATAAAAAGTAGTTTTAGATTGCTCTTTTTTTAAGGTATCTATAAATTTGCTTTAGAGTGTAATGCTGTAACGTAGTTTTATTTATTACATACTGCTAACACTATAAAAGCTATATGCATGGACGGTACTTTTTGCAAACACTTCTTAAAATTATTTTTATTTTTGTACAATTTACACAATTTATCACGCCCAAAGGGACATTTTTTTCTTCTCATTTATGCATACATACACATTTCCAGAGTATAAAGGCTAAAAATATTTAAAAACAGCATATCTTTAGAATTTCCGATAAACAGCCTCACGCGCGGGAGATAAAAATATTTCATTTCGTATACAGTGTGTTGCCAATGCTCGCTTCGAAGTCGATGAGTTTTTCAATCAAAAATCCTTACAGTGTAAGAAATAGATAATAAATTCCAAAATCCAGATTCGAGGTTCCAGGTTCCCATATTCGGGTGGAGAACTACGTTGTTCAAAATTTGATGCCTCTAGTTATCGTTGTTTTTTCACAGCGTGGCAAACATACATATATTTATGCAGATTCTTCTTTATTTAATTTCTTTTAAATATAATACACGGCGATAATATTTGGTGGCAACAATCTGAAAAATGATAAGACCTTTTATAGCGATTCAACGCAAAATGCCGTTTCAAGCTTTTCTGGGCCAACGCCTTTGGGCTTTAAAAAAAAAAAAAAAAAAAAAAAAAAAAACTGAAAGGGCTCAGATTTTTACGGTCTCCCTAGAGGATTTGTTAAGGTTTTTCTACGTTCTCCCTGAGCTCGTAGTCTACTAGCCTGCTGTTACACTCACTTCTGCTAGTTTTATTATTATTGGCCCACCAGCGGCCGAGCGGTAAAGTCGCTGAACACTGGTAGTTCGGTCCGAGGTTCGAATCCCGCGAAGGGGCTGGCTGCATGGGTGTTTTCGTGGTTTTCCCTATGTGTAACGTGTATACGAGCCAGTTTCCCTTAGAAAGTCCTCTACGAAGGCATGCCTCCCCTTAGGCAGATAGCCCTAGTGTGCTTTGCCATAATTAAATACACACACACTTATTAAGCGCCATTTTCCTCGCAATTACGCCATATATAATTGAACACCAAAATTACAAACATTTTATAAGCAGCATATGTTTAGTATTACCGATGCAGTGTTAAGTGTTGGGATAAATTTTTCAATTTTTTTCACTCTTTTTGTCAGTATATCATATCCATGTATATAGCTTTCTTAGTAAGATGGTTTACAATCCTTTTTTTTTTTCGGGTGGGGGACTTTTTTCATTAACGCTTTGTGAGTTAAATTTATTAATTAAGTATCATGCTCTTTGGCACATAAAATTCAATTGAATAGTAAAATAAAAAACTATTTAAAAATAGCCTAGCTTTGGAATTTCCGACAGACAGTATCGCGCGCTAGAGATAACAATGTTTTAATCCATACAGTGTTGCCACTGCTCGCTTTCAAATTCTTGAGTTCGTTAAAAATTCATTAAAGATTTACAAAATCTGAAATATATAATTCGAAATTCAAGATTTGGGCTTCCAGGTACATATATTCGGGAGAATGACTACGTTACTCAAAACTGGATCGCCATAGGTACCGTCACGTTTTCACAATGAGAGGAACATACATACATACACACATGTACATTCTTCATTACTTAATTTCTTTAAAAATAATACAGGGCAATAATATTTGGTGGCAAAAATTTGAAAACTGATTCTCCGTTTATAGTGGACGACAAAAAAATTCCGTTTCGACTAATAGCCCACTAGGACTAATGCCCTTCTGGGCTAATAAAACTAAACAAGTACATGAAAGAGCAAATTATTCTTAAAATTTCATACGGGAAGTTAGCTCATGACTCTCACTAAAGGAATATTGACTGGGAAGAATACGTCAAACACTTTTAAATACAATAATTTTAGCTAAACATAATGTTGAAAATAAAATGCAGTTGAATTTAGCAAAAAGAATTTCTCCGAAATGAGCAAAGTTTCACAAAATTGTGTACTACCTCGGTAATGAGAAGTGATATTCGAATTTTTCATAATTACACTTTCCTTAAAAATGTAATTCTACGGAATAAGAAAATAGTACATTTTTTGAAAGCGGATCTAAACGTTTTAAACATTATTCCAATTATTAGAAAATTAAAATTCGGCAACCAATCTTTAACCCTTTCCGGCACGCTACCTTCTAAAGTCGGAGTTTTGATTTAAAAAAAAAAAAAAAAAAAAAAAAAAAAAAAAAAAAAGGCAGTAGGCCTAGAAGAGCACACAAGTACAATTTTGTGAAGATAGCACTTATCGTTTTAATTCTGTGGGTGTGCCCAAAGTGGCACACTGATTGAATACAGCTTCGAAAAGAGTGCTGAAACGAGCATTGTTGTCAATGAACTGCCCGACGAGATGCGGAGGAACAAAGAATACAGACTCTCAGTTGTCCTAGATTATCGGTGAGCCCGCTCTGGGCACACCTAGGGTTCGCCGTTTGATTTTAGGCAAGATTTCAAGGTAAAAATTTAAAACTAATATAGAATAAGGAGATTAGCATACAGCCAAAAAAGTAACGTAGAAATTTCTTTTCAAAGAATTCCTTTTATACACCAAAAAAAATCTGGAAGATTTCTTTGAAAAATGAGGGTCTTAAAAAACTAAACTATATTGACTATGGACTGGTTTGTGTTGAGCTGCCATCTACTATAAATAAAGAAGGTTCAGAGTCACCTATTAGTAACCTATAAATCCTTTTTTAATCAATTTTTCTGTGCGTACAGAATGAAATTTTTAGGTGTGTCCACACCGGACACAATGTGCCGCAAAGGGTTAAAATGAAACGATTTAAAAAAAAACGAGTTGCATTTATCGCCCAAAGATGAAACTTAATTTTCAGACTTAAGTCATATATACTTTTAAAAACAGACAACACAGTATATAAGTCAACTAACTTTGTCTTTTGAGCATGTTGAATGTTTCATAATGCAGACGTTTTATCACGTTAATATGACGTCATAGGCTTAGCAAGCCCAAAATCTTTCGAACCTAATCGAAACTCCAAAGAAGCTTCCGCAATTAGCCGGGATATTCTTAAATGAACCGCTATTCTTGTGTAACTAATTATCTTTAAAGAATTATTTTGTCTTTGAAGTTTTAATTGCTTGGATAAAACTATGATTATGTGTTAATACCTGGGATTGCCTAAATAATTACGATGGAGTTTTCTATGCCGTTATCCACTTTTAAATATTTCTTTCAACGATATAGTGGGTAAAAGGAATGGCTTTCGAAATTGCGAATATCTAACCAAGTCAAGGGAATATTTTTATTTCATTTCACGTTCCAATAGCAATGTAATAATCGAAATGAAACAAAAGGCGGGAAAATTATTCCAAACCCATTCAAAATCACTAAAACTTAAAGAGAATTACTTAGTAGGAAAACAGAATGCTGAGAAAATAATACCTCATGGAAATGCATGCGTAGGTTAGGTTAGGTTATTTAAATACGATAAAGTACACGGCTGTTATATGCCTAATGAAAGGATGCCTTCACGGAGGACTTTCTAAGGGAAGCTGGCTCGTATACAAGTTACACATGGGAAAGACCACGAAAATACTCATGCAGCTAGCCCTTTTCCAGCGGCTCGAACTCAGGTTGAACTATCAGTGTTCAGCAGTCTTAACAAATCGGCCACCAGTGGGAGTATAATAAGATAAACAGGGAAGAGCAAGAGATATACAACACATATTAAAACTACGTAGTAAGCGAAAATATTTAGTTTCCCCAGATTTTTCTCCTTTTCTTTCTCACAATATTAAGGCCGCAAAAAATTTTTCTGAAGTCAAATGTGAGTATTTAATTTCCAAATTTTCTCCTTTACGTTCTAACAATATTCACACTGTAAAAAACTTTCCTTGAAGTCGTTGATGAATTTAGAAGATTTTTCTCCCCTCCCTTCCACTCTTATTTATTATTATTATTATTATTATTTTAATGTTAAATCACTATTTACTCATGTTCCAGTTAAAGGAGCACTAAATTCTTCCGAAATTAGGCTTCGAGAATTCCACTTCACACATGCTGAAATTAAACAGTTAATTTCTCTTACTAAAATCTCTGTGTCAAACACACTTTGTTTCCCAAAATGGATATCAGCGCGAAATTGAAGGATTTGCTATGGGTAATCCCTTCAGTCCTGCAAGTCTTCGACAACTAATTACTGCTGGAAATTTAACCATAATTTTGACTTTGCGTGTGCAAAAAATATTCAAAATGTTTCTTCAATAGGTGAACTGGATTTTCCTTAATGTTCCCACATTCACAAAGACTTAATTTGTTTAGTTAATAACTGATTCTGTTTTTGCTCATAGATGGCGCCACCTTCTCATTTGCTTTACTGCCGTAGGGTATAAATAATACCCACTGCGCTCGCTGTAAATATGTAATTAGGGTGTTTCATATAGTTCTTTTTGCAAGTATCCAAGTATTTCTGCACGTATTTAAGTATTTATTCAAGATCTACTGCATATTCTTGCAGTTTCAAGTAGCCCTCTTCAGGGCTCTCACTACGGTGATTGACTACCTCACGTGACCTTGAACCTCCACGATTGTAAATTTTTTAAAATCATTAACTGAATTCTTAACTTTTGCTTGAAGTATATATCTTTGTAAGACAATCACCTGCACAATTTATTACATATTAATTCACACATTTTATTATTTGTAGTTGTGATATCATGTATTGTCAGTCTGATACTTTGGAAGATACCCAATCAATCACACGTCTCACCTTGCTCACGTGAACGAATGATCACGCTACTTTCCCTCACCACAAGCCGTCCTCTTGGACGTCAAGTAATCAATCTACTTGAAACGCCCACAGAAGTACCATAATCGCGGTATAAAGCTGACGTTGGCTGCTTTCCAATCTTGCAGATTTCTTTGGTGCTGATGAAGAGGGACCTGTACCTGGTTGCCCTCGAAATTATTGTGTTCCTCACAAGGTTGTTGCTATGCTAATTTTACGTAGTAAATGGCTTTATAAATTAAAATAAAATAGAGAAGCAAGTGCTTAAATAGTAAGATAGTAAGAGAGAAAGGTAAGAGATAAAACATATTAAAATTACGGAGTTAATATCTCTACGAATTTTTTTTAGATATTTTAACAGATAGCTCTCGAAAACATTTGACGCTTTTCAGCTATTTATGAAGATTAATTTAAAAACATCGTCCTGTAATATTTTGGTTTAAAAAAGGGATTAAAAAAATCTTGCTTACTAAATTCGTTCTACATGCATGCTGCGTAAAAAACTCCTTAAATGCATATGCTTCGCGGCACCTTCGCTTAGGAAATGATAGGGCCGAAGACAGCCCCCTTCAACCCAAGCGTAGTTACGGCATGCCAAGCGAAGGAATTTTGATAAAACATCCCAAGCATGAGAAAGCGGAGTTCCGCTTAAGTCTCACACACCGTATCCCTTTTCCTTCTCGTCCAAAAATAGCTAGGCCTGCACACTTTCAAGCCTGAATTACATCCTAGAGTAGATACATAAGTGGTCACATATTAATTCCGGCTTCTGCGTCCATCCTTCCCACCCCTGGTCTTCTGGTCTTTGTCATCAGGAATGAATGGCGTTTGGAAGTAAAATGCCTCAAGTCAGGACTTAAGTTCCAATTATAAAGTCGATACCAGACGGACAAAATTCACTGATAAATTCCCAACGTATAGTTCACCAAAACAGGAAATTACATATTTAGGAAGATGACAGATAATCGAAAAGAACTGCCGGGTACTTTAATTTAAAGATATTCAACATCCTTAACTATCCTCTTAGTAAAATATGATTTGCAACTTTTGGTATTCAAAGTGTGTGAATGGAAATAAATATTTATGCAATTACGTAACAAACAGCTAAATTATGGAATCTGGAAGTAAAATTTTGTAGCTGTAAAGTCTGTTTATTCTTTCACTAGCGGAAGTACCCGACGCCAGTTAAGTTCGATTGAGAATAATGCCTTTAACAACATAGAACGATACCACTGTAATCCTTCTCTAATAACGATGCAAAAAATACGATTCATAGTCATACACTTTTCAGACCGATGCCATATGGAACCAATAAAATTTTTCCATAGGAAAATGAGCTAGTTCTCTCTCATTATATCAGCAACAATGGCACGCAGTTTTTAATGATTTTCGTCTTTCTAATCAAATGGTCGAAAAAGCTCAAGTTTCCGTTAAATATTTCACCTATATTCAATTTTAACTCGATTAAATGTAGCAAAAAATTGACCATAATTGATCAAAAATCAATAACGCGAACAGACAAACACACAAATAGATATTCTTCTTTATATGTATAGATTTTGTAAAACTTGCAAATTTTTGATTAACAATTTTTAATTTCGACATAAAGCATTTTTATCTCCAATGCGAGACACTGTTGCCACTCGGAAAAATGAGTGCGAAAATTAGCGCTTTCAGACTTTTTAATTAGTATTTCGGTTGATTAAAGTCGTACGAAGATAAGAATAGTCGAAATGGTTTCCCACGAATTTTTGGAATCGGGAATAATGTATTTAATGTTTGGCTATGCTAATTTTTATTTCATCGTAAAACTTAGAAATTTTTTATTAACATTAACAATCTCTAGGATTTGAAAGCGAGCAGTGGCATCAACTTTCGAAACAAAGCAGATTTTCATCTCCAGCTTACGAGACTATTGCCACTCGGGAAAACGAGGAAAAAATTTTCATTTTTCCGAGTTTTTAATTAATATCTCTGATTTTTAGCTACTTTCTACTTCCTTGTACGAAGTACAAAGGAAGTACTGTAATCGCGAAAAGTTTCAGGCAGCATATTTCAACGAAAATATCCATTTCGACCGCTATCGAATGCAATTTAACGAAGTTTTTGCGTGATATCTGTACGTAAGGACAGAATAAAATACTCTTTTCCTTCAAACAAATTATAAAACTGCTTTAAAATTAATTCTGAAGAGAATTTTTCATGGCGTCTGCACGTACGTACGTATCTCGCATAACTTAAAAACGAGTAGCCTCAGAACGTTGAAATTTTGTATATACGACTGCTATAACATGTAGATGTGCAAATCGTATTTTGGTTGCAATCGGCCGCACCAAACGTATATAAATATATTTATACTATATATATCCACTTGTTACCCGGCTCAGTTCTTTACTCTTATATGTTTGTAAATTGTACATTTCATGCTTTAAAAATGATTGAATTATGTTGTTTTTATCTTCCGGTTAAGGATTTTATGTCTTTAGTAAATCTGTGTGCAATATTTTTAGAATTATCAGCAATTTTAAAGTTGTTTAATTGCCGCTAAGCCTGTTTTTAATGGCGGCCATTGATGTTTACATTTCAAGCAGGAGACTAGTGGATTTGTTGCCAATCTAGAGAAACTTAGCTTCGCAACAACAAAGATAACGTATTCATTTATTATTAACAATTAAATCATGCTTAATTCTTTCTGGAATTTTTTCCAGGAAATAAGTGTTTCAGATTTACTCGTAATTTTTAATATATATATATTTTGAGTTTTTACGTATTTTTGCCTTCTCGCGAAGTGAGAACTGAATTAATTAAATGAGAAATACTCAATCGGCAGTGAAAAACTGTTTCTTTTTTGTTTTGTTTGCTTAATTTCTTTTATACATCATTCTAGCTTTATTATAGTATTTGAATAGAACATGTGGCAACGATTAGATAATTCTATTCTTTAAATGATATAAATTTTGTGCATTATGAGTGAAATATGAAGGAAATATATACGTTAACTGTTATATAATTATTGGATTATATAACAGTTAACTTAGTTTCCGTTATATAATTATTAACTGTTATATAATTATTAATACTGTTAAGTGAATCTAGCGCCAGAGTGTCGCTATGGTAAACAAATACTAGAGTGAATTTTCAAGAATGCATTTATTCTATTGTGGTTTATGCGCTGTCGGCGAAGTAGATTTAATTCAATCCAATAAGTTTAAATGAGATGCAAGAAAAAATGCGTATAATTTAATATTCCAATACAAGGAAGTCATGTGGTGTACACTTTCCTCTTTATATAGATAGATAATATCGGAAATAAAAAATTACAACGAAACACCAAGTGTTGTGAATGCTAAAAGTAATGATATAAATATAACTCATACAAAATTTTGATGGTGCTTTCAAACTCTCATCAGCGGTTATTTGGAAAATTCCAGTTTCTTTTTTTTTTTTTTTTCTTTTTTTTTTTCTTCCGGATAAAAGAAATTGTCCAGTTATTTTGTTTCCTGAATAAAATAATGTCTCAATATTTATATGTAACATGTTTCTAAAGTGAAAATTTATTACGGTAGTGTATGTTAAAATTAAATGTTGACCCTTATTATTTTCATTGCCAAATTTAAAGTACAATAACCTATTTTCTGCTATCAGAATGGTAACAAAAGTTTTGTAAAATATTTGCCATGATATTTATATTCTGAAAATACGAAAATTCGGAAATAGGTAATTTATATTGGAAATTATGTCCTCTTACTTTGTCAATCTGGAAGCAAAAAAAAAAAAAGAAAAAAAAGGGGGGAACAACATTTTACAGTTTAATAATATTTTTTAAACAACCACAACAATGGCTGTCAGTTCAAGAAAAACAGTGCCTTCGTGAAGGATTTCCAAATGAAAACTTGTAGAGACATTAGATTATTTCGAAGAAGGAGTCATGAAAAATGAGCAATACCCTCTCTGGAACTCGAACCACGGACCTCTCGAATATGCGCCCAGCGTGCTGACCACTATACCACGAAGGCATGCTAAGAAGGCTGGAGATATACCTTACAAACTCACTTATATTCACGTTACGCATGAGGAAAAATACACCTACGAAAACCAAAAACGTACTCGAAACCAGCCCATTCCTGGGATTCGAGGCTACGTCGAACAACTAGTGTTCCACGGTCAGTGGTTATCTACTCACTAGTGGATTCTAGAATTTATAACATATAATAAACTTCAATTTAAACAAAACTGAGGGGAAAAACTGATGATAGAACTTTGTGCATTTCCTTAAAAAGCATAATGTCATTAAGTACCTGATTATTGTTATTAATATTGGTATATTTTTTTCTGACACCAGTTGTTACGTTATTTTCTTCCTTCACGTTCAAACGGGGTTTGTAGATTTGGAGTGAATAACGACGACACTTGATAAAGTATCGAAACACACTTTATTTAGCCAATATTAATCGGGACAGCTCCAAAGTCACTTTTTACAGTCGTCGAAGATCTACTATACACACACTGACACAATCAGCGACACAGCCTTCCCACTATCAGGCTATGACGATGGAGAATGCTTCCCTGCAAAGCACCAGAGTACAGATCCCGACTCTGCTCGGTCGTTCTCGGAACTCCACGTACTCTCGGCACTCTCCACGCTACAACTCGCGATGCACTCGACGACACGCAGAGCACAGCTCCCGACTCTTCGGTTCAGTCATTCCCAGAGCTGAACACGCTCTCTCGATGAGGCACTAACCGCGATAACTAAGAGACTCTTCGATGCACTCGACGACTCACTCGGCGCTAGACTTGGAGACACTCGCTCAATGACTGACTATCAGCTCGCTAGACGACAAACACACTAACTGACTGCGGACCAACAGGGTTTATATAGCTTTTGGCTTGTGTTCGAGGACATTCTGGGCTAAACCGGTAAGAATTCGTTCCAGAAGGTTCTCCATCCGTCCATAGTATGTCATCAATTTAGTCGCCAAATAGGCGATTTCTCGCCAAATGTGGCAACCCTGCGTTCCTTACTATTTTATGGCAACTCTAAAACCGCTTTGCGGGGAAGTCATCTTACCGCGCCTGGACATTTCGTAACAATATTGTATATTTATGCTAAAATAATTAGGGGGAAAATTCAGCATCCAGATTGTATGTTGAGAAAGTCTTCGACTCCTTCAAAATTGTTTTTCAGAGCTTGTTAAATCTTTGTTACGAACAGTGTGAATATTGAAATAAAAGTCCCGTCGATTGGTCGCCTCGATTGGTGCCTGTAAAGCTTTATTAATACTTTTTTGCTGATGTTACTGACGTTTCTAATGCATACCTGATTAAATAACTTAAACTTTGATAAAACTCGTATTTTTTTTTAAATGTTTACATTTGACAATCTACTTAATATGCGTTCAAATTCATTAACTTTGTCTATGTTTTTATTTCAAAATTCAACAAAAATTAAAATTTGCTTTTGATTTTGTTTTCACCTCCAGCAAGGTACTTACTCAACTTCGACACAATCTCAACAGCTCCGAAGAATCCAACAACTGAACTTGACTCAACTTCAGCACACAAGCACAGCAATGACCGCGAGTAAAGTCTAGTTTTGAAAATCAATGCTACGAAGGTAATTCCATATGCGAAATGCATTACATTTGCATAAACATCATTTCGAAAAATAAATGAGTGCTCCATGTTTCCTGCTATCCAGACAGCCATTAGACCGCAACGATTCTCCATTCATTTGAACAAGTCTGAAATCGAGATAACGCTGTATTACCTGAATAACGATGATATTACTCATGTGCCTCGGGAAATTCTGATGGCGTACCTAGCAACAAGAAAGGACCATTGCCAACCCGTGTCCCCAAAATAATGTTGGATTTGAAGCAACTGAATATCAAGGATTAGGCGAGGTTGTCGATAAATAACACAAATATACAACAAAATGGCTCATTATGATTGCCACTGCTATCTTACAGCAATCAACAGATAAAATGCAACTGACTCCAAATGTACACGCCCTGTAGGAAGGCAGTTTCATATGTTTAACATACACTGGAATGGAAAACTACGCAAAATAGGGCCTTTTCCATCCGTATAAAAATAGAACACTGCAGTTGCCGATTCCGATCACGTGCTGGCTCACATTCCCTGCATGAGTAGACATGAATTGTGTGGTACCTTTAAATAACCTAATACGAGATGAGACTAGTTTTCCACATTCGGTAGGCTTTGTATTTCATTCGTCCGTTAAGAACAACTTTCCATGAGATCGGGAAAATTTCTGTGAAGTCCAGAATGTCTAATCTGAAATTACATGCTCATATAAAACTAACTACACATATAAGTAGCGCTCTTTTCTGAAGAGAATTTCGATTATTAAAATAATGAAGAATATGCATATATGCGTGTTCCCCCCCCCGAGCGGTCAACTCCCGGCATACTGTCTAGGACCTGTTTCTATACAGACTTGACTTCTAGGGCAAATAATCAGCCTTCACAGTGACTAGAACCATTGCTTAATCTGTGGTCGGCCCAGGCTAGGCAGGGACCGAGCTGGTACTGTCTTGATGCCCCTTGATTGTGGGGACGTTACATCGAAGGCTGTCCTTGGGGGTTTGGCTCCCCTCAGTCAACAAATGGAGGTAGGAAGTAAGAACCTAACATAAGTAATCTTTCTTACCTCCATGAGTCAACACTGGGGAACAGTCTAGACGTATCAATGTCCTCTTTGTTGGTGGATGCTTGTCGTTCAACATTGACTTCTGTTCCGTGTCCACCACTGACTTGCTCCCAGACTGTGTGTATCAAAATTGTGCCCCTAGGATGACTCATGGAGGTAGGAAGTAAGAAGGAGTCGCCCTAAACAAGTTTCTCCGTACCCTGCTCTGAAGCACCGGCGATCCCTACGTGGTGACCAAAACATTGGGTCATTTACCATTGAGTTCTATGGGATTTGACGCGTTCGGGTGTAAATATTTTGTAATTACGTCGCAAATATACATATAAATGCATATATTTTCTTTTTCTACAACACTTAAGAGTCCTAAGTATGTGAAAACAACATATTTTTAAACAACATTTCATTCTGAACGGAAATGCTATACTTTTCACAGGACTGTTTTCTCAGAATGGTTTAATTTGAATGAAATATTTTCACAAGTTTTCGTTAATTACATTAGAAAAAAAAATTAAGGTAATTCGGTTTTATTCGGTTAAGGTACAAAAATTAAGATCAAAGTTTATTGTTTTATTAATATTAAAATTATGCATTATTTCTTTTCTATTTATAGAGCTTCTTCCTAAAATACTTTCTTAAATATGACATGATTTTTTGGCTTCTTTTAAATCGAAAAATGTAAGTCAATTTATAATTAATGCTCTATTCGGTTCATTTTAAATTAGAGAATTATTAGGAATTAAATAGTATTTGACTTTCTCTGAACATTTCTGAAAGGGAATAAAATAAGGATTTTTTTAAAGTATTATTTAAAACTTGTAACTGAGTTATTATAAAATGCAAAGTGAATAATTCTTTTAATTATACTTATCAGATTTTTTTTTAACCCTTCATTTCAACAATACATATTCCAAAACTCTTTATTACGTTCTTAAGTGCGCATCTCATAGCATTTGCTTTACAATCCCTTTTAACAGATTGCTTTCCAATACGAACAATTCTTGCTTAAATAGTTTTATAACGTATTTGTCAACAGGATTTCAATTTATGTTTACAATTCAATATTAAGGTTATTATATATTTAGATAACATTTATAATCATTATAAATTAGATACATTTAATCATTAGATTTCTTCACAATACTTTCACAGTTGTTTATAAGTGAATAAATTCTTCATTTCAAATACATTTATAAATAATTTAATGAATATTTAAGTATTTTGTCAAAGGCAGATACATGCTTTTTGCAAGCACATGCATAAATACCCATACATATTTCCTATTTATCATTTCCGGCATGTGCAAATCTTTAATTTCTGTGCATTCACTATATTTTTCGTGTAAAGTAATTTACACTAATTTAGCATAGACCAGAAAGTTTTACATAAAAAATATATATGAATATAATTTGAGTGAAAATTATAAGTATTATTTTTAATACCCACTCAAAGGTCACTTTTTCTTCAAAATTCCTCCACAATGGCATCTCTCTCTTTAGACAGATAGCCCTTGCATGCGTTACTCTATTTAATAAAAACTTAATCTGACCTATGTGCCTAATTACAAATATTTTAACATACATAATTTTATATTTACATTTAGCCATCAAGTTTCAAACTTTTCAAATCTTCTAGAAAATAAATTTTGGCAGATCTCTTTTAGTAATTTTCTTAAAATCTATATTTTTGTAGTGCAACAGCTTAGAATTTTATAAAACAAATTCATAATCAAAATCGCTGTTGTTAGTTATCGAAAAATAACCAAGATGTGATTTTTGCGTAAATGTCAGTAAACTATACAAATTGCTATTATCCATTACACTATGAATGTTTCTTTCATGCCAGAGTGTCCCTTTTTCGATTTCTATGGAACTGTCGTGTGTCGAAATACTATCAGAATCTTGTCAAGCGAGCTTCTGAATGTAAACAAACAACACCCCGTCTGGTGACCCAAGCTTCAAAGCAGTGCTTCACTTCTAGCGCGGAATGGCCCCTCCTCCCTTTCTTACCTCCATGGGATGACTGGGGGGGTTATGCTCCTTGGATCGCCTCTGGAGGTTGCAGCATTATAACCGTGTAAGGGCTTCTATAAGCAGCCCCTTCTCAAGAGTGTACTGTATGTTCCAAGCAAATTTTGAATACACAATATTGTGTTTATTGGCGTAATAGTCCCACCCTCCGTTTTGACCGCGATTGAAAAATATAGTCAAAAGTGTACAATATTGTCTAGTAGATATCCCCGCATAATAGTCGCACCTAGATTTTTCACAATGAAAAATTGAAAAAAAATTGCGACTTTTGCGCGAGTAAACACGGTACTACTCAACCCGAGCATGTGTACCTCGAAGCCCGAATTCCGTTTTTATTTATTTATTTATTTCAAATTTTGGACGAATGAAATGGATTTTTGACGAACAAACTCAGGAGTTTGGAAGCAATGTGTTGCCACAAAGTTATTTGTTTTTTAAACTTAATCCACAAACTCTGCGATTTAAAAAAATGTACTGTCAATACCCAAAAAAAAACATATTTTTATGTCCCACGCGACAGTGTTGCCATTCGGAAAAACGTTAAGATAATTAAGTATTCTTTCAAATTTAATCTGAAAGTGATTAACGAACTTATCAACTCAGTTCTTCATATCTGTTATTAATTACCACAAAGTTATTATATTTTTTTTATTGTAACTTTTTTAAGGTTTAGTGTTTATGATAGAGTTCGAAATTTAGACGTTAAAATAGCAAGCTCTATTAATCATCAAGATGTATCCAGAGACGCTAAATAATATTTTTATCTTTCAACTTAAAACGATGATCAGTGAAAATTTCAATGAATTCGAGAAAACGTTTTTTTTAATTACCTTTTCCCAATTTGTTGTTTAACCTTTTTACATGAGTATATTTACTCAGACAAATAAGACTGCAGATAGACCCTGATCTCTGTCTGCTGAGATAACGCAAGATAACCATTTACACCAGAAGTCTTCGAGCTAAAAAAACTGTAATAACAAAAAAAAAAAAAAAAAAAAAAAAAAAAAAAAAAAAAAAGTACGAACTTCCACAACAACATTCTTACATATTTCTTTCCTTTGTTTTATTTTTCAAATAACACAGCAACGACTACGCAAGCCACTGCGACAAACAATTAATTAAGCGGCGTTACCTCGTTCTCAGGAGATGAGGCACAGAAGAATAAAAAGAAGAAAACGAGAAGAAAAGAAGGAAAAAAGTTGCATTTGTTGCGAAGACTCTTATTAAATTTCCGGTGTATTTCCCTGGTCGTAGAATTAGCTCCCGGCATTCCCGGCGCGCAAGGCATTAATGTGCCATTTTCTGGTTGGGCGACTATACAAACCCTGTCCTCCGTGAATCCCACCTCCTACCCCTTTCTATACATATATACATGCACAAATATATATATAGATCCTTCAATTCAGCTACTGATCCTGAAGCCGTGTCTTCGCTTATAATGAAAGCTCGCCGGGGTATATCATAGCAAAGCATTAAAAGAACGAAGAGGGGAAATTGGCTGGAAAAGTAGAGAAAAGACGAACTTTTTGAGACTAGCTAATGGTCTGGTGATTGCTAATTTATGATGCGAATTTCTTATCTTAAGTAGATAGACCAAAAGATTCGCGAACTCCAATATGATCATAAAAGAGTAAAATGCGTTAGTGTTCGCCTAATACTAAACACGTTCAACACAGAAACACTAAGCTATGGGCTGATCTAGAAACAAAACGCATAAGAAGAAACAACTGCAGCCTGAAAGGATTTGATAAAATTTAATAAAGACTGGTGGACAAGACCACCAGATGACCAGGCTACGGTCAAAGCAATATTTAAGTTCTACAAACCGTAAAATTCAGTTCAACAGTAATATCTCAAAATAATTTTAAAATGAGCATATCTTTAAAATTTCCGATACACAGTCACGCACGAAGGAGATAAAAATTGTTTCCCCACCCCTTTACAGTGTTGCCATTCCTCGCTTTGAAATCGTTGTGTTTTTTGATCAAAAATTCTTTAATGTCTGACAAAATATGAAATAGATAATAAAACGAATTCCAAATTCGGGCTTCCAGATGCTGTGATACTTCTTTGGCGAAATGAAGCAACTCCAATGATGGAACACAGCAATAACTTTTATTTAACACTCAAAAAAATGGCGACATACAAACAAGAAGAGAAAACATATTCTATCATTTAAAAATAAATTACATTCTTCGTGCGAGAGTCGCACGAGGCACTCGAGTCTGGTTTCAAATATTGCCATTCACAAATACCTTAATGTTCATCTATTTAAATTATTTAAACTACAAGATATATTATTTAAATCTGTTACAATGCCCATATTCGATGGAAGGTTACGTTATTCAAAATTGGATGGCTCTAGGTACCGTTATTTTACGACAATGCGAGAAACATGCATAAATTCATGCAGATTCTTCATTATTCAATTTCTTAAAATATAACGCAGGGCGATCATATTTGGTGGCAACAGTTTGAAAAGCGAACCGACATTTAAAGTTTTCGACGCAAAATGCCAAAACGAAATTAATAGCCCTTCTGGGGTAACGCCCTTTGGATTAATAATGTAATTTTAAAATATCGGAATTAAAATTTTTCTTCAAAAATAACGCAGAGTTTTAATTTATTTTCCAACATGTTGTTTAGTCATTTATTTGTACATCACGAGGAGAGGCAAACTCAAAGACGACAAACGCCGGCAAAGCTTACAGTGGAAACATTTGAATTCACCACCCCCGAAGAAAGCAAAGGCTGTCATTTCCTCGGGAAAGGTGCTATTGACTTTTTTTTTCGATCGTCAGGGGCCATTACTGATTGAATTTGCTAAACGTGGAGAGACTATCAATAGTTCGCGATATTGTGCAATCAAGAACAAATGACCTGGAAGATTGACGAATGGTGTGATCTTGCTACACGACAATGCTCGTCCCCACGTCGCTGATGTGGTTAAGACACAACTGGCAAAGTTCAAGTGGGACACGCTGCAACATCCTCCATACAGCCCAGATTTGTCGCCATGCGACTTTCACATTTTCGGGAAACTGAAAAAACATCTCAAGGATACCAGATTCGTGTCGGGCGACGCCGTAAAGGAGTCGGTTACAGACTTTTTGAATCGACAGCCCAAGGAGTTTTATGAGACGGGGATCACGCGGCTCATTTGTCAATGGGATAAATGTCTCAATGTTCATGGAGACTACCTTTAAATAAAGTACTCTGTTTGTCATATATTCGCATTGGCTCACTTTCATTTGACTCGCCCTAATAGTTTTCGAAACTACTTAAATACGATTTTCCCAAACGGAACTTTAAAAAAAGAATAACTTTTCCCTCCTTTTTGCCCATTATTATTCTCATATTCAAGATTCAGAAATAGAGAAAATTTAGGATTCGTCACATTTCTAGTTTATATGTTGCTTTCCCTTAGCACACCATAACATATCCGAGGCTATTGAAGATTCCCAAAACTGCTGCTTTTTTATCATAAATAACATCCTTAAAGCTTTCCAGAATACAGCAGAGGAGAAGGAAGGAGAGATTTATCGCTTTTCAAAGAAACTGTGGGTCCTTCGTTATCACAACATGAATTTCCGAACTAGCGGATATATTAAACAGATGAACCACCACATCATGATGTCTGAAGTCAATTGTGGTAAATTCGCTATAGGTTTTTTGGTCAATAACGAAATTGTTTTGTGCCATCACAATTCATCTCCTTGCTTACAAAGAGACAGACCGTTCAATAAATGGAGATATCACGATTTGATGATGTGGCCATCGTTTTTCGATATCTGTCGCTGCTAGGGAAGAATCGTGACAAGAAACAAAATCTCCGCTCATTACATAACCTAATAGACACAATTAAAGTGCCAAGGCACAGTCAATCACTCTTTTAGTTGTCAAAGAAGACATAATTATGAGCTTGGTAAATATTTAAACTCACAGAACAGGAAGGAACAAACAATACGAACTCGGTCGTTTAGCGAATCGGATTTGAAGCCACAACTCAATTAGCATAAAGTCAACTGAATTGCTACATTTCCTTAACTTCACAGAGAATATAACTTGCCATTTTATCACGAATTATTTCATTTCGCTTTAGCATTTCACTTAACAAAAATACCTACACGACAAGCATTTGCTTAAAGGAAACAAAACAAAATTAAATGACTTATTTGAGGGGAAACGGACAGTATTTACAGTATGATTTTGTTCTTTAAACAGAAAAATATGCATATACAGTGAAAAGCCAAATTATTACACACACCTACGATGCTAACATGTTGTGGGGTGCTTCTGACCATTCCTACTTGGTATTCATTACAATTTCTGACCACTCCTTCTTGGTGTTGCATTTTCAATGCCGAGCAGTGTATGATGAATTACATCACAAAAAGTCTAGTGTCAGTAGAAATATATATTTCATACGTAAGAGGAATGTTTAAAAGCTATATATATATATATATATATCATAAAAGGAATGTTTAAAAGCTAATGCTAAAAAAATACATTTGACACTAATGAAATAAATTACAGTTTTCTTATGCCATGTATAAGCCGAGAAATTTAAAACAGCTAACAATTAACAATGAAGGACGTTATATTTTTTTTTTTTTTTTTTTTTTTTTTTTTTCCCCCACAGGAAGAATTTAAATGTTCTATTTGCAGAAAACTATGAAGAAGACGCCGAAACATGCTTGTGAATGATCAGAGAAGAATATGCTTGAAAACTCAAACTTGACTTGGGAAAAAGTATTTTGTTGTAAAATCCGAAATTAAAATACATTTTTTTCATATTAGAACTTTTTAATCTGTAATAAAAATACGTAAAAGTGACAAGGGCTACTGGGAATTTTACCTCAACCGAAGTCGACAAGCATGCAAATAAAAGCACATGGATGTTTTTATATACAAATCAATAACAGTCTTACAAAAATAAACTCCTTCAAAAAGTATTTAGGCTTCAAAACTAAAAAAGAAATGCATTTAAACCGCATCAAGAATTGCGTGATCCAGTACGCACTAATCAATGCAATTTCTGAAAAGTCATTAAAATCTTCACACACGTACTCGAGAAATGCATCTATGGATTTTTGTTTTCTACGCCGTTATTCTATTAAACTATTCACTTACTACATGGAATTCTAGAATTCCATCACCAAAATGGCTCTACAAACTTACACACGCCGGGCGTTTTATAAGAGGGAGGGGGGAGAAAGTCCCTCCTTAATCAATGACATAAAACAATTCCTAAAAGAGTCCACGATCCAACGAAGAAAATGCCAGTCTCATTTGCATAATTTATTCACAAAACCCAAAAAAATTATCGAGCGGATACATTAATAAGTCAACGCGTGATCTCGAAAACGAACAAAAAGCGCACAATACGGAAATTACTTTCCTGGTAAGGAAGAATTAGAATTTCGACAGACCTTGTTCAACAATGGAATTAAATGTACAATTACCACATCTTAACTATTTTCTCAATGAATTAATGTTTACTTGAAACATCTTTAAGGACTAAGCGTAGTTTCTCAGACATTCATCGGAATTTAATTCGAATTTTATCGTAAATAAATTCGATTTGAAAAAAAAAAAAAAAAAAAAAAACTGAAATGTTTCAGATTTTAAATTACGTCCAAAGGGGCGTTTTTTAACATTTTGTGTGTTACCTTTCTTTATTAAATATCATGTTCCTCGCACTTAAACCATAAGATCCAGTGCAACAGCAATATCGCAAAATAGTTTTAAAACGAGCATATCTTTAGAATTTCCGATACAGAGACTCACGCGCTGGAGATAAAAATGTTTTTTCTGCACAACGTTGCCATTGCTCGCTTTGAAATCCTTGAGTTTGTTAATCAAAAATTCGTCAAAGTTTTAAAAAATACGGAATCGATCATAAAACAAATTTCAAATTTCAAATTTGGTCTTCCACATGCTCATATTCGTTGGAGGTTTACGTTATTCAAAATTCGATGACTCTATGTACCGTTATTTTATGACAATCTGAGAAATATACATACATTTACGCAGATTTTCATTATTTAATTTCTTCAAATATAATGCAGAACTCTAACATTTTGTGGCAACAGTTTGAAAAGTGAACCGACATTTATGAGTCCGACGCAAAATGCCAAAACGAAACTAATAGTCCTTCGGGATTCAAGTCCCTTTGGACTAAAAAAAGAAACTGGAGTAAAACTTCGACTAAACTACATAAATACAAAAATATTTCGATAGAATAATTTCCAGTAATTAAAATCGATTTGAATTTTTACTCGCTTCATAAAGGCAAAGGCGTATATATGTAATAGTTTCCCTTAAAAGCTCTTAGGAAGGTAACTACATAAATACAAAAATATTTCGATAGGATAATTTCCAGTAATTAAAATCGCTTTGAATTTTTACTCGCTTTATAAAGGCAAAGGCGTATATATGTAATAGTTTCCCTTAAAAGCTCTTAGGAAGGTGATGACTATGATGTGTATCAGTTTAAGAGAAATATAAGCAAGCATATACGTCTAAATAATCCGCTTACGATTAATTTCGTATGTGAAAATACTCAAAATGAAAAAGACTGTGATAATCTTACTGCAAATAATGAGTGCGAAAATTCATATATATATTGTAGCATATTTTGCAGTTTTTATCGAAATAACCGTTGAGCTTTTTAGTAAAACATAAATTTTATTCTCAATTCACGAAGGTAGATCATTTAAATACAATTCTATTCATTACAACTTTACACTACAGCTTACTATTACAGTTTCTTTCTCTCTATATTTTTTATACATCTACTACTGGTAAAACTTTTAGAATAAAGAATTTTTAAAACATTTTCAGACGTTGCTTAGCAACGGTTACAAGATACAAAACTACAGACGATATCAAATGTGGCGTTGCCACTCCAATATCAACGATAATAAATATAATTATTTGTTAAATAATGAAATATATATATAATACAAAAAGAAACATAGTAATAGGCCAAAAATTAAAACAAACATTTTTAACCAGTCCTGCGCTATAGATGCAGGATGAGTAAATTAAAGCATTTAAAGTGAAATTTAAATTGGAATCTTCAACAATATTAATAATCGCAACTGTGGATAAGAGGTTTAACACTGTATCTAAACATATCAAAATTAAAATAAGAATTCATCAGTAGAACAAACTCAAATACAAATGCGAAAAGGAGATGATATACCAAATTTTAAAAATTAATCTCTTTTACTGAAACTCTAATTCAGAACTCATCAGGGGAAAATGAATTAAAGTTTCATAAAAGTCGATTAATATGTTTCGAATACATGTTTCGTTTTTCTGGTTTATTTGTAATTAAAAACCGAAAAAAGATTCAATTAAATTTTCATTTAAGACATCAAAATTCATTTAAAACCGAAAAATCGAATCTCAACAACAAAATGCGTAATAAATTACTAAAAATTTAAATGATTTTTTCCTATAATTATACAAATTATTACTATATTTACAAAATTGTATTACAAGTCCATTATACGTGGAACGAAATCTTGTCCCAAATCTCGTACTGGTGATAAGATATCGTTAACAATTTCCTGAATTAAAAGTAAGTTTATCACGAATATTTTTTTTTACTTTTCCCTACCTTCAACTATATTAGGAATACATATATTTCCCCTCCCCCATGCATCACCTTTAGAATTTGTCAGTCAAGTTCCATTTCAGTAAGTTTCTCGGCAAATTCAATGTTTAGTTCCATTTTTTAAATTTCGTTTCGAAGTTTATGATGTCCCTTTGAATATCAGCACTGCATGAGCACATTTTGCTTTAATAAATTCAGGTTTCGTAATTTCGTGATCACGTGACACATGCATGGAAATACAAAAGTTATGATAATCACTTCTCATTAAGGTTAGAATTGCATTTTACACATGTTCATCATATTAAAATTATTTTCATAACAATTAACGTATTGATAAGATTGATAAGCCAACGTACATCTTATCACCAAAGGTGGATGAATACGGAAAGATTCCACCTAGGGGTTACTGATGAAGGAACGGAGATAACAGCGGATGAAATGGGAAAGATTCTGTCGAAAGGAGTTACTAATGAGGGGTATGAGAAGCCACAGGAGTGTGAATCTGAAAGATTTTGACCACAGGATGAAATGGAAGGGACGAATCGGGACCCCAAGCAATACAAACAAATCTTTCACCCCCCGGCATATCTTACATACCTTACTCCACTATCCCTTGGGGTAAGCGTACTATAATGATGGAACCACTAAAATAATAATTTGATAAGCGGCTTCGTTAACTGTTTTAAATTTTAATTTGCTGCCAACTACTTTCGGACTTAATCTTGTACATAGAATCTTTAAATCTTTAGAATTTTCGAATTGAGATCACGGAAACAAGCGACGGAAAAATGGCAGCCGATCGTTTGCCTGTCAAAACTCCTTCAGAAACGAGGAGGCAGATAAAAGGAAAAGATAAGAGTAGGACCGTCACCATCGAGATGGTGACGGTAGGACGAGAAAGAAGGGTGAAAAACAATCGACATGTTTCTCGAAGTCCCTTATCGACCCATACCGCCTTCGGTCGCTTCTCCTCCCTTTGGACCCTTAATGTTTTGCGCAAACACAATTATGGTACTTTTTCCTCCCGGAAATACGTCCCACGGTTGCGCAACTAAAAGGAAAAATTATATGCACGATTTAGCATTCGTTGCAGTTTTGTTCTAACCCTCGTATCGAGGGATAAAAAAGTACCTTAGTAAAAATACACAAAAAGGTTATCTCCTTCATGGATAAGAAAGATAAGTAAATAAACAAAACCTGAAAATAAAATGGGGTTCAGATAAATAACAATACAAAAGATCTCATCGGATATGCATACACTTCTATCAATGCCACCACTCATAAGCGAATATTATGTAAAGAGCTTAAAGAATTCGTACAAGACAGAAAATCTTGCTAAAAATTTAGTTTGCTGTGTTTTTAGACTCAACAGTATTATCAATACTGATAAGAAAATAGCACTTATTCGTCTTAAAAATGCTAAATAGCAGCGGGCTACCCATCTTAGCAAATTGTAAAGATTTGCAAAGCTAAAGAAATCTAAACATCGAAAATAATAAAGCTCTTAAATAACTACATAAAATCTGAAAGAACTTTGGAAATGAGAAATTAATCTTATACAGTAAACAACCGTATTTTTCAATATATATGAAAAAATAATAAGAATGAAGAATTCATATCTTAAAAAAAAATGACAGCGAGCGGTTAAATGTTTTGGCACGAGAATATTTAAATTAACACTTCCGTGCTTTATTCATTTAGCACTGAAACACTAATATTTAATATTATATACGTAACATTAAAAATATATTGTTTAATTTTCTAAAAAAAAATTCTTTTCTAAATCTGAAAGGATTACTATTTTAACGTTCGCCCAAAACGGCTCTTTTAAATTTCACACGTTTTATCACCCCAGATTATCAACAGAACTGGCCCACATGGAATAGGGAAACATTTTATAGAGTACGATAAGAATAAACGTTAGACTAAAAGGGGGAACATTAAATATTTCCTGTATATTTGAAAAGTGAAAAATATACAACGTAGTTCTATAAAAATTTTTAATGCTTTTTAATTAGATGTATCATGGGCCAAGTGCATTTTTACTTCCTTGTACAAAGTAAAAAGGAAGTATTGTAATCGCGAAAAGCTTCAGGCAGCATATTTCAACGAAAATATCCACTTTGACCGCTTTCGAATGCAATTTAACGATGTTTTTGCGTGATATCTGTAGGTAAGAACAGAATAAAAGACTCTTTTCCTCCAAAAAAATTATAAAACTGCTTTAAAATTAATTCTGAAGAGAATTTTTCGTGGCGTCTGTACGAACGTATGTACGTACGTGCGTACGTACGTATCTCGCACAACTCAAAAACGAGTAGCCTCAGAACGTGGAAATTTTGTATATAGGACTGCTATAACATGTAGATGTGCACCTGGTATTTTGGTTGCAAACGGCCGCACCAAACGTATATAAATATATTTATATATATATATCCACTCTGTTACCCGGCTCAGTGATCTCAGTTTCTTTACTCTTATCTGTTTGTAAATTGTACATTTTTTGCTTTAAAAATGATTGAATTATGTTGCTTTTATCTTCCGGTTAAGGGTTTTATGCCTTTAGTAAATCTGTGTGCAATATTTTTAGAATTATCAGCAATTTTAAAGTTGTTTAATTGCCGCTAAGCCTTTTTTTTAATGGCGGCCATTAATGTTTCCATTTGAAACAGGAGACTAGTGGATTTGTTGCCAATCTAGAGAAACTTAGCTTCGCAACAACAAAGATAACGCCTTCATTTATTATTGCGAATTAAATCATGCTTAATGCTTTCTGGAATTTTTTCGAGGAAATAAGCGTTTAAGATTTACTTCGTAATTTTTACTGCAAATATTTTGAGTTTTTATGTATTTTTGCCTTGTCGCGAAGTGAGAGCTGAATTAATTGAATGAGAAATACTAAATCGTCTGTGAAAAACTGTTTCTTTTCTGTTTTGTTTGCTTAATTTCTTTCATACATCGTTTTAGCTTTATTATAGTATTTGAATAGAACATGTGGCAACGATTAGATAATTCTATTCTGTAAATGATATAAATTTTGTGCATTATGAGTTATAATATGAACGAAATATAATACTGTTAAGTGAATCTAGCGCCAGAGTTTCGCTATGGTAAACAAATACTAGAGTGAATTTTAAAGAATGCATTTATTCTATTGTGGTTTATGCGCTGTCGGCGAAGTAGATTTAATTCAATCCAATAAGTTTAAATGAAATGCAAGAAAAAATGCGTATAATTTAATATTCCAATACAAGGAAGTCATGTGGTGTACACATCAGATTTTTTTAATATATTATAAGACTTACAAATAATGACCGTTTATTAGGAATTCTCACGTGCCGTAAAAATTAATTTTATAACAACTTTTAAATAATAGTACATGATTGTGATAAATTGGATTATAATATTTAACAAAAATAAGTGGCAACAGTAAGACAGAGTTCTAAAGATTTTTAAAGTGTATGGAATTATAGAATTGTAGTTTTATAGAGTTGGATGAAGCAGATGTAATGTCCCATTATGTAGCGAAAATGCTTCCCATATTTATATGTTAACGTGATAATTATATATGTTTACAATATAACCGTTTAAAAATGTGCCTTTCTTATTAAAATTAATAAATAGTACTGCAGATTATGCAGTAATATATCTAGGACGAAAATCCTTCGCAGGAAGTCAAGCTTATGTCGCCTTGAGTCGTGTGAAATCATTAGATGGAATATTTATTGAAGAACTGGACTGCGCGAAACTCACTGCAAATGTTCCTTGCAATAATGAAGCATTACAAGAGATGGACAGAAAGAGAAATTATAAACCTCCATCAGCTTCATAAATTAGGAACGAAAAAATTTTAATAATGTTAATAAAAAGCAACTAAAATAAAAATTTTCTTTGTTGACCTAAGTATATATTATATATATAATATATATATATATATATATATATGATGTACCAGCTTTTGTCCGGAATAAATGGATTGGCGAAGAAATATAGATGTAGTCGTAGCTTAAATTATCAGACGATAAGTTTAAAAAACAGGATCCATTTATTATTGGTCAGGAGAAATAGCAGTTACAAAATCATATTTCCGGAGAAAATAAAAAAGAATTACTAATAACTTTTTGTATGAAGTTTACTGCATCGTTACATTAAAGAAAAAGATCCCGATATTCCTTTGCGAGTCCTTTTATAGCCTCTGGAAAGGCGGAGCTTCAAAGAAATGATGTCAGCCAATCCAGTTCGCTTTAAATATTTCCAGAACATTTTATAACTGTACGTGTAGAAAAGGCGGGAAAAACAACTTGACTACGGGCTGTGGATTTAATTTCACGTACTTTCAAATAAGAGACCATCGCCATTAAAAATGAAAAGAACATACAGTTAGAATTTTAAGTGTATTCTTGACTATGGAATTTTATTATTACATATATATATATAATAATAATATTACTTGTTTTTAAATATATATGTATTTTCTTATTAGTTAGTCTGTTTTAATAACCAAATCTCCATGTTATCCGTCCATCCTTCAATTCTGATCGGACAATCGGAACTCTACTCCGCATTGTTACGGATATAAAGCGAAGGAATTATCATCCTATTTTCTATGGTAGTCTTGAGTACAGCAAGTCAAAGAGTATCTTATCTCTTGTTAATTCGGATTTCAAATACTGTACGTAATGTAATGCCTTGAATTTATTAGTTCTAGGTAAAATGTATCTAAACTGACCGTGATATTTTTTTCCCAAGCTTGAAAAACAGTAACTACCCCAAGGAAATATACAACGAAGCACAGTTCCCACAAGCATGCTGAAAGGGTTGCCGTAGGCCAGAGCTTTTAAATATATCCTCAGTTTTGCAGTTCTGTCCAAATCGGAGGAGACATGACTCGGTGAAGCATGAACTTCCTTTTGTTCGGCCACCGCAGACGAAGAAAAAAAATACTGCAAAAGAGACAAAAGGACGACAGAAGCACAAGTTTCTGCCGCAGTTACTCCATTCATTACAGTGTCACTCGCAGGAGAAACAGTTTTTCTTGTAGGGATCCATGGCAGATATTTGGTCTTTCCTTGACAGCTGTTTACATTATACTTTATAATAAAAACATACACACTTAATAATTTTTATTATTGCCTTGACTCATCATTCATTTCTTCATCAGATGCCGCATTTTCTCATTAAGATTTAACATTTCTGATGTGAACAAAGCAAAACATGTAATTAATGCTATTAAAATCTCTTTGTCTGTGAGATTATCTCCTCCGGAGATGCGACGAGTTGAGTTTCAAAACAGGTATCCCGGAGTTCCAAAAATTCAATGGAAGCCATTTTGACCAGTCTTCGTACGAATTTCAGCAGCCGAGATATTTATTAAAAACTCTGCAAACACTAATTTTCGCACTCGTTTTTCCGATTGGCAACAGTCTCGCGGCCTAGAGATAAAAATCTGTTTTATTCCAATAAGTGTTGCCAGTACTCCCTTTCAAATCGTAGAGTTTGTTAATAAAAATTTTTACGGTTTATAAAATATGAAATAAAAGCAGCACTGCCAAATTTTAAACATATTATTATTATATAAGGCCATATCCTGACGGTAAAGAAATGACGCGATTCTTACGTCATTGTTTGTTGCAAAATCTTCGTTAATGTTAGCATTTTAAATAAATAGCTGCTGTTGGCAACGTTTTTGTTTCAGGTTAGTATAACTGACACGGTATGTTATTGCCTCATTAACTCTTTTATTGATATTGAGAAAAAGTTGTTACATTACATTAAATTTAAATCGTGATGTCGTAAGCATTAACCTGAATTGTCAAAAGTTCTTGTTTCCTGGTTTGGCAACAACAAAATTACTTACGATTTGGTTGTTGCTTGGAAAGAATGAACTCATTTCATTCATATTAAAGTATTTTTATGCATTTTCTTTTCACGTATACATACAACTTTGCATACGTATTTCCAGTTTTTCACGTATGCATACAACGTATGCAACAAATTCTGCTTTGGCCGCAGCCCGCTAATACTTCTTATATCCGGATCAAATACTGAATTAACAATCGCTGTAGACAGGCACTTTTCCGACTATGGCCTGTATTTATTAAAACATGTAGTTTTTAATTAACCAATTTGATTTAATTGATAAACGCAAAGCACTCGAGAAATATCTGTTTGAAGGGAGGGATGCTTTCATGAAGGTCTTTTTAAGGAAACTGGACCGTATACACGGGCAAAATCACGAGAGCGCTCATGTAGCCAACCCGTTCGCCAGGATTCGAACCCAGGACCGAACTACCAATATTCAGCGGCTTTACCTCTCGGCCGCTGGTGGGTTTTAGCATTATCAGAATCCTCTTTTCAAGAATTACTGGTTCGTCCTTGTTTTGTAAACATACACTTTGGCCTATGAATGAATTTCGTTGTTACGGATTATGAATACTCATTCCGTAACAACGAAATTTTTCTTAAATCATAACGGACCCATGCCTCCCCCCCCCAGAAAAAAAAAACAGACAGAGAAAGACAAATACAAATATTCATAAGACAAAATACAAATAAAAACAAGAAAAAAAAATCTGAAAATTTTCAGATTTTATATTACGCCCAAAGGGGCGTTTTTTAAACGTTTTGTATGTCACCTTTATTTATTAAATATTATGATGTAGTCACTTAAACCACTTAAAATTCAATTCAACAGCAAAATCGCAAAATAATTTTAAAATGAGCATATCTTTAGAATTCTCGATACACAATTTTGCGCGATAAAAATGCTTTTTTTTTTCGTACAGTGTTGCCACTGCTTGCTCTGAAATTATTGAGTTTGCTAATTGAAAATTCGTGAAAGTTTTGCAAAATCTGAAACAGATAATAAAATAAATTAGAAATTCAAAATTCGGGTTTCCAAGTGCCCATGTTCGTGTGGACGATTACGTTATTGAGAATTTGATGGCTCTGGGTACCGTCGCTTTTCACAATGTGAGAAACATGCATGGATTCATGCAGATCGATATTATTTGGTGGCAACAATTTGAAAAGTGATTCAGCCTTTTACAGTAATTGAATGCAAAATCTCGTTTTGAGACTAATAGCTCTTCTGAGCTAAAGCTCCTTTGGGTTAAAAATACAAATATGCATAGGATTAAAAGAGTCTGATATAACTATTAGAATAAGGTAATGATAATGAAAAAGCCTAGCATTTGCTGAATGACACGCAAAAACACTCGCTAACCGATCTATTAGGAAGGTTTGGTTTGGTTTATTTAATTACGGCAAAGCACAATAGGGCTATCTGCCTAAGGGAAGGGATGCCTTCGTGGAGGACTTTCTAAGGGAAACGGACTCGTATACACGTTACACATGGGGAAAACCCCGAAAACGCCCATGCAGCCAGCCCGTTCGCGGGATTCGAACCTCGGACCAAACTACCAGTGTTCAGCGACTTTACCGCTCGGCCGCTTGTGGGCCTATTAGGAAGGAAACGTGCGGCATGCAATTAAATGGCGACAAAAATTCCTGTATAATGACACAAAAAATATTTATGGTACAGCAATAGATATGAGGATAAGAATAGCTTAATTTCAAAAATTTTAGTTCTAAAACCTAATTTAAAAGGAATAATTAATAGAGAAAATAATAAAGGAAATACTAATCATTAATAAAGGAAACGACGTTTCTTCACACATCAATTGACTATGACTTCAGATGTAAACTATAGATTCCTAACGCAGTTAAACAATATTAAAGCTATTGGAACTTTCCAGATAAATGCTTTGATTACTATACTAATACGATACTTCCAGTGCTTTTTACGAAGTAAAAAGAAAGTATTGTAATCGCGAAAAGTTTCAGGCATCATATTTCGACGCAAATATCCATTTTTACCACTATGGAATGCAATTTAACGACGTTTCTGCGTGACATCTGTACGTAAGGACAGAATAAAGGACTCTTTTCCCCCCAAAAAAATAATAAAACTTATTTAAAATGAACTCTGAAGAGATTTTTTTCGTGGCGTCTGTGCGTACGTACATACGTATCGCGCATACTCAAAAACCAGTAGCCTCAGAACATTGAAATTTTGTATATAGGACTGCTAGAACATGTAGAAGTGCGCCTCGTATTTTGGTTGCAATCGGCAACACCAAAAGTATATAAATATATGTGTATATATAATGTTGTATGATCTTAAAATTCTTAAAATTTGTTAAAAATTTCTTTCTTTAAAAGATAACTTACATTGCACTCGGCAGAAACATGTAAGAAATGAGTGGGAAAATCCACCTAACATGTTATTTATGCATCCAGGAAACTCACGAGACGCTTTTACAGAAACAATAAAATACACTCGCGAAATATATGCAGAATTTCATACTACGGCCAAAATCGCAACTTCCAAGACTAGTGCAGAAAAAGGCCCCGAAAATAAAACGTACTTGACAGCTCCTTTTATTCGGTGATCAAACCTAAGCGCCGGTTCACCTTGACTCTTAAGCGAAGCAATACGGCGGGGGGGGGGGGGGGGAAGAAGCCTAGAATACCTCAGCCTCCCCCCCCCCCATCGGGCAAGAAGCGTCATAACGGCCGCTAAGTGAGTCTTAAGCGCCTGTGCATTACGAGAATGCAGAGCCAAAGAAACGCGTTGGATCCACGGCCCATTACCCATCGCATGTAAAAGTTTTGCCATGATTAATGAAAGCGGCGTTTCCTCCTGACACAACGGGGAAATGATCTATCCCAAGTCGGCGGCGTCTTTAACATCTCCTTTTACAGCTGCCACTGTCTTAAAACTCTCCCTGCGTCCCTGACGAAGGGAGGTCTGGGGATTGAGGGATGCATCGTTATAGGTGGGGCCCTTTTTTCTTTTATATCGTTTTTTGGTGCGGTGGTTTGTTTTTGCTTTAACGCTTTCTGTGGTATTGATCGCTTGGGAATGGCAGATTTCTGGAATGGATGCCAACAGGAATGACTTCGGCCGGGAAGGGTGGTGGACACACGGAAAAGAACACCCTTTGTTAATAAAAAAAATTTAAAAAAAAAAAAAAAACTGATGTGTACACCACATGACTTCCTTGTACGGAATATTAAATTATAAGCATTTTTTCTTGCCTTTCATTCAAACTTATTGGATTGAATTAAATCTACTTCATCGATCGCCACAACAGAATAACCACATAAACCACAAGAGAATAAATGCACTCTTTAAAATCCACTATATTTGTTTACCATGACACTCTGGCTCAAGGTTCACTTAACAGCGTTACATTTCATTCATTTTTTAAACTCAGAATGCACAAAATTTATATCATCATAAGAATTATCTAATTGTTGCCACAGGTTCTATTCAAATACTATAATTAATCTAAAACGATGTATAAAAGAAATTAAGAAAACAACAACAACCAAAAAAAAAAAAAAAAAGAGAGAGAGAGAGAGAGAGAGAAACAGTATTTTACAGAAGAATCAGTATTTCTCATTCAATCAATTCAGTTTTCAATTCGCGAATACATAAAAACTCAAAATACCTGTATTGAAAATTAGGAAGTATATCTTATTTCCACATCTTACTTAACACTTATTTCCCAAATTACAGAATGGATTAAACATGCTTTAATTCGCAATTACTATAATTAAACTTAGGAGATAATATAATCAATTCATCGATATTTTTTAGTAAATAAATTATTATTAACTTACTTTGCAGCAATTGCGCAAGTAGTAGTAACTTGTTTTCGCACTAAATGAATTTAAGATCATACAACATTATATTTACACATATATTTATACACTTTTGGTGCTGCCGATTGCAACCAAAATACGAGGCGCACATCTACATGTTCTAGCAGTCCTACATACAAAATTTCAACGTTCTGAGGCTACTCGTTTTTGAGTAC